>NW_027645402.1:0-600000 GCF_951640355.1 Cnephaeus nilssonii | reverse complement strand
ATATAGCTTCTCAAGTTCAGGGAAGAGTGTATAAAGTTGTTTCTACATGTGGTGAAGTCCCACAAGTAGAAAAGAAGGCCCATTATATTAAACAGCTAGAAATCAGTAGTAATTCAGAGGAAATAGTAATGAATATCATAGAATTGTGTGAGAACAAGTGTAAAAGACATCAAAATGTAAGTTTCTAGTCTAGAAAGGATGTTATACACTACAGAAATCCTTGAAATAGAGTTACTTCACAAGAAAACAGTGTTTCAACCCACTAGAATTCACTGAAAAGTAGTATTCAACTGTAAAACAGTTGAAAGACTAGTTTATATAGCTTCCAAGTTCAGCGAAGATTGTATAAAGTTGTTTCTACATGTGGTGAAGTCCCACAAGTATACCAGAAGGCCCATTATAGGACACTGCAAGAAAGCATTAGTACTTCAGAGCAAATACTAATGAATATCACACAATAGTGAGAGAACAAGTGTAAAACACATCAAAAGGAAAGTCTCTAGTCTAGAAAGGATGTTGTACACTGCAGAAATCCTTAAAATAGAGTTACTTCACAAGAAAACATTGTTTCAAACCACTAGAATTCACTGAAAAGCAGTATTCAACTGTAAAACAGTTGAAAGACAAGTGTATATAGCTTCTCAAGTTCAGAGAAAAGTGTATAAAGTTGTTTCTACATGTGGTGAAGTCCCACAAGTAGAAAAGAAGGCCCATTATAGGAAACAGCTAGAAATCAGTAGTCATTCAGAGCAAATACTAATGAATATCACAGAATAGAGAGAGAACAAGTGTAAAAGACATCAAAATGTAAGTCTCTAGTCTAGAAAGGATGTTGTACACTGCAGAAATCCTTGAAATAGAGTTACTTCACATGAAACCAGTGTTTCAAACCATCAGAATGCACTGAAAAGTAGTATTTAACTGTAAAACAGTTGAAAGACAAGTTTATATAGCTTCGCAAGTCCACAGAAGACTGTATAAAGTTGTTTCTACATGTGGTGAAGTCCCACAAGTAGAAAAGAAGGCCCATTATAGGAAACAGCTAGAAATCAGTAGTCATTCAGAGCAAATACTAATGAATATCATAGAACTGTGTGAGAACAAGTGTAAAAGACATCAAAATGTAAGTCTCTAGTCTTGAAAGGATGTTATACACTACAGAAATCCTTGAAATAGAGTTACTTCACAAGAAAACAGTGTTTCAACCCACTAGAATTCACTGAAAAGTAGTATTCAACTCTAAAACAGTGGAAAGACAAGTGTATATAGCTTCTCAAGTTCAGGGAAGAGTGTATAAAGTTGTTTCTACATGTGGTGAAGTCCCACAAGTAGAAAAGAAGGCCCATTATAGGAAACAGCTAGAAATCAGTAGTAATTCAGAGAAAATACTAATGAATATCATAGAACTGTGTGAGAACAAGTGTAACAGACATCAAAATGTAAGTTTCTAGTCTAGAAAGGATGTTATACACGACAGAAATCCTTGAAATAGAGTTACTTCACAAGAAAACAGTGTTTCAACCCACTAGCATTCACTGAAAAGTAGTATTCAACTGTAAAACAGTTGAAAGACAAGTTTATATAGCTTCCAAGTTCAGAGAAGATTGTATAAAGTTGTTTCTACATGTGGTGAAGTCCCACAAGTAGAAAAGAAGGCCCATTATAGGAAACAGCTAGAAATCAGTAGTCATTCAGAGCAAATACTAATGAATATCACAGAATAGAGAGAGAACAAGTGTAAAAGACATCAAAATGTAAGTCTCTAGTCTAGAAAGGATGTTGTACACTGCAGAAATCCTTGAAATAGAGTTACTTCACAAGAAAACAGTGTTTCAACCCACTAGAATTCACTGAAAAGTAGTATTCAACTCTAAAACAGTGGAAAGACAAGTGTATATAGCTTCTCAAGTTCAGGGAAGAGTGTATAAAGTTGTTTCTACATGTGGTGAAGTCCCACAAGTAGAAAAGAAGGCCCATTATATTAAACAGCTAGAAATCAGTAGTAATTCAGAGGAAATAGTAATGAATATCATAGAATTGTGTGAGAACAAGTGTAAAAGACATCAAAATGTAAGTTTCTAGTCTAGAAAGGATGTTATACACTACAGAAATCCTTGAAATAGAGTTACTTCACAAGAAAACAGTGTTTCAACCCACTAGAATTCACTGAAAAGTAGTATTCAACTGTAAAACAGTTGAAAGACTAGTTTATATAGCTTCCAAGTTCAGCGAAGATTGTATAAAGTTGTTTCTACATGTGGTGAAGTCCCACAAGTATACCAGAAGGCCCATTATAGGACACTGCAAGAAAGCATTAGTACTTCAGAGCAAATACTAATGAATATCACACAATAGTGAGAGAACAAGTGTAAAACACATCAAAAGGAAAGTCTCTAGTCTAGAAAGGATGTTGTACACTGCAGAAATCCTTAAAATAGAGTTACTTCACAAGAAAACATTGTTTCAAACCACTAGAATTCACTGAAAAGCAGTATTCAACTGTAAAACAGTTGAAAGACAAGTGTATATAGCTTCTCAAGTTCAGAGAAAAGTGTATAAAGTTGTTTCTACATGTGGTGAAGTCCCACAAGTAGAAAAGAAGGCCCATTATAGGAAACAGCTAGAAATCAGTAGTCATTCAGAGCAAATACTAATGAATATCACAGAATAGAGAGAGAACAAGTGTAAAAGACATCAAAATGTAAGTCTCTAGTCTAGAAAGGATGTTGTACACTGCAGAAATCCTTGAAATAGAGTTACTTCACATGAAACCAGTGTTTCAAACCATCAGAATGCACTGAAAAGTAGTATTTAACTGTAAAACAGTTGAAAGACAAGTTTATATAGCTTCGCAAGTCCACAGAAGACTGTATAAAGTTGTTTCTACATGTGGTGAAGTCCCACAAGTAGAAAAGAAGGCCCATTATAGGAAACAGCTAGAAATCAGTAGTCATTCAGAGCAAATACTAATGAATATCATAGAACTGTGTGAGAACAAGTGTAAAAGACATCAAAATGTAAGTCTCTAGTCTTGAAAGGATGTTATACACTACAGAAATCCTTGAAATAGAGTTACTTCACAAGAAAACAGTGTTTCAACCCACTAGAATTCACTGAAAAGTAGTATTCAACTCTAAAACAGTGGAAAGACAAGTGTATATAGCTTCTCAAGTTCAGGGAAGAGTGTATAAAGTTGTTTCTACATGTGGTGAAGTCCCACAAGTAGAAAAGAAGGCCCATTATATTAAACAGCTAGAAATCAGTAGTAATTCAGAGGAAATAGTAATGAATATCATAGAATTGTGTGAGAACAAGTGTAAAAGACATCAAAATGTAAGTCTCTAGTCTAGAAAGGATGTTGTACACTGCAGAAATCCTTGAAATAGAGTTACTTCACATGAAACCAGTGTTTCAAACCATCAGAATGCACTGAAAAGTAGTATTTAACTGTAAAACAGTTGAAAGACAACTTTATATAGCTTCGCAAGTCCACAGAAGACTGTATAAAGTTGTTTCTACATGTGGTGAAGTCCCACAAGTAGAAAAGAAGGCCCATTATAGGAAACAGCTAGAAATCAGTAGTCATTCAGAGCAAATACTAATGAATATCATAGAACTGTGTGAGAACAAGTGTAAAAGACATCAAAATGTAAGTCTCTAGTCTTGAAAGGATGTTATACACTACAGAAATGCTTGAAATAGAGTTACTTCACAAGAAAACAGTGTTTCAACCCACTAGAATTCACTGAAAAGTAGTATTCAACTCTAAAACAGTGGAAAGACAAGTGTATATAGCTTCTCAAGTTCAGGGAAGAGTGTATAAAGTTGTTTCTACATGTGGTGAAGTCCCACAAGTAGAAAAGAAGGCCCATTATAGGAAACAGCTAGAAATCAGTAGTAATTCAGAGAAAATACTAATGAATATCATAGAACTGTGTGAGAACAAGTGTAAAAGACATCAAAATGTAAGTTTCTAGTCTAGAAAGGATGTTATACACGACAGAAATCCTTGAAATAGAGTTACTTCACAAGAAAAGAGTGTTTCAACCCACTAGAATTCACTGAAAAGTAGTATTCAACTGTAAAACAGTTGAAAGACAAGTGTATATAGCTTCTCCAGTTCAGGGAAGAGTGTATAAAGTTGTTTCTACATGTGGTGAAGTCCCACAAGTAGAAAAGAAGGCCCATTATAGGAAACAGCTAGAAATCAGTAGTCATTCAGAGCAAATACTAATGAATATCACAGAATAGAGAGAGAACAAGTGTAAAAGACATCAAAATGTAAGTCTCTAGTCTAGAAAGGATGTTGTACACTGCAGAAATCCTTGAAATAGAGTTACTTCACATGAAACCAGTGTTTCAAACCATCAGAATGCACTGAAAAGTAGTATTTAACTGTAAAACAGTTGAAAGACAAGTTTATATAGCTTCGCAAGTCCACAGAAGACTGTATAAAGTTGTTTCTACATGTGGTGAAGTCCCACAAGTAGAAAAGAAGGCCCATTATAGGAAACAGCTAGAAATCAGTAGTCATTCAGAGCAAATACTAATGAATATCATAGAACTGTGTGAGAACAAGTGTAAAAGACATCAAAATGTAAGTCTCTAGTCTTGAAAGGATGTTATACACTACAGAAATGCTTGAAATAGAGTTACTTCACAAGAAAACAGTGTTACAACCCACTAGAATTCACTGAAAAGTAGTATTCAACTCTAAAACAGTGGAAAGACAAGTGTATATAGCTTCTCAAGTTCAGGGAAGAGTGTATAAAGTTGTTTCTACATGTGGTGAAGTCCCACAAGTAGAAAAGAAGGCCCATTATAGGAAACAGCTAGAAATCAGTAGTAATTCAGAGAAAATACTAATGAATATCATAGAACTGTGTGAGAACAAGTGTAAAAGACATCAAAATGTAAGTTTCTAGTCTAGAAAGGATGTTATACACGACAGAAATCCTTGAAATAGAGTTACTTCACAAGAAAACAGTGTTTCAACCCACTAGAATTCACTGAAAAGTAGTATTCAACTGTAAAACAGTTGAAAGACAAGTTTATATAGCTTCCAAGTTCAGAGAAGATTGTATAAAGTTGTTTCTACATGTGGTGAAGTCCCACAAGTAGAAAAGAAGGCCCATTATAGGAAACAGCTAGAAATCAGTAGTCATTCAGAGCAAATACTAATGAATATCACAGAATAGAGAGAGAACAAGTGTAAAAGACATCAAAATGTAAGTCTCTAGTCTAGAAAGGATGTTGTACACTGCAGAAATCCTTGAAATTGAGTTACTTCACATGAAACCAGTGTTTCAAACCACCAGAATGCACTGAAAAGAAGTATTTAACTGTAAAACAGTTGAAAGACAAGTGTATATAGCTTCTCCAGTTCAGGGAAGAGTGTATAAAGTTGTTTCTACATGTGGTGAAGTCCCACAAGTAGAAAAGAAGGCCCATTATATTAAACAGCTAGAAATCAGTAGTCATTCAGAGCAAATACTAATGAATATCACAGAATAGAGAGAGAACAAGTGTAAAAGACATCAAAATGTAAGTCTCTAGTCTAGAAAGGATGTTGTACACTGCAGAAATCCTTGAAATAGAGTTACTTCACATGAAACCAGTGTTTCAAACCATCAGAATGCACAGAAAAGTAGTATTTAACTGTAAAACAGTTGAAAGACAAGTTTATATAGCTTCGCAAGTCCACAGAAGACTGTATAAAGTTGTTTCTACATGTGGTGAAGTCCCACAAGTAGAGCAGAAGGCCCATTATAGGAAACAGCTAGAAATCAGTAGTAATTCAGAGGAAATAGTAATGAATATCATAGAACTGTGTGAGAACAAGTGTAAAAGACATCAAAATGTAAGTTTCTAGTCTAGAAAGGATGTTATACACTACAGAAATCCTTGAAATAGAGTTACTTCACAAGAAAAGAGTGTTTCAACCCACTAGAATTCACTGAAAAGTAGTATTCAACTGTAAAACAGTTGAAAGACAAGTGTATATAGCTTCTCCAGTTCAGGGAAGAGTGTATAAAGTTGTTTCTACATGTGGTGAAGTCCCACAAGTAGAAAAGAAGGCCCATTATAGGAAACAGCTAGAAATCAGTAGTCATTCAGAGCAAATACTAATGAATATCACAGAATAGAGAGAGAACAAGTGTAAAAGACATCAAAATGTAAGTCTCTAGTCTAGAAAGGATGTTGTACACTGCAGAAATCCTTGAAATAGAGTTACTTCACATGAAACCAGTGTTTCAAACCATCAGAATGCACTGAAAAGTAGTATTTAACTGTAAAACAGTTGAAAGACAAGTTTATATAGCTTCGCAAGTCCACAGAAGACTGTATAAAGTTGTTTCTACATGTGGTGAAGTCCCACAAGTAGAAAAGAAGGCCCATTATAGGAAACAGCTAGAAATCAGTAGTCATTCAGAGCAAATACTAATGAATATCATAGAACTGTGTGAGAACAAGTGTAAAAGACATCAAAATGTAAGTCTCTAGTCTTGAAAGGATGTTATACACTACAGAAATGCTTGAAATAGAGTTACTTCACAAGAAAACAGTGTTACAACCCACTAGAATTCACTGAAAAGTAGTATTCAACTCTAAAACAGTGGAAAGACAAGTGTATATAGCTTCTCAAGTTCAGGGAAGAGTGTATAAAGTTGTTTCTACATGTGGTGAAGTCCCACAAGTAGAAAAGAAGGCCCATTATAGGAAACAGCTAGAAATCAGTAGTCATTCAGAGCAAATACTAATGAATATCACAGAATAGAGAGAGAACAAGTGTAAAAGACATCAAAATGTAAGTCTCTAGTCTAGAAAGGATGTTGTACACTGCAGAAATCCTTGAAATAGAGTTACTTCACATGAAACCAGTGTTTCAAACCACCAGAATGCACTGAAAAGTAGTATTTAACTGTAAAACAGTTGAAAGACAAGTGTATATAGCTTCTCAAGTTCAGGGAAGAGTGTATAAAGTTGTTTCTACATGTGGTGAAGTCCCACAAGTAGAAAAGAAGGCCCATTATATTAAACAGCTAGAAATCAGTAGTCATTCAGAGCAAATACTAATGAATATCACAGAATAGAGAGAGAACAAGTGTAAAAGACATCAAAATGTAAGTCTCTAGTCTAGAAAGGATGTTGTACACTGCAGAAATCCTTGAAATAGAGTTACTTCACAAGAAAACAGTGTTTCAACCCACTAGAATTCACTGAAAAGTAGTATTCAACTCTAAAACAGTGGAAAGACAAGTGTATATAGCTTCTCAAGTTCAGGGAAGAGTGTATAAAGTTGTTTCTACATGTGGTGAAGTCCCACAAGTAGAAAAGAAGGCCCATTATATTAAACAGCTAGAAATCAGTAGTAATTCAGAGGAAATAGTAATGAATATCATAGAATTGTGTGAGAACAAGTGTAAAAGACATCAAAATGTAAGTTTCTAGTCTAGAAAGGATGTTATACACTACAGAAATCCTTGAAATAGAGTTACTTCACAAGAAAACAGTGTTTCAACCCACTAGAATTCACTGAAAAGTAGTATTCAACTGTAAAACAGTTGAAAGACAAGTTTATATAGCTTCCAAGTTCAGCGAAGATTGTATAAAGTTGTTTCTACATGTGGTGAAGTCCCACAAGTATACCAGAAGGCCCATTATAGGACACTGCAAGAAAGCATTAGTACTTCAGAGCAAATACTAATGAATATCACACAATAGTGAGAGAACAAGTGTAAAACACATCAAAAGGAAAGTCTCTAGTCTAGAAAGGATGTTGTACACTGCAGAAATCCTTAAAATAGAGTTACTTCACAAGAAAACATTGTTTCAAACCACTAGAATTCACTGAAAAGCAGTATTCAACTGTAAAACAGTTGAAAGACAAGTGTATATAGCTTCTCAAGTTCAGAGAAAAGTGTATAAAGTTGTTTCTACATGTGGTGAAGTCCCACAAGTAGAAAAGAAGGCCCATTATAGGAAACAGCTAGAAATCAGTAGTCATTCAGAGCAAATACTAATGAATATCACAGAATAGAGAGAGAACAAGTGTAAAAGACATCAAAATGTAAGTCTCTAGTCTAGAAAGGATGTTGTACACTGCAGAAATCCTTGAAATAGAGTTACTTCACATGAAACCAGTGTTTCAAACCATCAGAATGCACTGAAAAGTAGTATTTAACTGTAAAACAGTTGAAAGACAAGTTTATATAGCTTCGCAAGTCCACAGAAGACTGTATAAAGTTGTTTCTACATGTGGTGAAGTCCCACAAGTAGAAAAGAAGGCCCATTATAGGAAACAGCTAGAAATCAGTAGTCATTCAGAGCAAATACTAATGAATATCATAGAACTGTGTGAGAACAAGTGTAAAAGACATCAAAATGTAAGTCTCTAGTCTTGAAAGGATGTTATACACTACAGAAATGCTTGAAATAGAGTTACTTCACAAGAAAACAGTGTTTCAACCCACTAGAATTCACTGAAAAGTAGTATTCAACTCTAAAACAGTGGAAAGACAAGTGTATATAGCTTCTCAAGTTCAGGGAAGAGTGTATAAAGTTGTTTCTACATGTGGTGAAGTCCCACAAGTAGAAAAGAAGGCCCATTATAGGAAACAGCTAGAAATCAGTAGTAATTCAGAGAAAATACTAATGAATATCATAGAACTGTGTGAGAACAAGTGTAAAAGACATCAAAATGTAAGTTTCTAGTCTAGAAAGGATGTTATACACGACAGAAATCCTTGAAATAGAGTTACTTCACAAGAAAAGAGTGTTTCAACCCACTAGAATTCACTGAAAAGTAGTATTCAACTGTAAAACAGTTGAAAGACAAGTGTATATAGCTTCTCCAGTTCAGGGAAGAGTGTATAAAGTTGTTTCTACATGTGGTGAAGTCCCACAAGTAGAAAAGAAGGCCCATTATAGGAAACAGCTAGAAATCAGTAGTCATTCAGAGCAAATACTAATGAATATCACAGAATAGAGAGAGAACAAGTGTAAAAGACATCAAAATGTAAGTCTCTAGTCTAGAAAGGATGTTGTACACTGCAGAAATCCTTGAAATAGAGTTACTTCACATGAAACCAGTGTTTCAAACCATCGGAATGCACTGAAAAGTAGTATTTAACTGTAAAACAGTTGAAAGACAAGTTTATATAGCTTCGCAAGTCCACAGAAGACTGTATAAAGTTGTTTCTACATGTGGTGAAGTCCCACAAGTAGAAAAGAAGGCCCATTATAGGAAACAGCTAGAAATCAGTAGTCATTCAGAGCAAATACTAATGAATATCATAGAACTGTGTGAGAACAAGTGTAAAAGACATCAAAATGTAAGTCTCTAGTCTTGAAAGGATGTTATACACTACAGAAATCCTTGAAATAGAGTTACTTCACAAGAAAACAGTGTTACAACCCACTAGAATTCACTGAAAAGTAGTATTCAACTCTAAAACAGTGGAAAGACAAGTGTATATAGCTTCTCAAGTTCAGGGAAGAGTGTATAAAGTTGTTTCTAAATGTGGTGAAGTCCCACAAGTAGAAAAGAAGGCCCATTATAGGAAACAGCTAGAAATCAGTAGTAATTCAGAGAAAATACTAATGAATATCATAGAACTGTGTGAGAACAAGTGTAAAAGACATCAAAATGTAAGTTTCTAGTCTAGAAAGGATGTTATACACGACAGAAATCCTTGAAATAGAGTTACTTCACAAGAAAACAGTGTTTCAACCCACTAGAATTCACTGAAAAGTAGTATTCAACTGTAAAACAGTTGAAAGACAAGTTTATATAGCTTCCAAGTTCAGAGAAGATTGTATAAAGTTGTTTCTACATGTGGTGAAGTCCCACAAGTAGAAAAGAAGGCCCATTATAGGAAACAGCTAGAAATCAGTAGTCATTCAGAGCAAATACTAATGAATATCACAGAATAGAGAGAGAACAAGTGTAAAAGACATCAAAATGTAAGTCTCTAGTCTAGAAAGGATGTTGTACACTGCAGAAATCCTTGAAATTGAGTTACTTCACATGAAACCAGTGTTTCAAACCACCAGAATGCACTGAAAAGAAGTATTTAACTGTAAAACAGTTGAAAGACAAGTGTATATAGCTTCTCCAGTTCAGGGAAGAGTGTATAAAGTTGTTTCTACATGTGGTGAAGTCCCACAAGTAGAAAAGAAGGCCCATTATATTAAACAGCTAGAAATCAGTAGTCATTCAGAGCAAATACTAATGAATATCACAGAATAGAGAGAGAACAAGTGTAAAAGACATCAAAATGTAAGTCTCTAGTCTAGAAAGGATGTTGTACACTGCAGAAATCCTTGAAATAGAGTTACTTCACATGAAACCAGTGTTTCAAACCATCAGAATGCACAGAAAAGTAGTATTTAACTGTAAAACAGTTGAAAGACAAGTTTATATAGCTTCGCAAGTCCACAGAAGACTGTATAAAGTTGTTTCTACATGTGGTGAAGTCCCACAAGTAGAGCAGAAGGCCCATTATAGGAAACAGCTAGAAATCAGTAGTAATTCAGAGGAAATAGTAATGAATATCATAGAACTGTGTGAGAACAAGTGTAAAAGACATCAAAATGTAAGTTTCTAGTCTAGAAAGGATGTTATACACGACAGAAATCCTTGAAATAGAGTTACTTCACAAGAAAAGAGTGTTTCAACCCACTAGAATTCACTGAAAAGTAGTATTCAACTGTAAAACAGTTGAAAGACAAGTGTATATAGCTTCTCCAGTTCAGGGAAGAGTGTATAAAGTTGTTTCTACATGTGGTGAAGTCCCACAAGTAGAAAAGAAGGCCCATTATAGGAAACAGCTAGAAATCAGTAGTCATTCAGAGCAAATACTAATGAATATCACAGAATAGAGAGAGAACAAGTGTAAAAGACATCAAAATGTAAGTCTCTAGTCTAGAAAGGATGTTGTACACTGCAGAAATCCTTGAAATAGAGTTACTTCACATGAAACCAGTGTTTCAAACCATCAGAATGCACTGAAAAGTAGTATTTAACTGTAAAACAGTTGAAAGACAAGTTTATATAGCTTCGCAAGTCCACAGAAGACTGTATAAAGTTGTTTCTACATGTGGTGAAGTCCCACAAGTAGAAAAGAAGGCCCATTATAGGAAACAGCTAGAAATCAGTAGTCATTCAGAGCAAATACTAATGAATATCATAGAACTGTGTGAGAACAAGTGTAAAAGACATCAAAATGTAAGTCTCTAGTCTTGAAAGGATGTTATACACTACAGAAATGCTTGAAATAGAGTTACTTCACAAGAAAACAGTGTTACAACCCACTAGAATTCACTGAAAAGTAGTATTCAACTCTAAAACAGTGGAAAGACAAGTGTATATAGCTTCTCAAGTTCAGGGAAGAGTGTATAAAGTTGTTTCTACATGTGGTGAAGTCCCACAAGTAGAAAAGAAGGCCCATTATAGGAAACAGCTAGAAATCAGTAGTAATTCAGAGAAAATACTAATGAATATCATAGAACTGTGTGAGAACAAGTGTAAAAGACATCAAAATGTAAGTTTCTAGTCTAGAAAGGATGTTATACACGACAGAAATCCTTGAAATAGAGTTACTTCACAAGAAAACAGTGTTTCAACCCACTAGAATTCACTGAAAAGTAGTATTCAACTGTAAAACAGTTGAAAGACAAGTTTATATAGCTTCCAAGTTCAGAGAAGATTGTATAAAGTTGTTTCTACATGTGGTGAAGTCCCACAAGTAGAAAAGAAGGCCCATTATAGGAAACAGCTAGAAATCAGTAGTCATTCAGAGCAAATACTAATGAATATCACAGAATAGAGAGAGAACAAGTGTAAAAGACATCAAAATGTAAGTCTCTAGTCTAGAAAGGATGTTGTACACTGCAGAAATCCTTGAAATTGAGTTACTTCACATGAAACCAGTGTTTCAAACCACCAGAATGCACTGAAAAGAAGTATTTAACTGTAAAACAGTTGAAAGACAAGTGTATATAGCTTCTCCAGTTCAGGGAAGAGTGTATAAAGTTGTTTCTACATGTGGTGAAGTCCCACAAGTAGAAAAGAAGGCCCATTATATTAAACAGCTAGAAATCAGTAGTCATTCAGAGCAAATACTAATGAATATCACAGAATAGAGAGAGAACAAGTGTAAAAGACATCAAAATGTAAGTCTCTAGTCTAGAAAGGATGTTGTACACTGCAGAAATCCTTGAAATAGAGTTACTTCACATAAAACCAGTGTTTCAAACCATCAGAATGCACAGAAAAGTAGTATTTAACTGTAAAACAGTTGAAAGACAAGTTTATATAGCTTCGCAAGTCCACAGAAGACTGTATAAAGTTGTTTCTACATGTGGTGAAGTCCCACAAGTAGAGCAGAAGGCCCATTATAGGAAACAGCTAGAAATCAGTAGTAATTCAGAGGAAATAGTAATGAATATCATAGAACTGTGTGAGAACAAGTGTAAAAGACATCAAAATGTAAGTTTCTAGTCTAGAAAGGATGTTATACACTACAGAAATCCTTGAAATAGAGTTACTTCACAAGAAAACAGTGTTTCAACCCACTAGAATTCACTGAAAAGTAGTATTCAACTGTAAAACAGTTGAAAGACAAGTTTATATAGCTTCCAAGTTCAGAGAAGATTGTATAAAGTTGTTTCTACATGTGGTGAAGTCCCACAAGTATACCAGAAGGCCCATTATAGGACACTGCAAGAAAGCATTAGTACTTCAGAGCAAATACTAATGAATATCACAGAATAGTGAGAGAACAAGTGTAAAACACATCAAAAGAAAAGTCTCTAGTCTAGAAAGGATGTTGTACACTGCAGAAATCCTTAAAATAGAGTTACTTCACAAGAAAACATTGTTTCAAACCACTAGAATTCACTGAAAAGCAGTATTCAACTGTAAAACAGTTGAAAGACAAGTGTATATAGCTTCTCAAGTTCAGAGAAAAGTGTATAAAGTTGTTTCTACATGTGGTGAAGTCCCACAAGTAGAAAAGAAGGCCCATTATATTAAACAGCTAGAAATCAGTAGTCATTCAGAGCAAATACTAATGAATATCACAGAATAGAGAGAGAACAAGTGTAAAAGACATCAAAATGTAAGTCTCTAGTCTAGAAAGGATGTTGTACACTGCAGAAATCCTTGAAATAGAGTTACTTCACATGAAACCAGTGTTTCAAACCATCAGAATGCACTGAAAAGTAGTATTTAACTGTAAAACAGTTGAAAGACAAGTTTATATAGCTTCGCAAGTCCACAGAAGACTGTATAAAGTTGTTTCTACATGTGGTGAAGTCCCACAAGTAGAAAAGAAGGCCCATTATAGGAAACAGCTAGAAATCAGTAGTCATTCAGAGCAAATACTAATGAATATCATAGAACTGTGTGAGAACAAGTGTAAAAGACATCAAAATGTAAGTCTCTAGTCTTGAAAGGATGTTATACACTACAGAAATCCTTGAAATAGAGTTACTTCACAAGAAAACAGTGTTTCAACCCACTAGAATTCACTGAAAAGTAGTATTCAACTCTAAAACAGTGGAAAGACAAGTGTATATAGCTTCTCAAGTTCAGGGAAGAGTGTATAAAGTTGTTTCTACCTGTGGTGAAGTCCCACAAGTAGAAAAGAAGGCCCATTATAGGAAACAGCTAGAAATCAGTAGTAATTCAGAGAAAATACTAATGAATATCATAGAACTGTGTGAGAACAAGTGTAAAAGACATCAAAATGTAAGTTTCTAGTCTAGAAAGGATGTTATACACGACAGAAATCCTTGAAATAGAGTTACTTCACAAGAAAACAGTGTTTCAACCCACTAGAATTCACTGAAAAGTAGTATTCAACTGTAAAACAGTTGAAAGACAAGTTTATATAGCTTCCAAGTTCAGAGAAGATTGTATAAAGTTGTTTCTACATGTGGTGAAGTCCCACAAGTAGAAAAGAAGGCCCATTATAGGAAACAGCTAGAAATCAGTAGTCATTCAGAGCAAATACTAATGAATATCACAGAATAGAGAGAGAACAAGTGTAAAAGACATCAAAATGTAAGTCTCTAGTCTAGAAAGGATGTTGTACACTGCAGAAATCCTTGAAATAGAGTTACTTCACATGAAACCAGTGTTTCAAACCATCAGAATGCACTGAAAAGTAGTATTTAACTGTAAAACAGTTGAAAGACAAGTTTATATAGCTTCGCAAGTCCACAGAAGACTGTATAAAGTTGTTTCTACATGTGGTGAAGTCCCACAAGTAGAAAAGAAGGCCCATTATAGGAAACAGCTAGAAATCAGTAGTCATTCAGAGCAAATACTAATGAATATCATAGAACTGTGTGAGAACAAGTGTAAAAGACATCAAAATGTAAGTCTCTAGTCTTGAAAGGATGTTATACACTACAGAAATGCTTGAAATAGAGTTACTTCACAAGAAAACAGTGTTTCAACCCACTAGAATTCACTGAAAAGTAGTATTCAACTCTAAAACAGTGGAAAGACAAGTGTATATAGCTTCTCAAGTTCAGGGAAGAGTGTATAAAGTTGTTTCTACATGTGGTGAAGTCCCACAAGTAGAAAAGAAGGCCCATTATAGGAAACAGCTAGAAATCAGTAGTAATTCAGAGAAAATACTAATGAATATCATAGAACTGTGTGAGAACAAGTGTAAAAGACATCAAAATGTAAGTTTCTAGTCTAGAAAGGATGTTATACACGACAGAAATCCTTGAAATAGAGTTACTTCACAAGAAAAGAGTGTTTCAACCCACTAGAATTCACTGAAAAGTAGTATTCAACTGTAAAACAGTTGAAAGACAAGTGTATATAGCTTCTCCAGTTCAGGGAAGAGTGTATAAAGTTGTTTCTACATGTGGTGAAGTCCCACAAGTAGAAAAGAAGGCCCATTATAGGAAACAGCTAGAAATCAGTAGTCATTCAGAGCAAATACTAATGAATATCACAGAATAGAGAGAGAACAAGTGTAAAAGACATCAAAATGTAAGTCTCTAGTCTAGAAAGGATGTTGTACACTGCAGAAATCCTTGAAATAGAGTTACTTCACATGAAACCAGTGTTTCAAACCATCAGAATGCACTGAAAAGTAGTATTTAACTGTAAAACAGTTGAAAGACAAGTTTATATAGCTTCGCAAGTCCACAGAAGACTGTATAAAGTTGTTTCTACATGTGGTGAAGTCCCACAAGTAGAAAAGAAGGCCCATTATAGGAAACAGCTAGAAATCAGTAGTCATTCAGAGCAAATACTAATGAATATCATAGAACTGTGTGAGAACAAGTGTAAAAGACATCAAAATGTAAGTCTCTAGTCTTGAAAGGATGTTATACACTACAGAAATCCTTGAAATAGAGTTACTTCATAAGAAAACAGTGTTACAACCCACTAGAATTCACTGAAAAGTAGTATTCAACTCTAAAACAGTGGAAAGACAAGTGTATATAGCTTCTCAAGTTCAGGGAAGAGTGTATAAAGTTGTTTCTACATGTGGTGAAGTCCCACAAGTAGAAAAGAAGGCCCATTATAGGAAACAGCTAGAAATCAGTAGTAATTCAGAGAAAATACTAATGAATATCATAGAACTGTGTGAGAACAAGTGTAAAAGACATCAAAATGTAAGTTTCTAGTCTAGAAAGGATGTTATACACGACAGAAATCCTTGAAATAGAGTTACTTCACAAGAAAACAGTGTTTCAACCCACTAGAATTCACTGAAAAGTAGTATTCAACTGTAAAACAGTTGAAAGACAAGTTTATATAGCTTCCAAGTTCAGAGAAGATTGTATAAAGTTGTTTCTACATGTGGTGAAGTCCCACAAGTAGAAAAGAAGGCCCATTATAGGAAACAGCTAGAAATCAGTAGTCATTCAGAGCAAATACTAATGAATATCACAGAATAGAGAGAGAACAAGTGTAAAAGACATCAAAATGTAAGTCTCTAGTCTAGAAAGGATGTTGTACACTGCAGAAATCCTTGAAATTGAGTTACTTCACATGAAACCAGTGTTTCAAACCACCAGAATGCACTGAAAAGAAGTATTTAACTGTAAAACAGTTGAAAGACAAGTGTATATAGCTTCTCCAGTTCAGGGAAGAGTGTATAAAGTTGTTTCTACATGTGGTGAAGTCCCACAAGTAGAAAAGAAGGCCCATTATATTAAACAGCTAGAAATCAGTAGTCATTCAGAGCAAATACTAATGAATATCACAGAATAGAGAGAGAACAAGTGTAAAAGACATCAAAATGTAAGTCTCTAGTCTAGAAAGGATGTTGTACACTGCAGAAATCCTTGAAATAGAGTTACTTCACATGAAACCAGTGTTTCAAACCATCAGAATGCACAGAAAAGTAGTATTTAACTGTAAAACAGTTGAAAGACAAGTTTATATAGCTTCGCAAGTCCACAGAAGACTGTATAAAGTTGTTTCTACATGTGGTGAAGTCCCACAAGTAGAGCAGAAGGCCCATTATAGGAAACAGCTAGAAATCAGTAGTAATTCAGAGGAAATAGTAATGAATATCATAGAACTGTGTGAGAACAAGTGTAAAAGACATCAAAATGTAAGTTTCTAGTCTAGAAAGGATGTTATACACGACAGAAATCCTTGAAATAGAGTTACTTCACAAGAAAAGAGTGTTTCAACCCACTAGAATTCACTGAAAAGTAGTATTCAACTGTAAAACAGTTGAAAGACAAGTGTATATAGCTTCTCCAGTTCAGGGAAGAGTGTATAAAGTTGTTTCTACATGTGGTGAAGTCCCACAAGTAGAAAAGAAGGCCCATTATAGGAAACAGCTAGAAATCAGTAGTCATTCAGAGCAAATACTAATGAATATCACAGAATAGAGAGAGAACAAGTGTAAAAGACATCAAAATGTAAGTCTCTAGTCTAGAAAGGATGTTGTACACTGCAGAAATCCTTGAAATAGAGTTACTTCACATGAAACCAGTGTTTCAAACCATCAGAATGCACTGAAAAGTAGTATTTAACTGTAAAACAGTTGAAAGACAAGTTTATATAGCTTCGCAAGTCCACAGAAGACTGTATAAAGTTGTTTCTACATGTGGTGAAGTCCCACAAGTAGAAAAGAAGGCCCATTATAGGAAACAGCTAGAAATCAGTAGTCATTCAGAGCAAATACTAATGAATATCATAGAACTGTGTGAGAACAAGTGTAAAAGACATCAAAATGTAAGTCTCTAGTCTTGAAAGGATGTTATACACTACAGAAATGCTTGAAATAGAGTTACTTCACAAGAAAACAGTGTTACAACCCACTAGAATTCACTGAAAAGTAGTATTCAACTCTAAAACAGTGGAAAGACAAGTGTATATAGCTTCTCAAGTTCAGGGAAGAGTGTATAAAGTTGTTTCTACATGTGGTGAAGTCCCACAAGTAGAAAAGAAGGCCCATTATAGGAAACAGCTAGAAATCAGTAGTAATTCAGAGAAAATACTAATGAATATCATAGAACTGTGTGAGAACAAGTGTAAAAGACATCAAAATGTAAGTTTCTAGTCTAGAAAGGATGTTATACACGACAGAAATCCTTGAAATAGAGTTACTTCACAAGAAAACAGTGTTTCAACCCACTAGAATTCACTGAAAAGTAGTATTCAACTGTAAAACAGTTGAAAGACAAGTTTATATAGCTTCCAAGTTCAGAGAAGATTGTATAAAGTTGTTTCTACATGTGGTGAAGTCCCACAAGTAGAAAAGAAGGCCCATTATAGGAAACAGCTAGAAATCAGTAGTCATTCAGAGCAAATACTAATGAATATCACAGAATAGAGAGAGAACAAGTGTAAAAGACATCAAAATGTAAGTCTCTAGTCTAGAAAGGATGTTGTACACTGCAGAAATCCTTGAAATTGAGTTACTTCACATGAAACCAGTGTTTCAAACCACCAGAATGCACTGAAAAGAAGTATTTAACTGTAAAACAGTTGAAAGACAAGTGTATATAGCTTCTCCAGTTCAGGGAAGAGTGTATAAAGTTGTTTCTACATGTGGTGAAGTCCCACAAGTAGAAAAGAAGGCCCATTATATTAAACAGCTAGAAATCAGTAGTCATTCAGAGCAAATACTAATGAATATCACAGAATAGAGAGAGAACAAGTGTAAAAGACATCAAAATGTAAGTCTCTAGTCTAGAAAGGATGTTGTACACTGCAGAAATCCTTGAAATAGAGTTACTTCACATGAAACCAGTGTTTCAAACCATCAGAATGCACAGAAAAGTAGTATTTAACTGTAAAACAGTTGAAAGACAAGTTTATATAGCTTCGCAAGTCCACAGAAGACTGTATAAAGTTGTTTCTACATGTGGTGAAGTCCCACAAGTAGAGCAGAAGGCCCATTATAGGAAACAGCTAGAAATCAGTAGTAATTCAGAGGAAATAGTAATGAATATCATAGAACTGTGTGAGAACAAGTGTAAAAGACATCAAAATGTAAGTTTCTAGTCTAGAAAGGATGTTATACACTACAGAAATCCTTGAAATAGAGTTACTTCACAAGAAAACAGTGTTTCAACCCACTAGAATTCACTGAAAAGTAGTATTCAACTGTAAAACAGTTGAAAGACAAGTTTATATAGCTTCCAAGTTCAGAGAAGATTGTATAAAGTTGTTTCTACATGTGGTGAAGTCCCACAAGTATACCAGAAGGCCCATTATAGGACACTGCAAGAAAGCATTAGTACTTCAGAGCAAATACTAATGAATATCACAGAATAGTGAGAGAACAAGTGTAAAACACATCAAAAGAAAAGTCTCTAGTCTAGAAAGGATGTTGTACACTGCAGAAATCCTTAAAATAGAGTTACTTCACAAGAAAACATTGTTTCAAACCACTAGAATTCACTGAAAAGCAGTATTCAACTGTAAAACAGTTGAAAGACAAGTGTATATAGCTTCTCAAGTTCAGAGAAAAGTGTATAAAGTTGTTTCTACATGTGGTGAAGTCCCACAAGTAGAAAAGAAGGCCCATTATATTAAACAGCTAGAAATCAGTAGTCATTCAGAGCAAATACTAATGAATATCACAGAATAGAGAGAGAACAAGTGTAAAAGACATCAAAATGTAAGTCTCTAGTCTAGAAAGGATGTTGTACACTGCAGAAATCCTTGAAATAGAGTTACTTCACATGAAACCAGTGTTTCAAACCATCAGAATGCACTGAAAAGTAGTATTTAACTGTAAAACAGTTGAAAGACAAGTTTATATAGCTTCGCAAGTCCACAGAAGACTGTATAAAGTTGTTTCTACATGTGGTGAAGTCCCACAAGTAGAAAAGAAGGCCCATTATAGGAAACAGCTAGAAATCAGTAGTCATTCAGAGCAAATACTAATGAATATCATAGAACTGTGTGAGAACAAGTGTAAAAGACATCAAAATGTAAGTCTCTAGTCTTGAAAGGATGTTATACACTACAGAAATCCTTGAAATAGAGTTACTTCACAAGAAAACAGTGTTTCAACCCACTAGAATTCACTGAAAAGTAGTATTCAACTCTAAAACAGTGGAAAGACAAGTGTATATAGCTTCTCAAGTTCAGGGAAGAGTGTATAAAGTTGTTTCTACCTGTGGTGAAGTCCCACAAGTAGAAAAGAAGGCCCATTATAGGAAACAGCTAGAAATCAGTAGTAATTCAGAGAAAATACTAATGAATATCATAGAACTGTGTGAGAACAAGTGTAAAAGACATCAAAATGTAAGTTTCTAGTCTAGAAAGGATGTTATACACGACAGAAATCCTTGAAATAGAGTTACTTCACAAGAAAACAGTGTTTCAACCCACTAGAATTCACTGAAAAGTAGTATTCAACTGTAAAACAGTTGAAAGACAAGTTTATATAGCTTCCAAGTTCAGAGAAGATTGTATAAAGTTGTTTCTACATGTGGTGAAGTCCCACAAGTAGAAAAGAAGGCCCATTATAGGAAACAGCTAGAAATCAGTAGTCATTCAGAGCAAATACTAATGAATATCACAGAATAGAGAGAGAACAAGTGTAAAAGACATCAAAATGTAAGTCTCTAGTCTAGAAAGGATGTTGTACACTGCAGAAATCCTTGAAATAGAGTTACTTCACATGAAACCAGTGTTTCAAACCATCAGAATGCACTGAAAAGTAGTATTTAACTGTAAAACAGTTGAAAGACAACTTTATATAGCTTCGCAAGTCCACAGAAGACTGTATAAAGTTGTTTCTACATGTGGTGAAGTCCCACAAGTAGAAAAGAAGGCCCATTATAGGAAACAGCTAGAAATCAGTAGTCATTCAGAGCAAATACTAATGAATATCATAGAACTGTGTGAGAACAAGTGTAAAAGACATCAAAATGTAAGTCTCTAGTCTTGAAAGGATGTTATACACTACAGAAATGCTTGAAATAGAGTTACTTCACAAGAAAACAGTGTTTCAACCCACTAGAATTCACTGAAAAGTAGTATTCAACTCTAAAACAGTGGAAAGACAAGTGTATATAGCTTCTCAAGTTCAGGGAAGAGTGTATAAAGTTGTTTCTACATGTGGTGAAGTCCCACAAGTAGAAAAGAAGGCCCATTATAGGAAACAGCTAGAAATCAGTAGTAATTCAGAGAAAATACTAATGAATATCATAGAACTGTGTGAGAACAAGTGTAAAAGACATCAAAATGTAAGTTTCTAGTCTAGAAAGGATGTTATACACGACAGAAATCCTTGAAATAGAGTTACTTCACAAGAAAAGAGTGTTTCAACCCACTAGAATTCACTGAAAAGTAGTATTCAACTGTAAAACAGTTGAAAGACAAGTGTATATAGCTTCTCCAGTTCAGGGAAGAGTGTATAAAGTTGTTTCTACATGTGGTGAAGTCCCACAAGTAGAAAAGAAGGCCCATTATAGGAAACAGCTAGAAATCAGTAGTCATTCAGAGCAAATACTAATGAATATCACAGAATAGAGAGAGAACAAGTGTAAAAGACATCAAAATGTAAGTCTCTAGTCTAGAAAGGATGTTGTACACTGCAGAAATCCTTGAAATAGAGTTACTTCACATGAAACCAGTGTTTCAAACCATCAGAATGCACTGAAAAGTAGTATTTAACTGTAAAACAGTTGAAAGACAAGTTTATATAGCTTCGCAAGTCCACAGAAGACTGTATAAAGTTGTTTCTACATGTGGTGAAGTCCCACAAGTAGAAAAGAAGGCCCATTATAGGAAACAGCTAGAAATCAGTAGTCATTCAGAGCAAATACTAATGAATATCACAGAATAGAGAGAGAACAAGTGTAAAAGACATCAAAATGTAAGTCTCTAGTCTAGAAAGGATGTTGTACACTGCAGAAATCCTTGAAATAGAGTTACTTCACATGAAACCAGTGTTTCAAACCATCAGAATGCACTGAAAAGTAGTATTTAACTGTAAAACAGTTGAAAGACAAGTTTATATAGCTTCGCAAGTCCACAGAAGACTGTATAAAGTTGTTTCTACATGTGGTGAAGTCCCACAAGTAGAAAAGAAGGCCCATTATAGGAAACAGCTAGAAATCAGTAGTCATTCAGAGCAAATACTAATGAATATCATAGAACTGTGTGAGAACAAGTGTAAAAGACATCAAAATGTAAGTCTCTAGTCTTGAAAGGATGTTATACACTACAGAAATCCTTGAAATAGAGTTACTTCACAAGAAAACAGTGTTTCAACCCACTAGAATTCACTGAAAAGTAGTATTCAACTCTAAAACAGTGGAAAGACAAGTGTATATAGCTTCTCAAGTTCAGGGAAGAGTGTATAAAGTTGTTTCTACATGTGGTGAAGTCCCACAAGTAGAAAAGAAGGCCCATTATATTAAACAGCTAGAAATCAGTAGTAATTCAGAGGAAATAGTAATGAATATCATAGAATTGTGTGAGAACAAGTGTAAAAGACATCAAAATGTAAGTTTCTAGTCTAGAAAGGATGTTATACACTACAGAAATCCTTGAAATAGAGTTACTTCACAAGAAAACAGTGTTTCAACCCACTAGAATTCACTGAAAAGTAGTATTCAACTGTAAAACAGTTGAAAGACAAGTTTATATAGCTTCGCAAGTCCACAGAAGACTGTATAAAGTTGTTTCTACATGTGGTGAAGTCCCACAAGTAGAGCAGAAGGCCCATTATAGGAAACAGCTAGAAATCAGTAGTAATTCAGAGAAAATACTAATGAATATCATAGAACTGTGTGAGAACAAGTGTAAAAGACATCAAAATGTAAGTTTCTAGTCTAGAAAGGATGTTATACACGACAGAAATCCTTGAAATAGAGTTACTTCACAAGAAAAGAGTGTTTCAACCCACTAGAATTCACTGAAAAGTAGTATTCAACTGTAAAACAGTTGAAAGACAAGTGTATATAGCTTCTCCAGTTCAGGGAAGAGTGTATAAAGTTGTTTCTACATGTGGTGAAGTCCCACAAGTAGAAAAGAAGGCCCATTATAGGAAACAGCTAGAAATCAGTAGTCATTCAGAGCAAATACTAATGAATATCACAGAATAGAGAGAGAACAAGTGTAAAAGACATCAAAATGTAAGTCTCTAGTCTAGAAAGGATGTTGTACACTGCAGAAATCCTTGAAATAGAGTTACTTCACATGAAACCAGTGTTTCAAACCACCAGAATGCACTGAAAAGTAGTATTTAACTGTAAAACAGTTGAAAGACAAGTGTATATAGCTTCTCAAGTTCAGGGAAGAGTGTATAAAGTTGTTTCTACATGTGGTGAAGTCCCACAAGTAGAAAAGAAGGCCCATTATATTAAACAGCTAGAAATCAGTAGTCATTCAGAGCAAATACTAATGAATATCACAGAATAGAGAGAGAACAAGTGTAAAAGACATCAAAATGTAAGTCTCTAGTCTAGAAAGGATGTTGTACACTGCAGAAATCCTTGAAATAGAGTTACTTCACAAGAAAACAGTGTTTCAACCCACTAGAATTCACTGAAAAGTAGTATTCAACTGTAAAACAGTTGAAAGACAAGTTTATATAGCTTCCAAGTTCAGAGAAGATTGTATAAAGTTGTTTCTACATGTGGTGAAGTCCCACAAGTAGAAAAGAAGGCCCATTATAGGAAACAGCTAGAAATCAGTAGTCATTCAGAGCAAATACTAATGAATATCACAGAATAGAGAGAGAACAAGTGTAAAAGACATCAAAATGTAAGTCTCTAGTCTAGAAAGGATGTTGTACACTGCAGAAATCCTTGAAATAGAGTTACTTCACATGAAACCAGTGTTTCAAACCATCAGAATGCACTGAAAAGTAGTATTTAACTGTAAAACAGTTGAAAGACAACTTTATATAGCTTCGCAAGTCAACAGAAGACTGTATAAAGTTGTTTCTACATGTGGTGAAGTCCCACAAGTAGAAAAGAAGGCCCATTATAGGAAACAGCTAGAAATCAGTAGTCATTCAGAGCAAATACTAATGAATATCATAGAACTGTGTGAGAACAAGTGTAAAAGACATCAAAATGTAAGTCTCTAGTCTTGAAAGGATGTTATACACTACAGAAATGCTTGAAATAGAGTTACTTCACAAGAAAACAGTGTTTCAACCCACTAGAATTCACTGAAAAGTAGTATTCAACTCTAAAACAGTGGAAAGACAAGTGTATATAGCTTCTCAAGTTCAGGGAAGAGTGTATAAAGTTGTTTCTACATGTGGTGAAGTCCCACAAGTAGAAAAGAAGGCCCATTATAGGAAACAGCTAGAAATCAGTAGTAATTCAGAGAAAATACTAATGAATATCATAGAACTGTGTGAGAACAAGTGTAAAAGACATCAAAATGTAAGTTTCTAGTCTAGAAAGGATGTTATACACGACAGAAATCCTTGAAATAGAGTTACTTCACAAGAAAAGAGTGTTTCAACCCACTAGAATTCACTGAAAAGTAGTATTCAACTGTAAAACAGTTGAAAGACAAGTGTATATAGCTTCTCCAGTTCAGGGAAGAGTGTATAAAGTTGTTTCTACATGTGGTGAAGTCCCACAAGTAGAAAAGAAGGCCCATTATAGGAAACAGCTAGAAATCAGTAGTCATTCAGAGCAAATACTAATGAATATCACAGAATAGAGAGAGAACAAGTGTAAAAGACATCAAAATGTAAGTCTCTAGTCTAGAAAGGATGTTGTACACTGCAGAAATCCTTGAAATAGAGTTACTTCACATGAAACCAGTGTTTCAAACCATCAGAATGCACTGAAAAGTAGTATTTAACTGTAAAACAGTTGAAAGACAAGTTTATATAGCTTCGCAAGTCCACAGAAGACTGTATAAAGTTGTTTCTACATGTGGTGAAGTCCCACAAGTAGAAAAGAAGGCCCATTATAGGAAACAGCTAGAAATCAGTAGTCATTCAGAGCAAATACTAATGAATATCATAGAACTGTGTGAGAACAAGTGTAAAAGACATCAAAATGTAAGTCTCTAGTCTTGAAAGGATGTTATACACTACAGAAATGCTTGAAATAGAGTTACTTCACAAGAAAACAGTGTTACAACCCACTAGAATTCACTGAAAAGTAGTATTCAACTCTAAAACAGTGGAAAGACAAGTGTATATAGCTTCTCAAGTTCAGGGAAGAGTGTATAAAGTTGTTTCTACATGTGGTGAAGTCCCACAAGTAGAAAAGAAGGCCCATTATAGGAAACAGCTAGAAATCAGTAGTAATTCAGAGAAAATACTAATGAATATCATAGAACTGTGTGAGAACAAGTGTAAAAGACATCAAAATGTAAGTTTCTAGTCTAGAAAGGATGTTATACACGACAGAAATCCTTGAAATAGAGTTACTTCACAAGAAAACAGTGTTTCAACCCACTAGAATTCACTGAAAAGTAGTATTCAACTGTAAAACAGTTGAAAGACAAGTTTATATAGCTTCCAAGTTCAGAGAAGATTGTATAAAGTTGTTTCTACATGTGGTGAAGTCCCACAAGTAGAAAAGAAGGCCCATTATAGGAAACAGCTAGAAATCAGTAGTCATTCAGAGCAAATACTAATGAATATCACAGAATAGAGAGAGAACAAGTGTAAAAGACATCAAAATGTAAGTCTCTAGTCTAGAAAGGATGTTGTACACTGCAGAAATCCTTGAAATAGAGTTACTTCACATGAAACCAGTGTTTCAAACCACCAGAATGCACTGAAAAGTAGTATTTAACTGTAAAACAGTTGAAAGACAAGTGTATATAGCTTCTCAAGTTCAGGGAAGAGTGTATAAAGTTGTTTCTACATGTGGTGAAGTCCCACAAGTAGAAAAGAAGGCCCATTATATTAAACAGCTAGAAATCAGTAGTCATTCAGAGCAAATACTAATGAATATCACAGAATAGAGAGAGAACAAGTGTAAAAGACATCAAAATGTAAGTCTCTAGTCTAGAAAGGATGTTGTACACTGCAGAAATCCTTGAAATAGAGTTACTTCACAAGAAAACAGTGTTTCAACCCACTAGAATTCACTGAAAAGTAGTATTCAACTGTAAAACAGTTGAAAGACAAGTTTATATAGCTTCCAAGTTCAGAGAAGATTGTATAAAGTTGTTTCTACATGTGGTGAAGTCCCACAAGTAGAAAAGAAGGCCCATTATAGGAAACAGCTAGAAATCAGTAGTCATTCAGAGCAAATACTAATGAATATCACAGAATAGAGAGAGAACAAGTGTAAAAGACATCAAAATGTAAGTCTCTAGTCTAGAAAGGATGTTGTACACTGCAGAAATCCTTGAAATAGAGTTACTTCACATGAAACCAGTGTTTCAAACCATCAGAATGCACTGAAAAGTAGTATTTAACTGTAAAACAGTTGAAAGACAACTTTATATAGCTTCGCAAGTCAACAGAAGACTGTATAAAGTTGTTTCTACATGTGGTGAAGTCCCACAAGTAGAAAAGAAGGCCCATTATAGGAAACAGCTAGAAATCAGTAGTCATTCAGAGCAAATACTAATGAATATCATAGAACTGTGTGAGAACAAGTGTAAAAGACATCAAAATGTAAGTCTCTAGTCTTGAAAGGATGTTATACACTACAGAAATGCTTGAAATAGAGTTACTTCACAAGAAAACAGTGTTTCAACCCACTAGAATTCACTGAAAAGTAGTATTCAACTCTAAAACAGTGGAAAGACAAGTGTATATAGCTTCTCAAGTTCAGGGAAGAGTGTATAAAGTTGTTTCTACATGTGGTGAAGTCCCACAAGTAGAAAAGAAGGCCCATTATAGGAAACAGCTAGAAATCAGTAGTAATTCAGAGAAAATACTAATGAATATCATAGAACTGTGTGAGAACAAGTGTAAAAGACATCAAAATGTAAGTTTCTAGTCTAGAAAGGATGTTATACACGACAGAAATCCTTGAAATAGAGTTACTTCACAAGAAAAGAGTGTTTCAACCCACTAGAATTCACTGAAAAGTAGTATTCAACTGTAAAACAGTTGAAAGACAAGTGTATATAGCTTCTCCAGTTCAGGGAAGAGTGTATAAAGTTGTTTCTACATGTGGTGAAGTCCCACAAGTAGAAAAGAAGGCCCATTATAGGAAACAGCTAGAAATCAGTAGTCATTCAGAGCAAATACTAATGAATATCACAGAATAGAGAGAGAACAAGTGTAAAAGACATCAAAATGTAAGTCTCTAGTCTAGAAAGGATGTTGTACACTGCAGAAATCCTTGAAATAGAGTTACTTCACATGAAACCAGTGTTTCAAACCATCAGAATGCACTGAAAAGTAGTATTTAACTGTAAAACAGTTGAAAGACAAGTTTATATAGCTTCGCAAGTCCACAGAAGACTGTATAAAGTTGTTTCTACATGTGGTGAAGTCCCACAAGTAGAAAAGAAGGCCCATTATAGGAAACAGCTAGAAATCAGTAGTCATTCAGAGCAAATACTAATGAATATCATAGAACTGTGTGAGAACAAGTGTAAAAGACATCAAAATGTAAGTCTCTAGTCTTGAAAGGATGTTATACACTACAGAAATGCTTGAAATAGAGTTACTTCACAAGAAAACAGTGTTACAACCCACTAGAATTCACTGAAAAGTAGTATTCAACTCTAAAACAGTGGAAAGACAAGTGTATATAGCTTCTCAAGTTCAGGGAAGAGTGTATAAAGTTGTTTCTACATGTGGTGAAGTCCCACAAGTAGAAAAGAAGGCCCATTATAGGAAACAGCTAGAAATCAGTAGTAATTCAGAGAAAATACTAATGAATATCATAGAACTGTGTGAGAACAAGTGTAAAAGACATCAAAATGTAAGTTTCTAGTCTAGAAAGGATGTTATACACGACAGAAATCCTTGAAATAGAGTTACTTCACAAGAAAACAGTGTTTCAACCCACTAGAATTCACTGAAAAGTAGTATTCAACTGTAAAACAGTTGAAAGACAAGTTTATATAGCTTCCAAGTTCAGAGAAGATTGTATAAAGTTGTTTCTACATGTGGTGAAGTCCCACAAGTAGAAAAGAAGGCCCATTATAGGAAACAGCTAGAAATCAGTAGTCATTCAGAGCAAATACTAATGAATATCACAGAATAGAGAGAGAACAAGTGTAAAAGACATCAAAATGTAAGTCTCTAGTCTAGAAAGGATGTTGTACACTGCAGAAATCCTTGAAATAGAGTTACTTCACATGAAACCAGTGTTTCAAACCATCAGAATGCACTGAAAAGTAGTATTTAACTGAAAAACAGTTGAAAGACAAGTTTATATAGCTTCGCAAGTCCACAGAAGACTGTATAAAGTTGTTTCTACATGTGGTGAAGTCCCACAAGTAGAAAAGAAGGCCCATTATAGGAAACAGCTAGAAATCAGTAGTCATTCAGAGCAAATACTAATGAATATCATAGAACTGTGTGAGAACAAGTGTAAAAGACATCAAAATGTAAGTCTCTAGTCTTGAAAGGATGTTATACACTACAGAAATCCTTGAAATAGAGTTACTTCACAAGAAAACAGTGTTTCAACCCACTAGAATTCACTGAAAAGTAGTATTCAACTCTAAAACAGTGGAAAGACAAGTGTATATAGCTTCTCAAGTTCAGGGAAGAGTGTATAAAGTTGTTTCTACATGTGGTGAAGTCCCACAAGTAGAAAAGAAGGCCCATTATATTAAACAGCTAGAAATCAGTAGTAATTCAGAGGAAATAGTAATGAATATCATAGAATTGTGTGAGAACAAGTGTAAAAGACATCAAAATGTAAGTTTCTAGTCTAGAAAGGATGTTATACACTACAGAAATCCTTGAAATAGAGTTACTTCACAAGAAAACAGTGTTTCAACCCACTAGAATTCACTGAAAAGTAGTATTCAACTGTAAAACAGTTGAAAGACAAGTGTATATAGCTTCTCAAGTTCAGAGAAAAGTGTATAAAGTTGTTTCTACATGTGGTGAAGTCCCACAAGTAGAAAATAAGGCCCATTATAGGAAACAGCTAGAAATCAGTAGTAATTCAGAGAAAATACTAATGAATATCATAGAACTGTGTGAGAACAAGTGTAAAAGACATCAAAATGTAAGTTTCTAGTCTAGAAAGGATGTTATACACGACAGAAATCCTTGAAATAGAGTTACTTCACAAGAAAAGAGTGTTTCAACCCACTAGAATTCACTGAAAAGTAGTATTCAACTGTAAAACAGTTGAAAGACAAGTGTATATAGCTTCTCCAGTTCAGGGAAGAGTGTATAAAGTTGTTTCTACATGTGGTGAAGTCCCACAAGTAGAAAAGAAGGCCCATTATAGGAAACAGCTAGAAATCAGTAGTCATTCAGAGCAAATACTAATGAATATCACAGAATAGAGAGAGAACAAGTGTAAAAGACATCAAAATGTAAGTCTCTAGTCTAGAAAGGATGTTGTACACTGCAGAAATCCTTGAAATAGAGTTACTTCACATGAAACCAGTGTTTCAAACCACCAGAATGCACTGAAAAGTAGTATTTAACTGTAAAACAGTTGAAAGACAAGTGTATATAGCTTCTCAAGTTCAGGGAAGACTGTACAAAGTTGTTTCTACATGTGGTGAAGTCCCACAAGTAGAAAAGAAGGCCCATTATAGGAAACAGCTAGAAATCAGTAGTCATTCAGAGCAAATACTAATGAATATCATAGAACTGTGTGAGAACAAGTGTAAAAGACATCAAAATGTAAGTCTCTAGTCTTGAAAGGATGTTATACACTACAGAAATGCTTGAAATAGAGTTACTTCACAAGAAAACAGTGTTTCAACCCACTAGAATTCACTGAAAAGTAGTATTCAACTCTAAAACAGTGGAAAGACAAGTGTATATAGCTTCTCAAGTTCAGGGAAGAGTGTATAAAGTTGTTTCTACATGTGGTGAAGTCCCACAAGTAGAAAAGAAGGCCCATTATAGGAAACAGCTAGAAATCAGTAGTAATTCAGAGAAAATACTAATGAATATCATAGAACTGTGTGAGAACAAGTGTAAAAGACATCAAAATGTAAGTTTCTAGTCTAGAAAGGATGTTATACACGACAGAAATCCTTGAAATAGAGTTACTTCACAAGAAAAGAGTGTTTCAACCCACTAGAATTCACTGAAAAGTAGTATTCAACTGTAAAACAGTTGAAAGACAAGTGTATATAGCTTCTCCAGTTCAGGGAAGAGTGTATAAAGTTGTTTCTACATGTGGTGAAGTCCCACAAGTAGAAAAGAAGGCCCATTATAGGAAACAGCTAGAAATCAGTAGTCATTCAGAGCAAATACTAATGAATATCACAGAATAGAGAGAGAACAAGTGTAAAAGACATCAAAATGTAAGTCTCTAGTCTAGAAAGGATGTTGTACACTGCAGAAATCCTTGAAATAGAGTTACTTCACATGAAACCAGTGTTTCAAACCATCAGAATGCACTGAAAAGTAGTATTTAACTGTAAAACAGTTGAAAGACAAGTTTATATAGCTTCGCAAGTCCACAGAAGACTGTATAAAGTTGTTTCTACATGTGGTGAAGTCCCACAAGTAGAAAAGAAGGCCCATTATAGGAAACAGCTAGAAATCAGTAGTAATTCAGAGAAAATACTAATGAATATCATAGAACTGTGTGAGAACAAGTGTAAAAGACATCAAAATGTAAGTTTCTAGTCTAGAAAGGATGTTATACACGACAGAAATCCTTGAAATAGAGTTACTTCACAAGAAAACAGTGTTTCAACCCACTAGAATTCACTGAAAAGTAGTATTCAACTGTAAAACAGTTGAAAGACAAGTTTATATAGCTTCCAAGTTCAGAGAAGATTGTATAAAGTTGTTTCTACATGTGGTGAAGTCCCACAAGTAGAAAAGAAGGCCCATTATAGGAAACAGCTAGAAATCAGTAGTCATTCAGAGCAAATACTAATGAATATCACAGAATAGAGAGAGAACAAGTGTAAAAGACATCAAAATGTAAGTCTCTAGTCTAGAAAGGATGTTGTACACTGCAGAAATCCTTGAAATAGAGTTACTTCACATGAAACCAGTGTTTCAAACCATCAGAATGCACTGAAAAGTAGTATTTAACTGTAAAACAGTTGAAAGACAAGTTTATATAGCTTCGCAAGTCCACAGAAGACTGTATAAAGTTGTTTCTACATGTGGTGAAGTCCCACAAGTAGAAAAGAAGGCCCATTATAGGAAACAGCTAGAAATCAGTAGTCATTCAGAGCAAATACTAATGAATATCATAGAACTGTGTGAGAACAAGTGTAAAAGACATCAAAATGTAAGTCTCTAGTCTTGAAAGGATGTTATACACTACAGAAATCCTTGAAATAGAGTTACTTCACAAGAAAACAGTGTTTCAACCCACTAGAATTCACTGAAAAGTAGTATTCAACTCTAAAACAGTGGAAAGACAAGTGTATATAGCTTCTCAAGTTCAGGGAAGAGTGTATAAAGTTGTTTCTACATGTGGTGAAGTCCCACAAGTAGAAAAGAAGGCCCATTATATTAAACAGCTAGAAATCAGTAGTAATTCAGAGGAAATAGTAATGAATATCATAGAATTGTGTGAGAACAAGTGTAAAAGACATCAAAATGTAAGTTTCTAGTCTAGAAAGGATGTTATACACTACAGAAATCCTTGAAATAGAGTTACTTCACAAGAAAACAGTGTTTCAACCCACTAGAATTCACTGAAAAGTAGTATTCAACTGTAAAACAGTTGAAAGACAAGTGTATATAGCTTCTCAAGTTCAGAGAAAAGTGTATAAAGTTGTTTCTACATGTGGTGAAGTCCCACAAGTAGAAAATAAGGCCCATTATAGGAAACAGCTAGAAATCAGTAGTAATTCAGAGAAAATACTAATGAATATCATAGAACTGTGTGAGAACAAGTGTAAAAGACATCAAAATGTAAGTTTCTAGTCTAGAAAGGATGTTATACACGACAGAAATCCTTGAAATAGAGTTACTTCACAAGAAAAGAGTGTTTCAACCCACTAGAATTCACTGAAAAGTAGTATTCAACTGTAAAACAGTTGAAAGACAAGTGTATATAGCTTCTCCAGTTCAGGGAAGAGTGTATAAAGTTGTTTCTACATGTGGTGAAGTCCCACAAGTAGAAAAGAAGGCCCATTATAGGAAACAGCTAGAAATCAGTAGTCATTCAGAGCAAATACTAATGAATATCACAGAATAGAGAGAGAACAAGTGTAAAAGACATCAAAATGTAAGTCTCTAGTCTAGAAAGGATGTTGTACACTGCAGAAATCCTTGAAATAGAGTTACTTCACATGAAACCAGTGTTTCAAACCACCAGAATGCACTGAAAAGTAGTATTTAACTGTAAAACAGTTGAAAGACAAGTGTATATAGCTTCTCAAGTTCAGGGAAGAGTGTATAAAGTTGTTTCTACATGTGGTGAAGTCCCACAAGTAGAAAAGAAGGCCCATTATATTAAACAGCTAGAAATCAGTAGTCATTCAGAGCAAATACTAATGAATATCACAGAATAGAGAGAGAACAAGTGTAAAAGACATCAAAATGTAAGTCTCTAGTCTAGAAAGGATGTTGTACACTGCAGAAATCCTTGAAATTGAGTTACTTCACATGAAACCAGTGTTTCAAACCACCAGAATGCACTGAAAAGTAGTATTTAACTGTAAAACAGTTGAAAGACAAGTGTATATAGCTTCTCCAGTTCAGGGAAGAGTGTATAAAGTTGTTTCTACATGTGGTGAAGTCCCACAAGTAGAAAAGAAGGCCCATTATATTAAACAGCTAGAAATCAGTAGTCATTCAGAGCAAATACTAATGAATATCACAGAATAGAGAGAGAACAAGTGTAAAAGACATCAAAATGTAAGTCTCTAGTCTAGAAAGGATGTTGTACACTGCAGAAATCCTTGAAATAGAGTTACTTCACATGAAACCAGTGTTTCAAACCATCAGAATGCACTGAAAAGTAGTATTCAACTGTAAAACAGTTGAAAGACAAGTTTATATAGCTTCCAAGTTCAGCGAAGATTGTATAAAGTTGTTTCTACATGTGGTGAAGTCCCACAAGTATACCAGAAGGCCCATTATAGGACACTGCAAGATAGCATTAGTACTTCAGAGCAAATACTAATGAATATCACAGAATAGTGAGAGAACAAGTGTAAAACACATCAAAAGGAAAGTCTCTAGTCTAGAAAGGATGTTGTACACTGCAGAAATCCTTAAAATAGAGTTACTTCACAAGAAAACATTGTTTCAAACCACTAGAATTCACTGAAAAGCAGTATTCAACTGTAAAACAGTTGAAAGACAAGTGTATATAGCTTCTCAAGTTCAGAGAAAAGTGTATAAAGTTGTTTCTACATGTGGTGAAGTCCCACAAGTAGAAAAGAAGGCCCATTATAGGAAACAGCTAGAAATCAGTAGTCATTCAGAGCAAATACTAATGAATATCACAGAATAGAGAGAGAACAAGTGTAAAAGACATCAAAATGTAAGTCTCTAGTCTAGAAAGGATGTTGTACACTGCAGAAATCCTTGAAATAGAGTTACTTCACATGAAACCAGTGTTTCAAACCATCAGAATGCACTGAAAAGTAGTATTTAACTGTAAAACAGTTGAAAGACAAGTTTATATAGCTTCGCAAGTCCACAGAAGACTGTATAAAGTTGTTTCTACATGTGGTGAAGTCCCACAAGTAGACAAGAAGGCCCATTATAGGAAACAGCTAGAAATCAGTAGTCATTCAGAGCAAATACTAATGAATATCATAGAACTGTGTGAGAACAAGTGTAAAAGACATCAAAATGTAAGTCTCTAGTCTTGAAAGGATGTTATACACTACAGAAATCCTTGAAATAGAGTTACTTCACAAGAAAACAGTGTTTCAACCCACTAGAATTCACTGAAAAGTAGTATTCAACTCTAAAACAGTGGAAAGACAAGTGTATATAGCTTCTCAAGTTCAGGGAAGAGTGTATAAAGTTGTTTCTACATGTGGTGAAGTCCCACAAGTAGAAAAGAAGGCCCATTATAGGAAACAGCTAGAAATCAGTAGTAATTCAGAGAAAATACTAATGAATATCATAGAACTGTGTGAGAACAAGTGTAAAAGACATCAAAATGTAAGTTTCTAGTCTAGAAAGGATGTTATACACGACAGAAATCCTTGAAATAGAGTTACTTCACAAGAAAACAGTGTTTCAACCCACTAGAATTCACTGAAAAGTAGTATTCAACTGTAAAACAGTTGAAAGACAAGTTTATATAGCTTCCAAGTTCAGAGAAGATTGTATAAAGTTGTTTCTACATGTGGTGAAGTCCCACAAGTAGAAAAGAAGGCCCATTATAGGAAACAGCTAGAAATCAGTAGTCATTCAGAGCAAATACTAATGAATATCACAGAATAGAGAGAGAACAAGTGTAAAAGACATCAAAATGTAAGTCTCTAGTCTAGAAAGGATGTTGTACACTGCAGAAATCCTTGAAATAGAGTTACTTCACATGAAACCAGTGTTTCAAACCACCAGAATGCACTGAAAAGTAGTATTTAACTGTAAAACAGTTGAAAGACAAGTGTATATAGCTTCTCCAGTTCAGGGAAGAGTGTATAAAGTTGTTTCTACATGTGGTGAAGTCCCACAAGTAGAAAAGAAGGCCCATTATATTAAACAGCTAGAAATCAGTAGTCATTCAGAGCAAATACTAATGAATATCACAGAATAGAGAGAGAACAAGTGTAAAAGACATCAAAATGTAAGTCTCTAGTCTAGAAAGGATGTTGTACACTGCAGAAATCCTTGAAATAGAGTTACTTCACATGAAACCAGTGTTTCAAACCATCAGAATGCACTGAAAAGTAGTATTCAACTGTAAAACAGTTGAAAGACAAGTTTATATAGCTTCCAAGTTCAGCGAAGATTGTATAAAGTTGTTTCTACATGTGGTGAAGTCCCACAAGTATACCAGAAGGCCCATTATAGGACACTGCAAGATAGCATTAGTACTTCAGAGCAAATACTAATGAATATCACAGAATAGTGAGAGAACAAGTGTAAAACACATCAAAAGGAAAGTCTCTAGTCTAGAAAGGATGTTGTACACTGCAGAAATCCTTAAAATAGAGTTACTTCACAAGAAAACATTGTTTCAAACCACTAGAATTCACTGAAAAGCAGTATTCAACTGTAAAACAGTTGAAAGACAAGTGTATATAGCTTCTCAAGTTCAGAGAAAAGTGTATAAAGTTGTTTCTACATGTGGTGAAGTCCCACAAGTAGAAAAGAAGGCCCATTATAGGAAACAGCTAGAAATCAGTAGTCATTCAGAGCAAATACTAATGAATATCACAGAATAGAGAGAGAACAAGTGTAAAAGACATCAAAATGTAAGTCTCTAGTCTAGAAAGGATGTTGTACACTGCAGAAATCCTTGAAATAGAGTTACTTCACATGAAACCAGTGTTTCAAACCATCAGAATGCACTGAAAAGTAGTATTTAACTGTAAAACAGTTGAAAGACAAGTTTATATAGCTTCGCAAGTCCACAGAAGACTGTATAAAGTTGTTTCTACATGTGGTGAAGTCCCACAAGTAGACAAGAAGGCCCATTATAGGAAACAGCTAGAAATCAGTAGTCATTCAGAGCAAATACTAATGAATATCATAGAACTGTGTGAGAACAAGTGTAAAAGACATCAAAATGTAAGTCTCTAGTCTTGAAAGGATGTTATACACTACAGAAATCCTTGAAATAGAGTTACTTCACAAGAAAACAGTGTTTCAACCCACTAGAATTCACTGAAAAGTAGTATTCAACTCTAAAACAGTGGAAAGACAAGTGTATATAGCTTCTCAAGTTCAGGGAAGAGTGTATAAAGTTGTTTCTACATGTGGTGAAGTCCCACAAGTAGAAAAGAAGGCCCATTATAGGAAACAGCTAGAAATCAGTAGTAATTCAGAGAAAATACTAATGAATATCATAGAACTGTGTGAGAACAAGTGTAAAAGACATCAAAATGTAAGTTTCTAGTCTAGAAAGGATGTTATACACGACAGAAATCCTTGAAATAGAGTTACTTCACAAGAAAACAGTGTTTCAACCCACTAGAATTCACTGAAAAGTAGTATTCAACTGTAAAACAGTTGAAAGACAAGTTTATATAGCTTCCAAGTTCAGAGAAGATTGTATAAAGTTGTTTCTACATGTGGTGAAGTCCCACAAGTAGAAAAGAAGGCCCATTATAGGAAACAGCTAGAAATCAGTAGTCATTCAGAGCAAATACTAATGAATATCACAGAATAGAGAGAGAACAAGTGTAAAAGACATCAAAATGTAAGTCTCTAGTCTAGAAAGGATGTTGTACACTGCAGAAATCCTTGAAATAGAGTTACTTCACATGAAACCAGTGTTTCAAACCATCAGAATGCACTGAAAAGTAGTATTTAACTGTAAAACAGTTGAAAGACAAGTTTATATAGCTTCGCAAGTCCACAGAAGACTGTATAAAGTTGTTTCTACATGTGGTGAAGTCCCACAAGTAGAAAAGAAGGCCCATTATAGGAAACAGCTAGAAATCAGTAGTCATTCAGAGCAAATACTAATGAATATCATAGAACTGTGTGAGAACAAGTGTAAAAGACATCAAAATGTAAGTCTCTAGTCTTGAAAGGATGTTATACACTACAGAAATCCTTGAAATAGAGTTACTTCACAAGAAAACAGTGTTTCAACCCACTAGAATTCACTGAAAAGTAGTATTCAAATCTAAAACAGTGGAAAGACAAGTGTGTATAGCTTCTCAAGTTCAGGGAAGAGTGTATAAAGTTGTTTCTACATGTGGTGAAGTCCCACAAGTAGAAAAGAAGGCCCATTATATTAAACAGCTAGAAATCAGTAGTAATTCAGAGGAAATAGTAATGAATATCATAGAATTGTGTGAGAACAAGTGTAAAAGACATCAAAATGTAAGTCTCTAGTCTAGAAAGGATGTTGTACACTGCAGAAATCCTTGAAATAGAGTTACTTCACATGAAACCAGTGTTTCAAACCATCAGAATGCACTGAAAAGTAGTATTTAACTGTAAAACAGTTGAAAGACAACTTTATATAGCTTCGCAAGTCCACAGAAGACTGTATAAAGTTGTTTCTACATGTGGTGAAGTCCCACAAGTAGAAAAGAAGGCCCATTATAGGAAACAGCTAGAAATCAGTAGTCATTCAGAGCAAATACTAATGAATATCATAGAACTGTGTGAGAACAAGTGTAAAAGACATCAAAATGTAAGTCTCTAGTCTTGAAAGGATGTTATACACTACAGAAATGCTTGAAATAGAGTTACTTCACAAGAAAACAGTGTTTCAACCCACTAGAATTCACTGAAAAGTAGTATTCAACTCTAAAACAGTGGAAAGACAAGTGTATATAGCTTCTCAAGTTCAGGGAAGAGTGTATAAAGTTGTTTCTACATGTGGTGAAGTCCCACAAGTAGAAAAGAAGGCCCATTATAGGAAACAGCTAGAAATCAGTAGTAATTCAGAGAAAATACTAATGAATATCATAGAACTGTGTGAGAACAAGTGTAAAAGACATCAAAATGTAAGTTTCTAGTCTAGAAAGGATGTTATACACGACAGAAATCCTTGAAATAGAGTTACTTCACAAGAAAAGAGTGTTTCAACCCACTAGAATTCACTGAAAAGTAGTATTCAACAGTAAAACAGTTGAAAGACAAGTGTATATAGCTTCTCCAGTTCAGGGAAGAGTGTATAAAGTTGTTTCTACATGTGGTGAAGTCCCACAAGTAGAAAAGAAGGCCCATTATAGGAAACAGCTAGAAATCAGTAGTCATTCAGAGCAAATACTAATGAATATCACAGAATAGAGAGAGAACAAGTGTAAAAGACATCAAAATGTAAGTCTCTAGTCTAGAAAGGATGTTGTACACTGCAGAAATCCTTGAAATAGAGTTACTTCACATGAAACCAGTGTTTCAAACCACCAGAATGCACTGAAAAGTAGTATTTAACTGTAAAACAGTTGAAAGACAAGTGTATATAGCTTCTCAAGTTCAGGGAAGACTGTATAAAGTTGTTTCTACATGTGGTGAAGTCCCACAAGTAGAAAAGAAGGCCCATTATAGGAAACAGCTAGAAATCAGTAGTCATTCAGAGCAAATACTAATGAATATCATAGAACTGTGTGAGAACAAGTGTAAAAGACATCAAAATGTAAGTCTCTAGTCTTGAAAGGATGTTATACACTACAGAAATGCTTGAAATAGAGTTACTTCACAAGAAAACAGTGTTTCAACCCACTAGAATTCACTGAAAAGTAGTATTCAACTCTAAAACAGTGGAAAGACAAGTGTATATAGCTTCTCAAGTTCAGGGAAGAGTGTATAAAGTTGTTTCTACATGTGGTGAAGTCCCACAAGTAGAAAAGAAGGCCCATTATAGGAAACAGCTAGAAATCAGTAGTCATTCAGAGCAAATACTAATGAATATCACAGAATAGAGAGAGAACAAGTGTAAAAGACATCAAAATGTAAGTCTCTAGTCTAGAAAGGATGTTGTACACTGCAGAAATCCTTGAAATAGAGTTATTTCACATGAAACCAGTGTTTCAAACCATCAGAATGCACTGAAAAGTAGTATTTAACTGTAAAACAGTTGAAAGACAAGTTTATATAGCTTCGCAAGTCCACAGAAGACTGTATAAAGTTGTTTCTACATGTGGTGAAGTCCCACAAGTAGAAAAGAAGGCCCATTATAGGAAACAGCTAGAAATCAGTAGTCATTCAGAGCAAATACTAATGAATATCATAGAACTGTGTGAGAACAAGTGTAAAAGACATCAAAATGTAAGTCTCTAGTCTTGAAAGGATGTTATACACTACAGAAATGCTTGAAATAGAGTTACTTCACAAGAAAACAGTGTTACAACCCACTAGAATTCACTGAAAAGTAGTATTCAACTCTAAAACAGTGGAAAGACAAGTGTATATAGCTTCTCAAGTTCAGGGAAGAGTGTATAAAGTTGTTTCTACATGTGGTGAAGTGCCACAAGTAGAAAAGAAGGCCCATTATAGGAAACAGCTAGAAATCAGTAGTAATTCAGAGAAAATACTAATGAATATCATAGAACTGTGTGAGAACAAGTGTAAAAGACATCAAAATGTAAGTTTCTAGTCTAGAAAGGATGTTATACACGACAGAAATCCTTGAAATAGAGTTACTTCACAAGAAAACAGTGTTTCAACCCACTAGAATTCACTGAAAAGTAGTATTCAACTGTAAAACAGTTGAAAGACAAGTTTATATAGCTTCCAAGTTCAGAGAAGATTGTATAAAGTTGTTTCTACATGTGGTGAAGTCCCACAAGTAGAAAAGAAGGCCCATTATAGGAAACAGCTAGAAATCAGTAGTCATTCAGAGCAAATACTAATGAATATCACAGAATAGAGAGAGAACAAGTGTAAAAGACATCAAAATGTAAGTCTCTAGTCTAGAAAGGATGTTGTACACTGCAGAAATCCTTGAAATAGAGTTACTTCACATGAAACCAGTGTTTCAAACCATCAGAATGCACTGAAAAGTAGTATTTAACTGTAAAACAGTTGAAAGACAAGTTTATATAGCTTCGCAAGTCCACAGAAGACTGTATAAAGTTGTTTCTACATGTGGTGAAGTCCCACAAGTAGAAAAGAAGGCCCATTATAGGAAACAGCTAGAAATCAGTAGTCATTCAGAGCAAATACTAATGAATATCATAGAACTGTGTGAGAACAAGTGTAAAAGACATCAAAATGTAAGTCTCTAGTCTTGAAAGGATGTTATACACTACAGAAATCCTTGAAATAGAGTTACTTCACAAGAAAACAGTGTTTCAACCCACTAGAATTCACTGAAAAGTAGTATTCAACTCTAAAACAGTGGAAAGACAAGTGTATATAGCTTCTCAAGTTCAGGGAAGAGTGTATAAAGTTGTTTCTACATGTGGTGAAGTCCCACAAGTAGAAAAGAAGGCCCATTATATTAAACAGCTAGAAATCAGTAGTCATTCAGAGGAAATAGTAATGAATATCATAGAATTGTGTGAGAACAAGTGTAAAAGACATCAAAATGTAAGTTTCTAGTCTAGAAAGGATGTTATACACGACAGAAATCCTTGAAATAGAGTTACTTCACAAGAAAACAGTGTTTCAACCCACTAGAATTCACTGAAAAGTAGTATTCAACTGTAAAACAGTTGAAAGACAAGTGTATATAGCTTCTCAAGTTCAGAGAAAAGTGTATAAAGTTGTTTCTACATGTGGTGAAGTCCCACAAGTAGAAAATAAGGCCCATTATAGGAAACAGCTAGAAATCAGTAGTAATTCAGAGAAAATACTAATGAATATCATAGAACTGTGTGAGAACAAGTGTAAAAGACATCAAAATGTAAGTTTCTAGTCTAGAAAGGATGTTATACACGACAGAAATCCTTGAAATAGAGTTACTTCACAAGAAAAGAGTGTTTCAACCCACTAGAATTCACTGAAAAGTAGTATTCAACTGTAAAACAGTTGAAAGACAAGTGTATATAGCTTCTCCAGTTCAGGGAAGAGTGTATAAAGTTGTTTCTACATGTGGTGAAGTCCCACAAGTAGAAAAGAAGGCCCATTATAGGAAACAGCTAGAAATCAGTAGTCATTCAGAGCAAATACTAATGAATATCACAGAATAGAGAGAGAACAAGTGTAAAAGACATCAAAATGTAAGTCTCTAGTCTAGAAAGGATGTTGTACACTGCAGAAATCCTTGAAATAGAGTTACTTCACATGAAACCAGTGTTTCAAACCACCAGAATGCACTGAAAAGTAGTATTTAACTGTAAAACAGTTGAAAGACAAGTGTATATAGCTTCTCAAGTTCAGGGAAGAGTGTATAAAGTTGTTTCTACATGTGGTGAAGTCCCACAAGTAGAAAAGAAGGCCCATTATATTAAACAGCTAGAAATCAGTAGTCATTCAGAGCAAATACTAATGAATATCACAGAATAGAGAGAGAACAAGTGTAAAAGACATGAAAATGTAAGTCTCTAGTCTAGAAAGGATGTTGTACACTGCAGAAATCCTTGAAATTGAGTTACTTCACATGAAACCAGTGTTTCAAACCACCAGAATGCACTGAAAAGTAGTATTTAACTGTAAAACAGTTGAAAGACAAGTGTATATAGCTTCTCCAGTTCAGGGAAGAGTGTATAAAGTTGTTTCTACATGTGGTGAAGTCCCACAAGTAGAAAAGAAGGCCCATTATATTAAACAGCTAGAAATCAGTAGTCATTCAGAGCAAATACTAATGAATATCACAGAATAGAGAGAGAACAAGTGTAAAAGACATCAAAATGTAAGTCTCTAGTCTAGAAAGGATGTTGTACACTGCAGAAATCCTTGAAATAGAGTTACTTCACATGAAACCAGTGTTTCAAACCATCAGAATGCACTGAAAAGTAGTATTCAACTGTAAAACAGTTGAAAGACAAGTTTATATAGCTTCCAAGTTCAGCGAAGATTGTATAAAGTTGTTTCTACATGTGGTGAAGTCCCACAAGTATACCAGAAGGCCCATTATAGGACACTGCAAGATAGCATTAGTACTTCAGAGCAAATACTAATGAATATCACAGAATAGTGAGAGAACAAGTGTAAAACACATCAAAAGGAAAGTCTCTAGTCTAGAAAGGATGTTGTACACTGCAGAAATCCTTAAAATAGAGTTACTTCACAAGAAAACATTGTTTCAAACCACTAGAATTCACTGAAAAGCAGTATTCAACTGTAAAACAGTGGAAAGACAAGTGTATATAGCTTCTCCAGTTCAGGGAAGAGTGTATAAAGTTGTTTCTACATGTGGTGAAGTCCCACAAGTAGAAAAGAAGGCCCATTATAGGAAACAGCTAGAAATCAGTAGTCATTCAGAGCAAATACTAATGAATATCACAGAATAGAGAGAGAACAAGTGTAAAAGACATCAAAATGTAAGTCTCTAGTCTAGAAAGGATGTTGTACACTGCAGAAATCCTTGAAATAGAGTTACTTCACATGAAACCAGTGTTTCAAACCATCAGAATGCACTGAAAAGTAGTATTTAACTGTAAAACAGTTGAAAGACAAGTTTATATAGCTTCGCAAGTCCACAGAAGACTGTATAAAGTTGTTTCTACATGTGGTGAAGTCCCACAAGTAGAAAAGAAGGCCCATTATAGGAAACAGCTAGAAATCAGTAGTCATTCAGAGCAAATACTAATGAATATCATAGAACTGTGTGAGAACAAGTGTAAAAGACATCAAAATGTAAGTCTCTAGTCTTGAAAGGATGTTATACACTACAGAAATGCTTGAAATAGAGTTACTTCACAAGAAAACAGTGTTACAACCCACTAGAATTCACTGAAAAGTAGTATTCAACTCTAAAACAGTGGAAAGACAAGTGTATATAGCTTCTCAAGTTCAGGGAAGAGTGTATAAAGTTGTTTCTACATGTGGTGAAGTCCCACAAGTAGAAAAGAAGGCCCATTATAGGAAACAGCTAGAAATCAGTAGTAATTCAGAGAAAATACTAATGAATATCATAGAACTGTGTGAGAACAAGTGTAACAGACATCAAAATGTAAGTTTCTAGTCTGGAAAGGATGTTATACACGACAGAAATCCTTGAAATAGAGTTACTTCACAAGAAAACAGTGTTTCAACCCACTAGAATTCACTGAAAAGTAGTATTCAACTGTAAAACAGTTGAAAGACAAGTTTATATAGCTTCCAAGTTCAGAGAAGATTGTATAAAGTTGTTTCTACATGTGGTGAAGTCCCACAAGTAGAAAAGAAGGCCCATTATAGGAAACAGCTAGAAATCAGTAGTCATTCAGAGCAAATACTAATGAATATCACAGAATAGAGAGAGAACAAGTGTAAAAGACATCAAAATGTAAGTCTCTAGTCTAGAAAGGATGTTGTACACTGCAGAAATCCTTGAAATAGAGTTACTTCACAAGAAAACAGTGTTTCAACCCACTAGAATTCACTGAAAAGTAGTATTCAACTCTAAAACAGTGGAAAGACAAGTGTATATAGCTTCTCAAGTTCAGGGAAGAGTGTATAAAGTTGTTTCTACATGTGGTGAAGTCCCACAAGTAGAAAAGAAGGCCCATTATATTAAACAGCTAGAAATCAGTAGTAATTCAGAGGAAATAGTAATGAATATCATAGAATTGTGTGAGAACAAGTGTAAAAGACATCAAAATGTAAGTTTCTAGTCTAGAAAGGATGTTATACACTACAGAAATCCTTGAAATAGAGTTACTTCACAAGAAAACAGTGTTTCAACCCACTAGAATTCACTGAAAAGTAGTATTCAACTGTAAAACAGTTGAAAGACAAGTTTATATAGCTTCCAAGTTCAGCGAAGATTGTATAAAGTTGTTTCTACATGTGGTGAAGTCCCACAAGTATACCAGAAGGCCCATTATAGGACACTGCAAGAAAGCATTAGTACTTCAGAGCAAATACTAATGAATATCACACAATAGTGAGAGAACAAGTGTAAAACACATCAAAAGGAAAGTCTCTAGTCTAGAAAGGATGTTGTACACTGCAGAAATCCTTAAAATAGAGTTACTTCACAAGAAAACATTGTTTCAAACCACTAGAATTCACTGAAAAGCAGTATTCAACTGTAAAACAGTTGAAAGACAAGTGTATATAGCTTCTCAAGTTCAGAGAAAAGTGTATAAAGTTGTTTCTACATGTGGTGAAGTCCCACAAGTAGAAAAGAAGGCCCATTATAAGAAACAGCTAGAAATCAGTAGTCATTCAGAGCAAATACTAATGAATATCACAGAATAGAGAGAGAACAAGTGTAAAAGACATCAAAATGTAAGTCTCTAGTCTAGAAAGGATGTTGTACACTGCAGAAATCCTTGAAATAGAGTTACTTCACATGAAACCAGTGTTTCAAACCATCAGAATGCACTGAAAAGTAGTATTTAACTGTAAAACAGTTGAAAGACAAGTTTATATAGCTTCCAAGTTCAGAGAAGATTGTATAAAGTTGTTTCTACATGTGGTGAAGTCCCACAAGTAGAAAAGAAGGCCCATTATAGGAAACAGCTAGAAATCAGTAGTCATTCAGAGCAAATACTAATGAATATCACAGAATAGAGAGAGAACAAGTGTAAAAGACATCAAAATGTAAGTCTCTAGTCTAGAAAGGATGTTGTACACTGCAGAAATCCTTGAAATAGAGTTACTTCACATGAAACCAGTGTTTCAAACCACCAGAATGCACTGAAAAGTAGTATTTAACTGTAAAACAGTTGAAAGACAAGTGTATATAGCTTCTCCAGTTCAGGGAAGAGTGTATAAAGTTGTTTCTACATGTGGTGAAGTCCCACAAGTAGAAAAGAAGGCCCATTATATTAAACAGCTAGAAATCAGTAGTCATTCAGAGCAAATACTAATGAATATCACAGAATAGAGAGAGAACAAGTGTAAAAGACATCAAAATGTAAGTCTCTAGTCTAGAAAGGATGTTGTACACTGCAGAAATCCTTGAAATAGAGTTACTTCACATGAAACCAGTGTTTCAAACCATCAGAATGCACTGAAAAGTAGTATTCAACTGTAAAACAGTTGAAAGACAAGTTTATATAGCTTCCAAGTTCAGCGAAGATTGTATAAAGTTGTTTCTACATGTGGTGAAGTCCCACAAGTATACCAGAAGGCCCATTATAGGACACTGCAAGATAGCATTAGTACTTCAGAGCAAATACTAATGAATATCACAGAATAGTGAGAGAACAAGTGTAAAACACATCAAAAGGAAAGTCTCTAGTCTAGAAAGGATGTTGTACACTGCAGAAATCCTTAAAATAGAGTTACTTCACAAGAAAACATTGTTTCAAACCACTAGAATTCACTGAAAAGCAGTATTCAACTGTAAAACAGTTGAAAGACAAGTGTATATAGCTTCTCAAGTTCAGAGAAAAGTGTATAAAGTTGTTTCTACATGTGGTGAAGTCCCACAAGTAGAAAAGAAGGCCCATTATAGGAAACAGCTAGAAATCAGTAGTCATTCAGAGCAAATACTAATGAATATCACAGAATAGAGAGAGAACAAGTGTAAAAGACATCAAAATGTAAGTCTCTAGTCTAGAAAGGATGTTGTACACTGCAGAAATCCTTGAAATAGAGTTACTTCACATGAAACCAGTGTTTCAAACCATCAGAATGCACTGAAAAGTAGTATTTAACTGTAAAACAGTTGAAAGACAAGTTTATATAGCTTCGCAAGTCCACAGAAGACTGTATAAAGTTGTTTCTACATGTGGTGAAGTCCCACAAGTAGACAAGAAGGCCCATTATAGGAAACAGCTAGAAATCAGTAGTCATTCAGAGCAAATACTAATGAATATCATAGAACTGTGTGAGAACAAGTGTAAAAGACATCAAAATGTAAGTCTCTAGTCTTGAAAGGATGTTATACACTACAGAAATCCTTGAAATAGAGTTACTTCACAAGAAAACAGTGTTTCAACCCACTAGAATTCACTGAAAAGTAGTATTCAACTCTAAAACAGTGGAAAGACAAGTGTATATAGCTTCTCAAGTTCAGGGAAGAGTGTATAAAGTTGTTTCTACATGTGGTGAAGTCCCACAAGTAGAAAAGAAGGCCCATTATAGGAAACAGCTAGAAATCAGTAGTAATTCAGAGAAAATACTAATGAATATCATAGAACTGTGTGAGAACAAGTGTAAAAGACATCAAAATGTAAGTTTCTAGTCTAGAAAGGATGTTATACACGACAGAAATCCTTGAAATAGAGTTACTTCACAAGAAAACAGTGTTTCAACCCACTAGAATTCACTGAAAAGTAGTATTCAACTGTAAAACAGTTGAAAGACAAGTTTATATAGCTTCCAAGTTCAGAGAAGATTGTATAAAGTTGTTTCTACATGTGGTGAAGTCCCACAAGTAGAAAAGAAGGCCCATTATAGGAAACAGCTAGAAATCAGTAGTCATTCAGAGCAAATACTAATGAATATCACAGAATAGAGAGAGAACAAGTGTAAAAGACATCAAAATGTAAGTCTCTAGTCTAGAAAGGATGTTGTACACTGCAGAAATCCTTGAAATAGAGTTACTTCACATGAAACCAGTGTTTCAAACCATCAGAATGCACTGAAAAGTAGTATTTAACTGTAAAACAGTTGAAAGACAAGTTTATATAGCTTCGCAAGTCCACAGAAGACTGTATAAAGTTGTTTCTACATGTGGTGAAGTCCCACAAGTAGAAAAGAAGGCCCATTATAGGAAACAGCTAGAAATCAGTAGTCATTCAGAGCAAATACTAATGAATATCATAGAACTGTGTGAGAACAAGTGTAAAAGACATCAAAATGTAAGTCTCTAGTCTTGAAAGGATGTTATACACTACAGAAATCCTTGAAATAGAGTTACTTCACAAGAAAACAGTGTTTCAACCCACTAGAATTCACTGAAAAGTAGTATTCAAATCTAAAACAGTGGAAAGACAAGTGTGTATAGCTTCTCAAGTTCAGGGAAGAGTGTATAAAGTTGTTTCTACATGTGGTGAAGTCCCACAAGTAGAAAAGAAGGCCCATTATATTAAACAGCTAGAAATCAGTAGTAATTCAGAGGAAATAGTAATGAATATCATAGAATTGTGTGAGAACAAGTGTAAAAGACATCAAAATGTAAGTCTCTAGTCTAGAAAGGATGTTGTACACTGCAGAAATCCTTGAAATAGAGTTACTTCACATGAAACCAGTGTTTCAAACCATCAGAATGCACTGAAAAGTAGTATTTAACTGTAAAACAGTTGAAAGACAACTTTATATAGCTTCGCAAGTCCACAGAAGACTGTATAAAGTTGTTTCTACATGTGGTGAAGTCCCACAAGTAGAAAAGAAGGCCCATTATAGGAAACAGCTAGAAATCAGTAGTCATTCAGAGCAAATACTAATGAATATCATAGAACTGTGTGAGAACAAGTGTAAAAGACATCAAAATGTAAGTCTCTAGTCTTGAAAGGATGTTATACACTACAGAAATGCTTGAAATAGAGTTACTTCACAAGAAAACAGTGTTTCAACCCACTAGAATTCACTGAAAAGTAGTATTCAACTCTAAAACAGTGGAAAGACAAGTGTATATAGCTTCTCAAGTTCAGGGAAGAGTGTATAAAGTTGTTTCTACATGTGGTGAAGTCCCACAAGTAGAAAAGAAGGCCCATTATAGGAAACAGCTAGAAATCAGTAGTAATTCAGAGAAAATACTAATGAATATCATAGAACTGTGTGAGAACAAGTGTAAAAGACATCAAAATGTAAGTTTCTAGTCTAGAAAGGATGTTATACACGACAGAAATCCTTGAAATAGAGTTACTTCACAAGAAAAGAGTGTTTCAACCCACTAGAATTCACTGAAAAGTAGTATTCAACAGTAAAACAGTTGAAAGACAAGTGTATATAGCTTCTCCAGTTCAGGGAAGAGTGTATAAAGTTGTTTCTACATGTGGTGAAGTCCCACAAGTAGAAAAGAAGGCCCATTATAGGAAACAGCTAGAAATCAGTAGTCATTCAGAGCAAATACTAATGAATATCACAGAATAGAGAGAGAACAAGTGTAAAAGACATCAAAATGTAAGTCTCTAGTCTAGAAAGGATGTTGTACACTGCAGAAATCCTTGAAATAGAGTTACTTCACATGAAACCAGTGTTTCAAACCACCAGAATGCACTGAAAAGTAGTATTTAACTGTAAAACAGTTGAAAGACAAGTGTATATAGCTTCTCAAGTTCAGGGAAGACTGTATAAAGTTGTTTCTACATGTGGTGAAGTCCCACAAGTAGAAAAGAAGGCCCATTATAGGAAACAGCTAGAAATCAGTAGTCATTCAGAGCAAATACTAATGAATATCATAGAACTGTGTGAGAACAAGTGTAAAAGACATCAAAATGTAAGTCTCTAGTCTTGAAAGGATGTTATACACTACAGAAATGCTTGAAATAGAGTTACTTCACAAGAAAACAGTGTTTCAACCCACTAGAATTCACTGAAAAGTAGTATTCAACTCTAAAACAGTGGAAAGACAAGTGTATATAGCTTCTCAAGTTCAGGGAAGAGTGTATAAAGTTGTTTCTACATGTGGTGAAGTCCCACAAGTAGAAAAGAAGGCCCATTATAGGAAACAGCTAGAAATCAGTAGTCATTCAGAGCAAATACTAATGAATATCACAGAATAGAGAGAGAACAAGTGTAAAAGACATCAAAATGTAAGTCTCTAGTCTAGAAAGGATGTTGTACACTGCAGAAATCCTTGAAATAGAGTTATTTCACATGAAACCAGTGTTTCAAACCATCAGAATGCACTGAAAAGTAGTATTTAACTGTAAAACAGTTGAAAGACAAGTTTATATAGCTTCGCAAGTCCACAGAAGACTGTATAAAGTTGTTTCTACATGTGGTGAAGTCCCACAAGTAGAAAAGAAGGCCCATTATAGGAAACAGCTAGAAATCAGTAGTCATTCAGAGCAAATACTAATGAATATCATAGAACTGTGTGAGAACAAGTGTAAAAGACATCAAAATGTAAGTCTCTAGTCTTGAAAGGATGTTATACACTACAGAAATGCTTGAAATAGAGTTACTTCACAAGAAAACAGTGTTACAACCCACTAGAATTCACTGAAAAGTAGTATTCAACTCTAAAACAGTGGAAAGACAAGTGTATATAGCTTCTCAAGTTCAGGGAAGAGTGTATAAAGTTGTTTCTACATGTGGTGAAGTGCCACAAGTAGAAAAGAAGGCCCATTATAGGAAACAGCTAGAAATCAGTAGTAATTCAGAGAAAATACTAATGAATATCATAGAACTGTGTGAGAACAAGTGTAAAAGACATCAAAATGTAAGTTTCTAGTCTAGAAAGGATGTTATACACGACAGAAATCCTTGAAATAGAGTTACTTCACAAGAAAACAGTGTTTCAACCCACTAGAATTCACTGAAAAGTAGTATTCAACTGTAAAACAGTTGAAAGACAAGTTTATATAGCTTCCAAGTTCAGAGAAGATTGTATAAAGTTGTTTCTACATGTGGTGAAGTCCCACAAGTAGAAAAGAAGGCCCATTATAGGAAACAGCTAGAAATCAGTAGTCATTCAGAGCAAATACTAATGAATATCACAGAATAGAGAGAGAACAAGTGTAAAAGACATCAAAATGTAAGTCTCTAGTCTAGAAAGGATGTTGTACACTGCAGAAATCCTTGAAATAGAGTTACTTCACATGAAACCAGTGTTTCAAACCATCAGAATGCACTGAAAAGTAGTATTTAACTGTAAAACAGTTGAAAGACAAGTTTATATAGCTTCGCAAGTCCACAGAAGACTGTATAAAGTTGTTTCTACATGTGGTGAAGTCCCACAAGTAGAAAAGAAGGCCCATTATAGGAAACAGCTAGAAATCAGTAGTCATTCAGAGCAAATACTAATGAATATCATAGAACTGTGTGAGAACAAGTGTAAAAGACATCAAAATGTAAGTCTCTAGTCTTGAAAGGATGTTATACACTACAGAAATCCTTGAAATAGAGTTACTTCACAAGAAAACAGTGTTTCAACCCACTAGAATTCACTGAAAAGTAGTATTCAACTCTAAAACAGTGGAAAGACAAGTGTATATAGCTTCTCAAGTTCAGGGAAGAGTGTATAAAGTTGTTTCTACATGTGGTGAAGTCCCACAAGTAGAAAAGAAGGCCCATTATATTAAACAGCTAGAAATCAGTAGTCATTCAGAGGAAATAGTAATGAATATCATAGAATTGTGTGAGAACAAGTGTAAAAGACATCAAAATGTAAGTTTCTAGTCTAGAAAGGATGTTATACACGACAGAAATCCTTGAAATAGAGTTACTTCACAAGAAAACAGTGTTTCAACCCACTAGAATTCACTGAAAAGTAGTATTCAACTGTAAAACAGTTGAAAGACAAGTGTATATAGCTTCTCAAGTTCAGAGAAAAGTGTATAAAGTTGTTTCTACATGTGGTGAAGTCCCACAAGTAGAAAATAAGGCCCATTATAGGAAACAGCTAGAAATCAGTAGTAATTCAGAGAAAATACTAATGAATATCATAGAACTGTGTGAGAACAAGTGTAAAAGACATCAAAATGTAAGTTTCTAGTCTAGAAAGGATGTTATACACGACAGAAATCCTTGAAATAGAGTTACTTCACAAGAAAAGAGTGTTTCAACCCACTAGAATTCACTGAAAAGTAGTATTCAACTGTAAAACAGTTGAAAGACAAGTGTATATAGCTTCTCCAGTTCAGGGAAGAGTGTATAAAGTTGTTTCTACATGTGGTGAAGTCCCACAAGTAGAAAAGAAGGCCCATTATAGGAAACAGCTAGAAATCAGTAGTCATTCAGAGCAAATACTAATGAATATCACAGAATAGAGAGAGAACAAGTGTAAAAGACATCAAAATGTAAGTCTCTAGTCTAGAAAGGATGTTGTACACTGCAGAAATCCTTGAAATAGAGTTACTTCACATGAAACCAGTGTTTCAAACCACCAGAATGCACTGAAAAGTAGTATTTAACTGTAAAACAGTTGAAAGACAAGTGTATATAGCTTCTCAAGTTCAGGGAAGAGTGTATAAAGTTGTTTCTACATGTGGTGAAGTCCCACAAGTAGAAAAGAAGGCCCATTATATTAAACAGCTAGAAATCAGTAGTCATTCAGAGCAAATACTAATGAATATCACAGAATAGAGAGAGAACAAGTGTAAAAGACATGAAAATGTAAGTCTCTAGTCTAGAAAGGATGTTGTACACTGCAGAAATCCTTGAAATTGAGTTACTTCACATGAAACCAGTGTTTCAAACCACCAGAATGCACTGAAAAGTAGTATTTAACTGTAAAACAGTTGAAAGACAAGTGTATATAGCTTCTCCAGTTCAGGGAAGAGTGTATAAAGTTGTTTCTACATGTGGTGAAGTCCCACAAGTAGAAAAGAAGGCCCATTATATTAAACAGCTAGAAATCAGTAGTCATTCAGAGCAAATACTAATGAATATCACAGAATAGAGAGAGAACAAGTGTAAAAGACATCAAAATGTAAGTCTCTAGTCTAGAAAGGATGTTGTACACTGCAGAAATCCTTGAAATAGAGTTACTTCACATGAAACCAGTGTTTCAAACCATCAGAATGCACTGAAAAGTAGTATTCAACTGTAAAACAGTTGAAAGACAAGTTTATATAGCTTCCAAGTTCAGCGAAGATTGTATAAAGTTGTTTCTACATGTGGTGAAGTCCCACAAGTATACCAGAAGGCCCATTATAGGACACTGCAAGATAGCATTAGTACTTCAGAGCAAATACTAATGAATATCACAGAATAGTGAGAGAACAAGTGTAAAACACATCAAAAGGAAAGTCTCTAGTCTAGAAAGGATGTTGTACACTGCAGAAATCCTTAAAATAGAGTTACTTCACAAGAAAACATTGTTTCAAACCACTAGAATTCACTGAAAAGCAGTATTCAACTGTAAAACAGTGGAAAGACAAGTGTATATAGCTTCTCCAGTTCAGGGAAGAGTGTATAAAGTTGTTTCTACATGTGGTGAAGTCCCACAAGTAGAAAAGAAGGCCCATTATAGGAAACAGCTAGAAATCAGTAGTCATTCAGAGCAAATACTAATGAATATCACAGAATAGAGAGAGAACAAGTGTAAAAGACATCAAAATGTAAGTCTCTAGTCTAGAAAGGATGTTGTACACTGCAGAAATCCTTGAAATAGAGTTACTTCACATGAAACCAGTGTTTCAAACCATCAGAATGCACTGAAAAGTAGTATTTAACTGTAAAACAGTTGAAAGACAAGTTTATATAGCTTCGCAAGTCCACAGAAGACTGTATAAAGTTGTTTCTACATGTGGTGAAGTCCCACAAGTAGAAAAGAAGGCCCATTATAGGAAACAGCTAGAAATCAGTAGTCATTCAGAGCAAATACTAATGAATATCATAGAACTGTGTGAGAACAAGTGTAAAAGACATCAAAATGTAAGTCTCTAGTCTTGAAAGGATGTTATACACTACAGAAATGCTTGAAATAGAGTTACTTCACAAGAAAACAGTGTTACAACCCACTAGAATTCACTGAAAAGTAGTATTCAACTCTAAAACAGTGGAAAGACAAGTGTATATAGCTTCTCAAGTTCAGGGAAGAGTGTATAAAGTTGTTTCTACATGTGGTGAAGTCCCACAAGTAGAAAAGAAGGCCCATTATAGGAAACAGCTAGAAATCAGTAGTAATTCAGAGAAAATACTAATGAATATCATAGAACTGTGTGAGAACAAGTGTAACAGACATCAAAATGTAAGTTTCTAGTCTGGAAAGGATGTTATACACGACAGAAATCCTTGAAATAGAGTTACTTCACAAGAAAACAGTGTTTCAACCCACTAGAATTCACTGAAAAGTAGTATTCAACTGTAAAACAGTTGAAAGACAAGTTTATATAGCTTCCAAGTTCAGAGAAGATTGTATAAAGTTGTTTCTACATGTGGTGAAGTCCCACAAGTAGAAAAGAAGGCCCATTATAGGAAACAGCTAGAAATCAGTAGTCATTCAGAGCAAATACTAATGAATATCACAGAATAGAGAGAGAACAAGTGTAAAAGACATCAAAATGTAAGTCTCTAGTCTAGAAAGGATGTTGTACACTGCAGAAATCCTTGAAATAGAGTTACTTCACATGAAACCAGTGTTTCAAACCATCAGAATGCACTGAAAAGTAGTATTTAACTGTAAAACAGTTGAAAGACAAGTTTATATAGCTTCGCAAGTCCACAGAAGACTGTATAAAGTTGTTTCTACATGTGGTGAAGTCCCACAAGTAGAAAAGAAGGCCCATTATAGGAAACAGCTAGAAATCAGTAGTCATTCAGAGCAAATACTAATGAATATCATAGAACTGTGTGAGAACAAGTGTAAAAGACATCAAAATGTAAGTCTCTAGTCTTGAAAGGATGTTATACACTACAGAAATCCTTGAAATAGAGTTACTTCACAAGAAAACAGTGTTTCAACCCACTAGAATTCACTGAAAAGTAGTATTCAACTCTAAAACAGTGGAAAGACAAGTGTATATAGCTTCTCAAGTTCAGGGAAGAGTGTATAAAGTTGTTTCTACATGTGGTGAAGTCCCACAAGTAGAAAAGAAGGCCCATTATATTAAACAGCTAGAAATCAGTAGTAATTCAGAGGAAATAGTAATGAATATCATAGAATTGTGTGAGAACAAGTGTAAAAGACATCAAAATGTAAGTTTCTAGTCTAGAAAGGATGTTATACACTACAGAAATCCTTGAAATAGAGTTACTTCACAAGAAAACAGTGTTTCAACCCACTAGAATTCACTGAAAAGTAGTATTCAACTGTAAAACAGTTGAAAGACAAGTGTATATAGCTTCTCAAGTTCAGAGAAAAGTGTATAAAGTTGTTTCTACATGTGGTGAAGTCCCACAAGTAGAAAATAAGGCCCATTATAGGAAACAGCTAGAAATCAGTAGTAATTCAGAGAAAATACTAATGAATATCATAGAACTGTGTGAGAACAAGTGTAAAAGACATCAAAATGTAAGTTTCTAGTCTAGAAAGGATGTTATACACGACAGAAATCCTTGAAATAGAGTTACTTCACAAGAAAAGAGTGTTTCAACCCACTAGAATTCACTGAAAAGTAGTATTCAACTGTAAAACAGTTGAAAGACAAGTGTATATAGCTTCTCCAGTTCAGGGAAGAGTGTATAAAGTTGTTTCTACATGTGGTGAAGTCCCACAAGTAGAAAAGAAGGCCCATTATAGGAAACAGCTAGAAATCAGTAGTCATTCAGAGCAAATACTAATGAATATCACAGAATAGAGAGAGAACAAGTGTAAAAGACATCAAAATGTAAGTCTCTAGTCTAGAAAGGATGTTGTACACTGCAGAAATCCTTGAAATAGAGTTACTTCACATGAAACCAGTGTTTCAAACCACCAGAATGCACTGAAAAGTAGTATTTAACTGTAAAACAGTTGAAAGACAAGTGTATATAGCTTCTCAAGTTCAGGGAAGAGTGTATAAAGTTGTTTCTACATGTGGTGAAGTCCCACAAGTAGAAAAGAAGGCCCATTATATTAAACAGCTAGAAATCAGTAGTCATTCAGAGCAAATACTAATGAATATCACAGAATAGAGAGAGAACAAGTGTAAAAGACATCAAAATGTAAGTCTCTAGTCTAGAAAGGATGTTGTACACTGCAGAAATCCTTGAAATTGAGTTACTTCACATGAAACCAGTGTTTCAAACCACCAGAATGCACTGAAAAGTAGTATTTAACTGTAAAACAGTTGAAAGACAAGTGTATATAGCTTCTCCAGTTCAGGGAAGAGTGTATAAAGTTGTTTCTACATGTGGTGAAGTCCCACAAGTAGAAAAGAAGGCCCATTATATTAAACAGCTAGAAATCAGTAGTCATTCAGAGCAAATACTAATGAATATCACAGAATAGAGAGAGAACAAGTGTAAAAGACATCAAAATGTAAGTCTCTAGTCTAGAAAGGATGTTGTACACTGCAGAAATCCTTGAAATAGAGTTACTTCACATGAAACCAGTGTTTCAAACCATCAGAATGCACTGAAAAGTAGTATTCAACTGTAAAACAGTTGAAAGACAAGTTTATATAGCTTCCAAGTTCAGCGAAGATTGTATAAAGTTGTTTCTACATGTGGTGAAGTCCCACAAGTATACCAGAAGGCCCATTATAGGACACTGCAAGATAGCATTAGTACTTCAGAGCAAATACTAATGAATATCACAGAATAGTGAGAGAACAAGTGTAAAACACATCAAAAGGAAAGTCTCTAGTCTAGAAAGGATGTTGTACACTGCAGAAATCCTTAAAATAGAGTTACTTCACAAGAAAACATTGTTTCAAACCACTAGAATTCACTGAAAAGCAGTATTCAACTGTAAAACAGTTGAAAGACAAGTGTATATAGCTTCTCAAGTTCAGAGAAAAGTGTATAAAGTTGTTTCTACATGTGGTGAAGTCCCACAAGTAGAAAAGAAGGCCCATTATAGGAAACAGCTAGAAATCAGTAGTCATTCAGAGCAAATACTAATGAATATCACAGAATAGAGAGAGAACAAGTGTAAAAGACATCAAAATGTAAGTCTCTAGTCTAGAAAGGATGTTGTACACTGCAGAAATCCTTGAAATAGAGTTACTTCACATGAAACCAGTGTTTCAAACCATCAGAATGCACTGAAAAGTAGTATTTAACTGTAAAACAGTTGAAAGACAAGTTTATATAGCTTCGCAAGTCCACAGAAGACTGTATAAAGTTGTTTCTACATGTGGTGAAGTCCCACAAGTAGACAAGAAGGCCCATTATAGGAAACAGCTAGAAATCAGTAGTCATTCAGAGCAAATACTAATGAATATCATAGAACTGTGTGAGAACAAGTGTAAAAGACATCAAAATGTAAGTCTCTAGTCTTGAAAGGATGTTATACACTACAGAAATCCTTGAAATAGAGTTACTTCACAAGAAAACAGTGTTTCAACCCACTAGAATTCACTGAAAAGTAGTATTCAACTCTAAAACAGTGGAAAGACAAGTGTATATAGCTTCTCAAGTTCAGGGAAGAGTGTATAAAGTTGTTTCTACATGTGGTGAAGTCCCACAAGTAGAAAAGAAGGCCCATTATAGGAAACAGCTAGAAATCAGTAGTAATTCAGAGAAAATACTAATGAATATCATAGAACTGTGTGAGAACAAGTGTAAAAGACATCAAAATGTAAGTTTCTAGTCTAGAAAGGATGTTATACACGACAGAAATCCTTGAAATAGAGTTACTTCACAAGAAAACAGTGTTTCAACCCACTAGAATTCACTGAAAAGTAGTATTCAACTGTAAAACAGTTGAAAGACAAGTTTATATAGCTTCCAAGTTCAGAGAAGATTGTATAAAGTTGTTTCTACATGTGGTGAAGTCCCACAAGTAGAAAAGAAGGCCCATTATAGGAAACAGCTAGAAATCAGTAGTCATTCAGAGCAAATACTAATGAATATCACAGAATAGAGAGAGAACAAGTGTAAAAGACATCAAAATGTAAGTCTCTAGTCTAGAAAGGATGTTGTACACTGCAGAAATCCTTGAAATAGAGTTACTTCACATGAAACCAGTGTTTCAAACCACCAGAATGCACTGAAAAGTAGTATTTAACTGTAAAACAGTTGAAAGACAAGTGTATATAGCTTCTCCAGTTCAGGGAAGAGTGTATAAAGTTGTTTCTACATGTGGTGAAGTCCCACAAGTAGAAAAGAAGGCCCATTATATTAAACAGCTAGAAATCAGTAGTCATTCAGAGCAAATACTAATGAATATCACAGAATAGAGAGAGAACAAGTGTAAAAGACATCAAAATGTAAGTCTCTAGTCTAGAAAGGATGTTGTACACTGCAGAAATCCTTGAAATAGAGTTACTTCACATGAAACCAGTGTTTCAAACCATCAGAATGCACTGAAAAGTAGTATTCAACTGTAAAACAGTTGAAAGACAAGTTTATATAGCTTCCAAGTTCAGCGAAGATTGTATAAAGTTGTTTCTACATGTGGTGAAGTCCCACAAGTATACCAGAAGGCCCATTATAGGACACTGCAAGATAGCATTAGTACTTCAGAGCAAATACTAATGAATATCACAGAATAGTGAGAGAACAAGTGTAAAACACATCAAAAGGAAAGTCTCTAGTCTAGAAAGGATGTTGTACACTGCAGAAATCCTTAAAATAGAGTTACTTCACAAGAAAACATTGTTTCAAACCACTAGAATTCACTGAAAAGCAGTATTCAACTGTAAAACAGTTGAAAGACAAGTGTATATAGCTTCTCAAGTTCAGAGAAAAGTGTATAAAGTTGTTTCTACATGTGGTGAAGTCCCACAAGTAGAAAAGAAGGCCCATTATAGGAAACAGCTAGAAATCAGTAGTCATTCAGAGCAAATACTAATGAATATCACAGAATAGAGAGAGAACAAGTGTAAAAGACATCAAAATGTAAGTCTCTAGTCTAGAAAGGATGTTGTACACTGCAGAAATCCTTGAAATAGAGTTACTTCACATGAAACCAGTGTTTCAAACCATCAGAATGCACTGAAAAGTAGTATTTAACTGTAAAACAGTTGAAAGACAAGTTTATATAGCTTCGCAAGTCCACAGAAGACTGTATAAAGTTGTTTCTACATGTGGTGAAGTCCCACAAGTAGACAAGAAGGCCCATTATAGGAAACAGCTAGAAATCAGTAGTCATTCAGAGCAAATACTAATGAATATCATAGAACTGTGTGAGAACAAGTGTAAAAGACATCAAAATGTAAGTCTCTAGTCTTGAAAGGATGTTATACACTACAGAAATCCTTGAAATAGAGTTACTTCACAAGAAAACAGTGTTTCAACCCACTAGAATTCACTGAAAAGTAGTATTCAACTCTAAAACAGTGGAAAGACAAGTGTATATAGCTTCTCAAGTTCAGGGAAGAGTGTATAAAGTTGTTTCTACATGTGGTGAAGTCCCACAAGTAGAAAAGAAGGCCCATTATAGGAAACAGCTAGAAATCAGTAGTAATTCAGAGAAAATACTAATGAATATCATAGAACTGTGTGAGAACAAGTGTAAAAGACATCAAAATGTAAGTTTCTAGTCTAGAAAGGATGTTATACACGACAGAAATCCTTGAAATAGAGTTACTTCACAAGAAAACAGTGTTTCAACCCACTAGAATTCACTGAAAAGTAGTATTCAACTGTAAAACAGTTGAAAGACAAGTTTATATAGCTTCCAAGTTCAGAGAAGATTGTATAAAGTTGTTTCTACATGTGGTGAAGTCCCACAAGTAGAAAAGAAGGCCCATTATAGGAAACAGCTAGAAATCAGTAGTCATTCAGAGCAAATACTAATGAATATCACAGAATAGAGAGAGAACAAGTGTAAAAGACATCAAAATGTAAGTCTCTAGTCTAGAAAGGATGTTGTACACTGCAGAAATCCTTGAAATAGAGTTACTTCACATGAAACCAGTGTTTCAAACCATCAGAATGCACTGAAAAGTAGTATTTAACTGTAAAACAGTTGAAAGACAACTTTATATAGCTTCGCAAGTCCACAGAAGACTGTATAAAGTTGTTTCTACATGTGGTGAAGTCCCACAAGTAGAAAAGAAGGCCCATTATAGGAAACAGCTAGAAATCAGTAGTCATTCAGAGCAAATACTAATGAATATCATAGAACTGTGTGAGAACAAGTGTAAAAGACATCAAAATGTAAGTCTCTAGTCTTGAAAGGATGTTATACACTACAGAAATGCTTGAAATAGAGTTACTTCACAAGAAAAGAGTGTTTCAACCCACTAGAATTCACTGAAAAGTATTATTCAACTGTAAAACAGTTGAAAGACAAGTGTATATAGCTTCTCAAGTTCAGAGAAAAGTGTATAAAGTTGTTTCTACATGTGGTGAAGTCCCACAAGTAGAAAAGAAGGCCCATTATAGGAAACAGCTAGAAATCAGTAGTCATTCAGAGCAAATACTAATGAATATCACAGAATAGAGAGAGAACAAGTGTAAAAGACATCAAAATGTAAGTCTCTAGTCTAGAAAGGATGTTGTACACTGCAGAAATCCTTGAAATAGAGTTACTTCACATGAAACCAGTGTTTCAAACCACCAGAATGCACTGAAAAGTAGTATTTAACTGTAAAACAGTTGAAAGACAAGTGTATATAGCTTCTCCAGTTCAGGGAAGAGTGTATAAAGTTGTTTCTACATGTGGTGAAGTCCCACAAGTAGAAAAGAAGGCCCATTATATTAAACAGCTAGAAATCAGTAGTCATTCAGAGCAAATACTAATGAATATCACAGAATAGAGAGAGAACAAGTGTAAAAGACATCAAAATGTAAGTCTCTAGTCTAGAAAGGATGTTGTACACTGCAGAAATCCTTGAAATAGAGTTACTTCACATGAAACCAGTGTTTCAAACCATCAGAATGCACTGAAAAGTAGTATTCAACTGTAAAACAGTTGAAAGACAAGTTTATATAGCTTCCAAGTTCAGCGAAGATTGTATAAAGTTGTTTCTACATGTGGTGAAGTCCCACAAGTATACCAGAAGGCCCATTATAGGACACTGCAAGATAGCATTAGTACTTCAGAGCAAATACTAATGAATATCACAGAATAGTGAGAGAACAAGTGTAAAACACATCAAAAGGAAAGTCTCTAGTCTAGAAAGGATGTTGTACACTGCAGAAATCCTTAAAATAGAGTTACTTCACAAGAAAACATTGTTTCAAACCACTAGAATTCACTGAAAAGCAGTATTCAACTGTAAAACAGTTGAAAGACAAGTGTATATAGCTTCTCAAGTTCAGAGAAAAGTGTATAAAGTTGTTTCTACATGTGGTGAAGTCCCACAAGTAGAAAAGAAGGCCCATTATAGGAAACAGCTAGAAATCAGTAGTCATTCAGAGCAAATACTAATGAATATCACAGAATAGAGAGAGAACAAGTGTAAAAGACATCAAAATGTAAGTCTCTAGTCTAGAAAGGATGTTGTACACTGCAGAAATCCTTGAAATAGAGTTACTTCACATGAAACCAGTGTTTCAAACCATCAGAATGCACTGAAAAGTAGTATTTAACTGTAAAACAGTTGAAAGACAAGTTTATATAGCTTCGCAAGTCCACAGAAGACTGTATAAAGTTGTTTCTACATGTGGTGAAGTCCCACAAGTAGACAAGAAGGCCCATTATAGGAAACAGCTAGAAATCAGTAGTCATTCAGAGCAAATACTAATGAATATCATAGAACTGTGTGAGAACAAGTGTAAAAGACATCAAAATGTAAGTCTCTAGTCTTGAAAGGATGTTATACACTACAGAAATCCTTGAAATAGAGTTACTTCACAAGAAAACAGTGTTTCAACCCACTAGAATTCACTGAAAAGTAGTATTCAACTCTAAAACAGTGGAAAGACAAGTGTATATAGCTTCTCAAGTTCAGGGAAGAGTGTATAAAGTTGTTTCTACATGTGGTGAAGTCCCACAAGTAGAAAAGAAGGCCCATTATAGGAAACAGCTAGAAATCAGTAGTAATTCAGAGAAAATACTAATGAATATCATAGAACTGTGTGAGAACAAGTGTAAAAGACATCAAAATGTAAGTTTCTAGTCTAGAAAGGATGTTATACACGACAGAAATCCTTGAAATAGAGTTACTTCACAAGAAAACAGTGTTTCAACCCACTAGAATTCACTGAAAAGTAGTATTCAACTGTAAAACAGTTGAAAGACAAGTTTATATAGCTTCCAAGTTCAGAGAAGATTGTATAAAGTTGTTTCTACATGTGGTGAAGTCCCACAAGTAGAAAAGAAGGCCCATTATAGGAAACAGCTAGAAATCAGTAGTCATTCAGAGCAAATACTAATGAATATCACAGAATAGAGAGAGAACAAGTGTAAAAGACATCAAAATGTAAGTCTCTAGTCTAGAAAGGATGTTGTACACTGCAGAAATCCTTGAAATAGAGTTACTTCACATGAAACCAGTGTTTCAAACCATCAGAATGCACTGAAAAGTAGTATTTAACTGTAAAACAGTTGAAAGACAACTTTATATAGCTTCGCAAGTCCACAGAAGACTGTATAAAGTTGTTTCTACATGTGGTGAAGTCCCACAAGTAGAAAAGAAGGCCCATTATAGGAAACAGCTAGAAATCAGTAGTCATTCAGAGCAAATACTAATGAATATCATAGAACTGTGTGAGAACAAGTGTAAAAGACATCAAAATGTAAGTCTCTAGTCTTGAAAGGATGTTATACACTACAGAAATGCTTGAAATAGAGTTACTTCACAAGAAAAGAGTGTTTCAACCCACTAGAATTCACTGAAAAGTATTATTCAACTGTAAAACAGTTGAAAGACAAGTGTATATAGCTTCTCAAGTTCAGAGAAAAGTGTATAAAGTTGTTTCTACATGTGGTGAAGTCCCACAAGTAGAAAATAAGGCCCATTATAGGAAACAGCTAGAAATCAGTAGTAATTCAGAGAAAATACTAATGAATATCATAGAACTGTGTGAGAACAAGTGTAAAACACATCAAAATGTAAGTTTCTAGTCTAGAAAGGATGTTATACACGACAGAAATCCTTGAAATAGAGTTACTTCACAAGAAAAGAGTGTTTCAACCCACTAGAATTCACTGAAAAGTAGTATTCAACTGTAAAACAGTTGAAAGACAAGTGTATATAGCTTCTCCAGTTCAGGGAAGAGTGTATAAAGTTGTTTCTACATGTGGTGAAGTCCCACAAGTAGAAAAGAAGGCCCATTATAGGAAACAGCTAGAAATCAGTAGTCATTCAGAGCAAATACTAATGAATATCACAGAATAGAGAGAGAACAAGTGTAAAAGACATCAAAATGTAAGTCTCTAGTCTAGAAAGGATGTTGTACACTGCAGAAATCCTTGAAATAGAGTTACTTCACATGAAACCAGTGTTTCAAACCACCAGAATGCACTGAAAAGTAGTATTTAACTGTAAAACAGTTGAAAGACAAGTGTATATAGCTTCTCAAGTTCAGGGAAGACTGTATAAAGTTGTTTCTACATGTGGTGAAGTCCCACAAGTAGAAAAGAAGGCCCATTATAGGAAACAGCTAGAAATCAGTAGTCATTCAGAGCAAATACTAATGAATATCATAGAACTGTGTGAGAACAAGTGTAAAAGACATCAAAATGTAAGTCTCTAGTCTTGAAAGGATGTTATACACTACAGAAATGCTTGAAATAGAGTTACTTCACAAGAAAACAGTGTTTCAACCCACTAGAATTCACTGAAAAGTAGTATTCAACTCTAAAACAGTGGAAAGACAAGTGTATATAGCTTCTCAAGTTCAGGGAAGAGTGTATAAAGTTGTTTCTACATGTGGTGAAGTCCCACAAGTAGAAAAGAAGGCCCATTATAGGAAACAGCTAGAAATCAGTAGTCATTCAGAGCAAATACTAATGAATATCACAGAATAGAGAGAGAACAAGTGTAAAAGACATCAAAATGTAAGTCTCTAGTCTAGAAAGGATGTTGTACACTGCAGAAATCCTTGAAATAGAGTTATTTCACATGAAACCAGTGTTTCAAACCATCAGAATGCACTGAAAAGTAGTATTTAACTGTAAAACAGTTGAAAGACAAGTTTATATAGCTTCGCAAGTCCACAGAAGACTGTATAAAGTTGTTTCTACATGTGGTGAAGTCCCACAAGTAGAAAAGAAGGCCCATTATAGGAAACAGCTAGAAATCAGTAGTCATTCAGAGCAAATACTAATGAATATCATAGAACTGTGTGAGAACAAGTGTAAAAGACATCAAAATGTAAGTCTCTAGTCTTGAAAGGATGTTATACACTACAGAAATGCTTGAAATAGAGTTACTTCACAAGAAAACAGTGTTACAACCCACTAGAATTCACTGAAAAGTAGTATTCAACTCTAAAACAGTGGAAAGACAAGTGTATATAGCTTCTCAAGTTCAGGGAAGAGTGTATAAAGTTGTTTCTACATGTGGTGAAGTCCCACAAGTAGAAAAGAAGGCCCATTATAGGAAACAGCTAGAAATCAGTAGTAATTCAGAGAAAATACTAATGAATATCATAGAACTGTGTGAGAACAAGTGTAAAAGACATCAAAATGTAAGTTTCTAGTCTAGAAAGGATGTTATACACTACAGAAATCCTTGAAATAGAGTTACTTCACAAGAAAACAGTGTTTCAACCCACTAGAATTCACTGAAAAGTAGTATTCAACTCTAAAACAGTGGAAAGACAAGTGTATATAGCTTCTCAAGTTCAGGGAAGAGTGTATAAAGTTGTTTCTACATGTGGTGAAGTCCCACAAGTAGAAAAGAAGGCCCATTATATTAAACAGCTAGAAATCAGTAGTCATTCAGAGGAAATAGTAATGAATATCATAGAATTGTGTGAGAACAAGTGTAAAAGACATCAAAATGTAAGTTTCTAGTCTAGAAAGGATGTTATACACTACAGAAATCCTTGAAATAGAGTTACTTCACAAGAAAACAGTGTTTCAACCCACTAGAATTCACTGAAAAGTAGTATTCAACTGTAAAACAGTTGAAAGACAAGTGTATATAGCTTCTCAAGTTCAGAGAAAAGTGTATAAAGTTGTTTCTACATGTGGTGAAGTCCCACAAGTAGAAAATAAGGCCCATTATAGGAAACAGCTAGAAATCAGTAGTAATTCAGAGAAAATACTAATGAATATCATAGAACTGTGTGAGAACAAGTGTAAAAGACATCAAAATGTAAGTTTCTAGTCTAGAAAGGATGTTATACACGACAGAAATCCTTGAAATAGAGTTACTTCACAAGAAAAGAGTGTTTCAACCCACTAGAATTCACTGAAAAGTAGTATTCAACTGTAAAACAGTTGAAAGACAAGTGTATATAGCTTCTCCAGTTCAGGGAAGAGTGTATAAAGTTGTTTCTACATGTGGTGAAGTCCCACAAGTAGAAAAGAAGGCCCATTATAGGAAACAGCTAGAAATCAGTAGTCATTCAGAGCAAATACTAATGAATATCACAGAATAGAGAGAGAACAAGTGTAAAAGACATCAAAATGTAAGTCTCTAGTCTAGAAAGGATGTTGTACACTGCAGAAATCCTTGAAATAGAGTTACTTCACATGAAACCAGTGTTTCAAACCACCAGAATGCACTGAAAAGTAGTATTTAACTGTAAAACAGTTGAAAGACAAGTGTATATAGCTTCTCAAGTTCAGGGAAGAGTGTATAAAGTTGTTTCTACATGTGGTGAAGTCCCACAAGTAGAAAAGAAGGCCCATTATATTAAACAGCTAGAAATCAGTAGTCATTCAGAGCAAATACTAATGAATATCACAGAATAGAGAGAGAACAAGTGTAAAAGACATCAAAATGTAAGTCTCTAGTCTAGAAAGGATGTTGTACACTGCAGAAATCCTTGAAATTGAGTTACTTCACATGAAACCAGTGTTTCAAACCACCAGAATGCACTGAAAAGTAGTATTTAACTGTAAAACAGTTGAAAGACAAGTGTATATAGCTTCTCCAGTTCAGGGAAGAGTGTATAAAGTTGTTTCTACATGTGGTGAAGTCCCACAAGTAGAAAAGAAGGCCCATTATATTAAACAGCTAGAAATCAGTAGTCATTCAGAGCAAATACTAATGAATATCACAGAATAGAGAGAGAACAAGTGTAAAAGACATCAAAATGTAAGTCTCTAGTCTAGAAAGGATGTTGTACACTGCAGAAATCCTTGAAATAGAGTTACTTCACATGAAACCAGTGTTTCAAACCATCAGAATGCACTGAAAAGTAGTATTCAACTGTAAAACAGTTGAAAGACAAGTTTATATAGCTTCCAAGTTCAGCGAAGATTGTATAAAGTTGTTTCTACATGTGGTGAAGTCCCACAAGTATACCAGAAGGCCCATTATAGGACACTGCAAGATAGCATTAGTACTTCAGAGCAAATACTAATGAATATCACAGAATAGTGAGAGAACAAGTGTAAAACACATCAAAAGGAAAGTCTCTAGTCTAGAAAGGATGTTGTACACTGCAGAAATCCTTAAAATAGAGTTACTTCACAAGAAAACATTGTTTCAAACCACTAGAATTCACTGAAAAGCAGTATTCAACTGTAAAACAGTGGAAAGACAAGTGTATATAGCTTCTCCAGTTCAGGGAAGAGTGTATAAAGTTGTTTCTACATGTGGTGAAGTCCCACAAGTAGAAAAGAAGGCCCATTATAGGAAACAGCTAGAAATCAGTAGTCATTCAGAGCAAATACTAATGAATATCACAGAATAGAGAGAGAACAAGTGTAAAAGACATCAAAATGTAAGTCTCTAGTCTAGAAAGGATGTTGTACACTGCAGAAATCCTTGAAATAGAGTTACTTCACATGAAACCAGTGTTTCAAACCATCAGAATGCACTGAAAAGTAGTATTTAACTGTAAAACAGTTGAAAGACAAGTTTATATAGCTTCGCAAGTCCACAGAAGACTGTATAAAGTTGTTTCTACATGTGGTGAAGTCCCACAAGTAGAAAAGAAGGCCCATTATAGGAAACAGCTAGAAATCAGTAGTCATTCAGAGCAAATACTAATGAATATCATAGAACTGTGTGAGAACAAGTGTAAAAGACATCAAAATGTAAGTCTCTAGTCTTGAAAGGATGTTATACACTACAGAAATGCTTGAAATAGAGTTACTTCACAAGAAAACAGTGTTACAACCCACTAGAATTCACTGAAAAGTAGTATTCAACTCTAAAACAGTGGAAAGACAAGTGTATATAGCTTCTCAAGTTCAGGGAAGAGTGTATAAAGTTGTTTCTACATGTGGTGAAGTCCCACAAGTAGAAAAGAAGGCCCATTATAGGAAACAGCTAGAAATCAGTAGTAATTCAGAGAAAATACTAATGAATATCATAGAACTGTGTGAGAACAAGTGTAACAGACATCAAAATGTAAGTTTCTAGTCTGGAAAGGATGTTATACACGACAGAAATCCTTGAAATAGAGTTACTTCACAAGAAAACAGTGTTTCAACCCACTAGAATTCACTGAAAAGTAGTATTCAACTGTAAAACAGTTGAAAGACAAGTTTATATAGCTTCCAAGTTCAGAGAAGATTGTATAAAGTTGTTTCTACATGTGGTGAAGTCCCACAAGTAGAAAAGAAGGCCCATTATAGGAAACAGCTAGAAATCAGTAGTCATTCAGAGCAAATACTAATGAATATCACAGAATAGAGAGAGAACAAGTGTAAAAGACATCAAAATGTAAGTCTCTAGTCTAGAAAGGATGTTGTACACTGCAGAAATCCTTGAAATAGAGTTACTTCACAAGAAAACAGTGTTTCAACCCACTAGAATTCACTGAAAAGTAGTATTCAACTCTAAAACAGTGGAAAGACAAGTGTATATAGCTTCTCAAGTTCAGGGAAGAGTGTATAAAGTTGTTTCTACATGTGGTGAAGTCCCACAAGTAGAAAAGAAGGCCCATTATATTAAACAGCTAGAAATCAGTAGTAATTCAGAGGAAATAGTAATGAATATCATAGAATTGTGTGAGAACAAGTGTAAAAGACATCAAAATGTAAGTTTCTAGTCTAGAAAGGATGTTATACACTACAGAAATCCTTGAAATAGAGTTACTTCACAAGAAAACAGTGTTTCAACCCACTAGAATTCACTGAAAAGTAGTATTCAACTGTAAAACAGTTGAAAGACAAGTTTATATAGCTTCCAAGTTCAGCGAAGATTGTATAAAGTTGTTTCTACATGTGGTGAAGTCCCACAAGTATACCAGAAGGCCCATTATAGGACACTGCAAGAAAGCATTAGTACTTCAGAGCAAATACTAATGAATATCACACAATAGTGAGAGAACAAGTGTAAAACACATCAAAAGGAAAGTCTCTAGTCTAGAAAGGATGTTGTACACTGCAGAAATCCTTAAAATAGAGTTACTTCACAAGAAAACATTGTTTCAAACCACTAGAATTCACTGAAAAGCAGTATTCAACTGTAAAACAGTTGAAAGACAAGTGTATATAGCTTCTCAAGTTCAGAGAAAAGTGTATAAAGTTGTTTCTACATGTGGTGAAGTCCCACAAGTAGAAAAGAAGGCCCATTATAAGAAACAGCTAGAAATCAGTAGTCATTCAGAGCAAATACTAATGAATATCACAGAATAGAGAGAGAACAAGTGTAAAAGACATCAAAATGTAAGTCTCTAGTCTAGAAAGGATGTTGTACACTGCAGAAATCCTTGAAATAGAGTTACTTCACATGAAACCAGTGTTTCAAACCATCAGAATGCACTGAAAAGTAGTATTTAACTGTAAAACAGTTGAAAGACAAGTTTATATAGCTTCGCAAGTCCACAGAAGACTGTATAAAGTTGTTTCTACATGTGGTGAAGTCCCACAAGTAGAAAAGAAGGCCCATTATAGGAAACAGCTAGAAATCAGTAGTCATTCAGAGCAAATACTAATGAATATCATAGAACTGTGTGAGAACAAGTGTAAAAGACATCAAAATGTAAGTCTCTAGTCTTGAAAGGATGTTATACACTACAGAAATCCTTGAAATAGAGTTACTTCACAAGAAAACAGTGTTTCAACCCACTAGAATTCACTGAAAAGTAGTATTCAAATCTAAAACAGTGGAAAGACAAGTGTGTATAGCTTCTCAAGTTCAGGGAAGAGTGTATAAAGTTGTTTCTACATGTGGTGAAGTCCCACAAGTAGAAAAGAAGGCCCATTATATTAAACAGCTAGAAATCAGTAGTAATTCAGAGGAAATAGTAATGAATATCATAGAATTGTGTGAGAACAAGTGTAAAAGACATCAAAATGTAAGTCTCTAGTCTAGAAAGGATGTTGTACACTGCAGAAATCCTTGAAATAGAGTTACTTCACATGAAACCAGTGTTTCAAACCACCAGAATGCACTGAAAAGTAGTATTTAACTGTAAAACAGTTGAAAGACAAGTGTATATAGCTTCTCAAGTTCAGGGAAGAGTGTATAAAGTTGTTTCTACATGTGGTGAAGTCCCACAAGTAGAAAAGAAGGCCCATTATATTAAACAGCTAGAAATCAGTAGTCATTCAGAGCAAATACTAATGAATATCACAGAATAGAGAGAGAACAAGTGTAAAAGACATCAAAATGTAAGTCTCTAGTCTAGAAAGGATGTTGTACACTGCAGAAATCCTTGAAATTGAGTTACTTCACATGAAACCAGTGTTTCAAACCACCAGAATGCACTGAAAAGTAGTATTTAACTGTAAAACAGTTGAAAGACAAGTGTATATAGCTTCTCCAGTTCAGGGAAGAGTGTATAAAGTTGTTTCTACATGTGGTGAAGTCCCACAAGTAGAAAAGAAGGCCCATTATATTAAACAGCTAGAAATCAGTAGTCATTCAGAGCAAATACTAATGAATATCACAGAATAGAGAGAGAACAAGTGTAAAAGACATCAAAATGTAAGTCTCTAGTCTAGAAAGGATGTTGTACACTGCAGAAATCCTTGAAATAGAGTTACTTCACATGAAACCAGTGTTTCAAACCATCAGAATGCACTGAAAAGTAGTATTCAACTGTAAAACAGTTGAAAGACAAGTTTATATAGCTTCCAAGTTCAGCGAAGATTGTATAAAGTTGTTTCTACATGTGGTGAAGTCCCACAAGTATACCAGAAGGCCCATTATAGGACACTGCAAGATAGCATTAGTACTTCAGAGCAAATACTAATGAATATCACAGAATAGTGAGAGAACAAGTGTAAAACACATCAAAAGGAAAGTCTCTAGTCTAGAAAGGATGTTGTACACTGCAGAAATCCTTAAAATAGAGTTACTTCACAAGAAAACATTGTTTCAAACCACTAGAATTCACTGAAAAGCAGTATTCAACTGTAAAACAGTTGAAAGACAAGTGTATATAGCTTCTCAAGTTCAGAGAAAAGTGTATAAAGTTGTTTCTACATGTGGTGAAGTCCCACAAGTAGAAAAGAAGGCCCATTATAAGAAACAGCTAGAAATCAGTAGTCATTCAGAGCAAATACTAATGAATATCACAGAATAGAGAGAGAACAAGTGTAAAAGACATCAAAATGTAAGTCTCTAGTCTAGAAAGGATGTTGTACACTGCAGAAATCCTTGAAATAGAGTTACTTCACATGAAACCAGTGTTTCAAACCATCAGAATGCACTGAAAAGTAGTATTTAACTGTAAAACAGTTGAAAGACAAGTTTATATAGCTTCGCAAGTCCACAGAAGACTGTATAAAGTTGTTTCTACATGTGGTGAAGTCCCACAAGTAGAAAAGAAGGCCCATTATAGGAAACAGCTAGAAATCAGTAGTCATTCAGAGCAAATACTAATGAATATCATAGAACTGTGTGAGAACAAGTGTAAAAGACATCAAAATGTAAGTCTCTAGTCTTGAAAGGATGTTATACACTACAGAAATCCTTGAAATAGAGTTACTTCACAAGAAAACAGTGTTTCAACCCACTAGAATTCACTGAAAAGTAGTATTCAAATCTAAAACAGTGGAAAGACAAGTGTGTATAGCTTCTCAAGTTCAGGGAAGAGTGTATAAAGTTGTTTCTACATGTGGTGAAGTCCCACAAGTAGAAAAGAAGGCCCATTATATTAAACAGCTAGAAATCAGTAGTAATTCAGAGGAAATAGTAATGAATATCATAGAATTGTGTGAGAACAAGTGTAAAAGACATCAAAATGTAAGTCTCTAGTCTAGAAAGGATGTTGTACACTGCAGAAATCCTTGAAATAGAGTTACTTCACATGAAACCAGTGTTTCAAACCACCAGAATGCACTGAAAAGTAGTATTTAACTGTAAAACAGTTGAAAGACAAGTGTATATAGCTTCTCAAGTTCAGGGAAGAGTGTATAAAGTTGTTTCTACATGTGGTGAAGTCCCACAAGTAGAAAAGAAGGCCCATTATATTAAACAGCTAGAAATCAGTAGTCATTCAGAGCAAATACTAATGAATATCACAGAATAGAGAGAGAACAAGTGTAAAAGACATCAAAATGTAAGTCTCTAGTCTAGAAAGGATGTTGTACACTGCAGAAATCCTTGAAATTGAGTTACTTCACATGAAACCAGTGTTTCAAACCACCAGAATGCACTGAAAAGTAGTATTTAACTGTAAAACAGTTGAAAGACAAGTGTATATAGCTTCTCCAGTTCAGGGAAGAGTGTATAAAGTTGTTTCTACATGTGGTGAAGTCCCACAAGTAGAAAAGAAGGCCCATTATATTAAACAGCTAGAAATCAGTAGTCATTCAGAGCAAATACTAATGAATATCACAGAATAGAGAGAGAACAAGTGTAAAAGACATCAAAATGTAAGTCTCTAGTCTAGAAAGGATGTTGTACACTGCAGAAATCCTTGAAATAGAGTTACTTCACATGAAACCAGTGTTTCAAACCATCAGAATGCACTGAAAAGTAGTATTCAACTGTAAAACAGTTGAAAGACAAGTTTATATAGCTTCCAAGTTCAGCGAAGATTGTATAAAGTTGTTTCTACATGTGGTGAAGTCCCACAAGTATACCAGAAGGCCCATTATAGGACACTGCAAGATAGCATTAGTACTTCAGAGCAAATACTAATGAATATCACAGAATAGTGAGAGAACAAGTGTAAAACACATCAAAAGGAAAGTCTCTAGTCTAGAAAGGATGTTGTACACTGCAGAAATCCTTAAAATAGAGTTACTTCACAAGAAAACATTGTTTCAAACCACTAGAATTCACTGAAAAGCAGTATTCAACTGTAAAACAGTTGAAAGACAAGTGTATATAGCTTCTCAAGTTCAGAGAAAAGTGTATAAAGTTGTTTCTACATGTGGTGAAGTCCCACAAGTAGAAAAGAAGGCCCATTATAGGAAACAGCTAGAAATCAGTAGTCATTCAGAGCAAATACTAATGAATATCACAGAATAGAGAGAGAACAAGTGTAAAAGACATCAAAATGTAAGTCTCTAGTCTAGAAAGGATGTTGTACACTGCAGAAATCCTTGAAATAGAGTTACTTCACATGAAACCAGTGTTTCAAACCATCAGAATGCACTGAAAAGTAGTATTTAACTGTAAAACAGTTGAAAGACAAGTTTATATAGCTTCGCAAGTCCACAGAAGACTGTATAAAGTTGTTTCTACATGTGGTGAAGTCCCACAAGTAGACAAGAAGGCCCATTATAGGAAACAGCTAGAAATCAGTAGTCATTCAGAGCAAATACTAATGAATATCACAGAATAGAGAGAGAACAAGTGTAAAAGACATCAAAATGTAAGTCTCTAGTCTAGAAAGGATGTTGTACACTGCAGAAATCCTTGAAATAGAGTTACTTCACATGAAACCAGTGTTTCAAACCATCAGAATGCACTGAAAAGTAGTATTTAACTGTAAAACAGTTGAAAGACAAGTTTATATAGCTTCGCAAGTCCACAGAAGACTGTATAAAGTTCTTTCTACATGTGGTGAAGTCCCACAAGTAGAAAAGAAGGCCCATTATAGGAAACAGCTAGAAATCAGTAGTCATTCAGAGCAAATACTAATGAATATCATAGAACTGTGTGAGAACAAGTGTAAAAGACATCAAAATGTAAGTCTCTAGTCTTGAAAGGATGTTATACACTACAGAAATGCTTGAAATAGAGTTACTTCACAAGAAAACAGTGTTACAACCCACTAGAATTCACTGAAAAGTAGTATTCAACTCTAAAACAGTGGAAAGACAAGTGTATATAGCTTCTCAAGTTCAGGGAAGAGTGTATAAAGTTGTTTCTACATGTGGTGAAGTCCCACAAGTAGAAAAGAAGGCCCATTATAGGAAACAGCTAGAAATCAGTAGTAATTCAGAGAAAATACTAATGAATATCATAGAACTGTGTGAGAACAAGTGTAACAGACATCAAAATGTAAGTTTCTAGTCTGGAAAGGATGTTATACACGACAGAAATCCTTGAAATAGAGTTACTTCACAAGAAAACAGTGTTTCAACCCACTAGAATTCACTGAAAAGTAGTATTCAACTGTAAAACAGTTGAAAGACAAGTTTATATAGCTTCCAAGTTCAGAGAAGATTGTATAAAGTTGTTTCTACATGTGGTGAAGTCCCACAAGTAGAAAAGAAGGCCCATTATAGGAAACAGCTAGAAATCAGTAGTCATTCAGAGCAAATACTAATGAATATCACAGAATAGAGAGAGAACAAGTGTAAAAGACATCAAAATGTAAGTCTCTAGTCTAGAAAGGATGTTGTACACTGCAGAAATCCTTGAAATAGAGTTACTTCACAAGAAAACAGTGTTTCAACCCACTAGAATTCACTGAAAAGTAGTATTCAACTCTAAAACAGTGGAAAGACAAGTGTATATAGCTTCTCAAGTTCAGGGAAGAGTGTATAAAGTTGTTTCTACATGTGGTGAAGTCCCACAAGTAGAAAAGAAGGCCCATTATATTAAACAGCTAGAAATCAGTAGTAATTCAGAGGAAATAGTAATGAATATCATAGAATTGTGTGAGAACAAGTGTAAAAGACATCAAAATGTAAGTTTCTAGTCTAGAAAGGATGTTATACACTACAGAAATCCTTGAAATAGAGTTACTTCACAAGAAAACAGTGTTTCAACCCACTAGAATTCACTGAAAAGTAGTATTCAACTGTAAAACAGTTGAAAGACAAGTTTATATAGCTTCCAAGTTCAGCGAAGATTGTATAAAGTTGTTTCTACATGTGGTGAAGTCCCACAAGTATACCAGAAGGCCCATTATAGGACACTGCAAGAAAGCATTAGTACTCCAGAGCAAATACTAATGAATATCACACAATAGTGAGAGAACAAGTGTAAAACACATCAAAAGGAAAGTCTCTAGTCTAGAAAGGATGTTGTACACTGCAGAAATCCTTAAAATAGAGTTACTTCACAAGAAAACATTGTTTCAAACCACTAGAATTCACTGAAAAGCAGTATTCAACTGTAAAACAGTTGAAAGACAAGTGTATATAGCTTCTCAAGTTCAGAGAAAAGTGTATAAAGTTGTTTCTACATGTGGTGAAGTCCCACAAGTAGAAAAGAAGGCCCATTATAGGAAACAGCTAGAAATCAGTAGTCATTCAGAGCAAATACTAATGAATATCACAGAATAGAGAGAGAACAAGTGTAAAAGACATCAAAATGTAAGTCTCTAGTCTAGAAAGGATGTTGTACACTGCAGAAATCCTTGAAATAGAGTTACTTCACATGAAACCAGTGTTTCAAACCATCAGAATGCACTGAAAAGTAGTATTTAACTGTAAAACAGTTGAAAGACAAGTTTATATAGCTTCGCAAGTCCACAGAAGACTGTATAAAGTTGTTTCTACATGTGGTGAAGTCCCACAAGTAGAAAAGAAGGCCCATTATAGGAAACAGCTAGAAATCAGTAGTCATTCAGAGCAAATACTAATGAATATCATAGAACTGTGTGAGAACAAGTGTAAAAGACATCAAAATGTAAGTCTCTAGTCTTGAAAGGATGTTATACACTACAGAAATCCTTGAAATAGAGTTACTTCACAAGAAAACAGTGTTTAAACCCACTAGAATTCACTGAAAAGTAGTATTCAAATCTAAAACAGTGGAAAGACAAGTGTGTATAGCTTCTCAAGTTCAGGGAAGAGTGTATAAAGTTGTTTCTACATGTGGTGAAGTCCCACAAGTAGAAAAGAAGGCCCATTATATTAAACAGCTAGAAATCAGTAGTAATTCAGAGGAAATAGTAATGAATATCATAGAATTGTGTGAGAACAAGTGTAAAAGACATCAAAATGTAAGTCTCTAGTCTAGAAAGGATGTTGTACACTGCAGAAATCCTTGAAATAGAGTTACTTCACATGAAACCAGTGTTTCAAACCATCAGAATGCACTGAAAAGTAGTATTTAACTGTAAAACAGTTGAAAGACAACTTTATATAGCTTCGCAAGTCCACAGAAGACTGTATAAAGTTGTTTCTACATGTGGTGAAGTCCCACAAGTAGAAAAGAAGGCCCATTATAGGAAACAGCTAGAAATCAGTAGTCATTCAGAGCAAATACTAATGAATATCATAGAACTGTGTGAGAACAAGTGTAAAAGACATCAAAATGTAAGTCTCTAGTCTTGAAAGGATGTTATACACTACAGAAATGCTTGAAATAGAGTTACTTCACAAGAAAACAGTGTTTCAACCCACTAGAATTCACTGAAAAGTAGTATTCAACTCTAAAACAGTGGAAAGACAAGTGTATATAGCTTCTCAAGTTCAGGGAAGAGTGTATAAAGTTGTTTCTACATGTGGTGAAGTCCCACAAGTAGAAAAGAAGGCCCATTATAGGAAACAGCTAGAAATCAGTAGTAATTCAGAGAAAATACTAATGAATATCATAGAACTGTGTGAGAACAAGTGTAAAAGACATCAAAATGTAAGTTTCTAGTCTAGAAAGGATGTTATACACGACAGAAATCCTTGAAATAGAGTTACTTCACAAGAAAAGAGTGTTTCAACCCACTAGAATTCACTGAAAAGTAGTATTCAACAGTAAAACAGTTGAAAGACAAGTGTATATAGCTTCTCCAGTTCAGGGAAGAGTGTATAAAGTTGTTTCTACATGTGGTGAAGTCCCACAAGTAGAAAAGAAGGCCCATTATAGGAAACAGCTAGAAATCAGTAGTCATTCAGAGCAAATACTAATGAATATCACAGAATAGAGAGAGAACAAGTGTAAAAGACATCAAAATGTAAGTCTCTAGTCTAGAAAGGATGTTGTACACTGCAGAAATCCTTGAAATAGAGTTACTTCACATGAAACCAGTGTTTCAAACCATCAGAATGCACTGAAAAGTAGTATTTAACTGTAAAACAGTTGAAAGACAAGTTTATATAGCTTCGCAAGTCCACAGAAGACTGTATAAAGTTGTTTCTACATGTGGTGAAGTCCCACAAGTAGAAAAGAAGGCCCATTATAGGAAACAGCTAGAAATCAGTAGTCATTCAGAGCAAATACTAATGAATATCATAGAACTGTGTGAGAACAAGTGTAAAAGACATCAAAATGTAAGTCTCTAGTCTTGAAAGGATGTTATACACTACAGAAATGCTTGAAATAGAGTTACTTCACAAGAAAACAGTGTTACAACCCACTAGAATTCACTGAAAAGTAGTATTCAACTCTAAAACAGTGGAAAGACAAGTGTATATAGCTTCTCAAGTTCAGGGAAGAGTGTATAAAGTTGTTTCTACATGTGGTGAAGTCCCACAAGTAGAAAAGAAGGCCCATTATAGGAAACAGCTAGAAATCAGTAGTAATTCAGAGAAAATACTAATGAATATCATAGAACTGTGTGAGAACAAGTGTAAAAGACATCAAAATGTAAGTTTCTAGTCTAGAAAGGATGTTATACACGACAGAAATCCTTGAAATAGAGTTACTTCACAAGAAAACAGTGTTTCAACCCACTAGAATTCACTGAAAAGTAGTATTCAACTGTAAAACAGTTGAAAGACAAGTTTATATAGCTTCCAAGTTCAGAGAAGATTGTATAAAGTTGTTTCTACATGTGGTGAAGTCCCACAAGTAGAAAAGAAGGCCCATTATAGGAAACAGCTAGAAATCAGTAGTCATTCAGAGCAAATACTAATGAATATCACAGAATAGAGAGAGAACAAGTGTAAAAGACATCAAAATGTAAGTCTCTAGTCTAGAAAGGATGTTGTACACTGCAGAAATCCTTGAAATAGAGTTACTTCACATGAAACCAGTGTTTCAAACCATCAGAATGCACTGAAAAGTAGTATTTAACTGTAAAACAGTTGAAAGACAAGTTTATATAGCTTCGCAAGTCCACAGAAGACTGTATAAAGTTGTTTCTACATGTGGTGAAGTCCCACAAGTAGAAAAGAAGGCCCATTATAGGAAACAGCTAGAAATCAGTAGTCATTCAGAGCAAATACTAATGAATATCATAGAACTGTGTGAGAACAAGTGTAAAAGACATCAAAATGTAAGTCTCTAGTCTTGAAAGGATGTTATACACTACAGAAATCCTTGAAATAGAGTTACTTCACAAGAAAACAGTGTTTCAACCCACTAGAATTCACTGAAAAGTAGTATTCAACTCTAAAACAGTGGAAAGACAAGTGTATATAGCTTCTCAAGTTCAGGGAAGAGTGCATAAAGTTGTTTCTACATGTGGTGAAGTCCCACAAGTAGAAAAGAAGGCCCATTATATTAAACAGCTAGAAATCAGTAGTAATTCAGAGGAAATAGTAATGAATATCATAGAATTGTGTGAGAACAAGTGTAAAAGACATCAAAATGTAAGTTTCTAGTCTAGAAAGGATGTTATACACTACAGAAATCCTTGAAATAGAGTTACTTCACAAGAAAACAGTGTTTCAACCCACTAGAATTCACTGAAAAGTAGTATTCAACTGTAAAACAGTTGAAAGACAAGTGTATATAGCTTCTCAAGTTCAGAGAAAAGTGTATAAAGTTGTTTCTACATGTGGTGAAGTCCCACAAGTAGAAAATAAGGCCCATTATAGGAAACAGCTAGAAATCAGTAGTAATTCAGAGAAAATACTAATGAATATCATAGAACTGTGTGAGAACAAGTGTAAAAGACATCAAAATGTAAGTTTCTAGTCTAGAAAGGATGTTATACACGACAGAAATCCTTGAAATAGAGTTACTTCACAAGAAAAGAGTGTTTCAACCCACTAGAATTCACTGAAAAGTAGTATTCAACTGTAAAACAGTTGAAAGACAAGTGTATATAGCTTCTCCAGTTCAGGGAAGAGTGTATAAAGTTGTTTCTACATGTGGTGAAGTCCCACAAGTAGAAAAGAAGGCCCATTATAGGAAACAGCTAGAAATCAGTAGTCATTCAGAGCAAATACTAATGAATATCACAGAATAGAGAGACAACAAGTGTAAAAGACATCAAAATGTAAGTCTCTAGTCTAGAAAGGATGTTGTACACTGCAGAAATCCTTGAAATAGAGTTACTTCACATGAAACCAGTGTTTCAAACCATCAGAATGCACTGAAAAGTAGTATTTAACTGTAAAACAGTTGAAAGACAAGTTTATATAGCTTCGCAAGTCCACAGAAGACTGTATAAAGTTGTTTCTACATGTGGTGAAGTCCCACAAGTAGAAAAGAAGGCCCATTATAGGAAACAGCTAGAAATCAGTAGTCATTCAGAGCAAATACTAATGAATATCATAGAACTGTGTGAGAACAAGTGTAAAAGACATCAAAATGTAAGTCTCTAGTCTTGAAAGGATGTTATACACTACAGAAATGCTTGAAATAGAGTTACTTCACAAGAAAACAGTGTTACAACCCACTAGAATTCACTGAAAAGTAGTATTCAACTCTAAAACAGTGGAAAGACAAGTGTATATAGCTTCTCAAGTTCAGGGAAGAGTGTATAAAGTTGTTTCTACATGTGGTGAAGTCCCACAAGTAGAAAAGAAGGCCCATTATAGGAAACAGCTAGAAATCAGTAGTAATTCAGAGAAAATACTAATGAATATCATAGAACTGTGTGAGAACAAGTGTAAAAGACATCAAAATGTAAGTTTCTAGTCTAGAAAGGATGTTATACACGACAGAAATCCTTGAAATAGAGTTACTTCACAAGAAAACAGTGTTTCAACCCACTAGAATTCACTGAAAAGTAGTATTCAACTGTAAAACAGTTGAAAGACAAGTTTATATAGCTTCCAAGTTCAGAGAAGATTGTATAAAGTTGTTTCTACATGTGGTGAAGTCCCACAAGTAGAAAAGAAGGCCCATTATAGGAAACAGCTAGAAATCAGTAGTCATTCAGAGCAAATACTAATGAATATCACAGAATAGAGAGAGAACAAGTGTAAAAGACATCAAAATGTAAGTCTCTAGTCTAGAAAGGATGTTGTACACTGCAGAAATCCTTGAAATAGAGTTACTTCACATGAAACCAGTGTTTCAAACCATCAGAATGCACTGAAAAGTAGTATTTAACTGTAAAACAGTTGAAAGACAAGTTTATATAGCTTCGCAAGTCCACAGAAGACTGTATAAAGTTGTTTCTACATGTGGTGAAGTCCCACAAGTAGAAAAGAAGGCCCATTATAGGAAACAGCTAGAAATCAGTAGTCATTCAGAGCAAATACTAATGAATATCATAGAACTGTGTGAGAACAAGTGTAAAAGACATCAAAATGTAAGTCTCTAGTCTTGAAAGGATGTTATACACTACAGAAATCCTTGAAATAGAGTTACTTCACAAGAAAACAGTGTTTCAACCCACTAGAATTCACTGAAAAGTAGTATTCAACTCTAAAACAGTGGAAAGACAAGTGTATATAGCTTCTCAAGTTCAGGGAAGAGTGCATAAAGTTGTTTCTACATGTGGTGAAGTCCCACAAGTAGAAAAGAAGGCCCATTATATTAAACAGCTAGAAATCAGTAGTAATTCAGAGGAAATAGTAATGAATATCATAGAATTGTGTGAGAACAAGTGTAAAAGACATCAAAATGTAAGTTTCTAGTCTAGAAAGGATGTTATACACTACAGAAATCCTTGAAATAGAGTTACTTCACAAGAAAACAGTGTTTCAACCCACTAGAATTCACTGAAAAGTAGTATTCAACTGTAAAACAGTTGAAAGACAAGTGTATATAGCTTCTCAAGTTCAGAGAAAAGTGTATAAAGTTGTTTCTACATGTGGTGAAGTCCCACAAGTAGAAAATAAGGCCCATTATAGGAAACAGCTAGAAATCAGTAGTAATTCAGAGAAAATACTAATGAATATCATAGAACTGTGTGAGAACAAGTGTAAAAGACATCAAAATGTAAGTTTCTAGTCTAGAAAGGATGTTATACACGACAGAAATCCTTGAAATAGAGTTACTTCACAAGAAAAGAGTGTTTCAACCCACTAGAATTCACTGAAAAGTAGTATTCAACTGTAAAACAGTTGAAAGACAAGTGTATATAGCTTCTCCAGTTCAGGGAAGAGTGTATAAAGTTGTTTCTACATGTGGTGAAGTCCCACAAGTAGAAAAGAAGGCCCATTATAGGAAACAGCTAGAAATCAGTAGTCATTCAGAGCAAATACTAATGAATATCACAGAATAGAGAGAGAACAAGTGTAAAAGACATCAAAATGTAAGTCTCTAGTCTAGAAAGGATGTTGTACACTGCAGAAATCCTTGAAATAGAGTTACTTCACAAGAAAACAGTGTTTCAACCCACTAGAATTCACTGAAAAGTAGTATTCAACTCTAAAACAGTGGAAAGACAAGTGTATATAGCTTCTCAAGTTCAGGGAAGAGTGTATAAAGTTGTTTCTACATGTGGTGAAGTCCCACAAGTAGAAAAGAAGGCCCATTATATTAAACAGCTAGAAATCAGTAGTAATTCAGAGGAAATAGTAATGAATATCATAGAATTGTGTGAGAACAAGTGTAAAAGACATCAAAATGTAAGTTTCTAGTCTAGAAAGGATGTTATACACTACAGAAATCCTTGAAATAGAGTTACTTCACAAGAAAACAGTGTTTCAACCCACTAGAATTCACTGAAAAGTAGTATTCAACTGTAAAACAGTTGAAAGACAAGTTTATATAGCTTCCAAGTTCAGCGAAGATTGTATAAAGTTGTTTCTACATGTGGTGAAGTCCCACAAGTATACCAGAAGGCCCATTATAGGACACTGCAAGAAAGCATTAGTACTTCAGAGCAAATACTAATGAATATCACACAATAGTGAGAGAACAAGTGTAAAACACATCAAAAGGAAAGTCTCTAGTCTAGAAAGGATCTTGTACACTGCAGAAATCCTTAAAATAGAGTTACTTCACAAGAAAACATTGTTTCAAACCACTAGAATTCACTGAAAAGCAGTATTCAACTGTAAAACAGTTGAAAGACAAGTTTATATAGCTTCTCAAGTTCAGAGAAAAGTGTATAAAGTTGTTTCTACATGTGGTGAAGTCCCACAAGTAGAAAAGAAGGCCCATTATAGGAAACAGCTAGAAATCAGTAGTCATTCAGAGCAAATACTAATGAATATCACAGAATAGAGAGAGAACAAGTGTAAAAGACATCAAAATGTAAGTCTCTAGTCTAGAAAGGATGTTGTACACTGCAGAAATCCTTGAAATAGAGTTACTTCACATGAAACCAGTGTTTCAAACCATCAGAATGCACTGAAAAGTAGTATTTAACTGTAAAACAGTTGAAAGACAAGTTTATATAGCTTCGCAAGTCCACAGAAGACTGTATAAAGTTGTTTCTACATGTGGTGAAGTCCCACAAGTAGAAAAGAAGGCCCATTATAGGAAACAGCTAGAAATCAGTAGTCATTCAGAGCAAATACTAATGAATATCATAGAACTGTGTGAGAACAAGTGTAAAAGACATCAAAATGTAAGTCTCTAGTCTTGAAAGGATGTTATACACTACAGAAATCCTTGAAATAGAGTTACTTCACAAGAAAACAGTGTTTCAACCCACTAGAATTCACTGAAAAGTAGTATTCAAATCTAAAACAGTGGAAAGACAAGTGTGTATAGCTTCTCAAGTTCAGGGAAGAGTGTATAAAGTTGTTTCTACATGTGGTGAAGTCCCACAAGTAGAAAAGGAGGCCCATTATATTAAACAGCTAGAAATCAGTAGTAATTCAGAGGAAATAGTAATGAATATCATAGAATTGTGTGAGAACAAGTGTAAAAGACATCAAAATGTAAGTCTCTAGTCTAGAAAGGATGTTGTACACTGCAGAAATCCTTGAAATAGAGTTACTTCACATGAAACCAGTGTTTCAAACCATCAGAATGCACTGAAAAGTAGTATTTAACTGTAAAACAGTTGAAAGACAACTTTATATAGCTTCGCAAGTCCACAGAAGACTGTATAAAGTTGTTTCTACATGTGGTGAAGTCCCACAAGTAGAAAAGAAGGCCCATTATAGGAAACAGCTAGAAATCAGTAGTCATTCAGAGCAAATACTAATGAATATCATAGAACTGTGTGAGAACAAGTGTAAAAGACATCAAAATGTAAGTCTCTAGTCTTGAAAGGATGTTATACACTACAGAAATGCTTGAAATAGAGTTACTTCACAAGAAAACAGTGTTTCAACCCACTAGAATTCACTGAAAAGTAGTATTCAACTGTAAAACAGTTGAAAGACAAGTGTATATAGCTTCTCCAGTTCAGGGAAGAGTGTATAAAGTTGTTTCTACATGTGGTGAAGTCCCACAAGTAGAAAAGAAGGCCCATTATAGGAAACAGCTAGAAATCAGTAGTCATTCAGAGCAAATACTAATGAATATCACAGAATAGAGAGAGAACAAGTGTAAAAGACATCAAAATGTAAGTCTCTAGTCTAGAAAGGATGTTGTACACTGCAGAAATCCTTGAAATAGAGTTACTTCACAAGAAAACAGTGTTTCAACCCACTAGAATTCACTGAAAAGTAGTATTCAACTCTAAAACAGTGGAAAGACAAGTGTATATAGCTTCTCAAGTTCAGGGAAGAGTGTATAAAGTTGTTTCTACATGTGGTGAAGTCCCACAAGTAGAAAAGAAGGCCCATTATATTAAACAGCTAGAAATCAGTAGTAATTCAGAGGAAATAGTAATGAATATCATAGAATTGTGTGAGAACAAGTGTAAAAGACATCAAAATGTAAGTTTCTAGTCTAGAAAGGATGTTATACACTACAGAAATCCTTGAAATAGAGTTACTTCACAAGAAAACAGTGTTTCAACCCACTAGAATTCACTGAAAAGTAGTATTCAACTGTAAAACAGTTGAAAGACAAGTTTATATAGCTTCCAAGTTCAGCGAAGATTGTATAAAGTTGTTTCTACATGTGGTGAAGTCCCACAAGTATACCAGAAGGCCCATTATAGGACACTGCAAGAAAGCATTAGTACTTCAGAGCAAATACTAATGAATATCACACAATAGTGAGAGAACAAGTGTAAAACACATCAAAAGGAAAGTCTCTAGTCTAGAAAGGATCTTGTACACTGCAGAAATCCTTAAAATAGAGTTACTTCACAAGAAAACATTGTTTCAAACCACTAGAATTCACTGAAAAGCAGTATTCAACTGTAAAACAGTTGAAAGACAAGTTTATATAGCTTCTCAAGTTCAGAGAAAAGTGTATAAAGTTGTTTCTACATGTGGTGAAGTCCCACAAGTAGAAAAGAAGGCCCATTATAGGAAACAGCTAGAAATCAGTAGTCATTCAGAGCAAATACTAATGAATATCACAGAATAGAGAGAGAACAAGTGTAAAAGACATCAAAATGTAAGTCTCTAGTCTAGAAAGGATGTTGTACACTGCAGAAATCCTTGAAATAGAGTTACTTCACATGAAACCAGTGTTTCAAACCATCAGAATGCACTGAAAAGTAGTATTTAACTGTAAAACAGTTGAAAGACAAGTTTATATAGCTTCGCAAGTCCACAGAAGACTGTATAAAGTTGTTTCTACATGTGGTGAAGTCCCACAAGTAGAAAAGAAGGCCCATTATAGGAAACAGCTAGAAATCAGTAGTCATTCAGAGCAAATACTAATGAATATCATAGAACTGTGTGAGAACAAGTGTAAAAGACATCAAAATGTAAGTCTCTAGTCTTGAAAGGATGTTATACACTACAGAAATCCTTGAAATAGAGTTACTTCACAAGAAAACAGTGTTTCAACCCACTAGAATTCACTGAAAAGTAGTATTCAAATCTAAAACAGTGGAAAGACAAGTGTGTATAGCTTCTCAAGTTCAGGGAAGAGTGTATAAAGTTGTTTCTACATGTGGTGAAGTCCCACAAGTAGAAAAGAAGGCCCATTATATTAAACAGCTAGAAATCAGTAGTAATTCAGAGGAAATAGTAATGAATATCATAGAATTGTGTGAGAACAAGTGTAAAAGACATCAAAATGTAAGTCTCTAGTCTAGAAAGGATGTTGTACACTGCAGAAATCCTTGAAATAGAGTTACTTCACATGAAACCAGTGTTTCAAACCATCAGAATGCACTGAAAAGTAGTATTTAACTGTAAAACAGTTGAAAGACAACTTTATATAGCTTCGCAAGTCCACAGAAGACTGTATAAAGTTGTTTCTACATGTGGTGAAGTCCCACAAGTAGAAAAGAAGGCCCATTATAGGAAACAGCTAGAAATCAGTAGTCATTCAGAGCAAATACTAATGAATATCATAGAACTGTGTGAGAACAAGTGTAAAAGACATCAAAATGTAAGTCTCTAGTCTTGAAAGGATGTTATACACTACAGAAATGCTTGAAATAGAGTTACTTCACAAGAAAACAGTGTTTCAACCCACTAGAATTCACTGAAAAGTAGTATTCAACTCTAAAACAGTGGAAAGACAAGTGTATATAGCTTCTCAAGTTCAGGGAAGAGTGTATAAAGTTGTTTCTACATGTGGTGAAGTCCCACAAGTAGAAAAGAAGGCCCATTATAGGAAACAGCTAGAAATCAGTAGTAATTCAGAGAAAATACTAATGAATATCATAGAACTGTGTGAGAACAAGTGTAAAAGACATCAAAATGTAAGTTTCTAGTCTAGAAAGGATGTTATACACGACAGAAATCCTTGAAATAGAGTTACTTCACAAGAAAAGAGTGTTTCAACCCACTAGAATTCACTGAAAAGTAGTATTCAACAGTAAAACAGTTGAAAGACAAGTGTATATAGCTTCTCCAGTTCAGGGAAGAGTGTATAAAGTTGTTTCTACATGTGGTGAAGTCCCACAAGTAGAAAAGAAGGCCCATTATAGGAAACAGCTAGAAATCAGTAGTCATTCAGAGCAAATACTAATGAATATCACAGAATAGAGAGAGAACAAGTGTAAAAGACATCAAAATGTAAGTCTCTAGTCTAGAAAGGATGTTGTACACTGCAGAAATCCTTGAAATAGAGTTACTTCACATGAAACCAGTGTTTCAAACCATCAGAATGCACTGAAAAGTAGTATTTAACTGTAAAACAGTTGAAAGACAAGTTTATATAGCTTCGCAAGTCCACAGAAGACTGTATAAAGTTGTTTCTACATGTGGTGAAGTCCCACAAGTAGAAAAGAAGGCCCATTATAGGAAACAGCTAGAAATCAGTAGTCATTCAGAGCAAATACTAATGAATATCATAGAACTGTGTGAGAACAAGTGTAAAAGACATCAAAATGTAAGTCTCTAGTCTTGAAAGGATGTTATACACTACAGAAATGCTTGAAATAGAGTTACTTCACAAGAAAACAGTGTTACAACCCACTAGAATTCACTGAAAAGTAGTATTCAACTCTAAAACAGTGGAAAGACAAGTGTATATAGCTTCTCAAGTTCAGGGAAGAGTGTATAAAGTTGTTTCTACATGTGGTGAAGTCCCACAAGTAGAAAAGAAGGCCCATTATAGGAAACAGCTAGAAATCAGTAGTAATTCAGAGAAAATACTAATGAATATCATAGAACTGTGTGAGAACAAGTGTAAAAGACATCAAAATGTAAGTTTCTAGTCTAGAAAGGATGTTATACACGACAGAAATCCTTGAAATAGAGTTACTTCACAAGAAAACAGTGTTTCAACCCACTAGAATTCACTGAAAAGTAGTATTCAACTGTAAAACAGTTGAAAGACAAGTTTATATAGCTTCCAAGTTCAGAGAAGATTGTATAAAGTTGTTTCTACATGTGGTGAAGTCCCACAAGTAGAAAAGAAGGCCCATTATAGGAAACAGCTAGAAATCAGTAGTCATTCAGAGCAAATACTAATGAATATCACAGAATAGAGAGAGAACAAGTGTAAAAGACATCAAAATGTAAGTCTCTAGTCTAGAAAGGATGTTGTACACTGCAGAAATCCTTGAAATAGAGTTACTTCACATGAAACCAGTGTTTCAAACCATCAGAATGCACTGAAAAGTAGTATTTAACTGTAAAACAGTTGAAAGACAAGTTTATATAGCTTCGCAAGTCCACAGAAGACTGTATAAAGTTGTTTCTACATGTGGTGAAGTCCCACAAGTAGAAAAGAAGGCCCATTATAGGAAACAGCTAGAAATCAGTAGTCATTCAGAGCAAATACTAATGAATATCATAGAACTGTGTGAGAACAAGTGTAAAAGACATCAAAATGTAAGTCTCTAGTCTTGAAAGGATGTTATACACTACAGAAATCCTTGAAATAGAGTTACTTCACAAGAAAACAGTGTTTCAACCCACTAGAATTCACTGAAAAGTAGTATTCAACTCTAAAACAGTGGAAAGACAAGTGTATATAGCTTCTCAAGTTCAGGGAAGAGTGCATAAAGTTGTTTCTACATGTGGTGAAGTCCCACAAGTAGAAAAGAAGGCCCATTATATTAAACAGCTAGAAATCAGTAGTAATTCAGAGGAAATAGTAATGAATATCATAGAATTGTGTGAGAACAAGTGTAAAAGACATCAAAATGTAAGTTTCTAGTCTAGAAAGGATGTTATACACTACAGAAATCCTTGAAATAGAGTTACTTCACAAGAAAACAGTGTTTCAACCCACTAGAATTCACTGAAAAGTAGTATTCAACTGTAAAACAGTTGAAAGACAAGTGTATATAGCTTCTCAAGTTCAGAGAAAAGTGTATAAAGTTGTTTCTACATGTGGTGAAGTCCCACAAGTAGAAAATAAGGCCCATTATAGGAAACAGCTAGAAATCAGTAGTAATTCAGAGAAAATACTAATGAATATCATAGAACTGTGTGAGAACAAGTGTAAAAGACATCAAAATGTAAGTTTCTAGTCTAGAAAGGATGTTATACACGACAGAAATCCTTGAAATAGAGTTACTTCACAAGAAAAGAGTGTTTCAACCCACTAGAATTCACTGAAAAGTAGTATTCAACTGTAAAACAGTTGAAAGACAAGTGTATATAGCTTCTCCAGTTCAGGGAAGAGTGTATAAAGTTGTTTCTACATGTGGTGAAGTCCCACAAGTAGAAAAGAAGGCCCATTATAGGAAACAGCTAGAAATCAGTAGTCATTCAGAGCAAATACTAATGAATATCACAGAATAGAGAGAGAACAAGTGTAAAAGACATCAAAATGTAAGTCTCTAGTCTAGAAAGGATGTTGTACACTGCAGAAATCCTTGAAATAGAGTTACTTCACATGAAACCAGTGTTTCAAACCACCAGAATGCACTGAAAAGTAGTATTTAACTGTAAAACAGTTGAAAGACAAGTGTATATAGCTTCTCAAGTTCAGGGAAGAGTGTATAAAGTTGTTTCTACATGTGGTGAAGTCCCACAAGTAGAAAAGAAGGCCCATTATATTAAACAGCTAGAAATCAGTAGTCATTCAGAGCAAATACTAATGAATATCACAGAATAGAGAGAGAACAAGTGTAAAAGACATCAAAATGTAAGTCTCTAGTCTAGAAAGGATGTTGTACACTGCAGAAATCCTTGAAATAGAGTTACTTCACATGAAACCAGTGTTTCAAACCATCAGAATGCAGTGAAAAGTAGTATTTAACTGTAAAACAGTTGAAAGACAACTTTATATAGCTTCGCAAGTCCACAGAAGACTGTATAAAGTTGTTTCTACATGTGGTGAAGTCCCACAAGTAGAAAAGAAGGCCCATTATAGGAAACAGCTAGAAATCAGTAGTCATTCAGAGCAAATACTAATGAATATCATAGAACTGTGTGAGAACAAGTGTAAAAGACATCAAAATGTAAGTCTCTAGTCTTGAAAGGATGTTATACACTACAGAAATGCTTGAAATAGAGTTACTTCACAAGAAAACAGTGTTTCAACCCACTAGAATTCACTGAAAAGTAGTATTCAACTCTAAAACAGTGGAAAGACAAGTGTATATAGCTTCTCAAGTTCAGGGAAGAGTGTATAAAGTTGTTTCTACATGTGGTGAAGTCCCACAAGTAGAAAAGAAGGCCCATTATAGGAAACAGCTAGAAATCAGTAGTAATTCAGAGAAAATACTAATGAATATCATAGAACTGTGTGAGAACAAGTGTAAAAGACATCAAAATGTAAGTTTCTAGTCTAGAAAGGATGTTATACACGACAGAAATCCTTGAAATAGAGTTACTTCACAAGAAAACAGTGTTTCAACCCACTAGAATTCACTGAAAAGTAGTATTCAACTGTAAAACAGTTGAAAGACAAGTTTATATAGCTTCCAAGTTCAGATAAGATTGTATAAAGTTGTTTCTACATGTGGTGAAGTCCCACAAGTAGAAAAGAAGGCCCATTATAGGAAACAGCTAGAAATCAGTAGTCATTCAGAGCAAATACTAATGAATATCACAGAATAGAGAGAGAACAAGTGTAAAAGACATCAAAATGTAAGTCTCTAGTCTAGAAAGGATGTTGTACACTGCAGAAATCCTTGAAATAGAGTTACTTCACATGAAACCAGTGTTTCAAACCATCAGAATGCACTGAAAAGTAGTATTTAACTGTAAAACAGTTGAAAGACAAGTTTATATAGCTTCGCAAGTCCACAGAAGACTGTATAAAGTTGTTTCTACATGTGGTGAAGTCCCACAAGTAGAAAAGAAGGCCCATTATAGGAAACAGCTAGAAATCAGTAGTCATTCAGAGCAAATACTAATGAATATCATAGAACTGTGTGAGAACAAGTGTAAAAGACATCAAAATGTAAGTCTCTAGTCTTGAAAGGATGTTATACACTACAGAAATGCTTGAAATAGAGTTACTTCACAAGAAAACAGTGTTTCAACCCACTAGAATTCACTGAAAAGTAGTATTCAACTCTAAAACAGTGGAAAGACAAGTGTATATAGCTTCTCAAGTTCAGGGAAGAGTGTATAAAGTTGTTTCTACATGTGGTGAAGTCCCACAAGTAGAAAAGAAGGCCCATTATATTAAACAGCTAGAAATCAGTAGTAATTCAGAGGAAATAGTAATGAATATCATAGAATTTTGTGAGAACAAGTGTAAAAGACATCAAAATGTAAGTTTCTAGTCTAGAAAGGATGTTATACACTACAGAAATCCTTGAAATAGAGTTACTTCACAAGAAAACAGTGTTTCAACCCACTAGAATTCACTGAAAAGTAGTATTCAACTGTAAAACAGTTGAAAGACAAGTGTATATAGCTTCTCAAGTTCAGAGAAAAGTGTATAAAGTTGTTTCTACATGTGGTGAAGTCCCACAAGTAGAAAAGAAGGCCCATTATATTAAACAGCTAGAAATCAGTAGTAATTCAGAGGAAATAGTAATGAATATCATAGAATTTTGTGAGAACAAGTGTAAAAGACATCAAAATGTAAGTCTCTAGTCTAGAAAGGATGTTGTACACTGCAGAAATCCTTGAAATAGAGTTACTTCACATGAAACCAGTGTTTCAAACCATCAGAATGCACTGAAAAGTAGTATTTAACTGTAAAACAGTTGAAAGACAAGTTTATATAGCTTCGCAAGTCCACAGAAGACTGTATAAAGTTGTTTCTACATGTGGTGAAGTCCCACAAGTAGAAAAGAAGGCCCATTATAGGAAACAGCTAGAAATCAGTAGTCATTCAGAGCAAATACTAATGAATATCATAGAACTGTGTGAGAACAAGTGTAAAAGACATCAAAATGTAAGTCTCTAGTCTTGAAAGGATGTTATACACTACAGAAATCCTTGAAATAGAGTTACTTCACAAGAAAACAGTGTTTCAACCCACTAGAATTCACTGAAAAGTAGTATTCAACTCTAAAACAGTGGAAAGACAAGTGTATATAGCTTCTCAAGTTCAGGGAAGAGTGCATAAAGTTGTTTCTACATGTGGTGAAGTCCCACAAGTAGAAAAGAAGGCCCATTATATTAAACAGCTAGAAATCAGTAGTAATTCAGAGGAAATAGTAATGAATATCATAGAATTGTGTGAGAACAAGTGTAAAAGACATCAAAATGTAAGTTTCTAGTCTAGAAAGGATGTTATACACTACAGAAATCCTTGAAATAGAGTTACTTCACAAGAAAACAGTGTTTCAACCCACTAGAATTCACTGAAAAGTAGTATTCAACTGTAAAACAGTTGAAAGACAAGTGTATATAGCTTCTCAAGTTCAGAGAAAAGTGTATAAAGTTGTTTCTACATGTGGTGAAGTCCCACAAGTAGAAAATAAGGCCCATTATAGGAAACAGCTAGAAATCAGTAGTAATTCAGAGAAAATACTAATGAATATCATAGAACTGTGTGAGAACAAGTGTAAAAGACATCAAAATGTAAGTTTCTAGTCTAGAAAGGATGTTATACACGACAGAAATCCTTGAAATAGAGTTACTTCACAAGAAAAGAGTGTTTCAACCCACTAGAATTCACTGAAAAGTAGTATTCAACTGTAAAACAGTTGAAAGACAAGTGTATATAGCTTCTCCAGTTCAGGGAAGAGTGTATAAAGTTGTTTCTACATGTGGTGAAGTCCCACAAGTAGAAAAGAAGGCCCATTATAGGAAACAGCTAGAAATCAGTAGTCATTCAGAGCAAATACTAATGAATATCACAGAATAGAGAGAGAACAAGTGTAAAAGACATCAAAATGTAAGTCTCTAGTCTAGAAAGGATGTTGTACACTGCAGAAATCCTTGAAATAGAGTTACTTCACATGAAACCAGTGTTTCAAACCACCAGAATGCACTGAAAAGTAGTATTTAACTGTAAAACAGTTGAAAGACAAGTGTATATAGCTTCTCAAGTTCAGGGAAGAGTGTATAAAGTTGTTTCTACATGTGGTGAAGTCCCACAAGTAGAAAAGAAGGCCCATTATATTAAACAGCTAGAAATCAGTAGTCATTCAGAGCAAATACTAATGAATATCACAGAATAGAGAGAGAACAAGTGTAAAAGACATCAAAATGTAAGTCTCTAGTCTAGAAAGGATGTTGTACACTGCAGAAATCCTTGAAATAGAGTTACTTCACATGAAACCAGTGTTTCAAACCATCAGAATGCAGTGAAAAGTAGTATTTAACTGTAAAACAGTTGAAAGACAACTTTATATAGCTTCGCAAGTCCACAGAAGACTGTATAAAGTTGTTTCTACATGTGGTGAAGTCCCACAAGTAGAAAAGAAGGCCCATTATAGGAAACAGCTAGAAATCAGTAGTCATTCAGAGCAAATACTAATGAATATCATAGAACTGTGTGAGAACAAGTGTAAAAGACATCAAAATGTAAGTCTCTAGTCTTGAAAGGATGTTATACACTACAGAAATGCTTGAAATAGAGTTACTTCACAAGAAAACAGTGTTTCAACCCACTAGAATTCACTGAAAAGTAGTATTCAACTCTAAAACAGTGGAAAGACAAGTGTATATAGCTTCTCAAGTTCAGGGAAGAGTGTATAAAGTTGTTTCTACATGTGGTGAAGTCCCACAAGTAGAAAAGAAGGCCCATTATAGGAAACAGCTAGAAATCAGTAGTAATTCAGAGAAAATACTAATGAATATCATAGAACTGTGTGAGAACAAGTGTAAAAGACATCAAAATGTAAGTTTCTAGTCTAGAAAGGATGTTATACACGACAGAAATCCTTGAAATAGAGTTACTTCACAAGAAAACAGTGTTTCAACCCACTAGAATTCACTGAAAAGTAGTATTCAACTGTAAAACAGTTGAAAGACAAGTTTATATAGCTTCCAAGTTCAGATAAGATTGTATAAAGTTGTTTCTACATGTGGTGAAGTCCCACAAGTAGAAAAGAAGGCCCATTATAGGAAACAGCTAGAAATCAGTAGTCATTCAGAGCAAATACTAATGAATATCACAGAATAGAGAGAGAACAAGTGTAAAAGACATCAAAATGTAAGTCTCTAGTCTAGAAAGGATGTTGTACACTGCAGAAATCCTTGAAATAGAGTTACTTCACATGAAACCAGTGTTTCAAACCATCAGAATGCACTGAAAAGTAGTATTTAACTGTAAAACAGTTGAAAGACAAGTTTATATAGCTTCGCAAGTCCACAGAAGACTGTATAAAGTTGTTTCTACATGTGGTGAAGTCCCACAAGTAGAAAAGAAGGCCCATTATAGGAAACAGCTAGAAATCAGTAGTCATTCAGAGCAAATACTAATGAATATCATAGAACTGTGTGAGAACAAGTGTAAAAGACATCAAAATGTAAGTCTCTAGTCTTGAAAGGATGTTATACACTACAGAAATGCTTGAAATAGAGTTACTTCACAAGAAAACAGTGTTTTAACCCACTAGAATTCACTGAAAAGTAGTATTCAACTCTAAAACAGTGGAAAGACAAGTGTATATAGCTTCTCAAGTTCAGGGAAGAGTGTATAAAGTTGTTTCTACATGTGGTGAAGTCCCACAAGTAGAAAAGAAGGCCCATTATATTAAACAGCTAGAAATCAGTAGTAATTCAGAGGAAATAGTAATGAATATCATAGAATTTTGTGAGAACAAGTGTAAAAGACATCAAAATGTAAGTTTCTAGTCTAGAAAGGATGTTATACACTACAGAAATCCTTGAAATAGAGTTACTTCACAAGAAAACAGTGTTTCAACCCACTAGAATTCACTGAAAAGTAGTATTCAACTGTAAAACAGTTGAAAGACAAGTGTATATAGCTTCTCAAGTTCAGAGAAAAGTGTATAAAGTTGTTTCTACATGTGGTGAAGTCCCACAAGTAGAAAATAAGGCCCATTATAGGAAACAGCTAGAAATCAGTAGTAATTCAGAGAAAATACTAATGAATATCATAGAACTGTGTGAGAACAAGTGTAAAAGACATCAAAATGTAAGTTTCTAGTCTAGAAAGGATGTTATACACGACAGAAATCCTTGAAATAGAGTTACTTCACAAGAAAAGAGTGTTTCAACCCACTAGAATTCACTGAAAAGTAGTATTCAACTGTAAAACAGTTGAAAGACAAGTGTATATAGCTTCTCCAGTTCAGGGAAGAGTGTATAAAGTTGTTTCTACATGTGGTGAAGTCCCACAAGTAGAAAAGAAGGCCCATTATAGGAAACAGCTAGAAATCAGTAGTCATTCAGAGCAAATACTAATGAATATCACAGAATAGAGAGAGAACAAGTGTAAAAGACATCAAAATGTAAGTCTCTAGTCTAGAAAGGATGTTGTACACTGCAGAAATCCTTGAAATAGAGTTACTTCACATGAAACCAGTGTTTCAAACCACCAGAATGCACTGAAAAGTAGTATTTAACTGTAAAACAGTTGAAAGACAAGTGTATATAGCTTCTCAAGTTCAGGGAAGAGTGTATAAAGTTGTTTCTACATGTGGTGAAGTCCCACAAGTAGAAAAGAAGGCCCATTATATTAAACAGCTAGAAATCAGTAGTCATTCAGAGCAAATACTAATGAATATCACAGAATAGAGAGAGAACAAGTGTAAAAGACATCAAAATGTAAGTCTCTAGTCTAGAAAGGATGTTGTACACTGCAGAAATCCTTAAAATAGAGTTACTTCACAAGAAAACATTGTTTCAAACCACTAGAATTCACTGAAAAGCAGTATTCAACTGTAAAACAGTTGAAAGACAAGTGTATATAGCTTCTCAAGTTCAGAGAAAAGTGTATAAAGTTGTTTCTACATGTGGTGAAGTCCCACAAGTAGAAAAGAAGGCCCATTATAGGAAACAGCTAGAAATCAGTAGTCATTCAGAGCAAATACTAATGAATATCACAGAATAGAGAGAGAACAAGTGTAAAAGACATCAAAATGTAAGTCTCTAGTCTAGAAAGGATGTTGTACACTGCAGAAATCCTTGAAATAGAGTTACTTCACATGAAACCAGTGTTTCAAACCATCAGAATGCACTGAAAAGTAGTATTTAACTGTAAAACAGTTGAAAGACAAGTTTATATAGCTTCGCAAGTCCACAGAAGACTGTATAAAGTTGTTTCTACATGTGGTGAAGTCCCACAAGTAGACAAGAAGGCCCATTATAGGAAACAGCTAGAAATCAGTAGTCATTCAGAGCAAATACTAATGAATATCATAGAACTGTGTGAGAACAAGTGTAAAAGACATCAAAATGTAAGTCTCTAGTCTTGAAAGGATGTTATACACTACAGAAATACTTGAAATAGAGTTACTTCACAAGAAAACAGTGTTTCAACCCACTAGAATTCACTGAAAAGTAGTATTCAACTCTAAAACAGTGGAAAGACAAGTGTATATAGCTTCTCAAGTTCAGGGAAGAGTGTATAAAGTTGTTTCTACATGTGGTGAAGTCCCACAAGTAGAAAAGAAGGCCCATTATAGGAAACAGCTAGAAATCAGTAGTAATTCAGAGAAAATACTAATGAATATCATAGAACTGTGTGAGAACAAGTGTAAAAGACATCAAAATGTAAGTTTCTAGTCTAGAAAGGATGTTATACACGACAGAAATCCTTGAAATAGAGTTACTTCACAAGAAAACAGTGTTTCAACCCACTAGAATTCACTGAAAAGTAGTATTCAACTGTAAAACAGTTGAAAGACAAGTTTATATAGCTTCCAAGTTCAGAGAAGATTGTATAAAGTTGTTTCTACATGTGGTGAAGTCCCACAAGTAGAAAAGAAGGCCCATTATAGGAAACAGCTAGAAATCAGTAGTCATTCAGAGCAAATACTAATGAATATCACAGAATAGAGAGAGAACAAGTGTAAAAGACATCAAAATGTAAGTCTCTAGTCTAGAAAGGATGTTGTACACTGCAGAAATCCTTGAAATAGAGTTACTTCACATGAAACCAGTGTTTCAAACCACCAGAATGCACTGAAAAGTAGTATTTAACTGTAAAACAGTTGAAAGACAAGTGTATATAGCTTCTCCAGTTCAGGGAAGAGTGTATAAAGTTGTTTCTACATGTGGTGAAGTCCCACAAGTAGAAAAGAAGGCCCATTATATTAAACAGCTAGAAATCAGTAGTCATTCAGAGCAAATACTAATGAATATCACAGAATAGAGAGAGAACAAGTGTAAAAGACATCAAAATGTAAGTCTCTAGTCTAGAAAGGATGTTGTACACTGCAGAAATCCTTGAAATAGAGTTACTTCACATGAAACCAGTGTTTCAAACCATCAGAATGCACTGAAAAGTAGTATTCAACTGTAAAACAGTTGAAAGACAAGTTTATATAGCTTCCAAGTTCAGCGAAGATTGTATAAAGTTGTTTCTACATGTGGTGAAGTCCCACAAGTATACCAGAAGGCCCATTATAGGACACTGCAAGATAGCATTAGTACTTCAGAGCAAATACTAATGAATATCACAGAATAGTGAGAGAACAAGTGTAAAACACATCAAAAGGAAAGTCTCTAGTCTAGAAAGGATGTTGTACACTGCAGAAATCCTTAAAATAGAGTTACTTCACAAGAAAACATTGTTTCAAACCACTAGAATTCACTGAAAAGCAGTATTCAACTGTAAAACAGTTGAAAGACAAGTGTATATAGCTTCTCAAGTTCAGAGAAAAGTGTATAAAGTTGTTTCTACATGTGGTGAAGTCCCACAAGTAGAAAAGAAGGCCCATTATAGGAAACAGCTAGAAATCAGTAGTCATTCAGAGCAAATACTAATGAATATCACAGAATAGAGAGAGAACAAGTGTAAAAGACATCAAAATGTAAGTCTCTAGTCTAGAAAGGATGTTGTACACTGCAGAAATCCTTGAAATAGAGTTACTTCACAAGAAAACAGTGTTTCAACCCACTAGAATTCACTGAAAAGTAGTATTCAACTGTAAAACAGTTGAAAGACAAGTTTATATAGCTTCCAAGTTCAGAGAAGATTGTATAAAGTTGTTTCTACATGTGGTGAAGTCCCACAAGTAGAAAAGAAGGCCCATTATAGGAAACAGCTAGAAATCAGTAGTCATTCAGAGCAAATACTAATGAATATCACAGAATAGAGAGAGAACAAGTGTAAAAGACATCAAAATGTAAGTCTCTAGTCTAGAAAGGATGTTGTACACTGCAGAAATCCTTGAAATAGAGTTACTTCACATGAAACCAGTGTTTCAAACCATCAGAATGCACTGAAAAGTAGTATTTAACTGTAAAACAGTTGAAAGACAACTTTATATAGCTTCGCAAGTCCACAGAAGACTGTATAAAGTTGTTTCTACATGTGGTGAAGTCCCACAAGTAGAAAAGAAGGCCCATTATAGGAAACAGCTAGAAATCAGTAGTCATTCAGAGCAAATACTAATGAATATCATAGAACTGTGTGAGAACAAGTGTAAAAGACATCAAAATGTAAGTCTCTAGTCTTGAAAGGATGTTATACACTACAGAAATGCTTGAAATAGAGTTACTTCACAAGAAAAGAGTGTTTCAACCCACTAGAATTCACTGAAAAGTAGTATTCAACTGTAAAACAGTTGAAAGACAAGTGTATATAGCTTCTCAAGTTCAGAGAAAAGTGTATAAAGTTGTTTCTACATGTGGTGAAGTCCCACAAGTAGAAAATAAGGCCCATTATAGGAAACAGCTAGAAATCAGTAGTAATTCAGAGAAAATACTAATGAATATCATAGAACTGTGTGAGAACAAGTGTAAAAGACATCAAAATGTAAGTTTCTAGTCTAGAAAGGATGTTATACACGACAGAAATCCTTGAAATAGAGTTACTTCACAAGAAAAGAGTGTTTCAACCCACTAGAATTCACTGAAAAGTAGTATTCAACTGTAAAACAGTTGAAAGACAAGTGTATATAGCTTCTCCAGTTCAGGGAAGAGTGTATAAAGTTGTTTCTACATGTGGTGAAGTCCCACAAGTAGAAAAGAAGGCCCATTATAGGAAACAGCTAGAAATCAGTAGTCATTCAGAGCAAATACTAATGAATATCACAGAATAGAGAGAGAACAAGTGTAAAAGACATCAAAATGTAAGTCTCTAGTCTAGAAAGGATGTTGTACACTGCAGAAATCCTTGAAATAGAGTTACTTCACATGAAACCAGTGTTTCAAACCACCAGAATGCACTGAAAAGTAGTATTTAACTGTAAAACAGTTGAAAGACAAGTGTATATAGCTTCTCAAGTTCAGGGAAGACTGTATAAAGTTGTTTCTACATGTGGTGAAGTCCCACAAGTAGAAAAGAAGGCCCATTATAGGAAACAGCTAGAAATCAGTAGTCATTCAGAGCAAATACTAATGAATATCATAGAACTGTGTGAGAACAAGTGTAAAAGACATCAAAATGTAAGTCTCTAGTCTTGAAAGGATGTTATACACTACAGAAATGCTTGAAATAGAGTTACTTCACAAGAAAACAGTGTTTCAACCCACTAGAATTCACTGAAAAGTAGTATTCAACTCTAAAACAGTGGAAAGACAAGTGTATATAGCTTCTCAAGTTCAGGGAAGAGTGTATAAAGTTGTTTCTACATGTGGTGAAGTCCCACAAGTAGAAAAGAAGGCCCATTATAGGAAACAGCTAGAAATCAGTAGTAATTCAGAGAAAATACTAATGAATATCATAGAACTGTGTGAGAACAAGTGTAAAAGACATCAAAATGTAAGTTTCTAGTCTAGAAAGGATGTTATACACGACAGAAATCCTTGAAATAGAGTTACTTCACAAGAAAAGAGTGTTTCAACCCACTAGAATTCACTGAAAAGTAGTATTCAACTGTAAAACAGTTGAAAGACAAGTGTATATAGCTTCTCCAGTTCAGGGAAGAGTGTATAAAGTTGTTTCTACATGTGGTGAAGTCCCACAAGTAGAAAAGAAGGCCCATTATAGGAAACAGCTAGAAATCAGTAGTCATTCAGAGCAAATACTAATGAATATCACAGAATAGAGAGAGAACAAGTGTAAAAGACATCAAAATGTAAGTCTCTAGTCTAGAAAGGATGTTGTACACTGCAGAAATCCTTGAAATAGAGTTATTTCACATGAAACCAGTGTTTCAAACCATCAGAATGCACTGAAAAGTAGTATTTAACTGTAAAACAGTTGAAAGACAAGTTTATATAGCTTCGCAAGTCCACAGAAGACTGTATAAAGTTGTTTCTACATGTGGTGAAGTCCCACAAGTAGAAAAGAAGGCCCATTATAGGAAACAGCTAGAAATCAGTAGTCATTCAGAGCAAATACTAATGAATATCATAGAACTGTGTGAGAACAAGTGTAAAAGACATCAAAATGTAAGTCTCTAGTCTTGAAAGGATGTTATACACTACAGAAATGCTTGAAATAGAGTTACTTCACAAGAAAACAGTGTTACAACCCACTAGAATTCACTGAAAAGTAGTATTCAACTCTAAAACAGTGGAAAGACAAGTGTATATAGCTTCTCAAGTTCAGGGAAGAGTGTATAAAGTTGTTTCTACATGTGGTGAAGTCCCACAAGTAGAAAAGAAGGCCCATTATAGGAAACAGCTAGAAATCAGTAGTAATTCAGAGAAAATACTAATGAATATCATAGAACTGTGTGAGAACAAGTGTAAAAGACATCAAAATGTAAGTTTCTAGTCTAGAAAGGATGTTATACACGACAGAAATCCTTGAAATAGAGTTACTTCACAAGAAAACAGTGTTTCAACCCACTAGAATTCACTGAAAAGTAGTATTCAACTGTAAAACAGTTGAAAGACAAGTTTATATAGCTTCCAAGTTCAGAGAAGATTGTATAAAGTTGTTTCTACATGTGGTGAAGTCCCACAAGTAGAAAAGAAGGCCCATTATAGGAAACAGCTAGAAATCAGTAGTCATTCAGAGCAAATACTAATGAATATCACAGAATAGAGAGAGAACAAGTGTAAAAGACATCAAAATGTAAGTCTCTAGTCTAGAAAGGATGTTGTACACTGCAGAAATCCTTGAAATAGAGTTACTTCACATGAAACCAGTGTTTCAAACCATCAGAATGCACTGAAAAGTAGTATTTAACTGTAAAACAGTTGAAAGACAAGTTTATATAGCTTCGCAAGTCCACAGAAGACTGTATAAAGTTGTTTCTACATGTGGTGAAGTCCCACAAGTAGAAAAGAAGGCCCATTATAGGAAACAGCTAGAAATCAGTAGTCATTCAGAGCAAATACTAATGAATATCATAGAACTGTGTGAGAACAAGTGTAAAAGACATCAAAATGTAAGTCTCTAGTCTTGAAAGGATGTTATACACTACAGAAATCCTTGAAATAGAGTTACTTCACAAGAAAACAGTGTTTCAACCCACTAGAATTCACTGAAAAGTAGTATTCAACTCTAAAACAGTGGAAAGACAAGTGTATATAGCTTCTCAAGTTCAGGGAAGAGTGTATAAAGTTGTTTCTACATGTGGTGAAGTCCCACAAGTAGAAAAGAAGGCCCATTATATTAAACAGCTAGAAATCAGTAGTAATTCAGAGGAAATAGTAATGAATATCATAGAATTGTGTGAGAACAAGTGTAAAAGACATCAAAATGTAAGTTTCTAGTCTAGAAAGGATGTTATACACTACAGAAATCCTTGAAATAGAGTTACTTCACAAGAAAACAGTGTTTCAACCCACTAGAATTCACTGAAAAGTAGTATTCAACTGTAAAACAGTTGAAAGACAAGTGTATATAGCTTCTCAAGTTCAGAGAAAAGTGTATAAAGTTGTTTCTACATGTGGTGAAGTCCCACAAGTAGAAAATAAGGCCCATTATAGGAAACAGCTAGAAATCAGTAGTAATTCAGAGAAAATACTAATGAATATCATAGAACTGTGTGAGAACAAGTGTAAAAGACATCAAAATGTAAGTTTCTAGTCTAGAAAGGATGTTATACACGACAGAAATCCTTGAAATAGAGTTACTTCACAAGAAAAGAGTGTTTCAACCCACTAGAATTCACTGAAAAGTAGTATTCAACTGTAAAACAGTTGAAAGACAAGTGTATATAGCTTCTCCAGTTCAGGGAAGAGTGTATAAAGTTGTTTCTACATGTGGTGAAGTCCCACAAGTAGAAAAGAAGGCCCATTATAGGAAACAGCTAGAAATCAGTAGTCATTCAGAGCAAATACTAATGAATATCACAGAATAGAGAGAGAACAAGTGTAAAAGACATCAAAATGTAAGTCTCTAGTCTAGAAAGGATGTTGTACACTGCAGAAATCCTTGAAATAGAGTTACTTCACATGAAACCAGTGTTTCAAACCACCAGAATGCACTGAAAAGTAGTATTTAACTGTAAAACAGTTGAAAGACAAGTGTATATAGCTTCTCAAGTTCAGGGAAGAGTGTATAAAGTTGTTTCTACATGTGGTGAAGTCCCACAAGTAGAAAAGAAGGCCCATTATATTAAACAGCTAGAAATCAGTAGTCATTCAGAGCAAATACTAATGAATATCACAGAATAGAGAGAGAACAAGTGTAAAAGACATCAAAATGTAAGTCTCTAGTCTAGAAAGGATGTTGTACACTGCAGAAATCCTTGAAATTGAGTTACTTCACATGAAACCAGTGTTTCAAACCACCAGAATGCACTGAAAAGTAGTATTTAACTGTAAAACAGTTGAAAGACAAGTGTATATAGCTTCTCCAGTTCAGGGAAGAGTGTATAAAGTTGTTTCTACATGTGGTGAAGTCCCACAAGTAGAAAAGAAGGCCCATTATATTAAACAGCTAGAAATCAGTAGTCATTCAGAGCAAATACTAATGAATATCACAGAATAGAGAGAGAACAAGTGTAAAAGACATCAAAATGTAAGTCTCTAGTCTAGAAAGGATGTTGTACACTGCAGAAATCCTTGAAATAGAGTTACTTCACATGAAACCAGTGTTTCAAACCATCAGAATGCACTGAAAAGTAGTATTCAACTGTAAAACAGTTGAAACACAAGTTTATATAGCTTCCAAGTTCAGCGAAGATTGTATAAAGTTGTTTCTACATGTGGTGAAGTCCCACAAGTATACCAGAAGGCCCATTATAGGACACTGCAAGATAGCATTAGTACTTCAGAGCAAATACTAATGAATATCACAGAATAGTGAGAGAACAAGTGTAAAACACATCAAAAGGAAAGTCTCTAGTCTAGAAAGGATGTTGTACACTGCAGAAATCCTTAAAATAGAGTTACTTCACAAGAAAACATTGTTTCAAACCACTAGAATTCACTGAAAAGCAGTATTCAACTGTAAAACAGTGGAAAGACAAGTGTATATAGCTTCTCCAGTTCAGGGAAGAGTGTATAAAGTTGTTTCTACATGTGGTGAAGTCCCACAAGTAGAAAAGAAGGCCCATTATAGGAAACAGCTAGAAATCAGTAGTCATTCAGAGCAAATACTAATGAATATCACAGAATAGAGAGAGAACAAGTGTAAAAGACATCAAAATGTAAGTCTCTAGTCTAGAAAGGATGTTGTTACTGCAGAAATCCTTGAAATAGAGTTACTTCACATGAAACCAGTGTTTCAAACCATCAGAATGCACTGAAAAGTAGTATTTAACTGTAAAACAGTTGAAAGACAAGTTTATATAGCTTCGCAAGTCCACAGAAGACTGTATAAAGTTGTTTCTACATGTGGTGAAGTCCCACAAGTAGAAAAGAAGGCCCATTATAGGAAACAGCTAGAAATCAGTAGTCATTCAGAGCAAATACTAATGAATATCATAGAACTGTGTGAGAACAAGTGTAAAAGACATCAAAATGTAAGTCTCTAGTCTTGAAAGGATGTTATACACTACAGAAATGCTTGAAATAGAGTTACTTCACAAGAAAACAGTGTTACAACCCACTAGAATTCACTGAAAAGTAGTATTCAACTCTAAAACAGTGGAAAGACAAGTGTATATAGCTTCTCAAGTTCAGGGAAGAGTGTATAAAGTTGTTTCTACATGTGGTGAAGTCCCACAAGTAGAAAAGAAGGCCCATTATAGGAAACAGCTAGAAATCAGTAGTAATTCAGAGAAAATACTAATGAATATCATAGAACTGTGTGAGAACAAGTGTAACAGACATCAAAATGTAAGTTTCTAGTCTGGAAAGGATGTTATACACGACAGAAATCCTTGAAATAGAGTTACTTCACAAGAAAACAGTGTTTCAACCCACTAGAATTCACTGAAAAGTAGTATTCAACTGTAAAACAGTTGAAAGACAAGTTTATATAGCTTCCAAGTTCAGAGAAGATTGTATAAAGTTGTTTCTACATGTGGTGAAGTCCCACAAGTAGAAAAGAAGGCCCATTATAGGAAACAGCTAGAAATCAGTAGTCATTCAGAGCAAATACTAATGAATATCACAGAATAGAGAGAGAACAAGTGTAAAAGACATCAAAATGTAAGTCTCTAGTCTAGAAAGGATGTTGTACACTGCAGAAATCCTTGAAATAGAGTTACTTCACAAGAAAACAGTGTTTCAACCCACTAGAATTCACTGAAAAGTAGTATTCAACTCTAAAACAGTGGAAAGACAAGTGTATATAGCTTCTCAAGTTCAGGGAAGAGTGTATAAAGTTGTTTCTACATGTGGTGAAGTCCCACAAGTAGAAAAGAAGGCCCATTATATTAAACAGCTAGAAATCAGTAGTAATTCAGAGGAAATAGTAATGAATATCATAGAATTGTGTGAGAACAAGTGTAAAAGACATCAAAATGTAAGTTTCTAGTCTAGAAAGGATGTTATACACTACAGAAATCCTTGAAATAGAGTTACTTCACAAGAAAACAGTGTTTCAACCCACTAGAATTCACTGAAAAGTAGTATTCAACTGTAAAACAGTTGAAAGACAAGTTTATATAGCTTCCAAGTTCAGCGAAGATTGTATAAAGTTGTTTCTACATGTGGTGAAGTCCCACAAGTATACCAGAAGGCCCATTATAGGACACTGCAAGAAAGCATTAGTACTTCAGAGCAAATACTAATGAATATCACACAATAGTGAGAGAACAAGTGTAAAACACATCAAAAGGAAAGTCTCTAGTCTAGAAAGGATGTTGTACACTGCAGAAATCCTTAAAATAGAGTTACTTCACAAGAAAACATTGTTTCAAACCACTAGAATTCACTGAAAAGCAGTATTCAACTGTAAAACAGTTGAAAGACAAGTGTATATAGCTTCTCAAGTTCAGAGAAAAGTGTATAAAGTTGTTTCTACATGTGGGGAAGTCCCACAAGTAGAAAAGAAGGCCCATTATAAGAAACAGCTAGAAATCAGTAGTCATTCAGAGCAAATACTAATGAATATCACAGAATAGAGAGAGAACAAGTGTAAAAGACATCAAAATGTAAGTCTCTAGTCTAGAAAGGATGTTGTACACTGCAGAAATCCTTGAAATAGAGTTACTTCACATGAAACCAGTGTTTCAAACCATCAGAATGCACTGAAAAGTAGTATTTAACTGTAAAACAGTTGAAAGACAAGTTTATATAGCTTCGCAAGTCCACAGAAGACTGTATAAAGTTGTTTCTACATGTGGTGAAGTCCCACAAGTAGAAAAGAAGGCCCATTATAGGAAACAGCTAGAAATCAGTAGTCATTCAGAGCAAATACTAATGAATATCATAGAACTGTGTGAGAACAAGTGTAAAAGACATCAAAATGTAAGTCTCTAGTCTTGAAAGGATGTTATACACTACAGAAATCCTTGAAATAGAGTTACTTCACAAGAAAACAGTGTTTCAACCCACTAGAATTCACTGAAAAGTAGTATTCAAATCTAAAACAGTGGAAAGACAAGTGTGTATAGCTTCTCAAGTTCAGGGAAGAGTGTATAAAGTTGTTTCTACATGTGGTGAAGTCCCACAAGTAGAAAAGAAGGCCCATTATATTAAACAGCTAGAAATCAGTAGTAATTCAGAGGAAATAGTAATGAATATCATAGAATTGTGTGAGAACAAGTGTAAAAGACATCAAAATGTAAGTCTCTAGTCTAGAAAGGATGTTGTACACTGCAGAAATCCTTGAAATAGAGTTACTTCACATGAAACCAGTGTTTCAAACCACCAGAATGCACTGAAAAGTAGTATTTAACTGTAAAACAGTTGAAAGACAAGTGTATATAGCTTCTCAAGTTCAGGGAAGAGTGTATAAAGTTGTTTCTACATGTGGTGAAGTCCCACAAGTAGAAAAGAAGGCCCATTATATTAAACAGCTAGAAATCAGTAGTCATTCAGAGCAAATACTAATGAATATCACAGAATAGAGAGAGAACAAGTGTAAAAGACATCAAAATGTAAGTCTCTAGTCTAGAAAGGATGTTGTACACTGCAGAAATCCTTGAAATTGAGTTACTTCACATGAAACCAGTGTTTCAAACCACCAGAATGCACTGAAAAGTAGTATTTAACTGTAAAACAGTTGAAAGACAAGTGTATATAGCTTCTCCAGTTCAGGGAAGAGTGTATAAAGTTGTTTCTACATGTGGTGAAGTCCCACAAGTAGAAAAGAAGGCCCATTATATTAAACAGCTAGAAATCAGTAGTCATTCAGAGCAAATACTAATGAATATCACAGAATAGAGAGAGAACAAGTGTAAAAGACATCAAAATGTAAGTCTCTAGTCTAGAAAGGATGTTGTACACTGCAGAAATCCTTGAAATAGAGTTACTTCACATGAAACCAGTGTTTCAAACCATCAGAATGCACTGAAAAGTAGTATTCAACTGTAAAACAGTTGAAAGACAAGTTTATATAGCTTCCAAGTTCAGCGAAGATTGTATAAAGTTGTTTCTACATGTGGTGAAGTCCCACAAGTATACCAGAAGGCCCATTATAGGACACTGCAAGATAGCATTAGTACTTCAGAGCAAATACTAATGAATATCACAGAATAGTGAGAGAACAAGTGTAAAACACATCAAAAGGAAAGTCTCTAGTCTAGAAAGGATGTTGTACACTGCAGAAATCCTTAAAATAGAGTTACTTCACAAGAAAACATTGTTTCAAACCACTAGAATTCACTGAAAAGCAGTATTCAACTGTAAAACAGTTGAAAGACAAGTGTATATAGCTTCTCAAGTTCAGAGAAAAGTGTATAAAGTTGTTTCTACATGTGGTGAAGTCCCACAAGTAGAAAAGAAGGCCCATTATAAGAAACAGCTAGAAATCAGTAGTCATTCAGAGCAAATACTAATGAATATCACAGAATAGAGAGAGAACAAGTGTAAAAGACATCAAAATGTAAGTCTCTAGTCTAGAAAGGATGTTGTACACTGCAGAAATCCTTGAAATAGAGTTACTTCACATGAAACCAGTGTTTCAAACCATCAGAATGCACTGAAAAGTAGTATTTAACTGTAAAACAGTTGAAAGACAAGTTTATATAGCTTCGCAAGTCCACAGAAGACTGTATAAAGTTGTTTCTACATGTGGTGAAGTCCCACAAGTAGAAAAGAAGGCCCATTATAGGAAACAGCTAGAAATCAGTAGTCATTCAGAGCAAATACTAATGAATATCATAGAACTGTGTGAGAACAAGTGTAAAAGACATCAAAATGTAAGTCTCTAGTCTTGAAAGGATGTTATACACTACAGAAATCCTTGAAATAGAGTTACTTCACAAGAAAACAGTGTTTCAACCCACTAGAATTCACTGAAAAGTAGTATTCAAATCTAAAACAGTGGAAAGACAAGTGTGTATAGCTTCTCAAGTTCAGGGAAGAGTGTATAAAGTTGTTTCTACATGTGGTGAAGTCCCACAAGTAGAAAAGAAGGCCCATTATATTAAACAGCTAGAAATCAGTAGTAATTCAGAGGAAATAGTAATGAATATCATAGAATTGTGTGAGAACAAGTGTAAAAGACATCAAAATGTAAGTCTCTAGTCTAGAAAGGATGTTGTACACTGCAGAAATCCTTGAAATAGAGTTACTTCACATGAAACCAGTGTTTCAAACCACCAGAATGCACTGAAAAGTAGTATTTAACTGTAAAACAGTTGAAAGACAAGTGTATATAGCTTCTCAAGTTCAGGGAAGAGTGTATAAAGTTGTTTCTACATGTGGTGAAGTCCCACAAGTAGAAAAGAAGGCCCATTATATTAAACAGCTAGAAATCAGTAGTCATTCAGAGCAAATACTAATGAATATCACAGAATAGAGAGAGAACAAGTGTAAAAGACATCAAAATGTAAGTCTCTAGTCTAGAAAGGATGTTGTACACTGCAGAAATCCTTGAAATTGAGTTACTTCACATGAAACCAGTGTTTCAAACCACCAGAATGCACTGAAAAGTAGTATTTAACTGTAAAACAGTTGAAAGACAAGTGTATATAGCTTCTCCAGTTCAGGGAAGAGTGTATAAAGTTGTTTCTACATGTGGTGAAGTCCCACAAGTAGAAAAGAAGGCCCATTATATTAAACAGCTAGAAATCAGTAGTCATTCAGAGCAAATACTAATGAATATCACAGAATAGAGAGAGAACAAGTGTAAAAGACATCAAAATGTAAGTCTCTAGTCTAGAAAGGATGTTGTACACTGCAGAAATCCTTGAAATAGAGTTACTTCACATGAAACCAGTGTTTCAAACCATCAGAATGCACTGAAAAGTAGTATTCAACTGTAAAACAGTTGAAAGACAAGTTTATATAGCTTCCAAGTTCAGCGAAGATTGTATAAAGTTGTTTCTACATGTGGTGAAGTCCCACAAGTATACCAGAAGGCCCATTATAGGACACTGCAAGATAGCATTAGTACTTCAGAGCAAATACTAATGAATATCACAGAATAGTGAGAGAACAAGTGTAAAACACATCAAAAGGAAAGTCTCTAGTCTAGAAAGGATGTTGTACACTGCAGAAATCCTTAAAATAGAGTTACTTCACAAGAAAACATTGTTTCAAACCACTAGAATTCACTGAAAAGCAGTATTCAACTGTAAAACAGTTGAAAGACAAGTGTATATAGCTTCTCAAGTTCAGAGAAAAGTGTATAAAGTTGTTTCTACATGTGGTGAAGTCCCACAAGTAGAAAAGAAGGCCCATTATAGGAAACAGCTAGAAATCAGTAGTCATTCAGAGCAAATACTAATGAATATCACAGAATAGAGAGAGAACAAGTGTAAAAGACATCAAAATGTAAGTCTCTAGTCTAGAAAGGATGTTGTACACTGCAGAAATCCTTGAAATAGAGTTACTTCACATGAAACCAGTGTTTCAAACCATCAGAATGCACTGAAAAGTAGTATTTAACTGTAAAACAGTTGAAAGACAAGTTTATATAGCTTCGCAAGTCCACAGAAGACTGTATAAAGTTGTTTCTACATGTGGTGAAGTCCCACAAGTAGACAAGAAGGCCCATTATAGGAAACAGCTAGAAATCAGTAGTCATTCAGAGCAAATACTAATGAATATCACAGAATAGAGAGAGAACAAGTGTAAAAGACATCAAAATGTAAGTCTCTAGTCTAGAAAGGATGTTGTACACTGCAGAAATCCTTGAAATAGAGTTACTTCACATGAAACCAGTGTTTCAAACCATCAGAATGCACTGAAAATTAGTATATAACTGTAAAACAGTTGAAAGACAAGTGTATATAGCTTCTCCAGTTCAGGGAAGAGTGTATAAAGTTGTTTCTACATGTGGTGAAGTCCCACAAGTAGAAAAGAAGGCCCATTATAAGAAACAGCTAGAAATCAGTAGTCATTCAGAGCAAATACTAATGAATATCACAGAATAGAGAGAGAACAAGTGTAAAAGACATCAAAATGTAAGTCTCTAGTCTAGAAAGGATGTTGTACACTGCAGAAATCCTTGAAATAGAGTTACTTCACAAGAAAACAGTGTTTCAACCCACTAGAATTCACTGAAAAGTAGTATTCAACTGTAAAACAGTTGAAAGACAAGTGTATATAGCTTCTCAAGTTCAGAGAAAAGTGTATAAAGTTGTTTCTACATGTGGTGAAGTCCCACAAGTAGAAAATAAGGCCCATTATAGGAAACAGCTAGAAATCAGTAGTAATTCAGAGAAAATACTAATGAATATCATAGAACTGTGTGAGAACAAGTGTAAAAGACATCAAAATGTAAGTTTCTAGTCTAGAAAGGATGTTATACACGACAAAAATCCTTGAAATAGAGTTACTTCACAAGAAAAGAGTGTTTCAACCCACTAGAATTCACTGAAAAGTAGTATTCAACTGTAAAACAGTTGAAAGACAAGTGTATATAGCTTCTCCAGTTCAGGGAAGAGTGTATAAAGTTGTTTCTACATGTGGTGAAGTCCCACAAGTAGAAAAGAAGGCCCATTATAGGAAACAGCTAGAAATCAGTAGTCATTCAGAGCAAATACTAATGAATATCACAGAATAGAGAGAGAACAAGTGTAAAAGACATCAAAATGTAAGTCTCTAGTCTAGAAAGGATGTTGTACACTGCAGAAATCCTTGAAATAGAGTTACTTCACATGAAACCAGTGTTTCAAACCACCAGAATGCACTGAAAAGTAGTATTTAACTGTAAAACAGTTGAAAGACAAGTGTATATAGCTTCTCAAGTTCAGGGAAGAGTGTATAAAGTTGTTTCTACATGTGGTGAAGTCCCACAAGTAGAAAAGAAGGCCCATTATATTAAACAGCTAGAAATCAGTAGTCATTCAGAGCAAATACTAATGAATATCACAGAATAGAGAGAGAACAAGTGTAAAAGACATCAAAATGTAAGTCTCTAGTCTAGAAAGGATGTTGTACACTGCAGAAATCCTTGAAATTGAGTTACTTCACATGAAACCAGTGTTTCAAACCACCAGAATGCACTGAAAAGTAGTATTTAACTGTAAAACAGTTGAAAGACAAGTGTATATAGCTTCTCCAGTTCAGGGAAGAGTGTATAAAGTTGTTTCTACATGTGGTGAAGTCCCACAAGTAGAAAAGAAGGCCCATTATATTAAACAGCTAGAAATCAGTAGTCATTCAGAGCAAATACTAATGAATATCACAGAATAGAGAGAGAACAAGTGTAAAAGACATCAAAATGTAAGTCTCTAGTCTAGAAAGGATGTTGTACACTGCAGAAATCCTTGAAATAGAGTTACTTCACATGAAACCAGTGTTTCAAACCATCAGAATGCACTGAAAAGTAGTATTCAACTGTAAAACAGTTGAAAGACAAGTTTATATAGCTTCCAAGTTCAGCGAAGATTGTATAAAGTTGTTTCTACATGTGGTGAAGTCCCACAAGTATACCAGAAGGCCCATTATAGGACACTGCAAGATAGCATTAGTACTTCAGAGCAAATACTAATGAATATCACAGAATAGTGAGAGAACAAGTGTAAAACACATCAAAAGGAAAGTCTCTAGTCTAGAAAGGATGTTGTACACTGCAGAAATCCTTAAAATAGAGTTACTTCACAAGAAAACATTGTTTCAAACCACTAGAATTCACTGAAAAGCAGTATTCAACTGTAAAACAGTGGAAAGACAAGTGTATATAGCTTCTCCAGTTCAGGGAAGAGTGTATAAAGTTGTTTCTACATGTGGTGAAGTCCCACAAGTAGAAAAGAAGGCCCATTATAGGAAACAGCTAGAAATCAGTAGTCATTCAGAGCAAATACTAATGAATATCACAGAATAGAGAGAGAACAAGTGTAAAAGACATCAAAATGTAAGTCTCTAGTCTAGAAAGGATGTTGTACACTGCAGAAATCCTTGAAATAGAGTTACTTCACATGAAACCAGTGTTTCAAACCATCAGAATGCACTGAAAAGTAGTATTTAACTGTAAAACAGTTGAAAGACAAGTTTATATAGCTTCGCAAGTCCACAGAAGACTGTATAAAGTTGTTTCTACATGTGGTGAAGTCCCACAAGTAGAAAAGAAGGCCCATTATAGGAAACAGCTAGAAATCAGTAGTCATTCAGAGCAAATACTAATGAATATCATAGAACTGTGTGAGAACAAGTGTAAAAGACATCAAAATGTAAGTCTCTAGTCTTGAAAGGATGTTATACACTACAGAAATGCTTGAAATAGAGTTACTTCACAAGAAAACAGTGTTACAACCCACTAGAATTCACTGAAAAGTAGTATTCAACTCTAAAACAGTGGAAAGACAAGTGTATATAGCTTCTCAAGTTCAGGGAAGAGTGTATAAAGTTGTTTCTACATGTGGTGAAGTCCCACAAGTAGAAAAGAAGGCCCATTATAGGAAACAGCTAGAAATCAGTAGTAATTCAGAGAAAATACTAATGAATATCATAGAACTGTGTGAGAACAAGTGTAACAGACCTCAAAATGTAAGTTTCTAGTCTGGAAAGGATGTTATACACGACAGAAATCCTTGAAATAGAGTTACTTCACAAGAAAACAGTGTTTCAACCCACTAGAATTCACTGAAAAGTAGTATTCAACTGTAAAACAGTTGAAAGACAAGTTTATATAGCTTCCAAGTTCAGAGAAGATTGTATAAAGTTGTTTCTACATGTGGTGAAGTCCCACAAGTAGAAAAGAAGGCCCATTATAGGAAACAGCTAGAAATCAGTAGTCATTCAGAGCAAATACTAATGAATATCACAGAATAGAGAGAGAACAAGTGTAAAAGACATCAAAATGTAAGTCTCTAGTCTAGAAAGGATGTTGTACACTGCAGAAATCCTTGAAATAGAGTTACTTCACAAGAAAACAGTGTTTCAACCCACTAGAATTCACTGAAAAGTAGTATTCAACTCTAAAACAGTGGAAAGACAAGTGTATATAGCTTCTCAAGTTCAGGGAAGAGTGTATAAAGTTGTTTCTACATGTGGTGAAGTCCCACAAGTAGAAAAGAAGGCCCATTATATTAAACAGCTAGAAATCAGTAGTAATTCAGAGGAAATAGTAATGAATATCATAGAATTGTGTGAGAACAAGTGTAAAAGACATCAAAATGTAAGTTTCTAGTCTAGAAAGGATGTTATACACTACAGAAATCCTTGAAATAGAGTTACTTCACAAGAAAACAGTGTTTCAACCCACTAGAATTCACTGAAAAGTAGTATTCAACTGTAAAACAGTTGAAAGACAAGTTTATATAGCTTCCAAGTTCAGCGAAGATTGTATAAAGTTGTTTCTACATGTGGTGAAGTCCCACAAGTATACCAGAAGGCCCATTATAGGACACTGCAAGAAAGCATTAGTACTTCAGAGCAAATACTAATGAATATCACACAATAGTGAGAGAACAAGTGTAAAACACATCAAAAGGAAAGTCTCTAGTCTAGAAAGGATGTTGTACACTGCAGAAATCCTTAAAATAGAGTTACTTCACAAGAAAACATTGTTTCAAACCACTAGAATTCACTGAAAAGCAGTATTCAACTGTAAAACAGTTGAAAGACAAGTGTATATAGCTTCTCAAGTTCAGAGAAAAGTGTATAAAGTTGTTTCTACATGTGGTGAAGTCCCACAAGTAGAAAAGAAGGCCCATTATAGGAAACAGCTAGAAATCAGTAGTCATTCAGAGCAAATACTAATGAATATCACAGAATAGAGAGAGAACAAGTGTAAAAGACATCAAAATGTAAGTCTCTAGTCTAGAAAGGATGTTGTACACTGCAGAAATCCTTGAAATAGAGTTACTTCACAAGAAAACAGTGTTTCAACCCACTAGAATTCACTGAAAAGTAGTATTCAACTCTAAAACAGTGGAAAGACAAGTGTATATAGCTTCTCAAGTTCAGGGAAGAGTGTATAAAGTTGTTTCTACATGTGGTGAAGTCCCACAAGTAGAAAAGAAGGCCCATTATATTAAACAGCTAGAAATCAGTAGTCATTCAGAGCAAATACTAATGAATATCACAGAATAGAGAGAGAACAAGTGTAAAAGACATCAAAATGTAAGTCTCTAGTCTAGAAAGGATGTTGTACACTGCAGAAATCCTTGAAATAGAGTTACTTCACATGAAACCAGTGTTTCAAACCATCAGAATGCACTGAAAAGTAGTATTCAACTGTAAAACAGTTGAAAGACAAGTTTATATAGCTTCCAAGTTCAGCGAAGATTGTATAAAGTTGTTTCTACATGTGGTGAAGTCCCACAAGTATACCAGAAGGCCCATTATAGGACACTGCAAGATAGCATTAGTACTTCAGAGCAAATACTAATGAATATCACAGAATAGTGAGAGAACAAGTGTAAAACACATCAAAAGGAAAGTCTCTAGTCTAGAAAGGATGTTGTACACTGCAGAAATCCTTAAAATAGAGTTACTTCACAAGAAAACATTGTTTCAAACCACTAGAATTCACTGAAAAGCAGTATTCAACTGTAAAACAGTGGAAAGACAAGTGTATATAGCTTCTCCAGTTCAGGGAAGAGTGTATAAAGTTGTTTCTACATGTGGTGAAGTCCCACAAGTAGAAAAGAAGGCCCATTATAGGAAACAGCTAGAAATCAGTAGTCATTCAGAGCAAATACTAATGAATATCACAGAATAGAGAGAGAACAAGTGTAAAAGACATCAAAATGTAAGTCTCTAGTCTAGAAAGGATGTTGTACACTGCAGAAATCCTTGAAATAGAGTTACTTCACATGAAACCAGTGTTTCAAACCATCAGAATGCACTGAAAAGTAGTATTTAACTGTAAAACAGTTGAAAGACAAGTTTATATAGCTTCGCAAGTCCACAGAAGACTGTATAAAGTTGTTTCTACATGTGGTGAAGTCCCACAAGTAGAAAAGAAGGCCCATTATAGGAAACAGCTAGAAATCAGTAGTCATTCAGAGCAAATACTAATGAATATCATAGAACTGTGTGAGAACAAGTGTAAAAGACATCAAAATGTAAGTCTCTAGTCTTGAAAGGATGTTATACACTACAGAAATGCTTGAAATAGAGTTACTTCACAAGAAAACAGTGTTACAACCCACTAGAATTCACTGAAAAGTAGTATTCAACTCTAAAACAGTGGAAAGACAAGTGTATATAGCTTCTCAAGTTCAGGGAAGAGTGTATAAAGTTGTTTCTACATGTGGTGAAGTCCCACAAGTAGAAAAGAAGGCCCATTATAGGAAACAGCTAGAAATCAGTAGTAATTCAGAGAAAATACTAATGAATATCATAGAACTGTGTGAGAACAAGTGTAACAGACCTCAAAATGTAAGTTTCTAGTCTGGAAAGGATGTTATACACGACAGAAATCCTTGAAATAGAGTTACTTCACAAGAAAACAGTGTTTCAACCCACTAGAATTCACTGAAAAGTAGTATTCAACTGTAAAACAGTTGAAAGACAAGTTTATATAGCTTCCAAGTTCAGAGAAGATTGTATAAAGTTGTTTCTACATGTGGTGAAGTCCCACAAGTAGAAAAGAAGGCCCATTATAGGAAACAGCTAGAAATCAGTAGTCATTCAGAGCAAATACTAATGAATATCACAGAATAGAGAGAGAACAAGTGTAAAAGACATCAAAATGTAAGTCTCTAGTCTAGAAAGGATGTTGTACACTGCAGAAATCCTTGAAATAGAGTTACTTCACAAGAAAACAGTGTTTCAACCCACTAGAATTCACTGAAAAGTAGTATTCAACTCTAAAACAGTGGAAAGACAAGTGTATATAGCTTCTCAAGTTCAGGGAAGAGTGTATAAAGTTGTTTCTACATGTGGTGAAGTCCCACAAGTAGAAAAGAAGGCCCATTATATTAAACAGCTAGAAATCAGTAGTAATTCAGAGGAAATAGTAATGAATATCATAGAATTGTGTGAGAACAAGTGTAAAAGACATCAAAATGTAAGTTTCTAGTCTAGAAAGGATGTTATACACTACAGAAATCCTTGAAATAGAGTTACTTCACAAGAAAACAGTGTTTCAACCCACTAGAATTCACTGAAAAGTAGTATTCAACTGTAAAACAGTTGAAAGACAAGTTTATATAGCTTCCAAGTTCAGCGAAGATTGTATAAAGTTGTTTCTACATGTGGTGAAGTCCCACAAGTATACCAGAAGGCCCATTATAGGACACTGCAAGAAAGCATTAGTACTTCAGAGCAAATACTAATGAATATCACACAATAGTGAGAGAACAAGTGTAAAACACATCAAAAGGAAAGTCTCTAGTCTAGAAAGGATGTTGTACACTGCAGAAATCCTTAAAATAGAGTTACTTCACAAGAAAACATTGTTTCAAACCACTAGAATTCACTGAAAAGCAGTATTCAACTGTAAAACAGTTGAAAGACAAGTGTATATAGCTTCTCAAGTTCAGAGAAAAGTGTATAAAGTTGTTTCTACATGTGGTGAAGTCCCACAAGTAGAAAAGAAGGCCCATTATAAGAAACAGCTAGAAATCAGTAGTCATTCAGAGCAAATACTAATGAATATCACAGAATAGAGAGAGAACAAGTGTAAAAGACATCAAAATGTAAGTCTCTAGTCTAGAAAGGATGTTGTACACTGCAGAAATCCTTGAAATAGAGTTACTTCACATGAAACCAGTGTTTCAAACCATCAGAATGCACTGAAAAGTAGTATTTAACTGTAAAACAGTTGAAAGACAAGTTTATATAGCTTCGCAAGTCCACAGAAGACTGTATAAAGTTGTTTCTACATGTGGTGAAGTCCCACAAGTAGAAAAGAAGGCCCATTATAGGAAACAGCTAGAAATCAGTAGTCATTCAGAGCAAATACTAATGAATATCATAGAACTGTGTGAGAACAAGTGTAAAAGACATCAAAATGTAAGTCTCTAGTCTTGAAAGGATGTTATACACTACAGAAATCCTTGAAATAGAGTTACTTCACAAGAAAACAGTGTTTCAACCCACTAGAATTCACTGAAAAGTAGTATTCAAATCTAAAACAGTGGAAAGACAAGTGTGTATAGCTTCTCAAGTTCAGGGAAGAGTGTATAAAGTTGTTTCTACATGTGGTGAAGTCCCACAAGTAGAAAAGAAGGCCCATTATATTAAACAGCTAGAAATCAGTAGTAATTCAGAGGAAATAGTAATGAATATCATAGAATTGTGTGAGAACAAGTGTAAAAGACATCAAAATGTAAGTCTCTAGTCTAGAAAGGATGTTGTACACTGCAGAAATCCTTGAAATAGAGTTACTTCACATGAAACCAGTGTTTCAAACCACCAGAATGCACTGAAAAGTAGTATTTAACTGTAAAACAGTTGAAAGACAAGTGTATATAGCTTCTCAAGTTCAGGGAAGAGTGTATAAAGTTGTTTCTACATGTGGTGAAGTCCCACAAGTAGAAAAGAAGGCCCATTATATTAAACAGCTAGAAATCAGTAGTCATTCAGAGCAAATACTAATGAATATCACAGAATAGAGAGAGAACAAGTGTAAAAGACATCAAAATGTAAGTCTCTAGTCTAGAAAGGATGTTGTACACTGCAGAAATCCTTGAAATTGAGTTACTTCACATGAAACCAGTGTTTCAAACCACCAGAATGCACTGAAAAGTAGTATTTAACTGTAAAACAGTTGAAAGACAAGTGTATATAGCTTCTCCAGTTCAGGGAAGAGTGTATAAAGTTGTTTCTACATGTGGTGAAGTCCCACAAGTAGAAAAGAAGGCCCATTATATTAAACAGCTAGAAATCAGTAGTCATTCAGAGCAAATACTAATGAATATCACAGAATAGAGAGAGAACAAGTGTAAAAGACATCAAAATGTAAGTCTCTAGTCTAGAAAGGATGTTGTACACTGCAGAAATCCTTGAAATAGAGTTACTTCACATGAAACCAGTGTTTCAAACCATCAGAATGCACTGAAAAGTAGTATTCAACTGTAAAACAGTTGAAAGACAAGTTTATATAGCTTCCAAGTTCAGCGAAGATTGTATAAAGTTGTTTCTACATGTGGTGAAGTCCCACAAGTATACCAGAAGGCCCATTATAGGACACTGCAAGATAGCATTAGTACTTCAGAGCAAATACTAATGAATATCACAGAATAGTGAGAGAACAAGTGTAAAACACATCAAAAGGAAAGTCTCTAGTCTAGAAAGGATGTTGTACACTGCAGAAATCCTTAAAATAGAGTTACTTCACAAGAAAACATTGTTTCAAACCACTAGAATTCACTGAAAAGCAGTATTCAACTGTAAAACAGTTGAAAGACAAGTGTATATAGCTTCTCAAGTTCAGAGAAAAGTGTATAAAGTTGTTTCTACATGTGGTGAAGTCCCACAAGTAGAAAAGAAGGCCCATTATAAGAAACAGCTAGAAATCAGTAGTCATTCAGAGCAAATACTAATGAATATCACAGAATAGAGAGAGAACAAGTGTAAAAGACATCAAAATGTAAGTCTCTAGTCTAGAAAGGATGTTGTACACTGCAGAAATCCTTGAAATAGAGTTACTTCACATGAAACCAGTGTTTCAAACCATCAGAATGCACTGAAAAGTAGTATTTAACTGTAAAACAGTTGAAAGACAAGTTTATATAGCTTCGCAAGTCCACAGAAGACTGTATAAAGTTGTTTCTACATGTGGTGAAGTCCCACAAGTAGAAAAGAAGGCCCATTATAGGAAACAGCTAGAAATCAGTAGTCATTCAGAGCAAATACTAATGAATATCATAGAACTGTGTGAGAACAAGTGTAAAAGACATCAAAATGTAAGTCTCTAGTCTTGAAAGGATGTTATACACTACAGAAATCCTTGAAATAGAGTTACTTCACAAGAAAACAGTGTTTCAACCCACTAGAATTCACTGAAAAGTAGTATTCAAATCTAAAACAGTGGAAAGACAAGTGTGTATAGCTTCTCAAGTTCAGGGAAGAGTGTATAAAGTTGTTTCTACATGTGGTGAAGTCCCACAAGTAGAAAAGAAGGCCCATTATATTAAACAGCTAGAAATCAGTAGTAATTCAGAGGAAATAGTAATGAATATCATAGAATTGTGTGAGAACAAGTGTAAAAGACATCAAAATGTAAGTCTCTAGTCTAGAAAGGATGTTGTACACTGCAGAAATCCTTGAAATAGAGTTACTTCACATGAAACCAGTGTTTCAAACCACCAGAATGCACTGAAAAGTAGTATTTAACTGTAAAACAGTTGAAAGACAAGTGTATATAGCTTCTCAAGTTCAGGGAAGAGTGTATAAAGTTGTTTCTACATGTGGTGAAGTCCCACAAGTAGAAAAGAAGGCCCATTATATTAAACAGCTAGAAATCAGTAGTCATTCAGAGCAAATACTAATGAATATCACAGAATAGAGAGAGAACAAGTGTAAAAGACATCAAAATGTAAGTCTCTAGTCTAGAAAGGATGTTGTACACTGCAGAAATCCTTGAAATTGAGTTACTTCACATGAAACCAGTGTTTCAAACCACCAGAATGCACTGAAAAGTAGTATTTAACTGTAAAACAGTTGAAAGACAAGTGTATATAGCTTCTCCAGTTCAGGGAAGAGTGTATAAAGTTGTTTCTACATGTGGTGAAGTCCCACAAGTAGAAAAGAAGGCCCATTATATTAAACAGCTAGAAATCAGTAGTCATTCAGAGCAAATACTAATGAATATCACAGAATAGAGAGAGAACAAGTGTAAAAGACATCAAAATGTAAGTCTCTAGTCTAGAAAGGATGTTGTACACTGCAGAAATCCTTGAAATAGAGTTACTTCACATGAAACCAGTGTTTCAAACCATCAGAATGCACTGAAAAGTAGTATTCAACTGTAAAACAGTTGAAAGACAAGTTTATATAGCTTCCAAGTTCAGCGAAGATTGTATAAAGTTGTTTCTACATGTGGTGAAGTCCCACAAGTATACCAGAAGGCCCATTATAGGACACTGCAAGATAGCATTAGTACTTCAGAGCAAATACTAATGAATATCACAGAATAGTGAGAGAACAAGTGTAAAACACATCAAAAGGAAAGTCTCTAGTCTAGAAAGGATGTTGTACACTGCAGAAATCCTTAAAATAGAGTTACTTCACAAGAAAACATTGTTTCAAACCACTAGAATTCACTGAAAAGCAGTATTCAACTGTAAAACAGTTGAAAGACAAGTGTATATAGCTTCTCAAGTTCAGAGAAAAGTGTATAAAGTTGTTTCTACATGTGGTGAAGTCCCACAAGTAGAAAAGAAGGCCCATTATAGGAAACAGCTAGAAATCAGTAGTCATTCAGAGCAAATACTAATGAATATCACAGAATAGAGAGAGAACAAGTGTAAAAGACATCAAAATGTAAGTCTCTAGTCTAGAAAGGATGTTGTACACTGCAGAAATCCTTGAAATAGAGTTACTTCACATGAAACCAGTGTTTCAAACCATCAGAATGCACTGAAAAGTAGTATTTAACTGTAAAACAGTTGAAAGACAAGTTTATATAGCTTCGCAAGTCCACAGAAGACTGTATAAAGTTGTTTCTACATGTGGTGAAGTCCCACAAGTAGACAAGAAGGCCCATTATAGGAAACAGCTAGAAATCAGTAGTCATTCAGAGCAAATACTAATGAATATCACAGAATAGAGAGAGAACAAGTGTAAAAGACATCAAAATGTAAGTCTCTAGTCTAGAAAGGATGTTGTACACTGCAGAAATCCTTGAAATAGAGTTACTTCACATGAAACCAGTGTTTCAAACCATCAGAATGCACTGAAAAGTAGTATTTAACTGTAAAACAGTTGAAAGACAAGTTTATATAGCTTCGCAAGTCCACAGAAGACTGTATAAAGTTGTTTCTACATGTGGTGAAGTCCCACAAGTAGAAAAGAAGGCCCATTATAGGAAACAGCTAGAAATCAGTAGTCATTCAGAGCAAATACTAATGAATATCATAGAACTGTGTGAGAACAAGTGTAAAAGACATCAAAATGTAAGTCTCTAGTCTTGAAAGGATGTTATACACTACAGAAATGCTTGAAATAGAGTTACTTCACAAGAAAACAGTGTTACAACCCACTAGAATTCACTGAAAAGTAGTATTCAACTCTAAAACAGTGGAAAGACAAGTGTATATAGCTTCTCAAGTTCAGGGAAGAGTGTATAAAGTTGTTTCTACATGTGGTGAAGTCCCACAAGTAGAAAAGAAGGCCCATTATAGGAAACAGCTAGAAATCAGTAGTAATTCAGAGAAAATACTAATGAATATCATAGAACTGTGTGAGAACAAGTGTAACAGACATCAAAATGTAAGTTTCTAGTCTGGAAAGGATGTTATACACGACAGAAATCCTTGAAATAGAGTTACTTCACAAGAAAACAGTGTTTCAACCCACTAGAATTCACTGAAAAGTAGTATTCAACTGTAAAACAGTTGAAAGACAAGTTTATATAGCTTCCAAGTTCAGAGAAGATTGTATAAAGTTGTTTCTACATGTGGTGAAGTCCCACAAGTAGAAAAGAAGGCCCATTATAGGAAACAGCTAGAAATCAGTAGTCATTCAGAGCAAATACTAATGAATATCACAGAATAGAGAGAGAACAAGTGTAAAAGACATCAAAATGTAAGTCTCTAGTCTAGAAAGGATGTTGTACACTGCAGAAATCCTTGAAATAGAGTTACTTCACAAGAAAACAGTGTTTCAACCCACTAGAATTCACTGAAAAGTAGTATTCAACTCTAAAACAGTGGAAAGACAAGTGTATATAGCTTCTCAAGTTCAGGGAAGAGTGTATAAAGTTGTTTCTACATGTGGTGAAGTCCCACAAGTAGAAAAGAAGGCCCATTATATTAAACAGCTAGAAATCAGTAGTAATTCAGAGGAAATAGTAATGAATATCATAGAATTGTGTGAGAACAAGTGTAAAAGACATCAAAATGTAAGTTTCTAGTCTAGAAAGGATGTTATACACTACAGAAATCCTTGAAATAGAGTTACTTCACAAGAAAACAGTGTTTCAACCCACTAGAATTCACTGAAAAGTAGTATTCAACTGTAAAACAGTTGAAAGACAAGTTTATATAGCTTCCAAGTTCAGCGAAGATTGTATAAAGTTGTTTCTACATGTGGTGAAGTCCCACAAGTATACCAGAAGGCCCATTATAGGACACTGCAAGAAAGCATTAGTACTTCAGAGCAAATACTAATGAATATCACACAATAGTGAGAGAACAAGTGTAAAACACATCAAAAGGAAAGTCTCTAGTCTAGAAAGGATGTTGTACACTGCAGAAATCCTTAAAATAGAGTTACTTCACAAGAAAACATTGTTTCAAACCACTAGAATTCACTGAAAAGCAGTATTCAACTGTAAAACAGTTGAAAGACAAGTGTATATAGCTTCTCAAGTTCAGAGAAAAGTGTATAAAGTTGTTTCTACATGTGGTGAAGTCCCACAAGTAGAAAAGAAGGCCCATTATAGGAAACAGCTAGAAATCAGTAGTCATTCAGAGCAAATACTAATGAATATCACAGAATAGAGAGAGAACAAGTGTAAAAGACATCAAAATGTAAGTCTCTAGTCTAGAAAGGATGTTGTACACTGCAGAAATCCTTGAAATAGAGTTACTTCACATGAAACCAGTGTTTCAAACCATCAGAATGCACTGAAAAGTAGTATTTAACTGTAAAACAGTTGAAAGACAAGTTTATATAGCTTCGCAAGTCCACAGAAGACTGTATAAAGTTGTTTCTACATGTGGTGAAGTCCCACAAGTAGAAAAGAAGGCCCATTATAGGAAACAGCTAGAAATCAGTAGTCATTCAGAGCAAATACTAATGAATATCATAGAACTGTGTGAGAACAAGTGTAAAAGACATCAAAATGTAAGTCTCTAGTCTTGAAAGGATGTTATACACTACAGAAATCCTTGAAATAGAGTTACTTCACAAGAAAACAGTGTTTCAACCCACTAGAATTCACTGAAAAGTAGTATTCAAATCTAAAACAGTGGAAAGACAAGTGTGTATAGCTTCTCAAGTTCAGGGAAGAGTGTATAAAGTTGTTTCTACATGTGGTGAAGTCCCACAAGTAGAAAAGAAGGCCCATTATATTAAACAGCTAGAAATCAGTAGTAATTCAGAGGAAATAGTAATGAATATCATAGAATTGTGTGAGAACAAGTGTAAAAGACATCAAAATGTAAGTCTCTAGTCTAGAAAGGATGTTGTACACTGCAGAAATCCTTGAAATAGAGTTACTTCACATGAAACCAGTGTTTCAAACCACCAGAATGCACTGAAAAGTAGTATTTAACTGTAAAACAGTTGAAAGACAAGTGTATATAGCTTCTCAAGTTCAGGGAAGAGTGTATAAAGTTGTTTCTACATGTGGTGAAGTCCCACAAGTAGAAAAGAAGGCCCATTATATTAAACAGCTAGAAATCAGTAGTCATTCAGAGCAAATACTAATGAATATCACAGAATAGAGAGAGAACAAGTGTAAAAGACATCAAAATGTAAGTCTCTAGTCTAGAAAGGATGTTGTACACTGCAGAAATCCTTGAAATTGAGTTACTTCACATGAAACCAGTGTTTCAAACCACCAGAATGCACTGAAAAGTAGTATTTAACTGTAAAACAGTTGAAAGACAAGTGTATATAGCTTCTCCAGTTCAGGGAAGAGTGTATAAAGTTGTTTCTACATGTGGTGAAGTCCCACAAGTAGAAAAGAAGGCCCATTATATTAAACAGCTAGAAATCAGTAGTCATTCAGAGCAAATACTAATGAATATCACAGAATAGAGAGAGAACAAGTGTAAAAGACATCAAAATGTAAGTCTCTAGTCTAGAAAGGATGTTGTACACTGCAGAAATCCTTGAAATAGAGTTACTTCACATGAAACCAGTGTTTCAAACCATCAGAATGCACTGAAAAGTAGTATTCAACTGTAAAACAGTTGAAAGACAAGTTTATATAGCTTCCAAGTTCAGCGAAGATTGTATAAAGTTGTTTCTACATGTGGTGAAGTCCCACAAGTATACCAGAAGGCCCATTATAGGACACTGCAAGATAGCATTAGTACTTCAGAGCAAATACTAATGAATATCACAGAATAGTGAGAGAACAAGTGTAAAACACATCAAAAGGAAAGTCTCTAGTCTAGAAAGGATGTTGTACACTGCAGAAATCCTTAAAATAGAGTTACTTCACAAGAAAACATTGTTTCAAACCACTAGAATTCACTGAAAAGCAGTATTCAACTGTAAAACAGTTGAAAGACAAGTGTATATAGCTTCTCAAGTTCAGAGAAAAGTGTATAAAGTTGTTTCTACATGTGGTGAAGTCCCACAAGTAGAAAAGAAGGCCCATTATAAGAAACAGCTAGAAATCAGTAGTCATTCAGAGCAAATACTAATGAATATCACAGAATAGAGAGAGAACAAGTGTAAAAGACATCAAAATGTAAGTCTCTAGTCTAGAAAGGATGTTGTACACTGCAGAAATCCTTGAAATAGAGTTACTTCACATGAAACCAGTGTTTCAAACCATCAGAATGCACTGAAAAGTAGTATTTAACTGTAAAACAGTTGAAAGACAAGTTTATATAGCTTCGCAAGTCCACAGAAGACTGTATAAAGTTGTTTCTACATGTGGTGAAGTCCCACAAGTAGAAAAGAAGGCCCATTATAGGAAACAGCTAGAAATCAGTAGTCATTCAGAGCAAATACTAATGAATATCATAGAACTGTGTGAGAACAAGTGTAAAAGACATCAAAATGTAAGTCTCTAGTCTTGAAAGGATGTTATACACTACAGAAATCCTTGAAATAGAGTTACTTCACAAGAAAACAGTGTTTCAACCCACTAGAATTCACTGAAAAGTAGTATTCAAATCTAAAACAGTGGAAAGACAAGTGTGTATAGCTTCTCAAGTTCAGGGAAGAGTGTATAAAGTTGTTTCTACATGTGGTGAAGTCCCACAAGTAGAAAAGAAGGCCCATTATATTAAACAGCTAGAAATCAGTAGTAATTCAGAGGAAATAGTAATGAATATCATAGAATTGTGTGAGAACAAGTGTAAAAGACATCAAAATGTAAGTCTCTAGTCTAGAAAGGATGTTGTACACTGCAGAAATCCTTGAAATAGAGTTACTTCACATGAAACCAGTGTTTCAAACCACCAGAATGCACTGAAAAGTAGTATTTAACTGTAAAACAGTTGAAAGACAAGTGTATATAGCTTCTCAAGTTCAGGGAAGAGTGTATAAAGTTGTTTCTACATGTGGTGAAGTCCCACAAGTAGAAAAGAAGGCCCATTATATTAAACAGCTAGAAATCAGTAGTCATTCAGAGCAAATACTAATGAATATCACAGAATAGAGAGAGAACAAGTGTAAAAGACATCAAAATGTAAGTCTCTAGTCTAGAAAGGATGTTGTACACTGCAGAAATCCTTGAAATTGAGTTACTTCACATGAAACCAGTGTTTCAAACCACCAGAATGCACTGAAAAGTAGTATTTAACTGTAAAACAGTTGAAAGACAAGTGTATATAGCTTCTCCAGTTCAGGGAAGAGTGTATAAAGTTGTTTCTACATGTGGTGAAGTCCCACAAGTAGAAAAGAAGGCCCATTATATTAAACAGCTAGAAATCAGTAGTCATTCAGAGCAAATACTAATGAATATCACAGAATAGAGAGAGAACAAGTGTAAAAGACATCAAAATGTAAGTCTCTAGTCTAGAAAGGATGTTGTACACTGCAGAAATCCTTGAAATAGAGTTACTTCACATGAAACCAGTGTTTCAAACCATCAGAATGCACTGAAAAGTAGTATTCAACTGTAAAACAGTTGAAAGACAAGTTTATATAGCTTCCAAGTTCAGCGAAGATTGTATAAAGTTGTTTCTACATGTGGTGAAGTCCCACAAGTATACCAGAAGGCCCATTATAGGACACTGCAAGATAGCATTAGTACTTCAGAGCAAATACTAATGAATATCACAGAATAGTGAGAGAACAAGTGTAAAACACATCAAAAGGAAAGTCTCTAGTCTAGAAAGGATGTTGTACACTGCAGAAATCCTTAAAATAGAGTTACTTCACAAGAAAACATTGTTTCAAACCACTAGAATTCACTGAAAAGCAGTATTCAACTGTAAAACAGTTGAAAGACAAGTGTATATAGCTTCTCAAGTTCAGAGAAAAGTGTATAAAGTTGTTTCTACATGTGGTGAAGTCCCACAAGTAGAAAAGAAGGCCCATTATAGGAAACAGCTAGAAATCAGTAGTCATTCAGAGCAAATACTAATGAATATCACAGAATAGAGAGAGAACAAGTGTAAAAGACATCAAAATGTAAGTCTCTAGTCTAGAAAGGATGTTGTACACTGCAGAAATCCTTGAAATAGAGTTACTTCACATGAAACCAGTGTTTCAAACCATCAGAATGCACTGAAAAGTAGTATTTAACTGTAAAACAGTTGAAAGACAAGTTTATATAGCTTCGCAAGTCCACAGAAGACTGTATAAAGTTGTTTCTACATGTGGTGAAGTCCCACAAGTAGACAAGAAGGCCCATTATAGGAAACAGCTAGAAATCAGTAGTCATCCAGAGCAAATACTAATGAATATCACAGAATAGAGAGAGAACAAGTGTAAAAGACATCAAAATGTAAGTCTCTAGTCTAGAAAGGATGTTGTACACTGCAGAAATCCTTGAAATAGAGTTACTTCACATGAAACCAGTGTTTCAAACCATCAGAATGCACTGAAAAGTAGTATTTAACTGTAAAACAGTTGAAAGACAAGTTTATATAGCTTCGCAAGTCCACAGAAGACTGTATAAAGTTGTTTCTACATGTGGTGAAGTCCCACAAGTAGAAAAGAAGGCCCATTATAGGAAACAGCTAGAAATCAGTAGTCATTCAGAGCAAATACTAATGAATATCATAGAACTGTGTGAGAACAAGTGTAAAAGACATCAAAATGTAAGTCTCTAGTCTTGAAAGGATGTTATACACTACAGAAATGCTTGAAATAGAGTTACTTCACAAGAAAACAGTGTTACAACCCACTAGAATTCACTGAAAAGTAGTATTCAACTCTAAAACAGTGGAAAGACAAGTGTATATAGCTTCTCAAGTTCAGGGAAGAGTGTATAAAGTTGTTTCTACATGTGGTGAAGTCCCACAAGTAGAAAAGAAGGCCCATTATAGGAAACAGCTAGAAATCAGTAGTAATTCAGAGAAAATACTAATGAATATCATAGAACTGTGTGAGAACAAGTGTAACAGACATCAAAATGTAAGTTTCTAGTCTGGAAAGGATGTTATACACGACAGAAATCCTTGAAATAGAGTTACTTCACAAGAAAACAGTGTTTCAACCCACTAGAATTCACTGAAAAGTAGTATTCAACTGTAAAACAGTTGAAAGACAAGTTTATATAGCTTCCAAGTTCAGAGAAGATTGTATAAAGTTGTTTCTACATGTGGTGAAGTCCCACAAGTAGAAAAGAAGGCCCATTATAGGAAACAGCTAGAAATCAGTAGTCATTCAGAGCAAATACTAATGAATATCACAGAATAGAGAGAGAACAAGTGTAAAAGACATCAAAATGTAAGTCTCTAGTCTAGAAAGGATGTTGTACACTGCAGAAATCCTTGAAATAGAGTTACTTCACAAGAAAACAGTGTTTCAACCCACTAGAATTCACTGAAAAGTAGTATTCAACTCTAAAACAGTGGAAAGACAAGTGTATATAGCTTCTCAAGTTCAGGGAAGAGTGTATAAAGTTGTTTCTACATGTGGTGAAGTCCCACAAGTAGAAAAGAAGGCCCATTATATTAAACAGCTAGAAATCAGTAGTAATTCAGAGGAAATAGTAATGAATATCATAGAATTGTGTGAGAACAAGTGTAAAAGACATCAAAATGTAAGTTTCTAGTCTAGAAAGGATGTTATACACTACAGAAATCCTTGAAATAGAGTTACTTCACAAGAAAACAGTGTTTCAACCCACTAGAATTCACTGAAAAGTAGTATTCAACTGTAAAACAGTTGAAAGACAAGTTTATATAGCTTCCAAGTTCAGCGAAGATTGTATAAAGTTGTTTCTACATGTGGTGAAGTCCCACAAGTATACCAGAAGGCCCATTATAGGACACTGCAAGAAAGCATTAGTACTTCAGAGCAAATACTAATGAATATCACACAATAGTGAGAGAACAAGTGTAAAACACATCAAAAGGAAAGTCTCTAGTCTAGAAAGGATGTTGTACACTGCAGAAATCCTTAAAATAGAGTTACTTCACAAGAAAACATTGTTTCAAACCACTAGAATTCACTGAAAAGCAGTATTCAACTGTAAAACAGTTGAAAGACAAGTGTATATAGCTTCTCAAGTTCAGAGAAAAGTGTATAAAGTTGTTTCTACATGTGGTGAAGTCCCACAAGTAGAAAAGAAGGCCCATTATAGGAAACAGCTAGAAATCAGTAGTCATTCAGAGCAAATACTAATGAATATCACAGAATAGAGAGAGAACAAGTGTAAAAGACATCAAAATGTAAGTCTCTAGTCTAGAAAGGATGTTGTACACTGCAGAAATCCTTGAAATAGAGTTACTTCACATGAAACCAGTGTTTCAAACCATCAGAATGCACTGAAAAGTAGTATTTAACTGTAAAACAGTTGAAAGACAAGTTTATATAGCTTCGCAAGTCCACAGAAGACTGTATAAAGTTGTTTCTACATGTGGTGAAGTCCCACAAGTAGAAAAGAAGGCCCATTATAGGAAACAGCTAGAAATCAGTAGTCATTCAGAGCAAATACTAATGAATATCATAGAACTGTGTGAGAACAAGTGTAAAAGACATCAAAATGTAAGTCTCTAGTCTTGAAAGGATGTTATACACTACAGAAATCCTTGAAATAGAGTTACTTCACAAGAAAACAGTGTTTCAACCCACTAGAATTCACTGAAAAGTAGTATTCAAATCTAAAACAGTGGAAAGACAAGTGTGTATAGCTTCTCAAGTTCAGGGAAGAGTGTATAAAGTTGTTTCTACATGTGGTGAAGTCCCACAAGTAGAAAAGAAGGCCCATTATATTAAACAGCTAGAAATCAGTAGTAATTCAGAGGAAATAGTAATGAATATCATAGAATTGTGTGAGAACAAGTGTAAAAGACATCAAAATGTAAGTCTCTAGTCTAGAAAGGATGTTGTACACTGCAGAAATCCTTGAAATAGAGTTACTTCACATGAAACCAGTGTTTCAAACCATCAGAATGCACTGAAAAGTAGTATTTAACTGTAAAACAGTTGAAAGACAACTTTATATAGCTTCGCAAGTCCACAGAAGACTGTATAAAGTTGTTTCTACATGTGGTGAAGTCCCACAAGTAGAAAAGAAGGCCCATTATAGGAAACAGCTAGAAATCAGTAGTCATTCAGAGCAAATACTAATGAATATCATAGAACTGTGTGAGAACAAGTGTAAAAGACATCAAAATGTAAGTCTCTAGTCTTGAAAGGATGTTATACACTACAGAAATGCTTGAAATAGAGTTACTTCACAAGAAAACAGTGTTTCAACCCACTAGAATTCACTGAAAAGTAGTATTCAACTCTAAAACAGTGGAAAGACAAGTGTATATAGCTTCTCAAGTTCAGGGAAGAGTGTATAAAGTTGTTTCTACATGTGGTGAAGTCCCACAAGTAGAAAAGAAGGCCCATTATAGGAAACAGCTAGAAATCAGTAGTAATTCAGAGAAAATACTAATGAATATCATAGAACTGTGTGAGAACAAGTGTAAAAGACATCAAAATGTAAGTTTCTAGTCTAGAAAGGATGTTATACACGACAGAAATCCTTGAAATAGAGTTACTTCACAAGAAAAGAGTGTTTCAACCCACTAGAATTCACTGAAAAGTAGTATTCAACAGTAAAACAGTTGAAAGACAAGTGTATATAGCTTCTCCAGTTCAGGGAAGAGTGTATAAAGTTGTTTCTACATGTGGTGAAGTCCCACAAGTAGAAAAGAAGGCCCATTATAGGAAACAGCTAGAAATCAGTAGTCATTCAGAGCAAATACTAATGAATATCACAGAATAGAGAGAGAACAAGTGTAAAAGACATCAAAATGTAAGTCTCTAGTCTAGAAAGGATGTTGTACACTGCAGAAATCCTTGAAATAGAGTTACTTCACATGAAACCAGTGTTTCAAACCATCAGAATGCACTGAAAAGTAGTATTTAACTGTAAAACAGTTGAAAGACAAGTTTATATAGCTTCGCAAGTCCACAGAAGACTGTATAAAGTTGTTTCTACATGTGGTGAAGTCCCACAAGTAGAAAAGAAGGCCCATTATAGGAAACAGCTAGAAATCAGTAGTCATTCAGAGCAAATACTAATGAATATCATAGAACTGTGTGAGAACAAGTGTAAAAGACATCAAAATGTAAGTCTCTAGTCTTGAAAGGATGTTATACACTACAGAAATCCTTGAAATAGAGTTACTTCACAAGAAAACAGTGTTTCAACCCACTAGAATTCACTGAAAAGTAGTATTCAACTCTAAAACAGTGGAAAGACAAGTGTATATAGCTTCTCAAGTTCAGGGAAGAGTGCATAAAGTTGTTTCTACATGTGGTGAAGTCCCACAAGTAGAAAAGAAGGCCCATTATATTAAACAGCTAGAAATCAGTAGTAATTCAGAGGAAATAGTAATGAATATCATAGAATTGTGTGAGAACAAGTGTAAAAGACATCAAAATGTAAGTTTCTAGTCTAGAAAGGATGTTATACACTACAGAAATCCTTGAAATAGAGTTACTTCACAAGAAAACAGTGTTTCAACCCACTAGAATTCACTGAAAAGTAGTATTCAACTGTAAAACAGTTGAAAGACAAGTGTATATAGCTTCTCAAGTTCAGAGAAAAGTGTATAAAGTTGTTTCTACATGTGGTGAAGTCCCACAAGTAGAAAATAAGGCCCATTATAGGAAACAGCTAGAAATCAGTAGTAATTCAGAGAAAATACTAATGAATATCATAGAACTGTGTGAGAACAAGTGTAAAAGACATCAAAATGTAAGTTTCTAGTCTAGAAAGGATGTTATACACGACAGAAATCCTTGAAATAGAGTTACTTCACAAGAAAAGAGTGTTTCAACCCACTAGAATTCACTGAAAAGTAGTATTCAACTGTAAAACAGTTGAAAGACAAGTGTATATAGCTTCTCCAGTTCAGGGAAGAGTGTATAAAGTTGTTTCTACATGTGGTGAAGTCCCACAAGTAGAAAAGAAGGCCCATTATAGGAAACAGCTAGAAATCAGTAGTCATTCAGAGCAAATACTAATGAATATCACAGAATAGAGAGAGAACAAGTGTAAAAGACATCAAAATGTAAGTCTCTAGTCTAGAAAGGATGTTGTACACTGCAGAAATCCTTGAAATAGAGTTACTTCACAAGAAAACAGTGTTTCAACCCACTAGAATTCACTGAAAAGTAGTATTCAACTCTAAAACAGTGGAAAGACAAGTGTATATAGCTTCTCAAGTTCAGGGAAGAGTGTATAAAGTTGTTTCTACATGTGGTGAAGTCCCACAAGTAGAAAAGAAGGCCCATTATATTAAACAGCTAGAAATCAGTAGTAATTCAGAGGAAATAGTAATGAATATCATAGAATTGTGTGAGAACAAGTGTAAAAGACATCAAAATGTAAGTTTCTAGTCTAGAAAGGATGTTATACACTACAGAAATCCTTGAAATAGAGTTACTTCACAAGAAAACAGTGTTTCAACCCACTAGAATTCACTGAAAAGTAGTATTCAACTGTAAAACAGTTGAAAGACAAGTTTATATAGCTTCCAAGTTCAGCGAAGATTGTATAAAGTTGTTTCTACATGTGGTGAAGTCCCACAAGTATACCAGAAGGCCCATTATAGGACACTGCAAGAAAGCATTAGTACTTCAGAGCAAATACTAATGAATATCACACAATAGTGAGAGAACAAGTGTAAAACACATCAAAAGGAAAGTCTCTAGTCTAGAAAGGATGTTGTACACTGCAGAAATCCTTAAAATAGAGTTACTTCACAAGAAAACATTGTTTCAAACCACTAGAATTCACTGAAAAGCAGTATTCAACTGTAAAACAGTTGAAAGACAAGTGTATATAGCTTCTCAAGTTCAGAGAAAAGTGTATAAAGTTGTTTCTACATGTGGTGAAGTCCCACAAGTAGAAAAGAAGGCCCATTATAGGAAACAGCTAGAAATCAGTAGTCATTCAGAGCAAATACTAATGAATATCACAGAATAGAGAGAGAACAAGTGTAAAAGACATCAAAATGTAAGTCTCTAGTCTAGAAAGGATGTTGTACACTGCAGAAATCCTTGAAATAGAGTTACTTCACATGAAACCAGTGTTTCAAACCATCAGAATGCACTGAAAAGTAGTATTTAACTGTAAAACAGTTGAAAGACAAGTTTATATAGCTTCGCAAGTCCACAGAAGACTGTATAAAGTTGTTTCTACATGTGGTGAAGTCCCACAAGTAGAAAAGAAGGCCCATTATAGGAAACAGCTAGAAATCAGTAGTCATTCAGAGCAAATACTAATGAATATCATAGAACTGTGTGAGAACAAGTGTAAAAGACATCAAAATGTAAGTCTCTAGTCTTGAAAGGATGTTATACACTACAGAAATCCTTGAAATAGAGTTACTTCACAAGAAAACAGTGTTTCAACCCACTAGAATTCACTGAAAAGTAGTATTCAAATCTAAAACAGTGGAAAGACAAGTGTGTATAGCTTCTCAAGTTCAGGGAAGAGTGTATAAAGTTGTTTCTACATATGGTGAAGTCCCACAAGTAGAAAAGAAGGCCCATTATATTAAACAGCTAGAAATCAGTAGTAATTCAGAGGAAATAGTAATGAATATCATAGAATTGTGTGAGAACAAGTGTAAAAGACATCAAAATGTAAGTCTCTAGTCTAGAAAGGATGTTGTACACTGCAGAAATCCTTGAAATAGAGTTACTTCACATGAAACCAGTGTTTCAAACCATCAGAATGCACTGAAAAGTAGTATTTAACTGTAAAACAGTTGAAAGACAACTTTATATAGCTTCGCAAGTCCACAGAAGACTGTATAAAGTTGTTTCTACATGTGGTGAAGTCCCACAAGTAGAAAAGAAGGCCCATTATAGGAAACAGCTAGAAATCAGTAGTCATTCAGAGCAAATACTAATGAATATCATAGAACTGTGTGAGAACAAGTGTAAAAGACATCAAAATGTAAGTCTCTAGTCTTGAAAGGATGTTATACACTACAGAAATGCTTGAAATAGAGTTACTTCACAAGAAAACAGTGTTTCAACCCACTAGAATTCACTGAAAAGTAGTATTCAACTCTAAAACAGTGGAAAGACAAGTGTATATAGCTTCTCAAGTTCAGGGAAGAGTGTATAAAGTTGTTTCTACATGTGGTGAAGTCCCACAAGTAGAAAAGAAGGCCCATTATAGGAAACAGCTAGAAATCAGTAGTAATTCAGAGAAAATACTAATGAATATCATAGAACTGTGTGAGAACAAGTGTAAAAGACATCAAAATGTAAGTTTCTAGTCTAGAAAGGATGTTATACACGACAGAAATCCTTGAAATAGAGTTACTTCACAAGAAAAGAGTGTTTCAACCCACTAGAATTCACTGAAAAGTAGTATTCAACAGTAAAACAGTTGAAAGACAAGTGTATATAGCTTCTCCAGTTCAGGGAAGAGTGTATAAAGTTGTTTCTACATGTGGTGAAGTCCCACAAGTAGAAAAGAAGGCCCATTATAGGAAACAGCTAGAAATCAGTAGTCATTCAGAGCAAATACTAATGAATATCACAGAATAGAGAGAGAACAAGTGTAAAAGACATCAAAATGTAAGTCTCTAGTCTAGAAAGGATGTTGTACAGTGCAGAAATCCTTGAAATAGAGTTACTTCACATGAAACCAGTGTTTCAAACCATCAGAATGCACTGAAAAGTAGTATTTAACTGTAAAACAGTTGAAAGACAAGTTTATATAGCTTCGCAAGTCCACAGAAGACTGTATAAAGTTGTTTCTACATGTGGTGAAGTCCCACAAGTAGAAAAGAAGGCCCATTATAGGAAACAGCTAGAAATCAGTAGTCATTCAGAGCAAATACTAATGAATATCATAGAACTGTGTGAGAACAAGTGTAAAAGACATCAAAATGTAAGTCTCTAGTCTTGAAAGGATGTTATACACTACAGAAATGCTTGAAATAGAGTTACTTCACAAGAAAACAGTGTTACAACCCACTAGAATTCACTGAAAAGTAGTATTCAACTCTAAAACAGTGGAAAGACAAGTGTATATAGCTTCTCAAGTTCAGGGAAGAGTGTATAAAGTTGTTTCTACATGTGGTGAAGTCCCACAAGTAGAAAAGAAGGCCCATTATAGGAAACAGCTAGAAATCAGTAGTAATTCAGAGAAAATACTAATGAATATCATAGAACTGTGTGAGAACAAGTGTAAAAGACATCAAAATGTAAGTTTCTAGTCTAGAAAGGATGTTATACACGACAGAAATCCTTGAAATAGAGTTACTTCACAAGAAAACAGTGTTTCAACCCACTAGAATTCACTGAAAAGTAGTATTCAACTGTAAAACAGTTGAAAGACAAGTTTATATAGCTTCCAAGTTCAGAGAAGATTGTATAAAGTTGTTTCTACATGTGGTGAAGTCCCACAAGTAGAAAAGAAGGCCCATTATAGGAAACAGCTAGAAATCAGTAGTCATTCAGAGCAAATACTAATGAATATCACAGAATAGAGAGAGAACAAGTGTAAATGACATCAAAATGTAAGTCTCTAGTCTAGAAAGGATGTTGTACACTGCAGAAATCCTTGAAATAGAGTTACTTCACATGAAACCAGTGTTTCAAACCATCAGAATGCACTGAAAAGTAGTATTTAACTGTAAAACAGTTGAAAGACAAGTTTATATAGCTTCGCAAGTCCACAGAAGACTGTATAAAGTTGTTTCTACATGTGGTGAAGTCCCACAAGTAGAAAAGAAGGCCCATTATAGGAAACAGCTAGAAATCAGTAGTCATTCAGAGCAAATACTAATGAATATCATAGAACTGTGTGAGAACAAGTGTAAAAGACATCAAAATGTAAGTCTCTAGTCTTGAAAGGATGTTATACACTACAGAAATCCTTGAAATAGAGTTACTTCACAAGAAAACAGTGTTTCAACCCACTAGAATTCACTGAAAAGTAGTATTCAACTCTAAAACAGTGGAAAGACAAGTGTATATAGCTTCTCAAGTTCAGGGAAGAGTGCATAAAGTTGTTTCTACATGTGGTGAAGTCCCACAAGTAGAAAAGAAGGCCCATTATATTAAACAGCTAGAAATCAGTAGTAATTCAGAGGAAATAGTAATGAATATCATAGAATTGTGTGAGAACAAGTGTAAAAGACATCAAAATGTAAGTTTCTAGTCTAGAAAGGATGTTATACACTACAGAAATCCTTGAAATAGAGTTACTTCACAAGAAAACAGTGTTTCAACCCACTAGAATTCACTGAAAAGTAGTATTCAACTGTAAAACAGTTGAAAGACAAGTGTATATAGCTTCTCAAGTTCAGAGAAAAGTGTATAAAGTTGTTTCTACATGTGGTGAAGTCCCACAAGTAGAAAATAAGGCCCATTATAGGAAACAGCTAGAAATCAGTAGTAATTCAGAGAAAATACTAATGAATATCATAGAACTGTGTGAGAACAAGTGTAAAAGACATCAAAATGTAAGTTTCTAGTCTAGAAAGGATGTTATACACGACAGAAATCCTTGAAATAGAGTTACTTCACAAGAAAAGAGTGTTTCAACCCACTAGAATTCACTGAAAAGTAGTATTCAACTGTAAAACAGTTGAAAGACAAGTGTATATAGCTTCTCCAGTTCAGGGAAGAGTGTATAAAGTTGTTTCTACATGTGGTGAAGTCCCACAAGTAGAAAAGAAGGCCCATTATAGGAAACAGCTAGAAATCAGTAGTCATTCAGAGCAAATACTAATGAATATCACAGAATAGAGAGAGAACAAGTGTAAAAGACATCAAAATGTAAGTCTCTAGTCTAGAAAGGATGTTGTACACTGCAGAAATCCTTGAAATAGAGTTACTTCACATGAAACCAGTGTTTCAAACCACCAGAATGCACTGAAAAGTAGTATTTAACTGTAAAACAGTTGAAAGACAAGTGTATATAGCTTCTCAAGTTCAGGGAAGAGTGTATAAAGTTGTTTCTACATGTGGTGAAGTCCCACAAGTAGAAAAGAAGGCCCATTATATTAAACAGCTAGAAATCAGTAGTCATTCAGAGCAAATACTAATGAATATCACAGAATAGAGAGAGAACAAGTGTAAAAGACATCAAAATGTAAGTCTCTAGTCTAGAAAGGATGTTGTACACTGCAGAAATCCTTGAAATAGAGTTACTTCACATGAAACCAGTGTTTCAAACCATCAGAATGCAGTGAAAAGTAGTATTTAACTGTAAAACAGTTGAAAGACAACTTTATATAGCTTCGCAAGTCCACAGAAGACTGTATAAAGTTGTTTCTACATGTGGTGAAGTCCCACAAGTAGAAAAGAAGGCCCATTATAGGAAACAGCTAGAAATCAGTAGTCATTCAGAGCAAATACTAATGAATATCATAGAACTGTGTGAGAACAAGTGTAAAAGACATCAAAATGTAAGTCTCTAGTCTTGAAAGGATGTTATACACTACAGAAATGCTTGAAATAGAGTTACTTCACAAGAAAACAGTGTTTCAACCCACTAGAATTCACTGAAAAGTAGTATTCAACTCTAAAACAGTGGAAAGACAAGTGTATATAGCTTCTCAAGTTCAGGGAAGAGTGTATAAAGTTGTTTCTACATGTGGTGAAGTCCCACAAGTAGAAAAGAAGGCCCATTATAGGAAACAGCTAGAAATCAGTAGTAATTCAGAGAAAATACTAATGAATATCATAGAACTGTGTGAGAACAAGTGTAAAAGACATCAAAATGTAAGTTTCTAGTCTAGAAAGGATGTTATACACGACAGAAATCCTTGAAATAGAGTTACTTCACAAGAAAACAGTGTTTCAACCCACTAGAATTCACTGAAAAGTAGTATTCAACTGTAAAACAGTTGAAAGACAAGTTTATATAGCTTCCAAGTTCAGATAAGATTGTATAAAGTTGTTTCTACATGTGGTGAAGTCCCACAAGTAGAAAAGAAGGCCCATTATAGGAAACAGCTAGAAATCAGTAGTCATTCAGAGCAAATACTAATGAATATCACAGAATAGAGAGAGAACAAGTGTAAAAGACATCAAAATGTAAGTCTCTAGTCTAGAAAGGATGTTGTACACTGCAGAAATCCTTGAAATAGAGTTACTTCACATGAAACCAGTGTTTCAAACCATCAGAATGCACTGAAAAGTAGTATTTAACTGTAAAACAGTTGAAAGACAAGTTTATATAGCTTCGCAAGTCCACAGAAGACTGTATAAAGTTGTTTCTACATGTGGTGAAGTCCCACAAGTAGAAAAGAAGGCCCATTATAGGAAACAGCTAGAAATCAGTAGTCATTCAGAGCAAATACTAATGAATATCATAGAACTGTGTGAGAACAAGTGTAAAAGACATCAAAATGTAAGTCTCTAGTCTTGAAAGGATGTTATACACTACAGAAATGCTTGAAATAGAGTTACTTCACAAGAAAACAGTGTTTCAACCCACTAGAATTCACTGAAAAGTAGTATTCAACTCTAAAACAGTGGAAAGACAAGTGTATATAGCTTCTCAAGTTCAGGGAAGAGTGTATAAAGTTGTTTCTACATGTGGTGAAGTCCCACAAGTAGAAAAGAAGGCCCATTATATTAAACAGCTAGAAATCAGTAGTAATTCAGAGGAAATAGTAATGAATATCATAGAATTGTGTGAGAACAAGTGTAAAAGACATCAAAATGTAAGTTTCTAGTCTAGAAAGGATGTTATACACTACAGAAATCCTTGAAATAGAGTTACTTCACAAGAAAACAGTGTTTCAACCCACTAGAATTCACTGAAAAGTAGTATTCAACTGTAAAACAGTTGAAAGACAAGTGTATATAGCTTCTCAAGTTCAGAGAAAAGTGTATAAAGTTGTTTCTACATGTGGTGAAGTCCCACAAGTAGAAAATAAGGCCCATTATAGGAAACAGCTAGAAATCAGTAGTAATTCAGAGAAAATACTAATGAATATCATAGAACTGTGTGAGAACAAGTGTAAAAGACATCAAAATGTAAGTTTCTAGTCTAGAAAGGATGTTATACACGACAGAAATCCTTGAAATAGAGTTACTTCACAAGAAAAGAGTGTTTCAACCCACTAGAATTCACTGAAAAGTAGTATTCAACTGTAAAACAGTTGAAAGACAAGTGTATATAGCTTCTCCAGTTCAGGGAAGAGTGTATAAAGTTGTTTCTACATGTGGTGAAGTCCCACAAGTAGAAAAGAAGGCCCATTATAGGAAACAGCTAGAAATCAGTAGTCATTCAGAGCAAATACTAATGAATATCACAGAATAGAGAGAGAACAAGTGTAAAAGACATCAAAATGTAAGTCTCTAGTCTAGAAAGGATGTTGTACACTGCAGAAATCCTTGAAATAGAGTTACTTCACATGAAACCAGTGTTTCAAACCACCAGAATGCACTGAAAAGTAGTATTTAACTGTAAAACAGTTGAAAGACAAGTGTATATAGCTTCTCAAGTTCAGGGAAGAGTGTATAAAGTTGTTTCTACATGTGGTGAAGTCCCACAAGTAGAAAAGAAGGCCCATTATATTAAACAGCTAGAAATCAGTAGTCATTCAGAGCAAATACTAATGAATATCACAGAATAGAGAGAGAACAAGTGTAAAAGACATCAAAATGTAAGTCTCTAGTCTAGAAAGGATGTTGTACACTGCAGAAATCCTTGAAATTGAGTTACTTCACATGAAACCAGTGTTTCAAACCACCAGAATGCACTGAAAAGTAGTATTTAACTGTAAAACAGTTGAAAGACAAGTGTATATAGCTTCTCCAGTTCAGGGAAGAGTGTATAAAGTTGTTTCTACATGTGGTGAAGTCCCACAAGTAGAAAAGAAGGCCCATTATATTAAACAGCTAGAAATCAGTAGTCATTCAGAGCAAATACTAATGAATATCACAGAATAGAGAGAGAACAAGTGTAAAAGACATCAAAATGTAAGTCTCTAGTCTAGAAAGGATGTTGTACACTGCAGAAATCCTTGAAATAGAGTTACTTCACATGAAACCAGTGTTTCAAACCATCAGAATGCACTGAAAAGTAGTATTCAACTGTAAAACAGTTGAAAGACAAGTTTATATAGCTTCCAAGTTCAGCGAAGATTGTATAAAGTTGTTTCTACATGTGGTGAAGTCCCACAAGTATACCAGAAGGCCCATTATAGGACACTGCAAGAAAGCATTAGTACTTCAGAGCAAATACTAATGAATATCACAGAATAGTGAGAGAACAAGTGTAAAACACATCAAAAGGAAAGTCTCTAGTCTAGAAAGGATGTTGTACACTGCAGAAATCCTTAAAATAGAGTTACTTCACAAGAAAACATTGTTTCAAACCACTAGAATTCACTGAAAAGCAGTATTCAACTGTAAAACAGTTGAAAGACAAGTGTATATAGCTTCTCAAGTTCAGAGAAAAGTGTATAAAGTTGTTTCTACATGTGGTGAAGTCCCACAAGTAGAAAAGAAGGCCCATTATAGGAAACAGCTAGAAATCAGTAGTCATTCAGAGCAAATACTAATGAATATCACAGAATAGAGAGAGAACAAGTGTAAAAGACATCAAAATGTAAGTCTCTAGTCTAGAAAGGATGTTGTACACTGCAGAAATCCTTGAAATAGAGTTACTTCACATGAAACCAGTGTTTCAAACCATCAGAATGCACTGAAAAGTAGTATTTAACTGTAAAACAGTTGAAAGACAAGTTTATATAGCTTCGCAAGTCCACAGAAGACTGTATAAAGTTGTTTCTACATGTGGTGAAGTCCCACAAGTAGAAAAGAAGGCCCATTATAGGAAACAGCTAGAAATCAGTAGTCATTCAGAGCAAATACTAATGAATATCATAGAACTGTGTGAGAACAAGTGTAAAAGACATCAAAATGTAAGTCTCTAGTCTTGAAAGGATGTTATACACTACAGAAATCCTTGAAATAGAGTTACTTCACAAGAAAACAGTGTTTCAACCCACTAGAATTCACTGAAAAGTAGTATTCAACTCTAAAACAGTGGAAAGACAAGTGTATATAGCTTCTCAAGTTCAGGGAAGAGTGTATAAAGTTGTTTCTACATGTGGTGAAGTCCCACAAGTAGAAAAGAAGGCCCATTATAGGAAACAGCTAGAAATCAGTAGTAATTCAGAGAAAATACTAATGAATATCATAGAACTGTGTGAGAACAAGTGTAAAAGACATCAAAATGTAAGTTTCTAGTCTAGAAAGGATGTTATACACGACAGAAATCCTTGAAATAGAGTTACTTCACAAGAAAACAGTGTTTCAACCCACTAGAATTCACTGAAAAGTAGTATTCAACTGTAAAACAGTTGAAAGACAAGTTTATATAGCTTCCAAGTTCAGAGAAGATTGTATAAAGTTGTTTCTACATGTGGTGAAGTCCCACAAGTAGAAAAGAAGGCCCATTATAGGAAACAGCTAGAAATCAGTAGTCATTCAGAGCAAATACTAATGAATATCACAGAATAGAGAGAGAACAAGTGTAAAAGACATCAAAATGTAAGTCTCTAGTCTAGAAAGGATGTTGTACACTGCAGAAATCCTTGAAATAGAGTTACTTCACATGAAACCAGTGTTTCAAACCATCAGAATGCACTGAAAAGTAGTATTTAACTGTAAAACAGTTGAAAGACAAGTTTATATAGCTTCGCAAGTCCACAGAAGACTGTATAAAGTTGTTTCTACATGTGGTGAAGTCCCACAAGTAGAAAAGAAGGCCCATTATAGGAAACAGCTAGAAATCAGTAGTCATTCAGAGCAAATACTAATGAATATCATAGAACTGTGTGAGAACAAGTGTAAAAGACATCAAAATGTAAGTCTCTAGTCTTGAAAGGATGTTATACACTACAGAAATCCTTGAAATAGAGTTACTTCACAAGAAAACAGTGTTTCAACCCACTAGAATTCACTGAAAAGTAGTATTCAACTCTAAAACAGTGGAAAGACAAGTGTATATAGCTTCTCAAGTTCAGGGAAGAGTGTATAAAGTTGTTTCTACATGTGGTGAAGTCCCACAAGTAGAAAAGAAGGCCCATTATATTAAACAGCTAGAAATCAGTAGTAATTCAGAGGAAATAGTAATGAATATCATAGAATTGTGTGAGAACAAGTGTAAAAGACATCAAAATGTAAGTTTCTAGTCTAGAAAGGATGTTATACACTACAGAAATCCTTGAAATAGAGTTACTTCACAAGAAAACAGTGTTTCAACCCACTAGAATTCACTGAAAAGTAGTATTCAACTGTAAAACAGTTGAAAGACAAGTGTATATAGCTTCTCAAGTTCAGAGAAAAGTGTATAAAGTTGTTTCTACATGTGGTGAAGTCCCACAAGTAGAAAATAAGGCCCATTATAGGAAACAGCTAGAAATCAGTAGTAATTCAGAGAAAATACTAATGAATATCATAGAACTGTGTGAGAACAAGTGTAAAAGACATCAAAATGTAAGTTTCTAGTCTAGAAAGGATGTTATACACGACAGAAATCCTTGAAATAGAGTTACTTCACAAGAAAAGAGTGTTTCAACCCACTAGAATTCACTGAAAAGTAGTATTCAACTGTAAAACAGTTGAAAGACAAGTGTATATAGCTTCTCCAGTTCAGGGAAGAGTGTATAAAGTTGTTTCTACATGTGGTGAAGTCCCACAAGTAGAAAAGAAGGCCCATTATAGGAAACAGCTAGAAATCAGTAGTCATTCAGAGCAAATACTAATGAATATCACAGAATAGAGAGAGAACAAGTGTAAAAGACATCAAAATGTAAGTCTCTAGTCTAGAAAGGATGTTGTACACTGCAGAAATCCTTGAAATAGAGTTACTTCACATGAAACCAGTGTTTCAAACCACCAGAATGCACTGAAAAGTAGTATTTAACTGTAAAACAGTTGAAAGACAAGTGTATATAGCTTCTCAAGTTCAGGGAAGAGTGTATAAAGTTGTTTCTACATGTGGTGAAGTCCCACAAGTAGAAAAGAAGGCCCATTATATTAAACAGCTAGAAATCAGTAGTCATTCAGAGCAAATACTAATGAATATCACAGAATAGAGAGAGAACAAGTGTAAAAGACATCAAAATGTAAGTCTCTAGTCTAGAAAGGATGTTGTACACTGCAGAAATCCTTGAAATTGAGTTACTTCACATGAAACCAGTGTTTCAAACCACCAGAATGCACTGAAAAGTAGTATTTAACTGTAAAACAGTTGAAAGACAAGTGTATATAGCTTCTCCAGTTCAGGGAAGAGTGTATAAAGTTGTTTCTACATGTGGTGAAGTCCCACAAGTAGAAAAGAAGGCCCATTATATTAAACAGCTAGAAATCAGTAGTCATTCAGAGCAAATACTAATGAATATCACAGAATAGAGAGAGAACAAGTGTAAAAGACATCAAAATGTAAGTCTCTAGTCTAGAAAGGATGTTGTACACTGCAGAAATCCTTGAAATAGAGTTACTTCACATGAAACCAGTGTTTCAAACCATCAGAATGCACTGAAAAGTAGTATTCAACTGTAAAACAGTTGAAAGACAAGTTTATATAGCTTCCAAGTTCAGCGAAGATTGTATAAAGTTGTTTCTACATGTGGTGAAGTCCCACAAGTAGAGCAGAAGGCCCATTATAGGAAACAGCTAGAAATCAGTAGTAATTCAGAGGAAATTGTAATGAATATCATAGAACTGTGTGAGAACAAGTGTAAAAGACATCAAAATGTAAGTTTCTAGTCTAGAAAGGATGTTATACACTACAGAAATCCTTGAAATAGAGTTACTTCACAAGAAAACAGTGTTTCAACCCACTAGAATTCACTGAAAAGTAGTATTCAACTGTAAAACAGTTGAAAGACAAGTTTATATAGCTTCCAAGTTCAGAGAAGATTGTATAAAGTTGTTTCTACATGTGGTGAAGTCCCACAAGTATACCAGAAGGCCCATTATAGGACACTGCAAGAAAGCATTAGTACTTCAGAGCAAATACTAATGAATATCACAGAATAGAGAGAGAACAAGTGTAAAAGACATCAAAATGTAAGTCTCTAGTCTAGAAAGGATGTTGTACACTGCAGAAATCCTTGAAATAGAGTTACTTCACATGAAACCAGTGTTTCAAACCATCAGAATGCACTGAAAAGTAGTATTTAACTGTAAAACAGTTGAAAGACAAGTTTATATAGCTTCGCAAGTCCACAGAAGACTGTATAAAGTTGTTTCTACATGTGGTGAAGTCCCACAAGTAGAAAAGAAGCCCATTATAGGAAACAGCTAGAAATCAGTAGTCATTCAGAGCAAATACTAATGAATATCATAGAACTGTGTGAGAACAAGTGTAAAAGACATCAAAATGTAAGTCTCTAGTCTTGAAAGGATGTTATACACTACAGAAATCCTTGAAATAGAGTTACTTCACAAGAAAACAGTGTTTCAACCCACTAGAATTCACTGAAAAGTAGTATTCAACTCTAAAACAGTGGAAAGACAAGTGTATATAGCTTCTCAAGTTCAGGGAAGAGTGTATAAAGTTGTTTCTACATGTGGTGAAGTCCCACAAGTAGAAAAGAAGGCCCATTATATTAAACAGCTAGAAATCAGTAGTCATTCAGAGCAAATACAAATGAATATCACAGAATAGAGAACAAGTGTAAAAGACATCAAAATGTAAGTCTCTAGTCTAGAAAGGATGTTGTACACTGCAGAAATCCTTGAAATAGAGTTACTTCACATGAAACCATTGTTTCAAACCATCATAATGCACTGAAAAGTAGTATTTAACTGTAAAACAGTTGAAAGACAAGTTTATATAGCTTCGCAAGTCCACAGAAGACTGTATAAAGTTGTTTCTACATGTGGTGAAGTCCCACAAGTAGAGCAGAAGGCGCATTATAGGAAACAGCTAGAAATCAGTAGTAATTCAGAGGAAATAGTAATGAATATCATAGAATTGTGTGAGAACAAGTGTAAAAGACATCAAAATGTAAGTTTCTAGTCTAGAAAGGATGTTATACACTACAGAAATCCTTGAAATAGAGTTACTTCACAAGAAAACAGTGTTTCAACCCACTAGAATTCACTGAAAAGTAGTATTCAACTCTAAAACAGTGGAAAGACAAGTGTATATAGCTTCTCAAGTTCAGGGAAGAGTGTATAAAGTTGTTTCTACATGTGGTGAAGTCCCACAAGTAGAAAAGAAGGCCCATTATAGGAAACAGCTAGAAAATAGGAATAATTCAGAGAAAATACTAATGAATATCATAGAACTGTGTGAGAACAAGTGTAAAAGACATCAAAATGTAAGTTTCTAGTCTAAAAAGGATGTTATACACGACAGAATTCCTTGAAATAGAGTTACTTCACAAGAAAAGAGTGTTTCAACCCACTAGAATTCACTGAAAAGTAGTATTCAACTGTAAAACAGTTGAAAGACAAGTGTATATAGCTTCTCCAGTTCAGGGAAGAGTGTATAAAGTTGTTTCTACATGTGGTGAAGTCCCACAAGTAGAAAAGAAGGCCCATTATAGGAAACAGCTAGAAATCAGTAGTCATTCAGAGCAAATACTAATGAATATCACAGAATAGAGAGAGAACAAGTGTAAAAGACATCAAAATGTAAGTCTCTAGTCTAGAAAGGATGTTGTACACTGCAGAAATCCTTGAAATAGAGTTACTTCACATGAAACCAGTGTTTCAAACCATCAGAATGCACTGAAAAGTAGTATTTAACTGTAAAACAGTTGAAAGACAAGTTTATATAGCTTCGCAAGTCCACAGAAGACTGTATAAAGTTGTTTCTACATGTGGTGAAGTCCCACAAGTAGAGCAGAAGGCCCATTATAGGAAACAGCTAGAAATCAGTAGTAATTCAGAGGAAATAGTAATGAATATCATAGAACTGTGTGAGAACAAGTGTAAAAGACAACAAAATGTAAGTTTCTAGTCTAGAAAGGATGTTATACACTACAGAAATCCTTGAAATAGAGTTACTTCACAAGAAAAGAGTGTTTCAACCCACTAGAATTCACTGAAAAGTAGTATTCAACTGTAAAACAGTTGAAAGACAAGTGTATATAGTTTCTCCAGTTCAGGGAAGAGTGTATAAAGTTGTTTCTACATGTGGTGAAGTCCCACAAGTAGAAAAGAAGGCCCATTATAGGAAACAGCTAGAAATCAGTAGTCATTCAGAGCAAATACTAATGAATATCACAGAATAGAGAGAGAACAAGTGTAAAAGACATCAAAATGTAAGTCTCTAGTCTAGAAAGGATGTTGTACACTGCAGAAATCCTTGAAATAGAGTTACTTCACATGAAACCAGTGTTTCAAACCACCAGAATGCACTGAAAAGTAGTATTTAACTGTAAAACAGTTGAAAGACAAGTGTATATAGCTTCTCAAGTTCAGGGAAGAGTGTATAAAGTTGTTTCTACATGTGGTGAAGTCCCACAAGTAGAAAAGAAGGCCCATTATATTAAACAGCTAGAAATCAGTAGTCATTCAGAGCAAATACTAATGAATATCACAGAATAGAGAGAGAACAAGTGTAAAAGACATCAAAATGTAAGTCTCTAGTCTAGAAAGGATGTTGTACACTGCAGAAATCCTTGAAATTGAGTTACTTCACATGAAACCAGTGTTTCAAACCACCAGAATGCACTGAAAAGTAGTATTTAACTGTAAAACAGTTGAAAGACAAGTGTATATAGCTTCTCCAGTTCAGGGAAGAGTGTATAAAGTTGTTTCTACATGTGGTGAAGTCCCACAAGTAGAAAAGAAGGCCCATTATATTAAACAGCTAGAAATCAGTAGTCATTCAGAGCAAATACTAATGAATACCACAGAATAGAGAGAGAACAAGTGTAAAAGACATCAAAATGTAAGTTTCTAGTCTAGAAAGGATGTTATACACTACAGAAATCCTTGAAATAGAGTTACTTCACAAGAAAACAGTGTTTCAACCCACTAGAATTCACTGAAAAGTAGTATTCAACTGTAAAACAGTTGAAAGACAAGTGTATATAGCTTCTCAAGTTCAGAGAAAAGTGTATAAAGTTGTTTCTACATGTGGTGAAGTCCCACAAGTAGAAAAGAAGGCCCATTATAGGAAACAGCTAGAAATCAGTAGTAATTCAGAGAAAATACTAATGAATATCATAGAACTGTGTGAGAACAAGTGTAAAAGACATCAAAATGTAAGTTTCTAGTCTAGAAAGGATGTTATACACGACAGAAATCCTTGAAATAGAGTTACTTCACAAGAAAAGAGTGTTTCAACCCACTAGAATTCACTGAAAAGTAGTATTCAACTGTAAAACAGTTGAAAGACAAGTGTATATAGCTTCTCCAGTTCAGGGAAGAGTGTATAAAGTTGTTTCTACATGTGGTGAAGTCCCACAAGTAGAAAAGAAGGCCCATTATAGGAAACAGCTAGAAATCAGTAGTCATTCAGAGCAAATACTAATGAATATCACAGAATAGAGAGAGAACAAGTGTAAAAGACATCAAAATGTAAGTCTCTAGTCTAGAAAGGATGTTGTACACTGAAGAAATCCTTGAAATAGAGTTACTTCACATGAAACCAGTGTTTCAAACCACCAGAATGCACTGAAAAGAAGTATTTAACTGTAAAATAGTTGAAAGACAAGTGTATATAGCTTCTCCAGTTCAGGGAAGAGTGTATAAAGTTGTTTCTACATGTGGTGAAGTCCCACAAGTAGAAAAGAAGGCCCATTATATTAAACAGCTAGAAATCAGTAGTCATTCAGAGCAAATACTAATGAATATCACAGAATAGAGAGAGAACAAGTGTAAAAGACATCAAAATGTAAGTCTCTAGTCTAGAAAGGATGTTGTACACTGCAGAAATCCTTGAAATAGAGTTACTTCACATGAAACCAGTGTTTCAAACCATCAGAATGCACAGAAAAGTAGTATTTAACTGTAAAACAGTTGAAAGACAAGTTTATATAGCTTCGCAAGTCCACAGAAGACTGTATAAAGTTGTTTCTACATGTGGTGAAGTCCCACAAGTAGAGCAGAAGGCCCATTATAGGAAACAGCTAGAAATCAGTAGTAATTCAGAGGAAATAGTAATGAATATCATAGAACTGTGTGAGAACAAGTGTAAAAGACATCAAAATGTAAGTTTCTAGTCTAGAAAGGATGTTATACACTACAGAAATCCTTGAAATAGAGTTACTTCACAAGAAAACAGTGTTTCAACCCACTAGAATTCACTGAAAAGTAGTATTCAACTGTAAAACAGTTGAAAGACAAGTTTATATAGCTTCCAAGTTCAGAGAAGATTGTATAAAGTTGTTTCTACATGTGGTGAAGTCCCACAAGTATACCAGAAGGCCCATTATAGGACACTGCAAGAAAGCATTAGTACTTCAGAGCAAATACTAATGAATATCACAGAATAGTGAGAGAACAAGTGTAAAACACATCAAAAGAAAAGTCTCTAGTCTAGAAAGGATGTTGTACACTGCAGAAATCCTTAAAATAGAGTTACTTCACAAGAAAACATTGTTTCAAACCACTAGAATTCACTGAAAAGCAGTATTCAACTGTAAAACAGTTGAAAGACAAGTGTATATAGCTTCTCAAGTTCAGAGAAAAGTGTATAAAGTTGTTTCTACATGTGGTGAAGTCCCACAAGTAGAAAAGAAGGCCCATTATATTAAACAGCTAGAAATCAGTAGTCATTCAGAGCAAATACTAATGAATATCACAGAATAGAGAGAGAACAAGTGTAAAAGACATCAAAATGTAAGTCTCTAGTCTAGAAAGGATGTTGTACACTGCAGAAATCCTTGAAATAGAGTTACTTCACATGAAACCAGTGTTTCAAACCATCAGAATGCACTGAAAAGTAGTATTTAACTGTAAAACAGTTGAAAGACAAGTTTATATAGCTTCGCAAGTCCACAGAAGACTGTATAAAGTTGTTTCTACATGTGGTGAAGTCCCACAAGTAGAGCAGAAGGCCCATTATAGGAAACAGCTAGAAATCAGTAGTAATTCAGAGGAAATAGTAATGAATATCATAGAACTGTGTGAGAACAAGTGTAAAAGACAACAAAATGTAAGTTTCTAGTCTAGAAAGGATGTTATACACTACAGAAATCCTTGAAATAGAGTTACTTCACAAGAAAAGAGTGTTTCAACCCACTAGAATTCACTGAAAAGTAGTATTCAACTGTAAAACAGTTGAAAGACAAGTGTATATAGTTTCTCCAGTTCAGGGAAGAGTGTATAAAGTTGTTTCTACATGTGGTGAAGTCCCACAAGTAGAAAAGAAGGCCCATTATAGGAAACAGCTAGAAATCAGTAGTCATTCAGAGCAAATACTAATGAATATCAGAGAATAGAGAGAGAACAAGTGTAAAAGACATCAAAATGTAAGTCTCTAGTCTAGAAAGGATGTTGTACACTGCAGAAATCCTTGAAATAGAGTTACTTCACATGAAACCAGTGTTTCAAACCACCAGAATGCACTGAAAAGTAGTATTTAACTGTAAAACAGTTGAAAGACAAGTGTATATAGCTTCTCAAGTTCAGGGAAGAGTGTATAAAGTTGTTTCTACATGTGGTGAAGTCCCACAAGTAGAAAAGAAGGCCCATTATATTAAACAGCTAGAAATCAGTAGTCATTCAGAGCAAATACTAATGAATATCACAGAATAGAGAGAGAACAAGTGTAAAAGACATCAAAATGTAAGTCTCTAGTCTAGAAAGGATGTTGTACACTGCAGAAATCCTTGAAATTGAGTTACTTCACATGAAACCAGTGTTTCAAACCACCAGAATGCACTGAAAAGTAGTATTTAACTGTAAAACAGTTGAAAGACAAGTGTATATAGCTTCTCCAGTTCAGGGAAGAGTGTATAAAGTTGTTTCTACATGTGGTGAAGTCCCACAAGTAGAAAAGAAGGCCCATTATATTAAACAGCTAGAAATCAGTAGTCATTCAGAGCAAATACTAATGAATACCACAGAATAGAGAGAGAACAAGTGTAAAAGACATCAAAATGTAAGTTTCTAGTCTAGAAAGGATGTTATACACTACAGAAATCCTTGAAATAGAGTTACTTCACAAGAAAACAGTGTTTCAACCCACTAGAATTCACTGAAAAGTAGTATTCAACTGTAAAACAGTTGAAAGACAAGTGTATATAGCTTCTCAAGTTCAGAGAAAAGTGTATAAAGTTGTTTCTACATGTGGTGAAGTCCCACAAGTAGAAAAGAAGGCCCATTATAGGAAACAGCTAGAAATCAGTAGTAATTCAGAGAAAATACTAATGAATATCATAGAACTGTGTGAGAACAAGTGTAAAAGACATCAAAATGTAAGTCTCTAGTCTAGAAAGGATGTTGTACACTGAAGAAATCCTTGAAATAGAGTTACTTCACATGAAACCAGTGTTTCAAACCACCAGAATGCACTGAAAAGAAGTATTTAACTGTAAAATAGTTGAAAGACAAGTGTATATAGCTTCTCCAGTTCAGGGAAGAGTGTATAAAGTTGTTTCTACATGTGGTGAAGTCCCACAAGTAGAAAAGAAGGCCCATTATATTAAACAGCTAGAAATCAGTAGTCATTCAGAGCAAATACTAATGAATATCACAGAATAGAGAGAGAACAAGTGTAAAAGACATCAAAATGTAAGTCTCTAGTCTAGAAAGGATGTTGTACACTGCAGAAATCCTTGAAATATAGTTACTTCACATGAAACCAGTGTTTCAAACCATCAGAATGCACAGAAAAGTAGTATTTAACTGTAAAACAGTTGAAAGACAAGTTTATATAGCTTCGCAAGTCCACAGAAGACTGTATAAAGTTGTTTCTACATGTGGTGAAGTCCCACAAGTAGAGCAGAAGGCCCATTATAGGAAACAGCTAGAAATCAGTAGTAATTCAGAGGAAATAGTAATGAATATCATAGAACTGTGTGAGAACAAGTGTAAAAGACATCAAAATGTAAGTTTCTAGTCTAGAAAGGATGTTATACACTACAGAAATCCTTGAAATAGAGTTACTTCACAAGAAAACAGTGTTTCAACCCACTAGAATTCACTGAAAAGTAGTATTCAACTGTAAAACAGTTGAAAGACAAGTTTATATAGCTTCGCAAGTCCACAGAAGACTGTTTAAGTTGGTTCTACATGTGGTGAAGTCCCACAAGTATACCAGAAGGCCCATTATAGGACACTGCAAGAAAGCATTAGTACTTCAGAGCAAATACTAATGAATATCACAGAATAGTGAGAGAACAAGTGTAAAACACATCAAAAGAAAAGTCTCTAGTCTAGAAAGGATGTTGTACACTGCAGAAATCCTTAAAATAGAGTTACTTCACAAGAAAACATTGTTTCAAACCACTAGAATTCACTGAAAAGCAGTATTCAACTGTAAAACAGTTGAAAGACAAGTGTATATAGCTTCTCAAGTTCAGAGAAAAGTGTATAAAGTTGTTTCTACATGTGGTGAAGTCCCACAAGTAGAAAAGAAGGCCCATTATATTAAACAGCTAGAAATCAGTAGTCATTCAGAGCAAATACTAATGAATATCACAGAATAGAGAGAGAACAAGTGTAAAAGACATCAAAATGTAAGTCTCTAGTCTAGAAAGGATGTTGTACACTGCAGAAATCCTTGAAATAGAGTTACTTCACATGAAACCAGTGTTTCAAACCATCAGAATGCACTGAAAAGTAGTATTTAACTGTAAAACAGTTGAAAGACAAGTTTATATAGCTTCGCAAGTCCACAGAAGACTGTATAAAGTTGTTTCTACATGTGGTGAAGTCCCACAAGTAGAAAAGAAAGCCCATTATAGGAAACAGCTAGAAATCAGTAGTCATTCAGAGCAAATACTAATGAATATCATAGAACTGTGTGAGAACAAGTGTAAAAGACATCAAAATGTAAGTCTCTAGTCTTGAAAGGATGTTATACACTACAGAAATCCTTGAAATAGAGTTACTTCACAAGAAAACAGTGTTTCAACCCACTAGAATTCACTGAAAAGTAGTATTCAACTCTAAAACAGTGGAAAGACAAGTGTATATAGCTTCTCAAGTTCAGGGAAGAGTGTATAAAGTTGTTTCTACCTGTGGTGAAGTCCCACAAGTAGAAAAGAAGGCCCATTATAGGAAACAGCTAGAAATCAGTAGTAATTCAGAGAAAATACTAATGAATATCATAGAACTGTGTGAGAACAAGTGTAAAAGACATCAAAATGTAAGTTTCTAGTCTAGAAAGGATGTTATACACGACAGAAATCCTTGAAATAGAGTTACTTCACAAGAAAACAGTGTTTCAACCCACTAGAATTCACTGAAAAGTAGTATTCAACTGTAAAACAGTTGAAAGACAAGTTTATATAGCTTCCAAGTTCAGAGAAGATTGTATAAAGTTGTTTCTACATGTGGTGAAGTCCCACAAGTAGAAAAGAAGGCCCATTATAGGAAACAGCTAGAAATCAGTAGTCATTCAGAGCAAATACTAATGAATATCACAGAATAGAGAGAGAACAAGTGTAAAAGACATCAAAATGTAAGTCTCTAGTCTAGAAAGGATGTTGTACACTGCAGAAATCCTTGAAATAGAGTTACTTCACATGAAACCAGTGTTTCAAACCATCAGAATGCACTGAAAAGTAGTATTTAACTGTAAAACAGTTGAAAGACAACTTTATATAGCTTCGCAAGTCCACAGAAGACTGTATAAAGTTGTTTCTACATGTGGTGAAGTCCCACAAGTAGAAAAGAAGGCCCATTATAGGAAACAGCTAGAAATCAGTAGTCATTCAGAGCAAATACTAATGAATATCATAGAACTGTGTGAGAACAAGTGTAAAAGACATCAAAATGTAAGTCTCTAGTCTTGAAAGGATGTTATACACTACAGAAATGCTTGAAATAGAGTTACTTCACAAGAAAACAGTGTTTCAACCCACTAGAATTCACTGAAAAGTAGTATTCAACTCTAAAACAGTGGAAAGACAAGTGTATATAGCTTCTCAAGTTCAGGGAAGAGTGTATAAAGTTGTTTCTACATGTGGTGAAGTCCCACAAGTAGAAAAGAAGGCCCATTATAGGAAACAGCTAGAAATCAGTAGTAATTCAGAGAAAATACTAATGAATATCATAGAACTGTGTGAGAACAAGTGTAAAAGACATCAAAATGTAAGTTTCTAGTCTAGAAAGGATGTTATACACGACAGAAATCCTTGAAATAGAGTTACTTCACAAGAAAAGAGTGTTTCAACCCACTAGAATTCACTGAAAAGTAGTATTCAACTGTAAAACAGTTGAAAGACAAGTGTATATAGCTTCTCCAGTTCAGGGAAGAGTGTATAAAGTTGTTTCTACATGTGGTGAAGTCCCACAAGTAGAAAAGAAGGCCCATTATAGGAAACAGCTAGAAATCAGTAGTCATTCAGAGCAAATACTAATGAATATCACAGAATAGAGAGAGAACAAGTGTAAAAGACATCAAAATGTAAGTCTCTAGTCTAGAAAGGATGTTGTACACTGCAGAAATCCTTGAAATAGAGTTACTTCACATGAAACCAGTGTTTCAAACCATCAGAATGCACTGAAAAGTAGTATTTAACTGTAAAACAGTTGAAAGACAAGTTTATATAGCTTCGCAAGTCCACAGAAGACTGTATAAAGTTGTTTCTACATGTGGTGAAGTCCCACAAGTAGAAAAGAAGGCCCATTATAGGAAACAGCTAGAAATCAGTAGTCATTCAGAGCAAATACTAATGAATATCATAGAACTGTGTGAGAACAAGTGTAAAAGACATCAAAATGTAAGTCTCTAGTCTTGAAAGGATGTTATACACTACAGAAATGCTTGAAATAGAGTTACTTCACAAGAAAACAGTGTTACAACCCACTAGAATTCACTGAAAAGTAGTATTCAACTCTAAAACAGTGGAAAGACAAGTGTATATAGCTTCTCAAGTTCAGGGAAGAGTGTATAAAGTTGTTTCTACATGTGGTGAAGTCCCACAAGTAGAAAAGAAGGCCCATTATAGGAAACAGCTAGAAATCAGTAGTAATTCAGAGAAAATACTAATGAATATCATAGAACTGTGTGAGAACAAGTGTAAAAGACATCAAAATGTAAGTTTCTAGTCTAGAAAGGATGTTATACACGACAGAAATCCTTGAAATAGAGTTACTTCACAAGAAAACAGTGTTTCAACCCACTAGAATTCACTGAAAAGTAGTATTCAACTGTAAAACAGTTGAAAGACAAGTTTATATAGCTTCCAAGTTCAGAGAAGATTGTATAAAGTTGTTTCTACATGTGGTGAAGTCCCACAAGTAGAAAAGAAGGCCCATTATAGGAAACAGCTAGAAATCAGTAGTCATTCAGAGCAAATACTAATGAATATCACAGAATAGAGAGAGAACAAGTGTAAAAGACATCAAAATGTAAGTCTCTAGTCTAGAAAGGATGTTGTACACTGCAGAAATCCTTGAAATAGAGTTACTTCACATGAAACCAGTGTTTCAAACCATCAGAATGCACTGAAAAGTAGTATTTAACTGTAAAACAGTTGAAAGACAAGTTTATATAGCTTCGCAAGTCCACAGAAGACTGTATAAAGTTGTTTCTACATGTGGTGAAGTCCCACAAGTAGAAAAGAAGGCCCATTATAGGAAACAGCTAGAAATCAGTAGTCATTCAGAGCAAATACTAATGAATATCATAGAACTGTGTGAGAACAAGTGTAAAAGACATCAAAATGTAAGTCTCTAGTCTTGAAAGGATGTTATACACTACAGAAATGCTTGAAATAGAGTTACTTCACAAGAAAACAGTGTTTCAACCCACTAGAATTCACTGAAAAGTAGTATTCAACTCTAAAACAGTGGAAAGACAAGTGTATATAGCTTCTCAAGTTCAGGGAAGAGTGTATAAAGTTGTTTCTACATGTGGTGAAGTCCCCCAAGTAGAAAAGAAGGCCCATTATAGGAAACAGCTAGAAATCAGTAGTAATTCAGAGAAAATACTAATGAATATCATAGAACTGTGTGAGAACAAGTGTAAAAGACATCAAAATGTAAGTTTCTAGTCTAGAAAGGATGTTATACACGACAGAAATCCTTGAAATAGAGTTACTTCACAAGAAAAGAGTGTTTCAACCCACTAGAATTCACTGAAAAGTAGTATTCAACTGTAAAACAGTTGAAAGACAAGTGTATATAGCTTCTCCAGTTCAGGGAAGAGTGTATAAAGTTGTTTCTACATGTGGTGAAGTCCCACAAGTAGAAAAGAAGGCCCATTATAGGAAACAGCTAGAAATCAGTAGTCATTCAGAGCAAATACTAATGAATATCACAGAATAGAGAGAGAACAAGTGTAAAAGACATCAAAATGTAAGTCTCTAGTCTAGAAAGGATGTTGTACACTGCAGAAATCCTTGAAATAGAGTTACTTCACATGAAACCAGTGTTTCAAACCATCAGAATGCACTGAAAAGTAGTATTTAACTGTAAAACAGTTGAAAGACAAGTTTATATAGCTTCGCAAGTCCACAGAAGACTGTATAAAGTTGTTTCTACATGTGGTGAAGTCCCACAAGTAGAAAAGAAGGCCCATTATAGGAAACAGCTAGAAATCAGTAGTCATTCAGAGCAAATACTAATGAATATCATAGAACTGTGTGAGAACAAGTGTAAAAGACATCAAAATGTAAGTCTCTAGTCTTGAAAGGATGTTATACACTACAGAAATGCTTGAAATAGAGTTACTTCACAAGAAAACAGTGTTACAACCCACTAGAATTCACTGAAAAGTAGTATTCAACTCTAAAACAGTGGAAAGACAAGTGTATATAGCTTCTCAAGTTCAGGGAAGAGTGTATAAAGTTGTTTCTACATGTGGTGAAGTCCCACAAGTAGAAAAGAAGGCCCATTATAGGAAACAGCTAGAAATCAGTAGTAATTCAGAGAAAATACTAATGAATATCATAGAACTGTGTGAGAACAAGTGTAAAAGACATCAAAATGTAAGTTTCTAGTCTAGAAAGGATGTTATACACGACAGAAATCCTTGAAATAGAGTTACTTCACAAGAAAACAGTGTTTCAACCCACTAGAATTCACTGAAAAGTAGTATTCAACTGTAAAACAGTTGAAAGACAAGTTTATATAGCTTCCAAGTTCAGATAAGATTGTATAAAGTTGTTTCTACATGTGGTGAAGTCCCACAAGTAGAAAAGAAGGCCCATTATAGGAAACAGCTAGAAATCAGTAGTCATTCAGAGCAAATACTAATGAATATCACAGAATAGAGAGAGAACAAGTGTAAAAGACATCAAAATGTAAGTCTCTAGTCTAGAAAGGATGTTGTACACTGCAGAAATCCTTGAAATAGAGTTACTTCACATGAAACCAGTGTTTCAAACCATCAGAATGCACTGAAAAGTAGTATTTAACTGTAAAACAGTTGAAAGACAAGTTTATATAGCTTCGCAAGTCCACAGAAGACTGTATAAAGTTGTTTCTACATGTGGTGAAGTCCCACAAGTAGAAAAGAAGGCCCATTATAGGAAACAGCTAGAAATCAGTAGTCATTCAGAGCAAATACTAATGAATATCATAGAACTGTGTGAGAACAAGTGTAAAAGACATCAAAATGTAAGTCTCTAGTCTTGAAAGGATGTTATACACTACAGAAATCCTTGAAATAGAGTTACTTCACAAGAAAACAGTGTTTCAACCCACTAGAATTCACTGAAAAGTAGTATTCAACTCTAAAACAGTGGAAAGACAAGTGTATATAGCTTCTCAAGTTCAGGGAAGAGTGTATAAAGTTGTTTCTACATGTGGTGAAGTCCCACAAGTAGAAAAGAAGGCCCATTATAGGAAACAGCTAGAAATCAGTAGTAATTCAGAGAAAATACTAATGAATATCATAGAACTGTGTGAGAACAAGTGTAAAAGACATCAAAATGTAAGTTTCTAGTCTAGAAAGGATGTTATACACGACAGAAATCCTTGAAATAGAGTTACTTCACAAGAAAACAGTGTTTCAACTCACTAGAATTCACTGAAAAGTAGTATTCAACTGTAAAACAGTTGAAAGACAAGTTTATATAGCTTCCAAGTTCAGAGAAGATTGTATAAAGTTGTTTCTACATGTGGTGAAGTCCCACAAGTAGAAAAGAAGGCCCATTATAGGAAACAGCTAGAAATCAGTAGTCATTCAGAGCAAATACTAATGAATATCACAGAATAGAGAGAGAACAAGTGTAAAAGACATCAAAATGTAAGTCTCTAGTCTAGAAAGGATGTTGTACACTGCAGAAATCCTTGAAATAGAGTTACTTCACATGAAACCAGTGTTTCAAACCATCAGAATGCACTGAAAAGTAGTATTTAACTGTAAAACAGTTGAAAGACAAGTTTATATAGCTTCGCAAGTCCACAGAAGACTGTATAAAGTTGTTTCTACATGTGGTGAAGTCCCACAAGTAGAAAAGAAGGCCCATTATAGGAAACAGCTAGAAATCAGTAGTCATTCAGAGCAAATACTAATGAATATCATAGAACTGTGTGAGAACAAGTGTAAAAGACATCAAAATGTAAGTCTCTAGTCTTGAAAGGATGTTATACACTACAGAAATGCTTGAAATAGAGTTACTTCACAAGAAAACAGTGTTTCAACCCACTAGAATTCACTGAAAAGTAGTATTCAACTCTAAAACAGTGGAAAGACAAGTGTATATAGCTTCTCAAGTTCAGGGAAGAGTGTATAAAGTTGTTTCTACATGTGGTGAAGTCCCACAAGTAGAAAAGAAGGCCCATTATAGGAAACAGCTAGAAATCAGTAGTAATTCAGAGAAAATACTAATGAATATCATAGAACTGTGTGAGAACAAGTGTAAAAGACATCAAAATGTAAGTTTCTAGTCTAGAAAGGATGTTATACACGACAGAAATCCTTGAAATAGAGTTACTTCACAAGAAAACAGTGTTTCAACCCACTAGAATTCACTGAAAAGTAGTATTCAACTGTAAAACAGTTGAAAGACAAGTTTATATAGCTTCCAAGTTCAGAGAAGATTGTATAAAGTTGTTTCTACATGTGGTGAAGTCCCACAAGTAGAAAAGAAGGCCCATTATAGGAAACAGCTAGAAATCAGTAGTCATTCAGAGCAAATACTAATGAATATCACAGAATAGAGAGAGAACAAGTGTAAAAGACATCAAAATGTAAGTCTCTAGTCTAGAAAGGATGTTGTACACTGCAGAAATCCTTGAAATAGAGTTACTTCACATGAAACCAGTGTTTCAAACCATCAGAATGCACTGAAAAGTAGTATTTAACTGTAAAACAGTTGAAAGACAACTTTATATAGCTTCGCAAGTCCACAGAAGACTGTATAAAGTTGTTTCTACATGTGGTGAAGTCCCACAAGTAGAAAAGAAGGCCCATTATAGGAAACAGCTAGAAATCAGTAGTCATTCAGAGCAAATACTAATGAATATCATAGAACTGTGTGAGAACAAGTGTAAAAGACATCAAAATGTAAGTCTCTAGTCTTGAAAGGATGTTATACACTACAGAAATGCTTGAAATAGAGTTACTTCACAAGAAAACAGTGTTTCAACCCACTAGAATTCACTGAAAAGTAGTATTCAACTCTAAAACAGTGGAAAGACAAGTGTATATAGCTTCTCAAGTTCAGGGAAGAGTGTATAAAGTTGTTTCTACATGTGGTGAAGTCCCACAAGTAGAAAAGAAGGCCCATTATAGGAAACAGCTAGAAATCAGTAGTAATTCAGAGAAAATACTAATGAATATCATAGAACTGTGTGAGAACAAGTGTAAAAGACATCAAAATGTAAGTTTCTAGTCTAGAAAGGATGTTATACACGACAGAAATCCTTGAAATAGAGTTACTTCACAAGAAAAGAGTGTTTCAACCCACTAGAATTCACTGAAAAGTAGTATTCAACTGTAAAACAGTTGAAAGACAAGTGTATATAGCTTCTCCAGTTCAGGGAAGAGTGTATAAAGTTGTTTCTACATGTGGTGAAGTCCCACAAGTAGAAAAGAAGGCCCATTATAGGAAACAGCTAGAAATCAGTAGTCATTCAGAGCAAATACTAATGAATATCACAGAATAGAGAGAGAACAAGTGTAAAAGACATCAAAATGTAAGTCTCTAGTCTAGAAAGGATGTTGTACACTGCAGAAATCCTTGAAATAGAGTTACTTCACATGAAACCAGTGTTTCAAACCATCAGAATGCACTGAAAAGTAGTATTTAACTGTAAAACAGTTGAAAGACAAGTTTATATAGCTTCGCAAGTCCACAGAAGACTGTATAAAGTTGTTTCTACATGTGGTGAAGTCCCACAAGTAGAAAAGAAGGCCCATTATAGGAAACAGCTAGAAATCAGTAGTCATTCAGAGCAAATACTAATGAATATCATAGAACTGTGTGAGAACAAGTGTAAAAGACATCAAAATGTAAGTCTCTAGTCTTGAAAGGATGTTATACACTACAGAAATGCTTGAAATAGAGTTACTTCACAAGAAAACAGTGTTACAACCCACTAGAATTCACTGAAAAGTAGTATTCAACTCTAAAACAGTGGAAAGACAAGTGTATATAGCTTCTCAAGTTCAGGGAAGAGTGTATAAAGTTGTTTCTACATGTGGTGAAGTCCCACAAGTAGAAAAGAAGGCCCATTATAGGAAACAGCTAGAAATCAGTAGTAATTCAGAGAAAATACTAATGAATATCATAGAACTGTGTGAGAACAAGTGTAACAGACATCAAAATGTAAGTTTCTAGTCTAGAAAGGATGTTATACAGGACAGAAATCCTTGAAATAGAGTTACTTCACAAGAAAACAGTGTTTCAACCCACTAGAATTCACTGAAAAGTAGTATTCAACTGTAAAACAGTTGAAAGACAAGTTTATATAGCTTCCAAGTTCAGAGAAGATTGTATAAAGTTGTTTCTACATGTGGTGAAGTCCCACAAGTAGAAAAGAAGGCCCATTATAGGAAACAGCTAGAAATCAGTAGTCATTCAGAGCAAATACTAATGAATATCACAGAATAGAGAGAGAACAAGTGTAAAAGACATCAAAATGTAAGTCTCTAGTCTAGAAAGGATGTTGTACACAGCAGAAATCCTTGAAATAGAGTTACTTCACAAGAAAACAGTGTTTCAACCCACTAGAATTCACTGAAAAGTAGTATTCAACTCTAAAACAGTGGAAAGACAAGTGTATATAGCTTCTCAAGTTCAGGGAAGAGTGTATAAAGTTGTTTCTACATGTGGTGAAGTCCCACAAGTAGAAAAGAAGGCCCATTATATTAAACAGCTAGAAATCAGTAGTAATTCAGAGGAAATAGTAATGAATATCATAGAATTGTGTGAGAACAAGTGTAAAAGACATCAAAATGTAAGTTTCTAGTCTAGAAAGGATGTTATACACTACAGAAATCCTTGAAATAGAGTTACTTCACAAGAAAACAGTGTTTCAACCCACTAGAATTCACTGAAAAGTAGTATTCAACTGTAAAACAGTTGAAAGACAAGTTTATATAGCTACCAAGTTCAGCGAAGATTGTATAAAGTTGTTTCTACATGTGGTGAAGTCCCACAAGTATACCAGAAGGCCCATTATAGGACACTGCAAGAAAGCATTAATACTTCAGAGCAAATACTAATGAATATCACACAATAGTGAGAGAACAAGTGTAAAACACATCAAAAGGAAAGTCTCTAGTCTAGAAAGGATGTTGTACACTGCAGAAATCCTTAAAATAGAGTTACTTCACAAGAAAACATTGTTTCAAACCACTAGAATTCACTGAAAAGCAGTATTCAACTGTAAAACAGTTGAAAGACAAGTGTATATAGCTTCTCAAGTTCAGAGAAAAGTGTATAAAGTTGTTTCTACATGTGGTGAAGTCCCACAAGTAGAAAAGAAGGCCCATTATAGGAAACAGCTAGAAATCAGTAGTCATTCAGAGCAAATACTAATGAATATCACAGAATAGAGAGAGAAAAAGTGTAAAAGACATCAAAATGTAAGTCTCTAGTCTAGAAAGGATGTTGTACACTGCAGAAATCCTTGAAATAGAGTTACTTCACATGAAACCAGTGTTTCAAACCATCAGAATGCACTGAAAAGTAGTATTTAACTGTAAAACAGTTGAAAGACAAGTTTATATAGCTTCGCAAGTCCACAGAAGACTGTATAAAGTTGTTTCTACATGTGGTGAAGTCCCACAAGTAGAAAAGAAGGCCCATTATAGGAAACAGCTAGAAATCAGTAGTCATTCAGAGCAAATACTAATGAATATCACAGAATAGAGAGAGAACAAGTGTAAAAGACATCAAAATGTAAGTCTCTAGTCTTGAAAGGATGTTATACACTACAGAAATCCTTGAAATAGAGTTACTTCACAAGAAAACAGTGTTTCAACCCACTAGAATTCACTGAAAAGTAGTATTCAACTCTAAAACAGTGGAAAGACAAGTGTATATAGCTTCTCAAGTTCAGGGAAGAGTGTATAAAGTTGTTTCTACATGTGGTGAAGTCCCACAAGTAGAAAAGAAGGCCCATTATAGGAAACAGCTAGAAATCAGTAGTAATTCAGAGAAAATACTAATGAATATCATAGAACTGTGTGAGAACAAGTGTAAAAGACATCAAAATGTAAGTTTCTAGTCTAGAAAGGATGTTATACACGACAGAAATCCTTGCAATAGAGTTACTTCACAAGAAAACAGTGTTTCAACCCACTAGAATTCACTGAAAAGTAGTATTCAACTGTAAAACAGTTGAAAGACAAGTGTATATAGCTTCTCCAGTTCAGGGAAGAGTGTATAAAGTTGTTTCTACATGTGGTGAAGTCCCACAAGTAGAAAAGAAGGCCCATTATAGGAAACAGCTAGAAATCAGTAGTCATTCAGAGCAAATACTAATGAATATCACAGAATAGAGAGAGAACAAGTGTAAAAGACATCAAAATGTAAGTCTCTAGTCTAGAAAGGATGTTGTACACTGCAGAAATCCTTGAAATAGAGTTACTTCACATGAAACCAGTGTTTCAAACCATCAGAATGCACTGAAAAGTAGTATTTAACTGTAAAACAGTTGAAAGACAAGTTTATATAGCTTCGCAAGTCCACAGAAGACTGTATAAAGTTGTTTCTACATGTGGTGAAGTCCCACAAGTAGAAAAGAAGGCCCATTATAGGAAACAGCTAGAAATCAGTAGTCATTCAGAGCAAATACTAATGAATATCATAGAACTGTGTGAGAACAAGTGTAAAAGACATCAAAATGTAAGTCTCTAGTCTTGAAAGGATGTTATACACTACAGAAATGCTTGAAATAGAGTTACTTCACAAGAAAACAGTGTTACAACCCACTAGAATTCACTGAAAAGTAGTATTCAACTCTAAAACAGTGGAAAGACAAGTGTATATAGCTTCTCAAGTTCAGGGAAGAGTGTATAAAGTTGTTTCTACATGTGGTGAAGTCCCACAAGTAGAAAAGAAGGCCCATTATAGGAAACAGCTAGAAATCAGTAGTAATTCAGAGAAAATACTAATGAATATCATAGAACTGTGTGAGAACAAGTGTAACAGACATCAAAATGTAAGTTTCTAGTCTGGAAAGGATGTTATACACGACAGAAATCCTTGAAATAGAGTTACTTCACAAGAAAACAGTGTTTCAACCCACTAGAATTCACTGAAAAGTAGTATTCAACTGTAAAACAGTTGAAAGACAAGTTTATATAGCTTCCAAGTTCAGAGAAGATTGTATAAAGTTGTTTCTACATGTGGTGAAGTCCCACAAGTAGAAAAGAAGGCCCATTATAGGAAACAGCTAGAAATCAGTAGTCATTCAGAGCAAATACTAATGAATATCACAGAATAGAGAGAGAACAAGTGTAAAAGACATCAAAATGTAAGTCTCTAGTCTAGAAAGGATGTTGTACACTGCAGAAATCCTTGAAATAGAGTTACTTCACAAGAAAACAGTGTTTCAACCCACTAGAATTCACTGAAAAGTAGTATTCAACTCTAAAACAGTGGAAAGACAAGTGTATATAGCTTCTCAAGTTCAGGGAAGAGTGTATAAAGTTGTTTCTACATGTGGTGAAGTCCCACAAGTAGAAAAGAAGGCCCATTATATTAAACAGCTAGAAATCAGTAGTAATTCAGAGGAAATAGTAATGAATATCATAGAATTGTGTGAGAACAAGTGTAAAAGACATCAAAATGTAAGTTTCTAGTCTAGAAAGGATGTTATACACTACAGAAATCCTTGAAATAGAGTTACTTCACAAGAAAACAGTGTTTCAACCCACTAGAATTCACTGAAAAGTAGTATTCAACTGTAAAACAGTTGAAAGACAAGTTTATATAGCTACCAAGTTCAGCGAAGATTGTATAAAGTTGTTTCTACATGTGGTGAAGTCCCACAAGTATACCAGAAGGCCCATTATAGGACACTGCAAGAAAGCATTAATACTTCAGAGCAAATACTAATGAATATCACACAATAGTGAGAGAACAAGTGTAAAACACATCAAAAGGAAAGTCTCTAGTCTAGAAAGGATGTTGTACACTGCAGAAATCCTTAAAATAGAGTTACTTCACAAGAAAACATTGTTTCAAACCACTAGAATTCACTGAAAAGCAGTATTCAACTGTAAAACAGTTGAAAGACAAGTGTATATAGCTTCTCAAGTTCAGAGAAAAGTGTATAAAGTTGTTTCTACATGTGGTGAAGTCCCACAAGTAGAAAAGAAGGCCCATTATAGGAAACAGCTAGAAATCAGTAGTCATTCAGAGCAAATACTAATGAATATCACAGAATAGAGAGAGAAAAAGTGTAAAAGACATCAAAATGTAAGTCTCTAGTCTAGAAAGGATGTTGTACACTGCAGAAATCCTTGAAATAGAGTTACTTCACATGAAACCAGTGTTTCAAACCATCAGAATGCACTGAAAAGTAGTATTTAACTGTAAAACAGTTGAAAGACAACTTTATATAGCTTCGCAAGTCCACAGAAGACTGTATAAAGTTGTTTCTACATGTGGTGAAGTCCCACAAGTAGAAAAGAAGGCCCATTATAGGAAACAGCTAGAAATCAGTAGTCATTCAGAGCAAATACTAATGAATATCATAGAACTGTGTGAGAACAAGTGTAAAAGACATCAAAATGTAAGTCTCTAGTCTTGAAAGGATGTTATACACTACAGAAATGCTTGAAATAGAGTTACTTCACAAGAAAACAGTGTTTCAACCCACTAGAATTCACTGAAAAGTAGTATTCAACTCTAAAACAGTGGAAAGACAAGTGTATATAGCTTCTCAAGTTCAGGGAAGAGTGTATAAAGTTGTTTCTACATGTGGTGAAGTCCCACAAGTAGAAAAGAAGGCCCATTATAGGAAACAGCTAGAAATCAGTAGTAATTAAGAGAAAATACTAATGAATATCATAGAACTGTGTGAGAACAAGTGTAAAAGACATCAAAATGTAAGTTTCTAGTCTAGAAAGGATGTTATACACTACAGAAATCCTTGAAATAGAGTTACTTCACAAGAAAAGAGTGTTTCAACCCACTAGAATTCACTGAAAAGTAGTATTCAACTGTAAAACAGTTGAAAGACAAGTGTATATAGCTTCTCCAGTTCAGGGAAGAGTGTATAAAGTTGTTTCTACATGTGGTGAAGTCCCACAAGTAGAAAAGAAGGCCCATTATAGGAAACAGCTAGAAATCAGTAGTCATTCAGAGCAAATACTAATGAATATCACAGAATAGAGAGAGAACAAGTGTAAAAGACATCAAAATGTAAGTCTCTAGTCTAGAAAGGATGTTGTACACTGCAGAAATCCTTGAAATAGAGTTACTTCACATGAAACCAGTGTTTCAAACCATCAGAATGCACTGAAAAGTAGTATTTAACTGTAAAACAGTTGAAAGACAAGTTTATATAGCTTCGCAAGTCCACAGAAGACTGTATAAAGTTGTTTCTACATGTGGTGAAGTCCCACAAGTAGAAAAGAAGGCCCATTATAGGAAACAGCTAGAAATCAGTAGTCATTCAGAGCAAATACTAATGAATATCATAGAACTGTGTGAGAACAAGTGTAAAAGACATCAAAATGTAAGTCTCTAGTCTTGAAAGGATGTTATACACTACAGAAATGCTTGAAATAGAGTTACTTCACAAGAAAACAGTGTTACAACCCACTAGAATTCACTGAAAAGTAGTATTCAACTCTAAAACAGTGGAAAGACAAGTGTATATAGCTTCTCAAGTTCAGGGAAGAGTGTATAAAGTTGTTTCTACATGTGGTGAAGTCCCACAAGTAGAAAAGAAGGCCCATTATAGGAAACAGCTAGAAATCAGTAGTAATTCAGAGAAAATACTAATGAATATCATAGAACTGTGTGAGAACAAGTGTAACAGACATCAAAATGTAAGTTTCTAGTCTAGAAAGGATGTTATACACGACAGAAATCCTTGAAATAGAGTTACTTCACAAGAAAACAGTGTTTCAACCCACTAGAATTCAATGAAAAGTAGTATTCAACTGTAAAACAGTTGAAAGACAAGTTTATATAGCTTCCAAGTTCAGAGAAGATTGTATAAAGTTGTTTCTACATGTGGTGAAGTCCCACAAGTAGAAAAGAAGGCCCATTATAGGAAACAGCTAGAAATCAGTAGTCATTCAGAGCAAATACTAATGAATATCACAGAATAGAGAGAGAACAAGTGTAAAAGACATCAAAATGTAAGTCTCTAGTCTAGAAAGGATGTTGTACACTGCAGAAATCCTTGAAATAGAGTTACTTCACAAGAAAACAGTGTTTCAACCCACTAGAATTCACTGAAAAGTAGTATTCAACTCTAAAACAGTGGAAAGACAAGTGTATATAGCTTCTCAAGTTCAGGGAAGAGTGTATAAAGTTGTTTCTACATGTGGTGAAGTCCCACAAGTAGAAAAGAAGGCCCATTATATTAAACAGCTAGAAATCAGTAGTAATTCAGAGGAAATAGTAATGAATATCATAGAATTGTGTGAGAACAAGTGTAAAAGACATCAAAATGTAAGTTTCTAGTCTAGAAAGGATGTTATACACTACAGAAATCCTTGAAATAGAGTTACTTCACAAGAAAACAGTGTTTCAACCCACTAGAATTCACTGAAAAGTAGTATTCAACTGTAAAACAGTTGAAAGACAAGTTTATATAGCTACCAAGTTCAGCGAAGATTGTATAAAGTTGTTTCTACATGTGGTGAAGTCCCACAAGTATACCAGAAGGCCCATTATAGGACACTGCAAGAAAGCATTAATACTTCAGAGCAAATACTAATGAATATCACACAATAGTGAGAGAACAAGTGTAAAACACATCAAAAGGAAAGTCTCTAGTCTAGAAAGGATGTTGTACACTGCAGAAATCCTTAAAATAGAGTTACTTCACAAGAAAACATTGTTTCAAACCACTAGAATTCACTGAAAAGTAGTATTCAACTCTAAAACAGTGGAAAGACAAGTGTATATAGCTTCTCAAGTTCAGGGAAGAGTGTATAAAGTTGTTTCTACATGTGGTGAAGTCCCACAAGTAGAAAAGAAGGCCCATTATAGGAAACAGCTAGAAATCAGTAGTAATTCAGAGAAAATACTAATGAATATCATAGAACTGTGTGAGAACAAGTGTAAAAGACATCAAAATGTAAGTTTCTAGTCTAGAAAGGATGTTATACACTACAGAAATCCTTGAAATAGAGTTACTTCACAAGAAAAGAGTGTTTCAACCCACTAGAATTCACTGAAAAGTAGTATTCAACTGTAAAACAGTTGAAAGACAAGTGTATATAGCTTCTCCAGTTCAGGGAAGAGTGTATAAAGTTGTTTCTACATGTGGTGAAGTCCCACAAGTAGAAAAGAAGGCCCATTATAGGAAACAGCTAGAAATCAGTAGTAATTCAGAGAAAATACTAATGAATATCATAGAACTGTGTGAGAACAAGTGTAACAGACATCAAAATGTAAGTTTCTAGTCTAGAAAGGATGTTATACACGACAGAAATCCTTGAAATAGAGTTACTTCACAAGAAAACAGTGTTTCAACCCACTAGAATTCACTGAAAAGTAGTATTCAACTGTAAAACAGTTGAAAGACAAGTTTATATAGCTTCCAAGTTCAGAGAAGATTGTATAAAGTTGTTTCTACATGTGGTGAAGTCCCACAAGTAGAAAAGAAGGCCCATTATAGGAAACAGCTAGAAATCAGTAGTCATTCAGAGCAAATACTAATGAATATCACAGAATAGAGAGAGAACAAGTGTAAAAGACATCAAAATGTAAGTCTCTAGTCTAGAAAGGATGTTGTACACTGCAGAAATCCTTGAAATAGAGTTACTTCACAAGAAAACAGTGTTTCAACCCACTAGAATTCACTGAAAAGTAGTATTCAACTCTAAAACAGTGGAAAGACAAGTGTATATAGCTTCTCAAGTTCAGGGAAGAGTGTATAAAGTTGTTTCTACATGTGGTGAAGTCCCACAAGTAGAAAAGAAGGCCCATTATATTAAACAGCTAGAAATCAGTAGTAATTCAGAGGAAATAGTAATGAATATCATAGAATTGTGTGAGAACAAGTGTAAAAGACATCAAAATGTAAGTTTCTAGTCTAGAAAGGATGTTATACACTACAGAAATCCTTGAAATAGAGTTACTTCACAAGAAAACAGTGTTTCAACCCACTAGAATTCACTGAAAAGTAGTATTCAACTGTAAAACAGTTGAAAGACAAGTTTATATAGCTACCAAGTTCAGCGAAGATTGTATAAAGTTGTTTCTACATGTGGTGAAGTCCCACAAGTATACCAGAAGGCCCATTATAGGACACTGCAAGAAAGCATTAATACTTCAGAGCAAATACTAATGAATATCACACAATAGTGAGAGAACAAGTGTAAAACACATCAAAAGGAAAGTCTCTAGTCTAGAAAGGATGTTGTACACTGCAGAAATCCTTAAAATAGAGTTACTTCACAAGAAAACATTGTTTCAAACCACTAGAATTCACTGAAAAGCAGTATTCAACTGTAAAACAGTTGAAAGACAAGTGTATATAGCTTCTCAAGTTCAGAGAAAAGTGTATAAAGTTGTTTCTACATGTGGTGAAGTCCCACAAGTAGAAAAGAAGGCCCATTATAGGAAACAGCTAGAAATCAGTAGTCATTCAGAGCAAATACTAATGAATATCACAGAATAGAGAGAGAAAAAGTGTAAAAGACATCAAAATGTAAGTCTCTAGTCTAGAAAGGATGTTGTACACTGCAGAAATCCTTGAAATAGAGTTACTTCACATGAAACCAGTGTTTCAAACCATCAGAATGCACTGAAAAGTAGTATTTAACTGTAAAACAGTTGAAAGACAACTTTATATAGCTTCGCAAGTCCACAGAAGACTGTATAAAGTTGTTTCTACATGTGGTGAAGTCCCACAAGTAGAAAAGAAGGCCCATTATAGGAAACAGCTAGAAATCAGTAGTCATTCAGAGCAAATACTAATGAATATCATAGAACTGTGTGAGAACAAGTGTAAAAGACATCAAAATGTAAGTCTCTAGTCTTGAAAGGATGTTATACACTACAGAAATGCTTGAAATAGAGTTACTTCACAAGAAAACAGTGTTTCAACCCACTAGAATTCACTGAAAAGTAGTATTCAACTCTAAAACAGTGGAAAGACAAGTGTATATAGCTTCTCAAGTTCAGGGAAGAGTGTATAAAGTTGTTTCTACATGTGGTGAAGTCCCACAAGTAGAAAAGAAGGCCCATTATAGGAAACAGCTAGAAATCAGTAGTAATTCAGAGAAAATACTAATGAATATCATAGAACTGTGTGAGAACAAGTGTAAAAGACATCAAAATGTAAGTTTCTAGTCTAGAAAGGATGTTATACACTACAGAAATCCTTGAAATAGAGTTACTTCACAAGAAAAGAGTGTTTCAACCCACTAGAATTCACTGAAAAGTAGTATTCAACTGTAAAACAGTTGAAAGACAAGTGTATATAGCTTCTCCAGTTCAGGGAAGAGTGTATAAAGTTGTTTCTACATGTGGTGAAGTCCCACAAGTAGAAAAGAAGGCCCATTATAGGAAACAGCTAGAAATCAGTAGTAATTCAGAGAAAATACTAATGAATATCATAGAACTGTGTGAGAACAAGTGTAACAGACATCAAAATGTAAGTTTCTAGTCTAGAAAGGATGTTATACACGACAGAAATCCTTGAAATAGAGTTACTTCACAAGAAAACAGTGTTTCAACCCACTAGAATTCACTGAAAAGTAGTATTCAACTGTAAAACAGTTGAAAGACAAGTTTATATAGCTTCCAAGTTCAGAGAAGATTGTATAAAGTTGTTTCTACATGTGGTGAAGTCCCACAAGTAGAAAAGAAGGCCCATTATAGGAAACAGCTAGAAATCAGTAGTCATTCAGAGCAAATACTAATGAATATCACAGAATAGAGAGAGAACAAGTGTAAAAGACATCAAAATGTAAGTCTCTAGTCTAGAAAGGATGTTGTACACTGCAGAAATCCTTGAAATAGAGTTACTTCACAAGAAAACAGTGTTTCAACCCACTAGAATTCACTGAAAAGTAGTATTCAACTCTAAAACAGTGGAAAGACAAGTGTATATAGCTTCTCAAGTTCAGGGAAGAGTGTATAAAGTTGTTTCTACATGTGGTGAAGTCCCACAAGTAGAAAAGAAGGCCCATTATATTAAACAGCTAGAAATCAGTAGTAATTCAGAGGAAATAGTAATGAATATCATAGAATTGTGTGAGAACAAGTGTAAAAGACATCAAAATGTAAGTTTCTAGTCTAGAAAGGATGTTATACACTACAGAAATCCTTGAAATAGAGTTACTTCACAAGAAAACAGTGTTTCAACCCACTAGAATTCACTGAAAAGTAGTATTCAACTGTAAAACAGTTGAAAGACAAGTTTATATAGCTACCAAGTTCAGCGAAGATTGTATAAAGTTGTTTCTACATGTGGTGAAGTCCCACAAGTATACCAGAAGGCCCATTATAGGACACTGCAAGAAAGCATTAATACTTCAGAGCAAATACTAATGAATATCACACAATAGTGAGAGAACAAGTGTAAAACACATCAAAAGGAAAGTCTCTAGTCTAGAAAGGATGTTGTACACTGCAGAAATCCTTAAAATAGAGTTACTTCACAAGAAAACATTGTTTCAAACCACTAGAATTCACTGAAAAGCAGTATTCAACTGTAAAACAGTTGAAAGACAAGTGTATATAGCTTCTCAAGTTCAGAGAAAAGTGTATAAAGTTGTTTCTACATGTGGTGAAGTCCCACAAGTAGAAAAGAAGGCCCATTATAGGAAACAGCTAGAAATCAGTAGTCATTCAGAGCAAATACTAATGAATATCACAGAATAGAGAGAGAAAAAGTGTAAAAGACATCAAAATGTAAGTCTCTAGTCTAGAAAGGATGTTGTACACTGCAGAAATCCTTGAAATAGAGTTACTTCACATGAAACCAGTGTTTCAAACCATCAGAATGCACTGAAAAGTAGTATTTAACTGTAAAACAGTTGAAAGACAACTTTATATAGCTTCGCAAGTCCACAGAAGACTGTATAAAGTTGTTTCTACATGTGGTGAAGTCCCACAAGTAGAAAAGAAGGCCCATTATAGGAAACAGCTAGAAATCAGTAGTCATTCAGAGCAAATACTAATGAATATCATAGAACTGTGTGAGAACAAGTGTAAAAGACATCAAAATGTAAGTCTCTAGTCTTGAAAGGATGTTATACACTACAGAAATGCTTGAAATAGAGTTACTTCACAAGAAAACAGTGTTTCAACCCACTAGAATTCACTGAAAAGTAGTATTCAACTCTAAAACAGTGGAAAGACAAGTGTATATAGCTTCTCAAGTTCAGGGAAGAGTGTATAAAGTTGTTTCTACATGTGGTGAAGTCCCACAAGTAGAAAAGAAGGCCCATTATAGGAAACAGCTAGAAATCAGTAGTAATTCAGAGAAAATACTAATGAATATCATAGAACTGTGTGAGAACAAGTGTAAAAGACATCAAAATGTAAGTTTCTAGTCTAGAAAGGATGTTATACACTACAGAAATCCTTGAAATAGAGTTACTTCACAAGAAAAGAGTGTTTCAACCCACTAGAATTCACTGAAAAGTAGTATTCAACTGTAAAACAGTTGAAAGACAAGTGTATATAGCTTCTCCAGTTCAGGGAAGAGTGTATAAAGTTGTTTCTACATGTGGTGAAGTCCCACAAGTAGAAAAGAAGGCCCATTATAGGAAACAGCTAGAAATCAGTAGTCATTCAGAGCAAATACTAATGAATATCACAGAATAGAGAGAGAACAAGTGTAAAAGACATCAAAATGTAAGTCTCTAGTCTAGAAAGGATGTTGTACACTGCAGAAATCCTTGAAATAGAGTTACTTCACATGAAACCAGTGTTTCAAACCATCAGAATGCACTGAAAAGTAGTATTTAACTGTAAAACAGTTGAAAGACAAGTTTATATAGCTTCGCAAGTCCACAGAAGACTGTATAAAGTTGTTTCTACATGTGGTGAAGTCCCACAAGTAGAAAAGAAGGCCCATTATAGGAAACAGCTAGAAATCAGTAGTCATTCAGAGCAAATACTAATGAATATCATAGAACTGTGTGAGAACAAGTGTAAAAGACATCAAAATGTAAGTCTCTAGTCTTGAAAGGATGTTATACACTACAGAAATGCTTGAAATAGAGTTACTTCACAAGAAAACAGTGTTACAACCCACTAGAATTCACTGAAAAGTAGTATTCAACTCTAAAACAGTGGAAAGACAAGTGTATATAGCTTCTCAAGTTCAGGGAAGAGTGTATAAAGTTGTTTCTACATGTGGTGAAGTCCCACAAGTAGAAAAGAAGGCCCATTATAGGAAACAGCTAGAAATCAGTAGTAATTCAGAGAAAATACTAATGAATATCATAGAACTGTGTGAGAACAAGTGTAACAGACATCAAAATGTAAGTTTCTAGTCTAGAAAGGATGTTATACACGACAGAAATCCTTGAAATAGAGTTACTTCACAAGAAAACAGTGTTTCAACCCACTAGAATTCAATGAAAAGTAGTATTCAACTGTAAAACAGTTGAAAGACAAGTTTATATAGCTTCCAAGTTCAGAGAAGATTGTATAAAGTTGTTTCTACATGTGGTGAAGTCCCACAAGTAGAAAAGAAGGCCCATTATAGGAAACAGCTAGAAATCAGTAGTCATTCAGAGCAAATACTAATGAATATCACAGAATAGAGAGAGAACAAGTGTAAAAGACATCAAAATGTAAGTCTCTAGTCTAGAAAGGATGTTGTACACTGCAGAAATCCTTGAAATAGAGTTACTTCACAAGAAAACAGTGTTTCAACCCACTAGAATTCACTGAAAAGTAGTATTCAACTCTAAAACAGTGGAAAGACAAGTGTATATAGCTTCTCAAGTTCAGGGAAGAGTGTATAAAGTTGTTTCTACATGTGGTGAAGTCCCACAAGTAGAAAAGAAGGCCCATTATATTAAACAGCTAGAAATCAGTAGTAATTCAGAGGAAATAGTAATGAATATCATAGAATTGTGTGAGAACAAGTGTAAAAGACATCAAAATGTAAGTTTCTAGTCTAGAAAGGATGTTATACACTACAGAAATCCTTGAAATAGAGTTACTTCACAAGAAAACAGTGTTTCAACCCACTAGAATTCACTGAAAAGTAGTATTCAACTGTAAAACAGTTGAAAGACAAGTTTATATAGCTACCAAGTTCAGCGAAGATTGTATAAAGTTGTTTCTACATGTGGTGAAGTCCCACAAGTATACCAGAAGGCCCATTATAGGACACTGCAAGAAAGCATTAATACTTCAGAGCAAATACTAATGAATATCACACAATAGTGAGAGAACAAGTGTAAAACACATCAAAAGGAAAGTCTCTAGTCTAGAAAGGATGTTGTACACTGCAGAAATCCTTAAAATAGAGTTACTTCACAAGAAAACATTGTTTCAAACCACTAGAATTCACTGAAAAGCAGTATTCAACTGTAAAACAGTTGAAAGACAAGTGTATATAGCTTCTCAAGTTCAGAGAAAAGTGTATAAAGTTGTTTCTACATGTGGTGAAGTCCCACAAGTAGAAAAGAAGGCCCATTATAGGAAACAGCTAGAAATCAGTAGTCATTCAGAGCAAATACTAATGAATATCACAGAATAGAGAGAGAAAAAGTGTAAAAGACATCAAAATGTAAGTCTCTAGTCTAGAAAGGATGTTGTACACTGCAGAAATCCTTGAAATAGAGTTACTTCACATGAAACCAGTGTTTCAAACCATCAGAATGCACTGAAAAGTAGTATTTAACTGTAAAACAGTTGAAAGACAACTTTATATAGCTTCGCAAGTCCACAGAAGACTGTATAAAGTTGTTTCTACATGTGGTGAAGTCCCACAAGTAGAAAAGAAGGCCCATTATAGGAAACAGCTAGAAATCAGTAGTCATTCAGAGCAAATACTAATGAATATCATAGAACTGTGTGAGAACAAGTGTAAAAGACATCAAAATGTAAGTCTCTAGTCTTGAAAGGATGTTATACACTACAGAAATGCTTGAAATAGAGTTACTTCACAAGAAAACAGTGTTTCAACCCACTAGAATTCACTGAAAAGTAGTATTCAACTCTAAAACAGTGGAAAGACAAGTGTATATAGCTTCTCAAGTTCAGGGAAGAGTGTATAAAGTTGTTTCTACATGTGGTGAAGTCCCACAAGTAGAAAAGAAGGCCCATTATAGGAAACAGCTAGAAATCAGTAGTAATTCAGAGAAAATACTAATGAATATCATAGAACTGTGTGAGAACAAGTGTAAAAGACATCAAAATGTAAGTTTCTAGTCTAGAAAGGATGTTATACACTACAGAAATCCTTGAAATAGAGTTACTTCACAAGAAAAGAGTGTTTCAACCCACTAGAATTCACTGAAAAGTAGTATTCAACTGTAAAACAGTTGAAAGACAAGTGTATATAGCTTCTCCAGTTCAGGGAAGAGTGTATAAAGTTGTTTCTACATGTGGTGAAGTCCCACAAGTAGAAAAGAAGGCCCATTATAGGAAACAGCTAGAAATCAGTAGTCATTCAGAGCAAATACTAATGAATATCACAGAATAGAGAGAGAACAAGTGTAAAAGACATCAAAATGTAAGTCTCTAGTCTAGAAAGGATGTTGTACACTGCAGAAATCCTTGAAATAGAGTTACTTCACATGAAACCAGTGTTTCAAACCATCAGAATGCACTGAAAAGTAGTATTTAACTGTAAAACAGTTGAAAGACAAGTTTATATAGCTTCGCAAGTCCACAGAAGACTGTATAAAGTTGTTTCTACATGTGGTGAAGTCCCACAAGTAGAAAAGAAGGCCCATTATAGGAAACAGCTAGAAATCAGTAGTCATTCAGAGCAAATACTAATGAATATCATAGAACTGTGTGAGAACAAGTGTAAAAGACATCAAAATGTAAGTCTCTAGTCTTGAAAGGATGTTATACACTACAGAAATGCTTGAAATAGAGTTACTTCACAAGAAAACAGTGTTACAACCCACTAGAATTCACTGAAAAGTAGTATTCAACTCTAAAACAGTGGAAAGACAAGTGTATATAGCTTCTCAAGTTCAGGGAAGAGTGTATAAAGTTGTTTCTACATGTGGTGAAGTCCCACAAGTAGAAAAGAAGGCCCATTATAGGAAACAGCTAGAAATCAGTAGTAATTCAGAGAAAATACTAATGAATATCATAGAACTGTGTGAGAACAAGTGTAACAGACATCAAAATGTAAGTTTCTAGTCTAGAAAGGATGTTATACACGACAGAAATCCTTGAAATAGAGTTACTTCACAAGAAAACAGTGTTTCAACCCACTAGAATTCACTGAAAAGTAGTATTCAACTGTAAAACAGTTGAAAGACAAGTTTATATAGCTTCCAAGTTCAGAGAAGATTGTATAAAGTTGTTTCTACATGTGGTGAAGTCCCACAAGTAGAAAAGAAGGCCCATTATAGGAAACAGCTAGAAATCAGTAGTCATTCAGAGCAAATACTAATGAATATCACAGAATAGAGAGAGAACAAGTGTAAAAGACATCAAAATGTAAGTCTCTAGTCTAGAAAGGATGTTGTACACTGCAGAAATCCTTGAAATAGAGTTACTTCACAAGAAAGCAGTGTTTCAACCCACTAGAATTCACTGAAAAGTAGTATTCAACTCTAAAACAGTGGAAAGACAAGTGTATATAGCTTCTCAAGTTCAGGGAAGAGTGTATAAAGTTGTTTCTACATGTGGTGAAGTCCCACAAGTAGAAAAGAAGGCCCATTATATTAAACAGCTAGAAATCAGTAGTAATTCAGAGGAAATAGTAATGAATATCATAGAATTGTGTGAGAACAAGTGTAAAAGACATCAAAATGTAAGTTTCTAGTCTAGAAAGGATGTTATACACTACAGAAATCCTTGAAATAGAGTTACTTCACAAGAAAACAGTGTTTCAACCCACTAGAATTCACTGAAAAGTAGTATTCAACTGTAAAACAGTTGAAAGACAAGTTTATATAGCTACCAAGTTCAGCGAAGATTGTATAAAGTTGTTTCTACATGTGGTGAAGTCCCACAAGTATACCAGAAGGCCCATTATAGGACACTGCAAGAAAGCATTAATACTTCAGAGCAAATACTAATGAATATCACACAATAGTGAGAGAACAAGTGTAAAACACATCAAAAGGAAAGTCTCTAGTCTAGAAAGGATGTTGTACACTGCAGAAATCCTTAAAATAGAGTTACTTCACAAGAAAACATTGTTTCAAACCACTAGAATTCACTGAAAAGCAGTATTCAACTGTAAAACAGTTGAAAGACAAGTGTATATAGCTTCTCAAGTTCAGAGAAAAGTGTATAAAGTTGTTTCTACATGTGGTGAAGTCCCACAAGTAGAAAAGAAGGCCCATTATAGGAAACAGCTAGAAATCAGTAGTCATTCAGAGCAAATACTAATGAATATCACAGAATAGAGAGAGAAAAAGTGTAAAAGACATCAAAATGTAAGTCTCTAGTCTAGAAAGGATGTTGTACACTGCAGAAATCCTTGAAATAGAGTTACTTCACATGAAACCAGTGTTTCAAACCATCAGAATGCACTGAAAAGTAGTATTTAACTGTAAAACAGTTGAAAGACAAGTTTATATAGCTTCGCAAGTCCACAGAAGACTGTATAAAGTTGTTTCTACATGTGGTGAAGTCCCACAAGTAGAAAAGAAGGCCCATTATAGGAAACAGCTAGAAATCAGTAGTCATTCAGAGCAAATACTAATGAATATCACAGAATAGAGAGAGAACAAGTGTAAAAGACATCAAAATGTAAGTCTCTAGTCTTGAAAGGATGTTATACACTACAGAAATCCTTGAAATAGAGTTACTTCACAAGAAAACAGTGTTTCAACCCACTAGAATTCACTGAAAAGTAGTATTCAACTCTAAAACAGTGGAAAGACAAGTGTATATAGCTTCTCAAGTTCAGGGAAGAGTGTATAAAGTTGTTTCTACATGTGGTGAAGTCCCACAAGTAGAAAAGAAGGCCCATTATAGGAAACAGCTAGAAATCAGTAGTAATTCAGAGAAAATACTAATGAATATCATAGAACTGTGTGAGAACAAGTGTAAAAGACATCAAAATGTAAGTTTCTAGTCTAGAAAGGATGTTATACACGACAGAAATCCTTGCAATAGAGTTACTTCACAAGAAAACAGTGTTTCAACCCACTAGAATTCACTGAAAAGTAGTATTCAACTGTAAAACAGTTGAAAGACAAGTGTATATAGCTTCTCCAGTTCAGGGAAGAGTGTATAAAGTTGTTTCTACATGTGGTGAAGTCCCACAAGTAGAAAAGAAGGCCCATTATAGGAAACAGCTAGAAATCAGTAGTCATTCAGAGCAAATACTAATGAATATCACAGAATAGAGAGAGAACAAGTGTAAAAGACATCAAAATGTAAGTCTCTAGTCTAGAAAGGATGTTGTACACTGCAGAAATCCTTGAAATAGAGTTACTTCACATGAAACCAGTGTTTCAAACCATCAGAATGCACTGAAAAGTAGTATTTAACTGTAAAACAGTTGAAAGACAAGTTTATATAGCTTCGCAAGTCCACAGAAGACTGTATAAAGTTGTTTCTACATGTGGTGAAGTCCCACAAGTAGAAAAGAAGGCCCATTATAGGAAACAGCTAGAAATCAGTAGTCATTCAGAGCAAATACTAATGAATATCATAGAACTGTGTGAGAACAAGTGTAAAAGACATCAAAATGTAAGTCTCTAGTCTTGAAAGGATGTTATACACTACAGAAATGCTTGAAATAGAGTTACTTCACAAGAAAACAGTGTTACAACCCACTAGAATTCACTGAAAAGTAGTATTCAACTCTAAAACAGTGGAAAGACAAGTGTATATAGCTTCTCAAGTTCAGGGAAGAGTGTATAAAGTTGTTTCTACATGTGGTGAAGTCCCACAAGTAGAAAAGAAGGCCCATTATAGGAAACAGCTAGAAATCAGTAGTAATTCAGAGAAAATACTAATGAATATCATAGAACTGTGTGAGAACAAGTGTAACAGACATCAAAATGTAAGTTTCTAGTCTAGAAAGGATGTTATACACGACAGAAATCCTTGAAATAGAGTTACTTCACAAGAAAACAGTGTTTCAACCCACTAGAATTCAATGAAAAGTAGTATTCAACTGTAAAACAGTTGAAAGACAAGTTTATATAGCTTCCAAGTTCAGAGAAGATTGTATAAAGTTGTTTCTACATGTGGTGAAGTCCCACAAGTAGAAACGAAGGCCCATTATAGGAAACAGCTAGAAATCAGTAGTCATTCAGAGCAAATACTAATGAATATCACAGAATAGAGAGAGAACAAGTGTAAAAGACATCAAAATGTAAGTCTCTAGTCTAGAAAGGATGTTGTACACTGCAGAAATCCTTGAAATAGAGTTACTTCACAAGAAAACAGTGTTTCAACCCACTAGAATTCACTGAAAAGTAGTATTCAACTCTAAAACAGTGGAAAGACAAGTGTATATAGCTTCTCAAGTTCAGGGAAGAGTGTATAAAGTTGTTTCTACATGTGGTGAAGTCCCACAAGTAGAAAAGAAGGCCCATTATATTAAACAGCTAGAAATCAGTAGTAATTCAGAGGAAATAGTAATGAATATCATAGAATTGTGTGAGAACAAGTGTAAAAGACATCAAAATGTAAGTTTCTAGTCTAGAAAGGATGTTATACACTACAGAAATCCTTGAAATAGAGTTACTTCACAAGAAAACAGTGTTTCAACCCACTAGAATTCACTGAAAAGTAGTATTCAACTGTAAAACAGTTGAAAGACAAGTTTATATAGCTACCAAGTTCAGCGAAGATTGTATAAAGTTGTTTCTACATGTGGTGAAGTCCCACAAGTATACCAGAAGGCCCATTATAGGACACTGCAAGAAAGCATTAATACTTCAGAGCAAATACTAATGAATATCACACAATAGTGAGAGAACAAGTGTAAAACACATCAAAAGGAAAGTCTCTAGTCTAGAAAGGATGTTGTACACTGCAGAAATCCTTAAAATAGAGTTACTTCACAAGAAAACATTGTTTCAAACCACTAGAATTCACTGAAAAGCAGTATTCAACTGTAAAACAGTTGAAAGACAAGTGTATATAGCTTCTCAAGTTCAGAGAAAAGTGTATAAAGTTGTTTCTACATGTGGTGAAGTCCCACAAGTAGAAAAGAAGGCCCATTATAGGAAACAGCTAGAAATCAGTAGTCATTCAGAGCAAATACTAATGAATATCACAGAATAGAGAGAGAAAAAGTGTAAAAGACATCAAAATGTAAGTCTCTAGTCTAGAAAGGATGTTGTACACTGCAGAAATCCTTGAAATAGAGTTACTTCACATGAAACCAGTGTTTCAAACCATCAGAATGCACTGAAAAGTAGTATTTAACTGTAAAACAGTTGAAAGACAACTTTATATAGCTTCGCAAGTCCACAGAAGACTGTATAAAGTTGTTTCTACATGTGGTGAAGTCCCACAAGTAGAAAAGAAGGCCCATTATAGGAAACAGCTAGAAATCAGTAGTCATTCAGAGCAAATACTAATGAATATCATAGAACTGTGTGAGAACAAGTGTAAAAGACATCAAAATGTAAGTCTCTAGTCTTGAAAGGATGTTATACACTACAGAAATGCTTGAAATAGAGTTACTTCACAAGAAAACAGTGTTTCAACCCACTAGAATTCACTGAAAAGTAGTATTCAACTCTAAAACAGTGGAAAGACAAGTGTATATAGCTTCTCAAGTTCAGGGAAGAGTGTATAAAGTTGTTTCTACATGTGGTGAAGTCCCACAAGTAGAAAAGAAGGCCCATTATAGGAAACAGCTAGAAATCAGTAGTAATTCAGAGAAAATACTAATGAATATCATAGAACTGTGTGAGAACAAGTGTAAAAGACATCAAAATGTAAGTTTCTAGTCTAGAAAGGATGTTATACACTACAGAAATCCTTGAAATAGAGTTACTTCACAAGAAAAGAGTGTTTCAACCCACTAGAATTCACTGAAAAGTAGTATTCAACTGTAAAACAGTTGAAAGACAAGTGTATATAGCTTCTCCAGTTCAGGGAAGAGTGTATAAAGTTGTTTCTACATGTGGTGAAGTCCCACAAGTAGAAAAGAAGGCCCATTATAGGAAACAGCTAGAAATCAGTAGTCATTCAGAGCAAATACTAATGAATATCACAGAATAGAGAGAGAACAAGTGTAAAAGACATCAAAATGTAAGTCTCTAGTCTAGAAAGGATGTTGTACACTGCAGAAATCCTTGAAATAGAGTTACTTCACATGAAACCAGTGTTTCAAACCATCAGAATGCACTGAAAAGTAGTATTTAACTGTAAAACAGTTGAAAGACAAGTTTATATAGCTTCGCAAGTCCACAGAAGACTGTATAAAGTTGTTTCTACATGTGGTGAAGTCCCACAAGTAGAAAAGAAGGCCCATTATAGGAAACAGCTAGAAATCAGTAGTCATTCAGAGCAAATACTAATGAATATCATAGAACTGTGTGAGAACAAGTGTAAAAGACATCAAAATGTAAGTCTCTAGTCTTGAAAGGATGTTATACACTACAGAAATGCTTGAAATAGAGTTACTTCACAAGAAAACAGTGTTACAACCCACTAGAATTCACTGAAAAGTAGTATTCAACTCTAAAACAGTGGAAAGACAAGTGTATATAGCTTCTCAAGTTCAGGGAAGAGTGTATAAAGTTGTTTCTACATGTGGTGAAGTCCCACAAGTAGAAAAGAAGGCCCATTATAGGAAACAGCTAGAAATCAGTAGTAATTCAGAGAAAATACTAATGAATATCACAGAACTGTGTGAGAACAAGTGTAACAGACATCAAAATGTAAGTTTCTAGTCTGGAAAGGATGTTATACACGACAGAAATCCTTGCAATAGAGTTACTTCACAAGAAAACAGTGTTTCAACCCACTAGAATTCACTGAAAAGTAGTATTCAACTGTAAAACAGTTGAAAGACAAGTGTATATAGCTTCTCCAGTTCAGGGAAGAGTGTATAAAGTTGTTTCTACATGTGGTGAAGTCCCACAAGTAGAAAAGAAGGCCCATTATAGGAAACAGCTAGAAATCAGTAGTCATTCAGAGCAAATACTAATGAATATCACAGAATAGAGAGAGAACAAGTGTAAAAGACATCAAAATGTAAGTCTCTAGTCTAGAAAGGATGTTGTACACTGCAGAAATCCTTGAAATAGAGTTACTTCACATGAAACCAGTGTTTCAAACCATCAGAATGCACTGAAAAGTAGTATTTAACTGTAAAACAGTTGAAAGACAAGTTTATATAGCTTCGCAAGTCCACAGAAGACTGTATAAAGTTGTTTCTACATGTGGTGAAGTCCCACAAGTAGAAAAGAAGGCCCATTATAGGAAACAGCTAGAAATCAGTAGTCATTCAGAGCAAATACTAATGAATATCATAGAACTGTGTGAGAACAAGTGTAAAAGACATCAAAATGTAAGTCTCTAGTCTTGAAAGGATGTTATACACTACAGAAATGCTTGAAATAGAGTTACTTCACAAGAAAACAGTGTTACAACCCACTAGAATTCACTGAAAAGTAGTATTCAACTCTAAAACAGTGGAAAGACAAGTGTATATAGCTTCTCAAGTTCAGGGAAGAGTGTATAAAGTTGTTTCTACATGTGGTGAAGTCCCACAAGTAGAAAAGAAGGCCCATTATAGGAAACAGCTAGAAATCAGTAGTAATTCAGAGAAAATACTAATGAATATCATAGAACTGTGTGAGAACAAGTGTAACAGACATCAAAATGTAAGTTTCTAGTCTAGAAAGGATGTTATACACGACAGAAATCCTTGAAATAGAGTTACTTCACAAGAAAACAGTGTTTCAACCCACTAGAATTCAATGAAAAGTAGTATTCAACTGTAAAACAGTTGAAAGACAAGTTTATATAGCTTCCAAGTTCAGAGAAGATTGTATAAAGTTGTTTCTACATGTGGTGAAGTCCCACAAGTAGAAAAGAAGGCCCATTATAGGAAACAGCTAGAAATCAGTAGTCATTCAGAGCAAATACTAATGAATATCACAGAATAGAGAGAGAACAAGTGTAAAAGACATCAAAATGTAAGTCTCTAGTCTAGAAAGGATGTTGTACACTGCAGAAATCCTTGAAATAGAGTTACTTCACAAGAAAACAGTGTTTCAACCCACTAGAATTCACTGAAAAGTAGTATTCAACTCTAAAACAGTGGAAAGACAAGTGTATATAGCTTCTCAAGTTCAGGGAAGAGTGTATAAAGTTGTTTCTACATGTGGTGAAGTCCCACAAGTAGAAAAGAAGGCCCATTATATTAAACAGCTAGAAATCAGTAGTAATTCAGAGGAAATAGTAATGAATATCATAGAATTGTGTGAGAACAAGTGTAAAAGACATCAAAATGTAAGTTTCTAGTCTAGAAAGGATGTTATACACTACAGAAATCCTTGAAATAGAGTTACTTCACAAGAAAACAGTGTTTCAACCCACTAGAATTCACTGAAAAGTAGTATTCAACTGTAAAACAGTTGAAAGACAAGTTTATATAGCTACCAAGTTCAGCGAAGATTGTATAAAGTTGTTTCTACATGTGGTGAAGTCCCACAAGTATACCAGAAGGCCCATTATAGGACACTGCAAGAAAGCATTAATACTTCAGAGCAAATACTAATGAATATCACACAATAGTGAGAGAACAAGTGTAAAACACATCAAAAGGAAAGTCTCTAGTCTAGAAAGGATGTTGTACACTGCAGAAATCCTTAAAATAGAGTTACTTCACAAGAAAACATTGTTTCAAACCACTAGAATTCACTGAAAAGCAGTATTCAACTGTAAAACAGTTGAAAGACAAGTGTATATAGCTTCTCAAGTTCAGAGAAAAGTGTATAAAGTTGTTTCTACATGTGGTGAAGTCCCACAAGTAGAAAAGAAGGCCCATTATAGGAAACAGCTAGAAATCAGTAGTCATTCAGAGCAAATACTAATGAATATCACAGAATAGAGAGAGAACAAGTGTAAAAGACATCAAAATGTAAGTCTCTAGTCTAGAAAGGATGTTGTACACTGCAGAAATCCTTGAAATAGAGTTACTTCACATGAAACCAGTGTTTCAAACCATCAGAATGCACTGAAAAGTAGTATTTAACTGTAAAACAGTTGAAAGACAACTTTATATAGCTTCGCAAGTCCACAGAAGACTGTATAAAGTTGTTTCTACATGTGGTGAAGTCCCACAAGTAGAAAAGAAGGCCCATTATAGGAAACAGCTAGAAATCAGTAGTCATTCAGAGCAAATACTAATGAATATCATAGAACTGTGTGAGAACAAGTGTAAAAGACATCAAAATGTAAGTCTCTAGTCTTGAAAGGATGTTATACACTACAGAAATGCTTGAAATAGAGTTACTTCACAAGAAAACAGTGTTTCAACCCACTAGAATTCACTGAAAAGTAGTATTCAACTCTAAAACAGTGGAAAGACAAGTGTATATAGCTTCTCAAGTTCAGGGAAGAGTGTATAAAGTTGTTTCTACATGTGGTGAAGTCCCACAAGTAGAAAAGAAGGCCCATTATAGGAAACAGCTAGAAATCAGTAGTAATTCAGAGAAAATACTAATGAATATCATAGAACTGTGTGAGAACAAGTGTAAAAGACATCAAAATGTAAGTTTCTAGTCTAGAAAGGATGTTATACACTACAGAAATCCTTGAAATAGAGTTACTTCACAAGAAAAGAGTGTTTCAACCCACTAGAATTCACTGAAAAGTAGTATTCAACTGTAAAACAGTTGAAAGACAAGTGTATATAGCTTCTCCAGTTCAGGGAAGAGTGTATAAAGTTGTTTCTACATGTGGTGAAGTCCCACAAGTAGAAAAGAAGGCCCATTATAGGAAACAGCTAGAAATCAGTAGTCATTCAGAGCAAATACTAATGAATATCACAGAATAGAGAGAGAACAAGTGTAAAAGACATCAAAATGTAAGTCTCTAGTCTAGAAAGGATGTTGTACACTGCAGAAATCCTTGAAATAGAGTTACTTCACATGAAACCAGTGTTTCAAACCATCAGAATGCACTGAAAAGTAGTATTTAACTGTAAAACAGTTGAAAGACAAGTTTATATAGCTTCGCAAGTCCACAGAAGACTGTATAAAGTTGTTTCTACATGTGGTGAAGTCCCACAAGTAGAAAAGAAGGCCCATTATAGGAAACAGCTAGAAATCAGTAGTCATTCAGAGCAAATACTAATGAATATCATAGAACTGTGTGAGAACAAGTGTAAAAGACATCAAAATGTAAGTCTCTAGTCTTGAAAGGATGTTATACACTACAGAAATGCTTGAAATAGAGTTACTTCACAAGAAAACAGTGTTACAACCCACTAGAATTCACTGAAAAGTAGTATTCAACTCTAAAACAGTGGAAAGACAAGTGTATATAGCTTCTCAAGTTCAGGGAAGAGTGTATAAAGTTGTTTCTACATGTGGTGAAGTCCCACAAGTAGAAAAGAAGGCCCATTATAGGAAACAGCTAGAAATCAGTAGTAATTCAGAGAAAATACTAATGAATATCATAGAACTGTGTGAGAACAAGTGTAACAGACATCAAAATGTAAGTTTCTAGTCTAGAAAGGATGTTATACACGACAGAAATCCTTGAAATAGAGTTACTTCACAAGAAAACAGTGTTTCAACCCACTAGAATTCACTGAAAAGTAGTATTCAACTGTAAAACAGTTGAAAGACAAGTTTATATAGCTTCCAAGTTCAGAGAAGATTGTATAAAGTTGTTTCTACATGTGGTGAAGTCCCACAAGTAGAAAAGAAGGCCCATTATAGGAAACAGCTAGAAATCAGTAGTCATTCAGAGCAAATACTAATGAATATCACAGAATAGAGAGAGAACAAGTGTAAAAGACATCAAAATGTAAGTCTCTAGTCTAGAAAGGATGTTGTACACTGCAGAAATCCTTGAAATAGAGTTACTTCACAAGAAAACAGTGTTTCAACCCACTAGAATTCACTGAAAAGTAGTATTCAACTCTAAAACAGTGGAAAGACAAGTGTATATAGCTTCTCAAGTTCAGGGAAGAGTGTATAAAGTTGTTTCTACATGTGGTGAAGTCCCACAAGTAGAAAAGAAGGCCCATTATATTAAACAGCTAGAAATCAGTAGTAATTCAGAGGAAATAGTAATGAATATCATAGAATTGTGTGAGAACAAGTGTAAAAGACATCAAAATGTAAGTTTCTAGTCTAGAAAGGATGTTATACACTACAGAAATCCTTGAAATAGAGTTACTTCACAAGAAAACAGTGTTTCAACCCACTAGAATTCACTGAAAAGTAGTATTCAACTGTAAAACAGTTGAAAGACAAGTTTATATAGCTACCAAGTTCAGCGAAGATTGTATAAAGTTGTTTCTACATGTGGTGAAGTCCCACAAGTATACCAGAAGGCCCATTATAGGACACTGCAAGAAAGCATTAATACTTCAGAGCAAATACTAATGAATATCACACAATAGTGAGAGAACAAGTGTAAAACACATCAAAAGGAAAGTCTCTAGTCTAGAAAGGATGTTGTACACTGCAGAAATCCTTAAAATAGAGTTACTTCACAAGAAAACATTGTTTCAAACCACTAGAATTCACTGAAAAGCAGTATTCAACTGTAAAACAGTTGAAAGACAAGTGTATATAGCTTCTCAAGTTCAGAGAAAAGTGTATAAAGTTGTTTCTACATGTGGTGAAGTCCCACAAGTAGAAAAGAAGGCCCATTATAGGAAACAGCTAGAAATCAGTAGTCATTCAGAGCAAATACTAATGAATATCACAGAATAGAGAGAGAAAAAGTGTAAAAGACATCAAAATGTAAGTCTCTAGTCTAGAAAGGATGTTGTACACTGCAGAAATCCTTGAAATAGAGTTACTTCACATGAAACCAGTGTTTCAAACCATCAGAATGCACTGAAAAGTAGTATTTAACTGTAAAACAGTTGAAAGACAAGTTTATATAGCTTCGCAAGTCCACAGAAGACTGTATAAAGTTGTTTCTACATGTGGTGAAGTCCCACAAGTAGAAAAGAAGGCCCATTATAGGAAACAGCTAGAAATCAGTAGTCATTCAGAGCAAATACTAATGAATATCACAGAATAGAGAGAGAACAAGTGTAAAAGACATCAAAATGTAAGTCTCTAGTCTTGAAAGGATGTTATACACTACAGAAATCCTTGAAATAGAGTTACTTCACAAGAAAACAGTGTTTCAACCCACTAGAATTCACTGAAAAGTAGTATTCAACTCTAAAACAGTGGAAAGACAAGTGTATATAGCTTCTCAAGTTCAGGGAAGAGTGTATAAAGTTGTTTCTACATGTGGTGAAGTCCCACAAGTAGAAAAGAAGGCCCATTATAGGAAACAGCTAGAAATCAGTAGTAATTCAGAGAAAATACTAATGAATATCATAGAACTGTGTGAGAACAAGTGTAAAAGACATCAAAATGTAAGTTTCTAGTCTAGAAAGGATGTTATACACTACAGAAATCCTTGAAATAGAGTTACTTCACAAGAAAACAGTGTTTCAACCCACTACAATTCACTGAAAAGTAGTATTCAACTGTAAAACAGTTGAAAGACAAGTGTATATAGCTTCTCCAGTTCAGGGAAGAGTGTATAAAGTTGTTTCTACATGTGGTGAAGTCCCACAAGTAGAAAAAAAGGCCCATTATAGGAAACAGCTAGAAATCAGTAGTCATTCAGAGCAAATACTAATGAATATCACAGAATAGAGAGAGAACAAGTGTAAAAGACATCAAAATGTAAGTCTCTAGTCTAGAAAGGATGTTGTACACTGCAGAAATCCTTGAAATTGAGTTACTTCACATGAAACCAGTGTTTCAAACCATCAGAATGCACTGAAAAGTAGTATTTAACTGTAAAACAGTTGAAAGACAAGTGTATATAGCTTCTCAAGTTCAGGGAAGAGTGTATAAAGTTGTTTCTTCATGTGGTGAAGTCCCACAAGTAGAAAATAAGGCCCATTATAGGAAACAGCTAGAAATCAGTAGTAATTCAGAGAAAATACTAATGAATATCATAGAACTGTGTGAGAACAAGTGTAAAAGACATCAAAATGTAAGTTTCTAGTCTAGAAAGGATGTTATACACTACAGAAATCCTTGAAATAGAGTTACTTCACAAGAAAACAGTGTTTCAACCCACTAGAATTCACTGAAAAGTAGTATTCAACTCTAAAACAGTGGAAAGACAAGTGTATATAGCTTCTCAAGTTCAGGGAAGAGTGTATAAAGTTGTTTCTACATGTGGTGAAGTCCCAGAAGTAGAAAAGAAGGCCCATTATATTAAACAGCTAGAAATCAGTAGTCATTCAGAGCAAATACTAATGAATATCACAGAATAGAGAGAGAACAAGTGTAAAAGACATCAAAATGTAAGTCTCTAGTCTAGAAAGGATGTTGTACACTGCAGAAATCCTTGAAATAGAGTTACTTCACATGAAACCATTGTTTCAAACCATCATAATGCACTGAAAAGTAGTATTTAACTGTAAAACAGTTGAAAGACAAGTTTATATAGCTTCGCAAGTCCACAGAAGACTGTATAAAGTTGTTTCTACATGTGGTGAAGTCCCACAAGTAGAGCAGAAGGCGCATTATAGGAAACAGCTAGAAATCAGTAGTAATTCAGAGGAAATAGTAATGAATATCATAGAATTGTGTGAGAACAAGTGTAAAAGACATCAAAATATAAGTTTCTAGTCTAGAAAGGATGTTATACACTACAGAAATCCTTGAAATAGAGTTACTTCACAAGAAAACAGTGTTTCAAACCATCAGAATGCACTGAAAAGTAGTATTTAACTGTAAAACAGTTGAAAGACAAGTTTATATAGCTTCGCAAGTCCACAGAAGACTGTATAAAGTTGTTTCTACATGTGGTGAAGTCCCACAAGTAGAAAAGAAGGCCCATTATAGGAAACAGCTAGAAATCAGTAGTCATTCAGAGCAAATACTAATGAATATCATAGAACTGTGTGAGAACAAGTGTAAAAGACATCAAAATGTAAGTCTCTAGTCTTGAAAGGATGTTATACACTACAGAAATCCTTGAAATAGAGTTACTTCACAAGAAAACAGTGTTTCAACCCACTAGAATTCACTGAAAAGTAGTATTCAACTCTAAAACAGTGGAAAGACAAGTGTATATAGCTTCTCAAGTTCAGGGAAGAGTGTATAAAGTTGTTTCTACATGTGGTGAAGTCCCACAAGTAGAAAAGAAGGCCCATTATATTAAACAGCTAGAAATCAGTAGTCATTCAGAGCAAATACTAATGAATATCACAGAATAGAGAGAGAACAAGTGTAAAAGACATCAAAATGTAAGTCTCTAGTCTAGAAAGGATGTTGTACACTGCAGAAATCCTTGAAATAGAGTTACTTCACATGAAACCATTGTTTCAAACCATCAGAATGCACTGAAAAGTAGTATTTAACTGTAAAACAGTTGAAAGACAAGTTTATATAGCTTCGCAAGTCCACAGAAGACTGTATAAAGTTGTTTCTACATGTGGTGAAGTCCCACAAGTAGAGCAGAAGGCGCATTATAGGAAACAGCTAGAAATCAGTAGTAATTCAGAGGAAATAGTAATGAATATCATAGAATTGTGTGAGAACAAGTGTAAAAGACATCAAAATGTAAGTCTCTAGTCTAGAAAGGATGTTATACACTACAGAAATCCTTGAAATAGAGTTACTTCACAAGAAAACAGTGTTTCAACCCACTAGAATTCACTGAAAAGTAGTATTCAACTGTAAAACAGTTGAAAGACAAGTGTATATAGCTTCTCAAGTTCAGAGAAAAGTGTATAAAGTTGTTTCTACATGTGGTGAAGTCCCACAAGTAGAAAATAAGGCCCATTATAGGAAACAGCTAGAAATCAGTAGTAATTCAGAGAAAATACTAATGAATATCATAGAACTGTGTGAGAACAAGTGTAAAAGACATCAAAATGTAAATTTCTAGTCTAGAAAGGATGTTATACACTACAGAAATCCTTGAAATAGAGTTACTTCACAAGAAAACAGTGTTTCAACCCACTACAATTCACTGAAAAGTAGTATTCAACTGTAAAACAGTTGAAAGACAAGTGTATATAGCTTCTCCAGTTCAGGGAAGAGTGTATAAAGTTGTTTCTACATGTGGTGAAGTCCCACAAGTAGAAAAAAAGGCCCATTATAGGAAACAGCTAGAAATCAGTAGTCATTCAGAGCAAATACTAATGAATATCACAGAATAGAGAGAGAACAAGTGTAAAAGACATCAAAATGTAAGTCTCTAGTCTAGAAAGGATGTTGTACACTGCAGAAATCCTTGAAATTGAGTTACTTCACATGAAACCAGTGTTTCAAACCATCAGAATGCACTGAAAAGTAGTATTTAACTGTAAAACAGTTGAAAGACAAGTGTATATAGCTTCTCAAGTTCAGGGAAGAGTGTATAAAGTTGTTTCTTCATGTGGTGAAGTCCCACAAGTAGAAAATAAGGCCCATTATAGGAAACAGCTAGAAATCAGTAGTAATTCAGAGAAAATACTAATGAATATCATAGAACTGTGTGAGAACAAGTGTAAAAGACATCAAAATGTAAGTTTCTAGTCTAGAAAGGATGTTATACACTACAGAAATCCTTGAAATAGAGTTACTTCACAAGAAAACAGTGTTTCAACCCACTAGAATTCACTGAAAAGTAGTATTCAACTCTAAAACAGTGGAAAGACAAGTGTATATAGCTTCTCAAGTTCAGGGAAGAGTGTATAAAGTTGTTTCTACATGTGGTGAAGTCCCAGAAGTAGAAAAGAAGGCCCATTATATTAAACAGCTAGAAATCAGTAGTCATTCAGAGCAAATACTAATGAATATCACAGAATAGAGAGAGAACAAGTGTAAAAGACATCAAAATGTAAGTCTCTAGTCTAGAAAGGATGTTGTACACTGCAGAAATCCTTGAAATAGAGTTACTTCACATGAAACCATTGTTTCAAACCATCATAATGCACTGAAAAGTAGTATTTAACTGTAAAACAGTTGAAAGACAAGTTTATATAGCTTCGCAAGTCCACAGAAGACTGTATAAAGTTGTTTCTACATGTGGTGAAGTCCCACAAGTAGAGCAGAAGGCGCATTATAGGAAACAGCTAGAAATCAGTAGTAATTCAGAGGAAATAGTAATGAATATCATAGAATTGTGTGAGAACAAGTGTAAAAGACATCAAAATATAAGTTTCTAGTCTAGAAAGGATGTTATACACTACAGAAATCCTTGAAATAGAGTTACTTCACAAGAAAACAGTGTTTCAAACCATCAGAATGCACTGAAAAGTAGTATTTAACTGTAAAACAGTTGAAAGACAAGTTTATATAGCTTCGCAAGTCCACAGAAGACTGTATAAAGTTGTTTCTACATGTGGTGAAGTCCCACAAGTAGAAAAGAAGGCCCATTATAGGAAACAGCTAGAAATCAGTAGTCATTCAGAGCAAATACTAATGAATATCATAGAACTGTGTGAGAACAAGTGTAAAAGACATCAAAATGTAAGTCTCTAGTCTTGAAAGGATGTTATACACTACAGAAATCCTTGAAATAGAGTTACTTCACAAGAAAACAGTGTTTCAACCCACTAGAATTCACTGAAAAGTAGTATTCAACTCTAAAACAGTGGAAAGACAAGTGTATATAGCTTCTCAAGTTCAGGGAAGAGTGTATAAAGTTGTTTCTACATGTGGTGAAGTCCCACAAGTAGAAAAGAAGGCCCATTATATTAAACAGCTAGAAATCAGTAGTCATTCAGAGCAAATACTAATGAATATCACAGAATAGAGAGAGAACAAGTGTAAAAGACATCAAAATGTAAGTCTCTAGTCTAGAAAGGATGTTGTACACTGCAGAAATCCTTGAAATAGAGTTACTTCACATGAAACCATTGTTTCAAACCATCAGAATGCACTGAAAAGTAGTATTTAACTGTAAAACAGTTGAAAGACAAGTTTATATAGCTTCGCAAGTCCACAGAAGACTGTATAAAGTTGTTTCTACATGTGGTGAAGTCCCACAAGTAGAGCAGAAGGCGCATTATAGGAAACAGCTAGAAATCAGTAGTAATTCAGAGGAAATAGTAATGAATATCATAGAATTGTGTGAGAACAAGTGTAAAAGACATCAAAATGTAAGTCTCTAGTCTTGAAAGGATGTTATACACTACAGAAATCCTTGAAATAGATTTACTTCACAAGAAAACAGTGTTTCAACCCACTAGAATTCACTGAAAAGCAGTATTCAACTGTAAAACAGTTGAAAGACAAGTGTATATAGCTTCTCAAGTTCAGAGAAAAGTGTATAAAGTTGTTTCTACATGTGGTGAAGTCCCACAAGTAGAAAAGAAGGCCCATTATAGGAAACAGCTAGAAATCAGTAGTCATTCAGAGCAAATACTAATGAATATCACAGAATAGAGAGAGAACAAGTGTAAAAGACATCAAAATGTAAGTCTCTAGTCTAGAAAGGATGTTGTACACTGCAGAAATCCTTGAAATAGAGTTACTTCACATGAAACCAGTGTTTCAAACCACCAGAATGCACTGAAAAGTAGTATTTAACTGTAAAACAGTTGAAAGACAAGTGTATATAGCTTCTCCAGTTCAGGGAAGAGTGTATAAAGTTGTTTCTACATGTGGTGAAGTCCCACAAGTAGAAAAGAAGGCCCATTATATTAAACAGCTAGAAATCAGTAGTCATTCAGAGCAAATACTAATGAATATCACAGAATAGAGAGAGAACAAGTGTAAAAGACATCAAAATGTAAGTCTCTAGTCTAGAAAGGATGTTGTACACTGCAGAAATCCTTGAAATAGAGTTACTTCACATGAAACCAGTGTTTCAAACCATCAGAATGCACTGAAAAGTAGTATTTAACTGTAAAACAGTTGAAAGACAAGTTTATATAGCTTCGCAAGTCCACAGAAGACTGTATAAAGTTGTTTCTACATGTGGTGAAGTCCCACAAGTAGAGCAGAAGGCCCATTATAGGAAACAGCTAGAAATCAGTAGTAATTCAGAGGAAATAGTAATGAATATCATAGAACTGTGTGAGAACAAGTGTAAAAGACATCAAAATGTAAGTTTCTACTCTAGAAAGGATGTTATACACTACAGAAATCCTTGAAATAGAGTTACTTCACAAGAAAACAGTGTTTCAACCCACTACAATTCACTGAAAAGTAGTATTCAACTGTAAAACAGTTGAAAGACAAGTGTATATAGCTTCTCCAGTTCAGGGAAGAGTGTATAAAGTTGTTTCTACATGTGGTGAAGTCCCACAAGTAGAAAAAAAGGCCCATTATAGGAAACAGCTAGAAATCAGTAGTCATTCAGAGCAAATACTAATGAATATCACAGAATAGAGAGAGAACAAGTGTAAAAGACATCAAAATGTAAGTCTCTAGTCTAGAAAGGATGTTGTACACTGCAGAAATCCTTGAAATAGAGTTAGTTCACATGAAACCAGTGTTTCAAACCATCAGAATGCAGTGAAAAGTAGTATTTAACTGTAAAACAGTTGAAAGACAAGTTTATATAGCTTCGCAAGTCCACAGAAGACTGTATAAAGTTGTTTCTACATGTGGTGAAGTCCCACAAGTAGAGCAGAAGGCCCATTATAGGAAACAGCTAGAAATCAGTAGTAATTCAGAGGAAATAGTAATGAATATCATAGAATTGTGTGAGAACAAGTGTAAAAGACATCACAATGTAAGTTTCTAGTCTAGAAAGGATGTTATACACTACAGAAATCCTTGAAATAGAGTTACTTCACAAGAAAACAGTGTTTCAACCCACTAGAATTCACTGAAAAGTAGTATTCAACTGTAAAACAGTTGAAAGACAAGTGTATATAGCTTCTCCAGTTCAGGGAAGAGTGTATAAAGTTGTTTCTACATGTGGTGAAGTCCCACAAGTAGAAAAAAAGGCCCATTATAGGAAACAGCTAGAAATCAGTAGTCATTCAGAGCAAATACTAATGAATATCACAGAATAGAGAGAGAACAAGTGTAAAAGACATCAAAATGTAAGTCTCTAGTCTAGAAAGGATGTTGTACACTGCAGAAATCCTTGAAATAGAGTTACTTCACAAGAAAACAGTGTTTCAACCCACTAGAATTCACTGAAAAGTAGTATTCAACTCTAAAACAGTGGAAAGACAAGTGTATATAGCTTCTCAAGTTCAGGGAAGAGTGTATAAAGTTGTTTCTACATGTGGTGAAGTCCCACAAGTAGAAAAGAAGGCCCATTATATTAAACAGCTAGAAATCAGTAGTAATTCAGAGGAAATAGTAATGAATATCATAGAATTGTGTGAGAACAAGTGTAAAAGACATCAAAATGTAAGTTTCTAGTCTAGAAAGGATGTTATACACTACAGAAATCCTTGAAATAGAGTTACTTCACAAGAAAACAGTGTTTCAACCCACTAGAATTCACTGAAAAGTAGTATTCAACTGTAAAACAGTTGAAAGACAAGTTTATATAGCTTCCAAGTTCAGCGAAGATTGTATAAACTTGTTTCTACATGTGGTGAAGTCCCACAAGTATACCAGAAGGCCCATTATAGGACACTGCAAGAAAGCATTAGTACTTCAGAGCAAATACTAATGAATATCACACAATAGTGAGAGAACAAGTGTAAAACACATCAAAAGGAAAGTCTCTAGTCTAGAAAGGATGTTGTACACTGCAGAAATCCTTAAAATAGAGTTACTTCACAAGAAAACATTGTTTCAAACCACTAGAATTCACTGAAAAGCAGTATTCAACTGTAAAACAGTTGAAAGACAAGTGTATATAGCTTCTCAAGTTCAGAGAAAAGTGTATAAAGTTGTTTCTACATGTGGTGAAGTCCCACAAGTAGAAAAGAAGGCCCATTATAGGAAACAGCTAGAAATCAGTAGTCATTCAGAGCAAATACTAATGAATATCACAGAATAGAGAGAGAACAAGTGTAAAAGACATCGAAATGTAAGTCTCTAGTCTAGAAAGGATGTTGTACACTGCAGAAATCCTTGAAATAGAGTTACTTCACATGAAACCAGTGTTTCAAACCATCAGAATGCACTGAAAAGTAGTATTTAACTGTAAAACAGTTGAAAGACAAGTTTATATAGCTTCGCAAGTCCACAGAAGACTGTATAAAGTTGTTTCTACATGTGGTGAAGTCCCACAAGTAGAAAAGAAGGCCCATTATAGGAAACAGCTAGAAATCAGTAGTCATTCAGAGCAAATACTAATGAATATCATAGAACTGTGTGAGAACAAGTGTAAAAGACATCAAAATGTAAGTCTCTAGTCTTGAAAGGATGTTATACACTACAGAAATCCTTGAAATAGAGTTACTTCACAAGAAAACAGTGTTTCAACCCACTAGAATTCACTGAAAAGTAGTATTCAACTCTAAAACAGTGGAAAGACAAGTGTATATAGCTTCTCAAGTTCAGGGAAGAGTGTATAAAGTTGTTTCTACATGTGGTGAAGTCCCACAAGTAGAAAAGAAGGCCCATTATATTAAACAGCTAGAAATCAGTAGTAATTCAGAGGAAATAGTAATGAATATCATAGAATTGTGTGAGAACAAGTGTAAAAGACATCAAAATGTAAGTTTCTAGTCTAGAAAGGATGTTATACACTACAGAAATCCTTGAAATAGAGTTACTTCACAAGAAAACAGTGTTTCAACCCACTAGAATTCACTGAAAAGTAGTATTCAACTGTAAAACAGTTGAAAGACAAGTGTATATAGCTTCTCAAGTTCAGAGAAAAGTGTATAAAGTTGTTTCTACATGTGGTGAAGTCCCACAAGTAGAAAATAAGGCCCATTATAGGAAACAGCTAGAAATCAGTAGTAATTCAGAGAAAATACTAATGAATATCATAGAACTGTGTGAGAACAAGTGTAAAAGACATCAAAATGTAAGTTTCTAGTCTAGAAAGGATGTTATACACGACAGAAATCCTTGAAATAGAGTTACTTCACATGAAACCAGTGTTTCAAACCATCAGAATGCACTGAAAAGTAGTATTTAACTGTAAAACAGTTGAAAGACAAGTTTATATAGCTTCGCAAGTCCACAGAAGACTGTATAAAGTTGTTTCTACATGTGGTGAAGTCCCACAAGTAGAAAAGAAGGCCCATTATAGGAAACAGCTAGAAATCAGTAGTCATTCAGAGCAAATACTAATGAATATCATAGAACTGTGTGAGAACAAGTGTAAAAGACATCAAAATGTAAGTCTCTAGTCTTGAAAGGATGTTATACACTACAGAAATCCTTGAAATAGAGTTACTTCACAAGAAAACAGTGTTTCAACCCACTAGAATTCACTGAAAAGTAGTATTCAACTCTAAAACAGTGGAAAGACAAGTGTATATAGCTTCTCAAGTTCAGGGAAGAGTGTATAAAGTTGTTTCTACATGTGGTGAAGTCCCACAAGTAGAAAAGAAGGCCCATTATATTAAACAGCTAGAAATCAGTAGTAATTCAGAGGAAATAGTAATGAATATCATAGAATTGTGTGAGAACAAGTGTAAAAGACATCAAAATGTAAGTTTCTAGTCTAGAAAGGATGTTATACACTACAGAAATCCTTGAAATAGAGTTACTTCACAAGAAAACAGTGTTTCAACCCACTAGAATTCACTGAAAAGTAGTATTCAACTGTAAAACAGTTGCAAGACAAGTGTATATAGCTTCTCAAGTTCAGAGAAAAGTGTATAAAGTTGTTTCTACATGTGGTGAAGTCCCACAAGTAGAAAATAAGGCCCATTATAGGAAACAGCTAGAAATCAGTAGTAATTCAGAGAAAATACTAATGAATATCATAGAACTGTGTGAGAACAAGTGTAAAAGACATCAAAATGTAAGTTTCTAGTCTAGAAAGGATGTTATACACGACAGAAATCCTTGAAATAGAGTTACTTCACAAGAAAAGAGTGTTTCAACCCACTAGAATTCACTGAAAAGTAGTATTCAACTGTAAAACAGTTGAAAGACAAGTGTATATAGCTTCTCCAGTTCAGGGAAGAGTGTATAAAGTTGTTTCTACATGTGGTGAAGTCCCACAAGTAGAAAAGAAGGCCCATTATAGGAAACAGCTAGAAATCAGTAGTCATTCAGAGCAAATACTAATGAATATCACAGAATAGAGAGAGAACAAGTGTAAAAGACATCAAAATGTAAGTCTCTAGTCTAGAAAGGATGTTGTACACTGCAGAAATCCTTGAAATAGAGTTACTTCACATGAAACCAGTGTTTCAAACCACCAGAATGCACTGAAAAGTAGTATTTAACTGTAAAACAGTTGAAAGACAAGTGTATATAGCTTCTCAAGTTCAGGGAAGAGTGTATAAAGTTGTTTCTACATGTGGTGAAGTCCCACAAGTAGAAAAGAAGGCCCATTATATTAAACAGCTAGAAATCAGTAGTCATTCAGAGCAAATACTAATGAATATCACAGAATAGAGAGAGAACAAGTGTAAAAGACATCAAAATGTAAGTCTCTAGTCTAGAAAGGATGTTGTACACTGCAGAAATCCTTGAAATTGAGTTACTTCACATGAAACCAGTGTTTCAAACCACCAGAATGCACTGAAAAGTAGTATTTAACTGTAAAACAGTTGAAAGACAAGTGTATATAGCTTCTCCAGTTCAGGGAAGAGTGTATAAAGTTGTTTCTACATGTGGTGAAGTCCCACAAGTATACCAGAAGGCCCATTATAGGAAACAGCTAGAAATCAGTAGTCATTCAGAGGAAATAGTAATGAATATCATAGAATTGTGTGAGAACAAGTGTAAAAGACATCAAAATGTAAGTTTCTAGTCTAGAAAGGATGTTATACACTACAGAAATCCTTGAAATAGAGTTACTTCACAAGAAAACAGTGTTTCAACCCACTAGAATTCACTGAAAAGTAGTATTCAACTGTAAAACAGTTGAAAGACAAGTGTATATAGCTTCTCAAGTTCAGAGAAAAGTGTATAAAGTTGTTTCTACATGTGGTGAAGTCCCACAAGTAGAAAATAAGGCCCATTATAGGAAACAGCTAGAAATCAGTAGTAATTCAGAGAAAATACTAATGAATATCATAGAACTGTGTGAGAACAAGTGTAAAAGACATCAAAATGTAAGTTTCTAGTCTAGAAAGGATGTTATACACTACAGAAATCCTTGAAATAGAGTTACTTCACAAGAAAACAGTGTTTCAACCCACTACAATTCACTGAAAAGTAGTATTCAACTGTAAAACAGTTGAAAGACAAGTGTATATAGCTTCTCCAGTTCAGGGAAGAGTGTATAAAGTTGTTTCTACATGTGGTGAAGTCCCACAAGTAGAAAAAAAGGCCCATTATAGGAAACAGCTAGAAATCAGTAGTCATTCAGAGCAAATACTAATGAATATCACAGAATAGAGAGAGAACAAGTGTAAAAGACATCAAAATGTAAGTCTCTAGTCTAGAAAGGATGTTGTACACTGCAGAAATCCTTGAAATTGAGTTACTTCACATGAAACCAGTGTTTCAAACCATCAGAATGCACTGAAAAGTAGTATTTAACTGTAAAACAGTTGAAAGACAAGTTTATATAGCTTCGCAAGTCCACAGAAGACTGTATAAAGTTGTTTCTACATGTGGTGAAGTCCCACAAGTAGAGCAGAAGGCCCATTATAGGAAACAGCTAGAAATCAGTAGTAATTCAGAGGAAATAGTAATGAATATCATAGAACTGTGTGAGAACAAGTGTAAAAGACATCAAAATGTAAGTTTCTACTCTAGAAAGGATGTTATACACTACAGAAATCCTTGAAATAGAGTTACTTCACAAGAAAACAGTGTTTCAACCCACTAGAATTCACTGAAAAGTAGTATTCAACTGTAAAACAGTTGAAAGACAAGTGTATATTGCTTCTCCAGTTCAGGGAAGAGTGTATAAAGTTGTTTCTACATGTGGTGAAGTCCCACAAGTAGAAAAAAAGGCCCATTATAGGAAACAGCTAGAAATCAGTAGTCATTCAGAGCAAATACTAATGAATATCACAGAATAGAGAGAGAACAAGTGTAAAAGACATCAAAATGTAAGTCTCTAGTCTAGAAAGGATGTTGTACACTGCAGAAATCCTTGAAATAGAGTTACTTCTCATGAAACCAGTGTTTCAAGCCACCAGAATGCACTGAAAAGTAGTATTTAACTGTAAAACAGTTGAAAGACAAGTGTATATAGCTTCTCAAGTTCAGGGAAGAGTGTATAAAGTTGTTTCTTCATGTGGTGAAGTCCCACAAGTAGAAAATAAGGCCCATTATAGGAAACAGCTAGAAATCAGTAGTCATTCAGAGCAAATACTAATGAATATCACAGAATAGAGAGAGAACAAGTGTAAAAGACATCAAAATGTAAGTCTCTAGTCTAGAAAGGATGTTGTACACTGCAGAAATCCTTGAAATAGAGTTACTTCACATGAAACCATTGTTTCAAACCATCATAATGCACTGAAAAGTAGTATTTAACTATAAAACAGTTGAAAGACAAGTTTATATAGCTTCGCAAGTCCACAGAAGACTGTATAAAGTTGTTTCTACATGTGGTGAAGTCCCACAAGTAGAGCAGAAGGCGCATTATAGGAAACAGCTAGAAATCAGTAGTAATTCAGAGGAAATAGTAATGAATATCATAGAATTGTGTGAGAACAAGTGTAAAAGACATCAAAATGTAAGTTTCTAGTCTAGAAATGATGTTATACACTACAGAAATCCTTGAAATAGAGTTACTTCACAAGAAAACAGTGTTTCAAACCATCAGAATGCACTGAAAAGTAGTATTTAACTGTAAAACAGTTGAAAGACAAGTTTATATAGCTTCGCAAGTCCACAGAAGACTGTATAAAGTTGTTTCTACATGTGGTGAAGTCCCACAAGTAGAAAAGAAGGCCCATTATAGGAAACAGCTAGAAATCAGTAGTCATTCAGAGCAAATACTAATGAATATCATAGAACTGTGTGAGAACAAGTGTAAAAGACATCAAAATGTAAGTCTCTAGTCTTGAAAGGATGTTATACACTACAGAAATCCTTGAAATAGAGTTACTTCACAAGAAAACAGTGTTTCAACCCACTAGAATTCACTGAAAAGTAGTATTCAACTCTAAAACAGTGGAAAGACAAGTGTATATAGCTTCTCAAGTTCAGGGAAGAGTGTATAAAGTTGTTTCTACATGTGGTGAAGTCCCACAAGTAGAAAAGAAGGCCCATTATATTAAACAGCTAGAAATCAGTAGTCATTCAGAGCAAATACTAATGAATATCACAGAATAGAGAGAGAACAAGTGTAAAAGACATCAAAATGTAAGTCTCTAGTCTAGAAAGGATGTTGTACACTGCAGAAATCCTTGAAATAGAGTTACTTCACATGAAACCATTGTTTCAAACCATCAGAATGCACTGAAAAGTAGTATTTAACTGTAAAACAGTTGAAAGACAAGTTTATATAGCTTCGCAAGTCCACAGAAGACTGTATAAAGTTGTTTCTACATGTGGTGAAGTCCCACAAGTAGAGCAGAAGGCGCATTATAGGAAACAGCTAGAAATCAGTAGTAATTCAGAGGAAATAGTAATGAATATCATAGAATTGTGTGAGAACAAGTGTAAAAGACATCAAAATGTAAGTCTCTAGTCTTGAAAGGATGTTATACACTACAGAAATCCTTGAAATAGATTTACTTCACAAGAAAACAGTGTTTCAACCCACTAGAATTCACTGAAAAGCAGTATTCAACTGTAAAACAGTTGAAAGACAAGTGTATATAGCTTCTCAAGTTCAGAGAAAAGTGTATAAAGTTGTTTCTACATGTGGTGAAGTCCCACAAGTAGAAAAGAAGGCCCATTATAGGAAACAGCTAGAAATCAGTAGTCATTCAGAGCAAATACTAATGAATATCACAGAATAGAGAGAGAACAAGTGTAAAAGACATCAAAATGTAAGTCTCTAGTCTAGAAAGGATGTTGTACACTGCAGAAATCCTTGAAATAGAGTTACTTCACATGAAACCAGTGTTTCAAACCACCAGAATGCACTGAAAAGTAGTATTTAACTGTAAAACAGTTGAAAGACAAGTGTATATAGCTTCTCCAGTTCAGGGAAGAGTGTATAAAGTTGTTTCTACATGTGGTGAAGTCCCACAAGTAGAAAAGAAGGCCCATTATATTAAACAGCTAGAAATCAGTAGTCATTCAGAGCAAATACTAATGAATATCACAGAATAGAGAGAGAACAAGTGTAAAAGACATCAAAATGTAAGTCTCTAGTCTAGAAAGGATGTTGTACACTGCAGAAATCCTTGAAATAGAGTTACTTCACATGAAACCAGTGTTTCAAACCATCAGAATGCACTGAAAAGTAGTATTTAACTGTAAAACAGTTGAAAGACAAGTTTATATAGCTTCGCAAGTCCACAGAAGACTGTATAAAGTTGTTTCTACATGTGGTGAAGTCCCACAAGTAGAGCAGAAGGCCCATTATAGGAAACAGCTAGAAATCAGTAGTAATTCAGAGGAAATAGTAATGAATATCATAGAACTGTGTGAGAACAAGTGTAAAAGACATCAAAATGTAAGTTTCTACTCTAGAAAGGATGTTATACACTACAGAAATCCTTGAAATAGAGTTACTTCACAAGAAAACAGTGTTTCAACCCACTACAATTCACTGAAAAGTAGTATTCAACTGTAAAACAGTTGAAAGACAAGTGTATATAGCTTCTCCAGTTCAGGGAAGAGTGTATAAAGTTGTTTCTACATGTGGTGATGTCCCACAAGTAGAAAAAAAGGCCCATTATAGGAAACAGCTAGAAATCAGTAGTCATTCAGAGCAAATACTAATGAATATCACAGAATAGAGAGAGAACAAGTGTAAAAGACATCAAAATGTAAGTCTCTAGTCTAGAAAGGATGTTGTACACTGCAGAAATCCTTGAAATAGAGTTAGTTCACATGAAACCAGTGTTTCAAACCATCAGAATGCAGTGAAAAGTAGTATTTAACTGTAAAACAGTTGAAAGACAAGTTTATATAGCTTCGCAAGTCCACAGAAGACTGTATAAAGTTGTTTCTACATGTGGTGAAGTCCCACAAGTAGAGCAGAAGGCCCATTATAGGAAACAGCTAGAAATCAGTAGTAATTCAGAGGAAATAGTAATGAATATCATAGAATTGTGTGAGAACAAGTGTAAAAGACATCACAATGTAAGTTTCTAGTCTAGAAAGGATGTTATACACTACAGAAATCCTTGAAATAGAGTTACTTCACAAGAAAACAGTGTTTCAACCCACTAGAATTCACTGAAAAGTAGTATTCAACTGTAAAACAGTTGAAAGACAAGTGTATATAGCTTCTCCAGTTCAGGGAAGAGTGTATAAAGTTGTTTCTACATGTGGTGAAGTCCCACAAGTAGAAAAAAAGGCCCATTATAGGAAACAGCTAGAAATCAGTAGTCATTCAGAGCAAATACTAATGAATATCACAGAATAGAGAGAGAACAAGTGTAAAAGACATCAAAATGTAAGTCTCTAGTCTAGAAAGGATGTTGTACACTGCAGAAATCTTTGAAATAGAGTTACTTCTCATGAAACCAGTGTTTCAAGCCACCAGAATGCACTGAAAAGTAGTATTTAACTGTAAAACAGTTGAAAGACAAGTGTATATAGCTTCTCAAGTTCAGGGAAGAGTGTATAAAGTTGTTTCTTCATGTGGTGAAGTCCCACAAGTAGAAAATAAGGCCCATTATAGGAAACAGCTAGAAATCAGTAGTAATTCAGAGAAAATACTAATGAATATCATAGAACTGTGTGAGAACAAGTGTAAAAGACATCAAAATGTAAGTTTCTAGTCTAGAAAGGATGTTATACACTACAGAAATCCTTGAAATAGAGTTACTTCACAAGAAAACAGTGTTTCAACCCACTAGAATTCACTGAAAAGTAGTATTCAACTCTAAAACAGTGGAAAGACAAGTGTATATAGCTTCTCAAGTTCAGGGAAGACTGTATAAAGTTGTTTCTACATGTGGTGAAGTCCCACAAGTAGAGCAGAAGGCGCATTATAGGAAACAGCTAGAAATCAGTAGTAATTCAGAGGAAATAGTAATGAATATCATAGAATTGTGTGAGAACAAGTGTAAAAGACATCAAAATGTAAGTTTCTAGTCTAGAAAGGATGTTATACACTACAGAAATCCTTGAAATAGAGTTACTTCACAAGAAAACAGTGTTTCAAACCATCAGAATGCACTGAAAAGTAGTATTTAACTGTAAAACAGTTGAAAGACAAGTTTATATAGCTTCGCAAGTCCACAGAAGACTGTATAAAGTTGTTTCTACATGTGGTGAAGTCCCACAAGTAGAAAAGAAGGCCCATTATAGGAAACAGCTAGAAATCAGTAGTCATTCAGAGCAAATACTAATGAATATCATAGAACTGTGTGAGAACAAGTGTAAAAGACATCAAAATGTAAGTCTCTAGTCTTGAAAGGATGTTATACACTACAGAAATCCTTGAAATAGAGTTACTTCACAAGAAAACAGTGTTTCAACCCACTAGAATTCACTGAAAAGTAGTATTCAACTCTAAAACAGTGGAAAGACAAGTGTATATAGCTTCTCAAGTTCAGGGAAGAGTGTATAAAGTTGTTTCTACATGTGGTGAAGTCCCACAAGTAGAAAAGAAGGCCCATTATATTAAACAGCTAGAAATCAGTAGTCATTCAGAGCAAATATTAATGAATATCACAGAATAGAGAGAGAACAAGTGTAAAAGACATCAAAATGTAAGTCTCTAGTCTAGAAAGGATGTTGTACACTGCAGAAATCCTTGAAATAGAGTTACTTCACATGAAACCATTGTTTCAAACCATCATAATGCACTGAAAAGTAGTATTTAACTGTAAAACAGTTGAAAGACAAGTTTATATAGCTTCGCAAGTCCACAGAAGACTGTATAAAGTTGTTTCTACATGTGGTGAAGTCCCACAAGTAGAGCAGAAGGCGCATTATAGGAAACAGCTAGAAATCAGTAGTAATTCAGAGGAAATAGTAATGAATATCATAGAATTGTGTGAGAACAAGTGTAAAAGACATCAAAATGTAAGTCTCTAGTCTTGAAAGGATGTTATACACTACAGAAATCCTTGAAATAGATTTACTTCACAAGAAAACAGTGTTTCAACCCACTAGAATTCACTGAAAAGCAGTATTCAACTGTAAAACAGTTGAAAGACAAGTGTATATAGCTTCTCAAGTTCAGAGAAAAGTGTATAAAGTTGTTTCTACATGTGGTGAAGTCCCACAAGTAGAAAAGAAGGCCCATTATAGGAAACAGCTAGAAATCAGTAGTCATTCAGAGCAAATACTAATGAATATCACAGAATAGAGAGAGAACAAGTGTAAAAGACATCAAAATGTAAGTCTCTAGTCTAGAAAGGATGTTGTACACTGCAGAAATCCTTGAAATAGAGTTACTTCACATGAAACCAGTGTTTCAAACCACCAGAATGCACTGAAAAGTAGTATTTAACTGTAAAACAGTTGAAAGACAAGTGTATATAGCTTCTCCAGTTCAGAGAAGAGTGTATAAAGTTGTTTCTACATGTGGTGAAGTCCCACAAGTAGAAAAGAAGGCCCATTATAGGAAACAGCTAGAAATCAGTAGTCATTCAGAGCAAATACTAATGAATATCACAGAATAGAGAGAGAACAAGTGTAAAAGACATCAAAATGTAAGTCTCTAGTCTAGAAAGGATGTTGTACACTGCAGAAATCCTTGAAATAGAGTTACTTCACATGAAACCAGTGTTTCAAACCATCAGAATGCACTGAAAAGTAGTATTTAACTGTAAAACAGTTGAAAGACAAGTTTATATAGCTTCGCAAGTCCACAGAAGACTGTATAAAGTTGTTTCTACATGTGGTGAAGTCCCACAAGTAGAGCAGAAGGCCCATTATAGGAAACAGCTAGAAATCAGTAGTAATTCAGAGGAAATAGTAATGAATATCATAGAACTGTGTGAGAACAAGTGTAAAAGACATCAAAATGTAAGTTTCTACTCTAGAAAGGATGTTATACACTACAGAAATCCTTGAAATAGAGTTACTTCACAAGAAAACAGTGTTTCAACCCACTACAATTCACTGAAAAGTAGTATTCAACTGTAAAACAGTTGAAAGACAAGTGTATATAGCTTCTCCAGTTCAGGGAAGAGTGTATAAAGTTGTTTCTACATGTGGTGATGTCCCACAAGTAGAAAAAAAGGCCCATTATAGGAAACAGCTAGAAATCAGTAGTCATTCAGAGCAAATACTAATGAATATCACAGAATAGAGAGAGAACAAGTGTAAAAGACATCAAAATGTAAGTCTCTAGTCTAGAAAGGATGTTGTACACTGCAGAAATCCTTGAAATAGAGTTAGTTCACATGAAACCAGTGTTTCAAACCATCAGAATGCAGTGAAAAGTAGTATTTAACTGTAAAACAGTTGAAAGACAAGTTTATATAGCTTCGCAAGTCCACAGAAGACTGTATAAAGTTGTTTCTACATGTGGTGAAGTCCCACAAGTAGAGCAGAAGGCCCATTATAGGAAACAGCTAGAAATCAGTAGTAATTCAGAGGAAATAGTAATGAATATCATAGAATTGTGTGAGAACAAGTGTAAAAGACATCACAATGTAAGTTTCTAGTCTAGAAAGGATGTTATACACTACAGAAATCCTTGAAATAGAGTTACTTCACAAGAAAACAGTGTTTCAACCCACTAGAATTCACTGAAAAGTAGTATTCAACTGTAAAACAGTTGAAAGACAAGTGTATATAGCTTCTCCAGTTCAGGGAAGAGTGTATAAAGTTGTTTCTACATGTGGTGAAGTCCCACAAGTAGAAAAAAAGGCCCATTATAGGAAACAGCTAGAAATCAGTAGTCATTCAGAGCAAATACTAATGAATATCACAGAATAGAGAGAGAACAAGTGTAAAAGACATCAAAATGTAAGTCTCTAGTCTAGAAAGGATGTTGTACACTGCAGAAATCTTTGAAATAGAGTTACTTCTCATGAAACCAGTGTTTCAAGCCACCAGAATGCACTGAAAAGTAGTATTTAACTGTAAAACAGTTGAAAGACAAGTGTATATAGCTTCTCAAGTTCAGGGAAGAGTGTATAAAGTTGTTTCTTCATGTGGTGAAGTCCCACAAGTAGAAAATAAGGCCCATTATAGGAAACAGCTAGAAATCAGTAGTAATTCAGAGAAAATACTAATGAATATCATAGAACTGTGTGAGAACAAGTGTAAAAGACATCAAAATGTAAGTTTCTAGTCTAGAAAGGATGTTATACACTACAGAAATCCTTGAAATAGAGTTACTTCACAAGAAAACAGTGTTTCAACCCACTAGAATTCACTGAAAAGTAGTATTCAACTCTAAAACAGTGGAAAGACAAGTGTATATAGCTTCTCAAGTTCAGGGAAGACTGTATAAAGTTGTTTCTACATGTGGTGAAGTCCCACAAGTAGAGCAGAAGGCGCATTATAGGAAACAGCTAGAAATCAGTAGTAATTCAGAGGAAATAGTAATGAATATCATAGAATTGTGTGAGAACAAGTGTAAAAGACATCAAAATGTAAGTTTCTAGTCTAGAAAGGATGTTATACACTACAGAAATCCTTGAAATAGAGTTACTTCACAAGAAAACAGTGTTTCAAACCATCAGAATGCACTGAAAAGTAGTATTTAACTGTAAAACAGTTGAAAGACAAGTTTATATAGCTTCGCAAGTCCACAGAAGACTGTATAAAGTTGTTTCTACATGTGGTGAAGTCCCACAAGTAGAAAAGAAGGCCCATTATAGGAAACAGCTAGAAATCAGTAGTCATTCAGAGCAAATACTAATGAATATCATAGAACTGTGTGAGAACAAGTGTAAAAGACATCAAAATGTAAGTCTCTAGTCTTGAAAGGATGTTATACACTACAGAAATCCTTGAAATAGAGTTACTTCACAAGAAAACAGTGTTTCAACCCACTAGAATTCACTGAAAAGTAGTATTCAACTCTAAAACAGTGGAAAGACAAGTGTATATAGCTTCTCAAGTTCAGGGAAGAGTGTATAAAGTTGTTTCTACATGTGGTGAAGTCCCACAAGTAGAAAAGAAGGCCCATTATATTAAACAGCTAGAAATCAGTAGTCATTCAGAGCAAATATTAATCAATATCACAGAATAGAGAGAGAACAAGTGTAAAAGACATCAAAATGTAAGTCTCTAGTCTAGAAAGGATGTTGTACACTGCAGAAATCCTTGAAATAGAGTTACTTCACATGAAACCATTGTTTCAAACCATCATAATGCACTGAAAAGTAGTATTTAACTGTAAAACAGTTGAAAGACAAGTTTATATAGCTTCGCAAGTCCACAGAAGACTGTATAAAGTTGTTTCTACATGTGGTGAAGTCCCACAAGTAGAGCAGAAGGCGCATTATAGGAAACAGCTAGAAATCAGTAGTAATTCAGAGGAAATAGTAATGAATATCATAGAATTGTGTGAGAACAAGTGTAAAAGACATCAAAATGTAAGTCTCTAGTCTTGAAAGGATGTTATACACTACAGAAATCCTTGAAATAGATTTACTTCACAAGAAAACAGTGTTTCAACCCACTAGAATTCACTGAAAAGCAGTATTCAACTGTAAAACAGTTGAAAGACAAGTGTATATAGCTTCTCAAGTTCAGAGAAAAGTGTATAAAGTTGTTTCTACATGTGGTGAAGTCCCACAAGTAGAAAAGAAGGCCCATTATAGGAAACAGCTAGAAATCAGTAGTCATTCAGAGCAAATACTAATGAATATCACAGAATAGAGAGAGAACAAGTGTAAAAGACATCAAAATGTAAGTCTCTAGTCTAGAAAGGATGTTGTACACTGCAGAAATCCTTGAAATAGAGTTACTTCACATGAAACCAGTGTTTCAAACCACCAGAATGCACTGAAAAGTAGTATTTAACTGTAAAACAGTTGAAAGACAAGTGTATATAGCTTCTCCAGTTCAGAGAAGAGTGTATAAAGTTGTTTCTACATGTGGTGAAGTCCCACAAGTAGAAAAGAAGGCCCATTATAGGAAACAGCTAGAAATCAGTAGTCATTCAGAGCAAATACTAATGAATATCACAGAATAGAGAGAGAACAAGTGTAAAAGACATCAAAATGTAAGTCTCTAGTCTAGAAAGGATGTTGTACACTGCAGAAATCCTTGAAATAGAGTTACTTCACATGAAACCAGTGTTTCAAACCACCAGAATGCACTGAAAAGTAGTATTTAACTGTAAAACAGTTGAAAGACAAGTGTATATAGCTTCTCCAGTTCAGAGAAGAGTGTATAAAGTTGTTTCTACATGTGGTGAAGTCCCACAAGTAGAAAAGAAGGCCCATTATAGGAAACAGCTAGAAATCAGTAGTCATTCAGAGCAAATACTAATGAATATCACAGAATAGAGAGAGAACAAGTGTAAAAGACATCAAAATGTAAGTCTCTAGTCTAGAAAGGATGTTGTACACTGCAGAAATCCTTGAAATAGAGTTACTTCACATGAAACCAGTGTTTCAAACCATCAGAATGCACTGAAAAGTAGTATTTAACTGTAAAACAGTTGAAAGACAAGTTTATATAGCTTCGCAAGTCCACAGAAGACTGTATAAAGTTGTTTCTACATGTGGTGAAGTCCCACAAGTAGAGCAGAAGGCCCATTATAGGAAACAGCTAGAAATCAGTAGTAATTCAGAGGAAATAGTAATGAATATCATAGAACTGTGTGAGAACAAGTGTAAAAGACATCAAAATGTAAGTTTCTACTCTAGAAAGGATGTTATACACTACAGAAATCCTTGAAATAGAGTTACTTCACAAGAAAACAGTGTTTCAACCCACTACAATTCACTGAAAAGTAGTATTCAACTGTAAAACAGTTGAAAGACAAGTGTATATAGCTTCTCCAGTTCAGGGAAGAGTGTATAAAGTTGTTTCTACATGTGGTGAAGTCCCACAAGTAGAAAAAAAGGCCCATTATAGGAAACAGCTAGAAATCAGTAGTCATTCAGAGCAAATACTAATGAATATCACAGAATAGAGAGAGAACAAGTGTAAAAGACATCAAAATGTAAGTCTCTAGTCTGGAAAGGATGTTGTACACTGCAGAAATCCTTGAAATAGAGTTAGTTCACATGAAACCAGTGTTTCAAACCATCAGAATGCAGTGAAAAGTAGTATTTAACTGTAAAACAGTTGAAAGACAAGTTTATATAGCTTCGCAAGTCCACAGAAGACTGTATAAAGTTGTTTCTACATGTGGTGAAGTCCCACAAGTAGAGCAGAAGGCCCATTATAGGAAACAGCTAGAAATCAGTAGTAATTCAGAGGAAATAGTAATGAATATCATAGAATTGTGTGAGAACAAGTGTAAAAGACATCACAATGTAAGTTTCTAGTCTAGAAAGGATGTTATACACTACAGAAATCCTTGAAATAGAGTTACTTCACAAGAAAACAGTGTTTCAACCCACTAGAATTCACTGAAAAGTAGTATTCAACTGTAAAACAGTTGAAAGACAAGTGTATATAGCTTCTCCAGTTCAGGGAAGAGTGTATAAAGTTGTTTCTACATGTGGTGAAGTCCCACAAGTAGAAAAAAAGGCCCATTATAGGAAACAGCTAGAAATCAGTCGTCATTCAGAGCAAATACTAATGAATATCACAGAATAGAGAGAGAACAAGTGTAAAAGACATCAAAATGTAAGTCTCTAGTCTAGAAAGGATGTTGTACACTGCAGAAATCTTTGAAATAGAGTTACTTCTCATGAAACCAGTGTTTCAAGCCACCAGAATGCACTGAAAAGTAGTATTTAACTGTAAAACAGTTGAAAGACAAGTGTATATAGCTTCTCAAGTTCAGGGAAGAGTGTATAAAGTTGTTTCTTCATGTGGTGAAGTCCCACAAGTAGAAAATAAGGCCCATTATAGGAAACAGCTAGAAATCAGTAGTAATTCAGAGAAAATACTAATGAATATCATAGAACTGTGTGAGAACAAGTGTAAAAGACATCAAAATGTAAGTTTCTAGTCTAGAAAGGATGTTATACACTACAGAAATCCTTGAAATAGAGTTACTTCACAAGAAAACAGTGTTTCAACCCACTAGAATTCACTGAAAAGTAGTATTCAACTCTAAAACAGTGGAAAGACAAGTGTATATAGCTTCTCAAGTTCAGGGAAGACTGTATAAAGTTGTTTCTACATGTGGTGAAGTCCCAGAAGTAGAAAAGAAGGCCCATTATATTAAACAGCTAGAAATCAGTAGTCATTCAGAGCAAATACTAATGAATATCACAGAATAGAGAGAGAACAAGTGTAAAAGACATCAAAATGTAAGTCTCTAGTCTAGAAAGGATGTTGTACACTGCAGAAATCCTTGAAATAGAGTTACTTCACATGAAACCATTGTTTCAAACCATCATAATGCACTGAAAAGTAGTATTTAACTGTAAAACAGTTGAAAGACAAGTCTTTATAGCTTAGCAAGTCCACAAAAGACTGTATAAAGTTGTTTCTACATGTGGTGAAGTCCCACAAGTAGAGCAGAAGGCGCATTATAGGAAACAGCTAGAAATCAGTAGTAATTCAGAGGAAATAGTAATGAATATCATAGAACTGTGTGAGAACAAGTGTAAAAGACATCAAAATGTAAGTTTCTAGTCTAGAAAGGATGTTATACACGACAGAAATCCTTGAAATAGAGTTACTTCACAAGAAAAGAGTGTTTCAACCCACTAGAATTCACTGAAAAGTAGTATTCACCTGTAAAACAGTTGAAAGACAAGTGTATATAGCTTCTCCAGTTAAGGGAAGAGTGTATAAAGTTGTTTCTACATGTGGTGAAGTCCCACAAGTAGAAAAGAAGGCCCATTATAGGAAACAGCTAGAAATCAGTAGTCATTCAGAGCAAATACTAATGAATATCATAGAACTGTGTGAGAACAAGTGTAAAAGACATCAAAATGTAAGTCTCTAGTCTTGAAAGGATGTTATACACTACAGAAATGCTTGAAATAGAGTTACTTCACAAGAAAACAGTGTTACAACCCACTAGAATTCACTGAAAAGTAGTATTCAACTCTAAAACAGTGGAAAGACAAGTGTATATAGCTTCTCAAGTTCAGGGAAGAGTGTATAAAGTTGTTTCTACATGTGGTGAAGTCCCAGAAGTAGAAAAGAAGGCCCATTATATTAAACAGCTAGAAATCAGTAGTCATTCAGAGCAAATACTAATGAATATCACAGAATAGAGAGAGAACAAGTGTAAAAGACATCAAAATGTAAGTCTCTAGTCTAGAAAGGATGTTGTACACTGCAGAAATCCTTGAAATAGAGTTACTTCACATGAAACCAGTGTTTCAAACCACCAGAATGCACTGAAAAGTAGTATTCAACTGTAAAACTGTTGAAAGACAAGTGTATATAGCTTCTCAATTTCAGGGAAGAGTGTATAAAGTTGTTTCTACATGTGGTGAAGTCCCACAAGTAGAAAAGAAGGCCCATTATATTAAACAGCTAGAAATCAGTAGTCATTCAGAGCAAATACTAATGAATATCACAGAATAGAGAGAGAACAAGTGTAAAAGATATCAAAATGTAAGTCTCTAGTCTAGAAAGGATGTTGTACACTGCAGAAATCCTTGAAATAGAGTTACTTCACATGAAACCATTGTTTCAAACCATCATAATGCACTGAAAAGTAGTATTTAACTGTAAAACAGTTGAAAGACAAGTTTATATAGCTTCGCAAGTCCACAGAAGACTGTATAAAGTTGTTTCTACATGTGGTGAAGTCCCACAAGTAGAAAATAAGGCCCATTATAGGAAACAGCTAGAAATCAGTAGTAATTCAGAGAAAATACTAATGAATATCATAGAACTGTGTGAGAACAAGTGTAAAAGACATCAAAATGTAAGTTTCTAGTCTAGAAAGGATGTTATACACTACAGAAATCCTTGAAATAGAGTTACTTCACAAGAAAAGAATGTTTCAATCCACTAGAATTCACTGAAAAGTAGTATTCAACTGTAAAACAGTTGAAAGACAAGTGTATATAGCTTCTCCAGTTCAGGGAAGAGTGTATAAAGTTGTTTCTACATGTGGTGAAGTCCCACAAGTAGAAAAGAAGGCCCATTATAGGAAATAGCTAGAAATCAGTAGTCATTCAGAGCAAATACTAATGAATATCACAGAATAGAGAGAGAACAAGTGTAAAAGACATCAAAATGTAAGTCTCTAGTCTAGAAAGGATGTTGTACACTGCAGAAATCCTTGAAATAGAGTTAGTTCACATGAAACCAGTGTTTCAAACCACCAGAATGCACTGAAAAGTAGTATTTAACTGTAAAACAGTTGAAAGACAAGTGTATATAGCTTCTCCAGTTCAGGGAAGAGTGTATAAAGTTGTTTCTACATGTGGTGAAGTCCCACAAGTAGAAAAGAAGGCCCATTATATTAAACAGCTAGAAATCAGTAGTCATTCAGAGCAAATACTAATGAATATCACAGAATAGAGAGAGAACAAGTGTAAAAGACATCAAAATGTAAGTCTCTAGTCTAGAAAGGATGTTGTACACTGCAGAAATCCTTGAAATAGAGTTACTTCACATGAAACCAGTGTTTCAAACCATCAGAATGCACTGAAAAGTAGTATTTAACTGTAAAACAGTTGAAAGACAAGTTTATATAGCTTCGCAAGTCCACAGAAGACTGTATAAAGTTGTTTCTACATGTGGTGAAGTCCCACAAGTAGAGCAGAAGGCCCATTATAGGAAACAGCTAGAAATCAGTAGTAATTCAGAGGAAATAGTAATGAATATCATAGAACTGTGTGAGAACAAGTGTAAAAGACATCAAAATGTAAGTTTCTACTCTAGAAAGGATGTTATACACTACAGAAATCCTTGAAATAGAGTTACTTCACAAGAAAACAGTGTTTCAACCCACTACAATTCACTGAAAAGTAGTATTCAACTGTAAAACAGTTGAAAGACAAGTGTATATAGCTTCTCCAGTTCAGGGAAGAGTGTATAAAGTTGTTTCTACATGTGGTGAAGTCCCACAAGTAGAAAAAAAGGCCCATTATAGGAAACAGCTAGAAATCAGTAGTCATTCAGAGCAAATACTAATGAATATCACAGAATAGAGAGAGAACAAGTGTAAAAGACATCAAAATGTAAGTCTCTAGTCTAGAAAGGATGTTGTACACTGCAGAAATCCTTGAAATAGAGTTAGTTCACATGAAACCAGTGTTTCAAACCATCAGAATGCAGTGAAAAGTAGTATTTAACTGTAAAACAGTTGAAAGACAAGTTTATATAGCTTCGCAAGTCCACAGAAGACTGTATAAAGTTGTTTCTACATGTGGTGAAGTCCCACAAGTAGAGCAGAAGGCGCATTATAGGAAACAGCTAGAAATCAGTAGTAATTCAGAGGAAATAGTAATGAATATCATAGAACTGTGTGAGAACAAGTGTAAAAGACATCAAAATGTAAGTTTCTAGTCTAGAAAGGATGTTATACACGACAGAAATCCTTGAAATAGAGTTACTTCACAAGAAAAGAGTGTTTCAACCCACTAGAATTCACTGAAAAGTAGTATTCACCTGTAAAACAGTTGAAAGACAAGTGTATATAGCTTCTCCAGTTAAGGGAAGAGTGTATAAAGTTGTTTCTACATGTGGTGAAGTCCCACAAGTAGAAAAGAAGGCCCATTATAGGAAACAGCTAGAAATCAGTAGTCATTCAGAGCAAATACTAATGAATATCACAGAATAGAGAGAGAACAAGTGTAAAAGAAATCAAAATGTAAGTCTCTAGTCTAGAAAGGATGTTGTACACTGCAGAAATCTTTGAAATAGAGTTACTTCTCATGAAACCAGTGTTTCAAGCCACCAGAATGCACTGAAAAGTAGTATTTAACTGTAAAACAGTTGAAAGACAAGTGTATATAGCTTCTCAAGTTCAGGGAAGAGTGTATAAAGTTGTTTCTTCATGTGGTGAAGTCCCACAAGTAGAAAATAAGGCCCATTATAGGAAACAGCTAGAAATCAGTAGTAATTCAGAGAAAATACTAATGAATATCATAGAACTGTGTGAGAACAAGTGTAAAAGACATCAAAATGTAAGTTTCTAGTCTAGAAAGGATGTTATACACTACAGAAATCCTTGAAATAGAGTTACTTCACAAGAAAACAGTGTTTCAACCCACTAGAATTCACTGAAAAGTAGTATTCAACTCTAAAACAGTGGAAAGACAAGTGTATATAGCTTCTCAAGTTCAGGGAAGAGTGTATAAAGTTGTTTCTACATGTGGTGAAGTCCCAGAAGTAGAAAAGAAGGCCCATTATATTAAACAGCTAGAAATCAGTAGTCATTCAGAGCAAATACTAATGAATATCACAGAATAGAGAGAGAACAAGTGTAAAAGACATCAAAATGTAAGTCTCTAGTCTAGAAAGGATGTTGTACACTGCAGAAATCCTTGAAATAGAGTTACTTCACATGAAACCATTGTTTCAAACCATCATAATGCACTGAAAAGTAGTATTTAACTGTAAAACAGTTGAAAGACAAGTCTTTATAGCTTCGCAAGTCCACAAAAGACTGTATAAAGTTGTTTCTACATGTGGTGAAGTCCCACAAGTAGAGCAGAAGGCGCATTATAGGAAACAGCTAGAAATCAGTAGTAATTCAGAGGAAATAGTAATGAATATCATAGAACTGTGTGAGAACAAGTGTAAAAGACATCAAAATGTAAGTTTCTAGTCTAGAAAGGATGTTATACACGACAGAAATCCTTGAAATAGAGTTACTTCACAAGAAAAGAGTGTTTCAACCCACTAGAATTCACTGAAAAGTAGTATTCACCTGTAAAACAGTTGAAAGACAAGTGTATATAGCTTCTCCAGTTAAGGGAAGAGTGTATAAAGTTGTTTCTACATGTGGTGAAGTCCCACAAGTAGAAAAGAAGGCCCATTATAGGAAACAGCTAGAAATCAGTAGTCATTCAGAGCAAATACTAATGAATATCACAGAATAGAGAGAGAACAAGTGTAAAAGACATCAAAATGTAAGTCTCTAGTCTAGAAAGGATGTTGTACACTGCAGAAATCCTTGAAATAGAGTTACTTCACATGAAACCAGTGTTTCAAACCACCAGAATGCACTGAAAAGTAGTATTCAACTGTAAAACTGTTGAAAGACAAGTGTATATAGCTTCTCAATTTCAGGGAAGAGTGTATAAAGTTGTTTCTACATGTGGTGAAGTCCCACAAGTAGAAAAGAAGGCCCATTATATTAAACAGCTAGAAATCAGTAGTCATTCAGAGCAAATACTAATGAATATCACAGAATAGAGAGAGAACAAGTGTAAAAGATATCAAAATGTAAGTCTCTAGTCTAGAAAGGATGTTGTACACTGCAGAAATCCTTGAAATAGAGTTACTTCACATGAAACCATTGTTTCAAACCATCATAATGCACTGAAAAGTAGTATTTAACTGTAAAACAGTTGAAAGACAAGTTTATATAGCTTCGCAAGTCCACAGAAGACTGTATAAAGTTGTTTCTACATGTGGTGAAGTCCCACAAGTAGAAAATAAGGCCCATTATAGGAAACAGCTAGAAATCAGTAGTAATTCAGAGAAAATACTAATGAATATCATAGAACTGTGTGAGAACAAGTGTAAAAGACATCAAAATGTAAGTTTCTAGTCTAGAAAGGATGTTATACACTACAGAAATCCTTGAAATAGAGTTACTTCACAAGAAAAGAATGTTTCAACCCACTAGAATTCACTGAAAAGTAGTATTCAACTGTAAAACAGTTGAAAGACAAATGTATATAGCTTCTCCAGTTCAGGGAAGAGTGTATAAAGTTGTTTCTACATGTGGTGAAGTCCCACAAGTAGAAAAGAAGGCCCATTATAGGAAATAGCTAGAAATCAGTAGTCATTCAGAGCAAATACTAATGAATATCACAGAATAGAGAGAGAACAAGTGTAAAAGACATCAAAATGTAAGTCTCTAGTCTAGAAAGGATGTTGTACACTGCAGAAATCCTTGAAATAGAGTTAGTTCACATGAAACCAGTGTTTCAAACCACCAGAATGCACTGAAAAGTAGTATTTAACTGTAAAACAGTTGAAAGACAAGTGTATATAGCTTCTCAAGTTCAGGGAAGAGTGTATAAAGTTGTTTCTACATGTGGTGAAGTCCCACAAGTAGAGCAGAAGGCCCATTATATTAAACAGCTAGAAATCAGTAGTCATTCAGAGCAAATACTAATGAATATCACAGAATAGAGAGAGAACAAGTGTAAAAGACATCAAAATGTAAGTCTCTAGTCTAGAAAGGATGTTGTACACTGCAGAAATCCTTGAAATTGAGTTACTTCACATGAAACCAGTGTTTCAAACCACCAGAATGCACTGAAAAGTAGTATTTAACTGTAAAACAGTTGAAAGACAAGTGTATATAGCTTCTCCAGTTCAGGGAAGAGTGTATAAAGTTGTTTCTACATGTGGTGAAGTCCCACAAGTAGAAAAGAAGGCCCATTATATTAAACAGCTAGAAATCAGTAGTCATTCAGAGCAAATACTAATGAATATCACAGAATAGAGAGAGAACAAGTGTAAAAGACATCAAAATGTAAGTCTCTAGTCTAGAAAGGATGTTGTACACTGCAGAAATCCTTGAAATAGAGTTACTTCACATGAAACCAGTGTTTCAAACCATCAGAATGCACTGAAAAGTAGTATTTAACTGTAAAACAGTTGAAAGACAAGTTTATATAGCTTCGCAAGTCCACAGAAGACTGTATAAAGTTGTTTCTACATGTGGTGAAGTCCCACAAGTAGAGCAGAAGGCCCATTATAGGAAACAGCTAGAAATCAGTAGTAATTCAGAGGAAATAGTAATGAATATCATAGAACTGTGTGAGAACAAGTGTAAAAGACATCAAAATGTAAGTTTCTACTCTAGAAAGGATGTTATACACTACAGAAATCCTTGAAATAGAGTTACTTCACAAGAAAACAGTGTTTCAACCCACTACAATTCACTGAAAAGTAGTATTCAACTGTAAAACAGTTGAAAGACAAGTGTATATAGCTTCTCCAGTTCAGGGAAGAGTGTATAAAGTTGTTTCTACATGTGGTGAAGTCCCACAAGTAGAAAAAAAGGCCCATTATAGGAAACAGCTAGAAATCAGTAGTCATTCAGAGCAAATACTAATGAATATCACAGAATAGAGAGAGAACAAGTGTAAAAGACATCAAAATGTAAGTTTCTAGTCTAGAAAGGATGTTATACACTACAGAAATCCTTGAAATAGAGTTACTTCACAAGAAAACAGTGTTTCAACCCACTAGAATTCACTGAAAAGTAGTATTCAACTCTAAAACAGTGGAAAGACAAGTGTATATAGCTTCTCAAGTTCAGGGAAGAGTGTATAAAGTTGTTTCTACATGTGGTGAAGTCCCAGAAGTAGAAAAGAAGGCCCATTATATTAAACAGCTAGAAATCAGTAGTCATTCAGAGCAAATACTAATGAATATCACAGAATAGAGAGAGAACAAGTGTAAAAGACATCAAAATGTAAGTCTCTAGTCTAGAAAGGATGTTGTACACTGCAGAAATCCTTGAAATAGAGTTACTTCACATGAAACCATTGTTTCAAACCATCATAATGCACTGAAAAGTAGTATTTAACTGTAAAACAGTTGAAAGACAAGTCTTTATAGCTTCGCAAGTCCACAAAAGACTGTATAAAGTTGTTTCTACATGTGGTGAAGTCCCACAAGTAGAGCAGAAGGCGCATTATAGGAAACAGCTAGAAATCAGTAGTAATTCAGAGGAAATAGTAATGAATATCATAGAACTGTGTGAGAACAAGTGTAAAAGACATCAAAATGTAAGTTTCTAGTCTAGAAAGGATGTTATACACGACAGAAATCCTTGAAATAGAGTTACTTCACAAGAAAAGAGTGTTTCAACCCACTAGAATTCACTGAAAAGTAGTATTCACCTGTAAAACAGTTGAAAGACAAGTGTATATAGCTTCTCCAGTTAAGGGAAGAGTGTATAAAGTTGTTTCTACATGTGGTGAAGTCCCACAAGTAGAAAAGAAGGCCCATTATAGGAAACAGCTAGAAATCAGTAGTCATTCAGAGCAAATACTAATGAATATCACAGAATAGAGAGAGAACAAGTGTAAAAGACATCAAAATGTAAGTCTCTAGTCTAGAAAGGATGTTGTACACTGCAGAAATCCTTAAAATAGAGTTACTTCACATGAAACCAGTGTTTCAAACCACCAGAATGCACTGAAAAGTAGTATTCAACTGTAAAACTGTTGAAAGACAAGTGTATATAGCTTCTCAATTTCAGGGAAGAGTGTATAAAGTTGTTTCTACATGTGGTGAAGTCCCACAAGTAGAAAAGAAGGCCCATTATATTAAACAGCTAGAAATCAGTAGTCATTCAGAGCAAATACTAATGAATATCACAGAATAGAGAGAGAACAAGTGTAAAAGATATCAAAATGTAAGTCTCTAGTCTAGAAAGGATGTTGTACACTGCAGAAATCCTTGAAATAGAGTTACTTCACATGAAACCATTGTTTCAAACCATCATAATGCACTGAAAAGTAGTATTTAACTGTAAAACAGTTGAAAGACAAGTGTATATAGCTTCTCCAGTTCAGGGAAGAGTGTATAAAGTTGTTTCTACATGTGGTGAAGTCCCACAAGTAGAAAAGAAGGCCCATTATAGGAAATAGCTAGAAATCAGTAGTCATTCAGAGCAAATACTAATGAATATCACAGAATAGAGAGAGAACAAGTGTAAAAGACATCAAAATGTAAGTCTCTAGTCTAGAAAGGATGTTGTACACTGCAGAAATCCTTGAAATAGAGTTAGTTCACATGAAACCAGTGTTTCAAACCACCAGAATGCACTGAAAAGTAGTATTTAACTGTAAAACAGTTGAAAGACAAGTGTATATAGCTTCTCAAGTTCAGGGAAGAGTGTATAAAGTTGTTTCTACATGTGGTGAAGTCCCACAAGTAGAGCAGAAGGCCCATTATAGGAAACAGCTAGAAATCAGTAGTAATTCAGAGGAAATAGTAATGAATATCATAGAACTGTGTGAGAACAAGTGTAAAAGACATCAAAATGTAAGTTTCTAGTCTAGAAAGGATGTTATACACTACAGAAATCCTTGAAATAGAGTTACTTCACAAGAAAACAGTGTTTCAACCCACTAGAATTCACTGAAAAGTAGTATTCAACTGTAAAACAGTTGAAAGACAAGTTTATATAGCTTCGCAAGTCCACAGAAGACTGTTTAAGTTGGTTCTACATGTGGTGAAGTCCCACAAGTATACCAGAAGGCCCATTATAGGACACTGCAAGAAAGCATTAGTAATTCAGAGCAAATACTAATGAATATCACAGAATAGTGAGAGAACAAGTGTAAAACACATCAAAATGAAAGTGTGTAGTCTAGAAAGGATGTTGTACACTGCTGAAATCCTTGAAATAGAGTTAGTTCACATGAAACCAGTGTTTCAAACTACCAGAATGCACTGAAAAGTAGTATTCAACTGTAAAACAGTTGGAAGACAAGTTTATATAGCTTCGCAAGTCCACAGAAGACTGTATAAAGTTGTTTCTACATGTGGTGAAGTCCCACAAGTAGAGCAGAAGGCCCATTATAGGAAACAGCTAGAAATCAGTAGTAATTCAGAGGAAATACTAATGAATATCATAGAATTGTGTGAGAACAAGTGTAAAAGACATCAAAATGTAAGTTTCTAGTCTAGAAAGGATGTTATATACTACAGAAATCCTTGAAATAGAGTTACTTCACAAGAAAACAGTGTTTCAACCCACTAGAATTCACTGAAAAGTAGTATTCAACTGTAAAACTGTTGAAAGACAAGTGTATATAGCTTCTCAAGTTCAGGGAAGAGTGTATAAAGTTGTTTCTACATGTGGTGAAGTCCCACAAGTAGAAAAGAAGGCCCATTATATTAAACAGCTAGAAATCAGTAGTCATTCAGAGCAAATACTAATGAATATCACAGAATAGAGAGAGAACAAGTGTAAAAGACATCAAAATGTAAGTCTCTAGTCTAGAAAGGATGTTGTACACTGCAGAAATCCTTGAAATAGAGTTACTTCACATGAAACCATTGTTTCAAACCATCATAATGCACTGAAAAGTAGTATTTAACTGTAAAACAGTTGGAAGACAAGTTTATATAGCTTCGCAAGTCCACAGAAGACTGTATAAAGTTGTTTCTACATGTGGTGAAGTCCCACAAGTAGAGCAGAAGGCGCATTATAGGAAACAGCTAGAAATCAGTAGTAATTCAGAGGAAATAGTAATGAATATCATAGAATTGTGTGAGAACAAGTGTAAAAGACATCGAAATGTAAGTTTCTAGTCTAGAAAGGATGTTATACACTACAGAAATCCTTGAAATAGAGTTACTTCACAAGAAAACAGTGTTTCAACCCACTAGAATTCACTGAAAAGTAGTATTCAACTGTAAAACAGTTGAAAGACAAGTGTATATAGCTTCTCCAGTTCAGGGAAGAGTGTATAAAGTTGTTTCTACATGTGGTGAAGTCCCACAAGTAGAAAAGAAGGCCCATTATAGGAAACAGCTAGAAATCAGTAGTCATTCAGAGCAAATACTAATGAATATCACAGAATAGAGAGAGAACAAGTGTAAAAGACATCAAAATGTAAGTCTCTAGTCTAGAAAGGATGTTGTACACTGCAGAAATCCTTGAAATAGAGTTACTTCACATGAAACCAGTGTTTCAAACCACCAGAATGCACTGAAAAGTAGTATTTAACTGTAAAACAGTTGAAAGACAAGTGTATATAGCTTCTCCAGTTCAGGGAAGAGTGTATAAAGTTGTTTCTACATGTGGTGAAGTCCCACAAGTAGAAAAGAAGGCCCATTATATTAAACAGCTAGAAATCATTAGTCATTCAGAGCAAATACTAATGAATATCACAGAATAGAGAGAGAACAAGTGTAAAAGACATCAAAATGTAAGTCTCTAGTCTAGAAAGGATGTTGTACACTGCATAAATCCTTGAAATAGAGTTACTTCACATGAAACCAGTGTTTCAAACCATCAGAATGCACTGAAAAGTAGTATTTAACTGTAAAACAGTTGAAAGACAAGTTTATATAGCTTCGCAAGTCCACAGAAACCTGTATAAAGTTGTTTCTACATGTGGTGAAGTCCCACAAGTAGAGCAGAAGGCCCATTATAGGAAACAGCTAGAAATCAGTAGTAATTCAGAGGAAATAGTAATGAATATCATAGAACTGTGTGAGAACAAGTGTAAAAGACATCAAAATGTAAGTTTCTAGTCTAGAAAGGATGTTATACACTACAGAAATCCTTGAAATAGAGTTACTTCACAAGAAAACAGTGTTTCAACCCACTAGAATTCACTGAAAAGCAGTATTCAACTGTAAAACAGTTGAAAGACAAGTGTATATAGCTTCTCAAGTTCAGAGAAAAGTGTATAAAGTTGTTTCTACATGTGGTGAAGTCCCACAAGTAGAAAAGAAGGCCCATTATAGGAAACAGCTAGAAATCAGTAGTCATTCAGAGCAAATACTAATGAATATCACAGAATAGAGAGAGAACAAGTGTAAAAGACATCAAAATGTAAGTCTCTAGTCTAGAAAGGATGTTGTACACTGCAGAAATCCTTGAAATTGAGTTACTTCACATGAAACCAGTGTTTCAAACCACCAGAATGCACTGAAAAGTAGTATTTAACTGTAAAACAGTTGAAAGACAAGTGTATATAGCTTCTCCAGTTCAGGGAAGAGTGTATAAAGTTGTTTCTACATGTGGTGAAGTCCCACAAGTAGAAAAGAAGGCCCATTATATTAAACAGCTAGAAATCAGTAGTCATTCAGAGCAAATACTAATGAATATCACAGAATAGAGAGAGAACAAGTGTAAAAGACATCAAAATGTAAGTCTCTAGTCTAGAAAGGATGTTGTACACTGCAGAAATCCTTGAAATAGAGTTACTTCACATGAAACCAGTGTTTCAAACCACCAGAATGCACTGAAAAGTAGTATTTAACTGTAAAACAGTTGAAAGACAAGTGTATATAGCTTCTCCAGTTCAGGGAAGAGTGTATAAAGTTGTTTCTACATGTGGTGAAGTCCCACAAGTAGAGCAGAAGGCCCATTATAGGAAACAGCTAGAAATCAGTAGTAATTCAGAGGAAATAGTAATGAATATCATAGAACTGTGTGAGAACAAGTGTAAAAGACATCAAAATGTAAGTTTCTAGTCTAGAAAGGATGTTATACACTACAGAAATCCTTGAAATAGAGTTACTTCACAAGAAAACAGTGTTTCAACCCACTAGAATTCACTGAAAAGTAGTATTCAACTGTAAAACAGTTGAAAGACAAGTTTATATAGCTTCCAAGTTCAGAGAAGATTGTATAAAGTTGTTTCTACATGTGGTGAAGTCCCACAAGTATACCAGAAGGCCCATTATAGGACACTGCAAGAAAGCATTAGTACTTCAGAGCAAATACTAATGAATATCACAGAATAGTGAGAGAACAAGTGTAAAACACATCAAAAGGAAAGTCTCTAGTCTAGAAAGGATGTTGTACACTGCAGAAATCATTAAAATAGAGTTACTTCACAAGAAAACATTGTTTCAAACCACTAGAATTCACTGAAAAGCAGTATTCAACTGTAAAACAGTTGAAAGACAAGTGTATATAGCTTCTCAAGTTCAGAGAAAAGTGTATAAAGTTGTTTCTACATGTGGTGAAGTCCCACAAGTAGAAAATAAGGCCCATTATAGGAAACAGCTAGAAATCAGTAGTAATTCAGAGAAAATACTAATGAATATCATAGAACTGTGTGAGAACAAGTGTAAAAGACATCAAAATGTAAGTTTCTAGTCTAGAAAGGATGTTATACACTACAGAAATCCTTGAAATAGAGTTACTTCACAAGAAAAGAGTGTTTCAACCCACTAGAATTCACTGAAAAGTAGTATTCAACTGTAAAACAGTTGAAAGACAAGTGTATATAGCTTCTCCAGTTCAGGGAAGAGTGTATAAAGTTGTTTCTACATGTGGTGAAGTCCCACAAGTAGAAAAGAAGGCCCATTATAGGAAACAGCTAGAAATCAGTAGTCATTCAGAGCAAATACTAATGAATATCACAGAATAGAGAGAGAACAAGTGTAAAAGACATCAAAATGTAAGTCTCTAGTCTAGAAAGGATGTTGTACACTGCAGAAATCCTTGAAATAGAGTTACTTCACATGACACCAGTGTTTCAAACCACCAGAATGCACTGAAAAGTAGTATTTAACAGTAAAACAGTTGAAAGACAAGTGTATATAGCTTCTCAAGTTCAGGGAAGAGTGTATAAAGTTGTTTCTACATGTGGTGAAGTCCCACAAGTAGAAAAGAAGGCCCATTATATTAAACAGCTAGAAATCAGTAGTCATTCAGAGCAAATACTAATGAATATCACAGAATAGAGAGAGAACAAGTGTAAAAGACATCAAAATGTAAGTCTCTAGTCTAGAAAGGATGTTGTACACTGCAGAAATCCTTGAAATTGAGTTACTTCACATGAAACCAGTGTTTCAAACCACCAGAATGCACTGAAAAGTAGTATTTAACTGTAAAACAGTTGAAAGACAAGTGTATATAGCTTCTCCAGTTAAGGGAAGAGTGTATAAAGTTGTTTCTACATGTGGTGAAGTCCCACAAGTAGAAAAGAAGGCCCATTATATTAAACAGCTAGAAATCAGTAGTCATTCAGAGCAAATACTAATGAATATCACAGAATAGAGAGAGAACAAGTGTAAAAGACATCAAAATGTAAGTCTCTAGTCTAGAAAGGATGTTGTACACTGCAGAAATCCTTGAAATAGAGTTACTTCACATGAAACCAGTGTTTCAAACCATCAGAATGCACTGAAAAGTAGTATTTAACTGTAAAACAGTTGAAAGACAAGTTTATATAGCTTCGCAAGTCCACAGAAGACTGTATAAAGTTGTTTCTACATGTGGTGAAGTCCCACAAGTAGAGCAGAAGGCCCATTATAGGAAACAGCTAGAAATCAGTAGTAATTCAGAGGAAATAGTAATGAATATCATAGAACTGTGTGAGAACAAGTGTAAAAGACATCAAAATGTAAGTTTCTAGTCTAGAAAGGATGTTATACACTACAGAAATCCTTGAAATAGAGTTACTTCACAAGAAAACAGTGTTTCAACCCACTAGAATTCACTGAAAAGTAGTATTCAACTGTAAAACAGTTGAAAGACAAGTTTATATAGCTTCCAAGTTCAGAGAAGATTGTATAAAGTTGTTTCTACATGTGGTGAAGTCCCACAAGTATACCAGAAGGCCCATTATAGGACACTGCAAGAAAGCATTAGTACTTCAGAGCAAATACTAATGAATATCACAGAATAGTGAGAGAACAAGTGTAAAAGACATCAAAATGTAAGTCTCTAGTCTAGAAAGGATGTTGTACACTGCAGAAATCCTTGAAATAGAGTTACTTCACATGAAACCATTGTTTCAAACCATCAGAATGCACTGAAAAGTAGTATTTAACTGTAAAACAGTTGAAAGACAAGTTTATATAGCTTCGCAAGTCCACAGAAGACTGTATAAAGTTGTTTCTACATGTGGTGAAGTCCCACAAGTAGAAAATAAGGCCCATTATAGGAAACAGCTAGAAATCAGTAGTAATTCAGAGAAAATACTAATGAATATCATAGAACTGTGTGAGAACAAGTGTAAAAGACATCAAAATGTAAGTTTCTAGTCTAGAAAGGATGTTATACACTACAGAAATCCTTGAAATAGAGTTACTTCACAAGAAAACAGTGTTTCAACCCACTAGAATTCACTGAAAAGTAGTATTCAACTGTAAAACAGTTGAAAGACAAGTGTATATAGCTTCTCAAGTTCAGAGAAAAGTGTATAAAGTTGTTTCTACATGTGGTGAAGTCCCACAAGTAGAAAAGAAGGCCCATTATATTAAACAGCTAGAAATCAGTAGTAATTCAGAGAAAATACTAATGAATATCATAGAACTGTGTGAGAACAAGTGTAAAAGACATCAAAATGTAAGTTTCTAGTCTAGAAAGGATGTTATACACGACAGAAATCCTTGAAATAGAGTTACTTCACAAGAAAACAGTGTTTCAACCCACTAGAATTCACTGAAAAGTAGTATTCAACTGTAAAACAGTTGAAAGACAAGTTTATATAGCTTCCAAGTTCAGAGAAGATTGTATAAAGTTGTTTCTACATGTGGTGAAGTCCCACAAGTAGAAAAGAAGGCCCATTATAGGAAACAGCTAGAAATCAGTAGTCATTCAGAGCAAATACTAATGAATATCACAGAATAGAGAGAGAACAAGTGTAAAAGACATCAAAATGTAAGTCTCTAGTCTAGAAAGGATGTTGTACACTGCAGAAATCCTTGAAATAGAGTTACTTCACATGAAACCAGTGTTTCAAACCATCAGAATGCACTGAAAAGTAGTATTTAACTGTAAAACAGTTGAAAGACAAGTTTATATAGCTTCGCAAGTCCACAGAAGACTGTATAAAGTTGTTTCTACATGTGGTGAAGTCCCACAAGTAGAAAAGAAGGCCCATTATAGGAAACAGCTAGAAATCAGTAGTCATTCAGAGCAAATACTAATGAATATCATAGAACTGTGTGAGAACAAGTGTAAAAGACATCAAAATATAAGTCTCTAGTCTTGAAAGGATGTTATACACTACAGAAATCCTTGAAATAGAGTTACTTCACAAGAAAACAGTGTTTCAACCCACTAGAATTCACTGAAAAGTAGTATTCAACTCTAAAACAGTGGAAAGACAAGTGTATATAGCTTCTCAAGTTCAGGGAAGAGTGTATAAAGTTGTTTCTACATGTGGTGAAGTCCCACAAGTAGAAAAGAAGGCCCATTATATTAAACAGCTAGAAATCAGTAGTAATTCAGAGGAAATAGTAATGAATATCATAGAATTGTGTGAGAACAAGTGTAAAAGACATCAAAATGTAAGTTTCTAGTCTAGAAAGGATGTTATACACTACAGAAATCCTTGAAATAGAGTTACTTCACAAGAAAACAGTGTTTCAACCCACTAGAATTCACTGAAAAGTAGTATTCAACTGTAAAACAGTTGAAAGACAAGTGTATATAGCTTCTCAAGTTCAGAGAAAAGTGTATAAAGTTGTTTCTACATGTGGTGAAGTCCCACAAGTAGAAAAGAAGGCCCATTATAGGAAATAGCTAGAAATCAGTAGTCATTCAGAGCAAATACTAATGAATATCACAGAATAGAGAGAGAACAAGTGTAAAAGACATCAAAATGTAAGTCTCTAGTCTAGAAAGGATGTTGTACACTGCAGAAATCCTTGAAATAGAGTTAGTTCACATGAAACCAGTGTTTCAAACCACCAGAATGCACTGAAAAGTAGTATTTAACTGTAAAACAGTTGAAAGACAAGTGTATATAGCTTCTCAAGTTCAGGGAAGAGTGTATAAAGTTGTTTCTACATGTGGTGAAGTCCCACAAGTAGAGCAGAAGGCCCATTATAGGAAACAGCTAGAAATCAGTAGTAATTCAGAGGAAATAGTAATGAATATCATAGAACTGTGTGAGAACAAGTGTAAAAGACATCAAAATGTAAGTTTCTAGTCTAGAAAGGATGTTATACACTACAGAAATCCTTGAAATAGAGTTACTTCACAAGAAAACAGTGTTTCAACCCACTAGAATTCACTGAAAAGTAGTATTCAACTGTAAAACAGTTGAAAGACAAGTTTATATAGCTTCACAAGTCCACAGAAGACTGTATAAAGTTGTTTCTACATGTGGTGAAGTCCCACAAGTAGAGCAGAAGGCGCATTATAGGAAACAGCTAGAAATCAGTAGTAATTCAGAGGAAATAGTAATGAATATCATAGAATTGTGTGAGAACAAGTGTAAAAGACATCGAAATGTAAGTTTCTAGTCTAGAAAGGATGTTATACACTACAGAAATCCTTGAAATAGAGTTACTTCACAAGAAAACAGTGTTTCAACCCACTAGAATTTACTGAAAAGTAGTATTCAACTGTAAAACAGTTGAAAGACAAGTGTATATAGCTTCTCCAGTTCAGGGAAGAGTGTATAAAGTTGTTTCTACATGTGGTGAAGTCCCACAAGTAGAAAAGAAGGCCCATTATAGGAAACAGCTAGAAATCAGTAGTCATTCAGAGCAAATACTAATGAATATCACAGAATAGAGAGAGAACAAGTGTAAAAGACATCAAAATGTAAGTCTCTAGTCTAGAAAGGATGTTGTACACTGCAGAAATCCTTGAAATAGAGTTACTTCACATGAAACCAGTGTTTCAAATCACCAGAATGCACTGAAAAGTAGTATTTAACTGTAAAACAGTTGAAAGACAAGTGTATATAGCTTCTCAAGTTCAGGGAAGAGTGTATAAAGTTGTTTCTACATGTGGTGAAGTCCCACAAGTAGAAAAGAAGGCCCATTATATTAAACAGCTAGAAATCAGTAGTCATTCAGAGCAAATACTAATGAATATCATAGAACTGTGTGAGAACAAGTGTAAAAGACATCAAAATGTAAGTTTCTAGTCTAGAAAGGATGTTATACACGACAGAAATCCTTGAAATAGAGTTACTTCACAAGAAAAGAGTGTTTCAACCCACTAGAATTCACTGAAAAGTAGTATTCACCTGTAAAACAGTTGAAAGACAAGTGTATATAGCTACTCCAGTTAAGGGAAGAGTGTATAAAGTTGTTTCTACATGTGGTGAAGTCCCACAAGTAGAAAAGAAGGCCCATTATAGGAAACAACTAGAAATCAGTAGTCATTCAGAGCAAATACTAATGAATATCACAGAATAGAGAGAGAACAAGTGTAAAAGACATCAAAATGTAAGTCTCTAGTCTAGAAAGGATGTTGTACACTGCAGAAATCCTTGAAATAGAGTTACTTCACATGAAACCAGTGTTTCAAACCACCAGAATGCACTGAAAAGTAGTATTTAACTGTAAAACAGTTGAAAGACAAGTGTATATAGCTTCTCAAGTTCAGGGAAGAGTGTATAAAGTTGTTTCTACATGTGGTGAAGTCCCACAAGTAGAAAAGAAGGCCCATTATATTAAACAGCTAGAAATCAGTAGTCATTCAGAGCAAATACTAATGAATATCACAGAATAGAGAGAGAACAAGTGTAAAAGACATCAAAATGTAAGTCTCTAGTCTAGAAAGGATGTTGTACACTGCAGAAATCCTTGAAATAGAGTTACTTCACATGAAACCAGTGTTTCAAACCATCAGAATGCACTGAAAAGTAGTATTTAACTGTAAAACAGTTGAAAGACAAGTTTATATAGCTTCGCAAGTCCACAGAAGACTGTATAAAGTTCTTTCTACATGTGGTGAAGTCCCACAAGTAGAGCAGAAGGCGCATTATAGGAAACAGCTAGAAATCAGTAGTAATTCAGAGGAAATAGTAATGAATATCATAGAATTGTGTGAGAACAAGTGTAAAAGACATCAAAATGTAAGTTTCTAGTCTAGAAAGGATGTTTTACACTACAGAAATCCTTGAAATAGAGTTACTTCACAAGAAAACAGTGTTTCAACCCACTAGAATTCACTGAAAAGCAGTATTCAACTGTAAAACAGTTGAAAGACAAGTGTATATAGCTTCTCAAGTTCAGAGAAAAGTGTATAAAGTTGTTTCTACATGTGGTGAAGTCCCACAAGTAGAAAAGAAGGCCCATTATAGGAAACAGCTAGAAATCAGTAGTCATTCAGAGCAAATACTAATGAATATCACAGAATAGAGAGAGAACAAGTGTAAAAGACATCAAAATGTAAGTCTCTAGTCTAGAAAGGATGTTGTACACTGCAGAAATCCTTGAAATAGAGTTACTTCACATGAAACCAGTGTTTCAAACCACCAGAATGCACTGAAAAGTAGTATTTAACTGTAAAACAGTTGAAAGACAAGTGTATATAGCTTCTCAAGTTCAGGGAAGAGTGTATAAAGTTGTTTCTACATGTGGTGAAGTCCCACAAGTAGAAAAGAAGGCCCATTATATTAAACAGCTAGAAATCAGTAGTCATTCAGAGCAAATACTAATGAATATCACAGAATAGAGAGAGAACAAGTGTAAAAGACATCAAAATGTAAGTCTCTAGTCTAGAAAGGATGTTGTACACTGCAGAAATCCTTGAAATTGAGTTACTTCACATGAAACCAGTGTTTCAAACCACCAGAATGCACTGAAAAGTAGTATTTAACTGTAAAACAGTTGAAAGACAAGTGTATATAGCTTCTCCAGTTCAGGGAAGAGTGTATAAAGTTGTTTCTACATGTGGTGAAGTCCCACAAGTAGAAAAGAAGGCCCATTATATTAAACAGCTAGAAATCAGTAGTCATTCAGAGCAAATACTAATGAATATCACAGAATAGAGAGAGAACAAGTGTAAAAGACATCAAAATGTAAGTCTCTAGTCTAGAAAGGATGTTGTACACTGCAGAAATCCTTGAAATAGAGTTACTTCACATGAAACCAGTGTTTCAAACCATCAGAATGCACTGAAAAGTAGTATTTAACTGTAAAACAGTTGAAAGACAAGTTTATATAGCTTCGCAAGTCCACAGAAGACTGTATAAAGTTGTTTCTACATGTGGTGAAGTCCCACAAGTAGAGCAGAAGGCCCATTATAGGAAACAGCTAGAAATCAGTAGTAATTCAGAGGAAATAGTAATGAATATCATAGAACTGTGTGAGAACAAGTGTAAAAGACATCAAAATGTAAGTTTCTACTCTAGAAAGGATGTTATACACTACAGAAATCCTTGAAATAGAGTTACTTCACAAGAAAACAGTGTTTCAACCCACTACAATTCACTGAAAAGTAGTATTCAACTGTAAAACAGTTGAAAGACAAGTGTATATAGCTTCTCCAGTTCAGGGAAGAGTGTATAAAGTTGTTTCTACATGTGGTGAAGTCCCACAAGTAGAAAAAAAGGCCCATTATAGGAAACAGCTAGAAATCAGTAGTCATTCAGAGCAAATACTAATGAATATCACAGAATAGAGAGAGAACAAGTGTAAAAGACATCAAAATGTAAGTCTCTAGTCTAGAAAGGATGTTGTACACTGCAGAAATCTTTGAAATAGAGTTACTTCTCATGAAACCAGTGTTTCAAGCCACCAGAATGCACTGAAAAGTAGTATTTAACTGTAAAACAGTTGAAAGACAAGTGTATATAGCTTCTCAAGTTCAGGGAAGAGTGTATAAAGTTGTTTCTTCATGTGGTGAAGTCCCACAAGTAGAAAATAAGGCCCATTATAGGAAACAGCTAGAAATCAGTAGTAATTCAGAGAAAATACTAATGAATATCATAGAACTGTGTGAGAACAAGTGTAAAAGACATCAAAATGTAAGTTTCTAGTCTAGAAAGGATGTTATACACTACAGAAATCCTTGAAATAGAGTTACTTCACAAGAAAACAGTGTTTCAACCCACTAGAATTCACTGAAAAGTAGTATTCAACTCTAAAACAGTGGAAAGACAAGTGTATATAGCTTCTCAAGTTCAGGGAAGAGTGTATAAAGTTGTTTCTACATGTGGTGAAGTCCCAGAAGTAGAAAAGAAGGCCCATTATATTAAACAGCTAGAAATCAGTAGTCATTCAGAGCAAATACTAATGAATATCACAGAATAGAGAGAGAACAAGTGTAAAAGACATCAAAATGTAAGTCTCTAGTCTAGAAAGGATGTTGTACACTGCAGAAATCCTTGAAATAGAGTTACTTCACATGAAACCATTGTTTCAAACCATCATAATGCACTGAAAAGTAGTATTTAACTGTAAAACAGTTGAAAGACAAGTCTTTATAGCTTCGCAAGTCCACAAAAGACTGTATAAAGTTGTTTCTACATGTGGTGAAGTCCCACAAGTAGAGCAGAAGGCGCATTATAGGAAACAGCTAGAAATCAGTAGTAATTCAGAGGAAATAGTAATGAATATCATAGAACTGTGTGAGAACAAGTGTAAAAGACATCAAAATGTAAGTTTCTAGTCTAGAAAGGATGTTATACACGACAGAAATCCTTGAAATAGAGTTACTTCACAAGAAAAGAGTGTTTCAACCCACTAGAATTCACTGAAAAGTAGTATTCACCTGTAAAACAGTTGAAAGACAAGTGTATATAGCTTCTCCAGTTAAGGGAAGAGTGTATAAAGTTGTTTCTACATGTGGTGAAGTCCCACAAGTAGAAAAGAAGGCCCATTATAGGAAACAGCTAGAAATCAGTAGTCATTCAGAGCAAATACTAATGAATATCACAGAATAGAGAGAGAACAAGTGTAAAAGACATCAAAATGTAAGTCTCTAGTCTAGAAAGGATGTTGTACACTGCAGAAATCCTTGAAATAGAGTTACTTCACATGAAACCAGTGTTTCAAACCACCAGAATGCACTGAAAAGTAGTATTCAACTGTAAAACTGTTGAAAGACAAGTGTATATAGCTTCTCAATTTCAGGGAAGAGTGTATAAAGTTGTTTCTACATGTGGTGAAGTCCCACAAGTAGAAAAGAAGGCCCATTATATTAAACAGCTAGAAATCAGTAGTCATTCAGAGCAAATACTAATGAATATCACAGAATAGAGAGAGAACAAGTGTAAAAGATATCAAAATGTAAGTCTCTAGTCTAGAAAGGATGTTGTACACTGCAGAAATCCTTGAAATAGAGTTACTTCACATGAAACCATTGTTTCAAACCATCATAATGCACTGAAAAGTAGTATTTAACTGTAAAACAGTTGAAAGACAAGTTTATATAGCTTCGCAAGTCCACAGAAGACTGTATAAAGTTGTTTCTACATGTGGTGAAGTCCCACAAGTAGAAAATAAGGCCCATTATAGGAAACAGCTAGAAATCAGTAGTAATTCAGAGAAAATACTAATGAATATCATAGAACTGTGTGAGAACAAGTGTAAAAGACATCAAAATGTAAGTTTCTAGTCTAGAAAGGATGTTATACACTACAGAAATCCTTGAAATAGAGTTACTTCACAAGAAAAGAATGTTTCAACCCACTAGAATTCACTGAAAAGTAGTATTCAACTGTAAAACAGTTGAAAGACAAGTGTATATAGCTTCTCCAGTTCAGGGAAGAGTGTATAAAGTTGTTTCTACATGTGGTGAAGTCCCACAAGTAGAAAAGAAGGCCCATTATAGGAAATAGCTAGAAATCAGTAGTCATTCAGAGCAAATACTAATGAATATCACAGAATAGAGAGAGAACAAGTGTAAAAGACATCAAAATGTAAGTCTCTAGTCTAGAAAGGATGTTGTACACTGCAGAAATCCTTGAAATAGAGTTAGTTCACATGAAACCAGTGTTTCAAACCACCAGAATGCACTGAAAAGTAGTATTTAACTGTAAAACAGTTGAAAGACAAGTGTATATAGCTTCTCAAGTTCAGGGAAGAGTGTATAAAGTTGTTTCTACATGTGGTGAAGTCCCACAAGTAGAGCAGAAGGCCCATTATAGGAAACAGCTAGAAATCAGTAGTAATTCAGAGGAAATAGTAATGAATATCATAGAACTGTGTGAGAACAAGTGTAAAAGACATCAAAATGTAAGTTTCTAGTCTAGAAAGGATGTTATACACTACAGAAATCCTTGAAATAGAGTTACTTCACAAGAAAACAGTGTTTCAACCCACTAGAATTCACTGAAAAGTAGTATTCAACTGTAAAACAGTTGAAAGACAAGTTTATATAGCTTCGCAAGTCCACAGAAGACTGTTTAAGTTGGTTCTACATGTGGTGAAGTCCCACAAGTATACCAGAAGGCCCATTATAGGACACTGCAAGAAAGCATTAGTAATTCAGAGCAAATACTAATGAATATCACAGAATAGTGAGAGAACAAGTGTAAAACACATCAAAATGAAAGTGTGTAGTCTAGAAAGGATGTTGTACACTGCTGAAATCCTTGAAATAGAGTTAGTTCACATGAAACCAGTGTTTCAAACTACCAGAATGCACTGAAAAGTAGTATTCAACTGTAAAACAGTTGGAAGACAAGTTTATATAGCTTCGCAAGTCCACAGAAGACTGTATAAAGTTGTTTCTACATGTGGTGAAGTCCCACAAGTAGAGCAGAAGGCCCATTATAGGAAACAGCTAGAAATCAGTAGTAATTCAGAGGAAATAGTAATGAATATCATAGAACTGTGTGAGAACAAGTGTAAAAGACATCAAAATGTAAGTTTCTACTCTAGAAAGGATGTTATACACTACAGAAATCCTTGAAATAGAGTTACTTCACAAGAAAACAGTGTTTCAACCCACTACAATTCACTGAAAAGTAGTATTCAACTGTAAAACAGTTGAAAGACAAGTGTATATAGCTTCTCCAGTTCAGGGAAGAGTGTATAAAGTTGTTTCTACATGTGGTGAAGTCCCACAAGTAGAAAAAAAGGCCCATTATAGGAAACAGCTAGAAATCAGTAGTCATTCAGAGCAAATACTAATGAATATCACAGAATAGAGAGAGAACAAGTGTAAAAGACATCAAAATGTAAGTCTCTAGTCTAGAAAGGATGTTGTACACTGCAGAAATCTTTGAAATAGAGTTACTTCTCATGAAACCAGTGTTTCAAGCCACCAGAATGCACTGAAAAGTAGTATTTAACTGTAAAACAGTTGAAAGACAAGTGTATATAGCTTCTCAAGTTCAGGGAAGAGTGTATAAAGTTGTTTCTTCATGTGGTGAAGTCCCACAAGTAGAAAATAAGGCCCATTATAGGAAACAGCTAGAAATCAGTAGTAATTCAGAGAAAATACTAATGAATATCATAGAACTGTGTGAGAACAAGTGTAAAAGACATCAAAATGTAAGTTTCTAGTCTAGAAAGGATGTTATACACTACAGAAATCCTTGAAATAGAGTTACTTCACAAGAAAACAGTGTTTCAACCCACTAGAATTCACTGAAAAGTAGTATTCAACTCTAAAACAGTGGAAAGACAAGTGTATATAGCTTCTCAAGTTCAGGGAAGAGTGTATAAAGTTGTTTCTACATGTGGTGAAGTCCCAGAAGTAGAAAAGAAGGCCCATTATATTAAACAGCTAGAAATCAGTAGTCATTCAGAGCAAATACTAATGAATATCACAGAATAGAGAGAGAACAAGTGTAAAAGACATCAAAATGTAAGTCTCTAGTCTAGAAAGGATGTTGTACACTGCAGAAATCCTTGAAATAGAGTTACTTCACATGAAACCATTGTTTCAAACCATCATAATGCACTGAAAAGTAGTATTTAACTGTAAAACAGTTGAAAGACAAGTCTTTATAGCTTCGCAAGTCCACAAAAGACTGTATAAAGTTGTTTCTACATGTGGTGAAGTCCCACAAGTAGAGCAGAAGGCGCATTATAGGAAACAGCTAGAAATCAGTAGTAATTCAGAGGAAATAGTAATGAATATCATAGAACTGTGTGAGAACAAGTGTAAAAGACATCAAAATGTAAGTTTCTAGTCTAGAAAGGATGTTATACACGACAGAAATCCTTGAAATAGAGTTACTTCACAAGAAAAGAGTGTTTCAACCCACTAGAATTCACTGAAAAGTAGTATTCACCTGTAAAACAGTTGAAAGACAAGTGTATATAGCTTCTCCAGTTAAGGGAAGAGTGTATAAAGTTGTTTCTACATGTGGTGAAGTCCCACAAGTAGAAAAGAAGGCCCATTATAGGAAACAGCTAGAAATCAGTAGTCATTCAGAGCAAATACTAATGAATATCACAGAATAGAGAGAGAACAAGTGTAAAAGACATCAAAATGTAAGTCTCTAGTCTAGAAAGGATGTTGTACACTGCAGAAATCCTTGAAATAGAGTTACTTCACATGAAACCAGTGTTTCAAACCACCAGAATGCACTGAAAAGTAGTATTCAACTGTAAAACTGTTGAAAGACAAGTGTATATAGCTTCTCAATTTCAGGGAAGAGTGTATAAAGTTGTTTCTACATGTGGTGAAGTCCCACAAGTAGAAAAGAAGGCCCATTATATTAAACAGCTAGAAATCAGTAGTCATTCAGAGCAAATACTAATGAATATCACAGAATAGAGAGAGAACAAGTGTAAAAGATATCAAAATGTAAGTCTCTAGTCTAGAAAGGATGTTGTACACTGCAGAAATCCTTGAAATAGAGTTACTTCACATGAAACCATTGTTTCAAACCATCATAATGCACTGAAAAGTAGTATTTAACTGTAAAACAGTTGAAAGACAAGTTTATATAGCTTCGCAAGTCCACAGAAGACTGTATAAAGTTGTTTCTACATGTGGTGAAGTCCCACAAGTAGAAAATAAGGCCCATTATAGGAAACAGCTAGAAATCAGTAGTAATTCAGAGAAAATACTAATGAATATCATAGAACTGTGTGAGAACAAGTGTAAAAGACATCAAAATGTAAGTTTCTAGTCTAGAAAGGATGTTATACACTACAGAAATCCTTGAAATAGAGTTACTTCACAAGAAAAGAATGTTTCAACCCACTAGAATTCACTGAAAAGTAGTATTCAACTGTAAAACAGTTGAAAGACAAGTGTATATAGCTTCTCCAGTTCAGGGAAGAGTGTATAAAGTTGTTTCTACATGTGGTGAAGTCCCACAAGTAGAAAAGAAGGCCCATTATAGGAAATAGCTAGAAATCAGTAGTCATTCAGAGCAAATACTAATGAATATCACAGAATAGAGAGAGAACAAGTGTAAAAGACATCAAAATGTAAGTCTCTAGTCTAGAAAGGATGTTGTACACTGCAGAAATCCTTGAAATAGAGTTAGTTCACATGAAACCAGTGTTTCAAACCACCAGAATGCACTGAAAAGTAGTATTTAACTGTAAAACAGTTGAAAGACAAGTGTATATAGCTTCTCAAGTTCAGGGAAGAGTGTATAAAGTTGTTTCTACATGTGGTGAAGTCCCACAAGTAGAGCAGAAGGCCCATTATAGGAAACAGCTAGAAATCAGTAGTAATTCAGAGGAAATAGTAATGAATATCATAGAACTGTGTGAGAACAAGTGTAAAAGACATCAAAATGTAAGTTTCTAGTCTAGAAAGGATGTTATACACTACAGAAATCCTTGAAATAGAGTTACTTCACAAGAAAACAGTGTTTCAACCCACTAGAATTCACTGAAAAGTAGTATTCAACTGTAAAACAGTTGAAAGACAAGTTTATATAGCTTCGCAAGTCCACAGAAGACTGTTTAAGTTGGTTCTACATGTGGTGAAGTCCCACAAGTATACCAGAAGGCCCATTATAGGACACTGCAAGAAAGCATTAGTAATTCAGAGCAAATACTAATGAATATCACAGAATAGTGAGAGAACAAGTGTAAAACACATCAAAATGAAAGTGTGTAGTCTAGAAAGGATGTTGTACACTGCTGAAATCCTTGAAATAGAGTTAGTTCACATGAAACCAGTGTTTCAAACTACCAGAATGCACTGAAAAGTAGTATTCAACTGTAAAACAGTTGGAAGACAAGTTTATATAGCTTCGCAAGTCCACAGAAGACTGTATAAAGTTGTTTCTACATGTGGTGAAGTCCCACAAGTAGAGCAGAAGGCCCATTATAGGAAACAGCTAGAAATCAGTAGTAATTCAGAGGAAATACTAATGAATATCATAGAATTGTGTGAGAACAAGTGTAAAAGACATCAAAATGTAAGTTTCTAGTCTAGAAAGGATGTTATATACTACAGAAATCCTTGAAATAGAGTTACTTCACAAGAAAACAGTGTTTCAACCCACTAGAATTCACTGAAAAGTAGTATTCAACTGTAAAACTGTTGAAAGACAAGTGTATATAGCTTCTCAAGTTCAGGGAAGAGTGTATAAAGTTGTTTCTACATGTGGTGAAGTCCCACAAGTAGAAAAGAAGGCCCATTATATTAAACAGCTAGAAATCAGTAGTCATTCAGAGCAAATACTAATGAATATCACAGAATAGAGAGAGAACAAGTGTAAAAGACATCAAAATGTAAGTCTCTAGTCTAGAAAGGATGTTGTACACTGCAGAAATCCTTGAAATAGAGTTACTTCACATGAAACCATTGTTTCAAACCATCATAATGCACTGAAAAGTAGTATTTAACTGTAAAACAGTTGAAAGACAAGTTTATATAGCTTCGCAAGTCCACAGAAGACTGTATAAAGTTGTTTCTACATGTGGTGAAGTCCCACAAGTAGAGCAGAAGGCGCATTATAGGAAACAGCTAGAAATCAGTAGTAATTCAGAGGAAATAGTAATGAATATCATAGAATTGTGTGAGAACAAGTGTAAAAGACATCGAAATGTAAGTTTCTAGTCTAGAAAGGATGTTATACACTACAGAAATCCTTGAAATAGAGTTACTTCACAAGAAAACAGTGTTTCAACCCACTAGAATTCACTGAAAAGTAGTATTCAACTGTAAAACAGTTGAAAGACAAGTGTATATAGCTTCTCCAGTTCAGGGAAGAGTGTATAAAGTTGTTTCTACATGTGGTGAAGTCCCACAAGTAGAAAAGAAGGCCCATTATAGGAAACAGCTAGAAATCAGTAGTCATTCAGAGCAAATACTAATGAATATCACAGAATAGAGAGAGAACAAGTGTAAAAGACATCAAAATGTAAGTCTCTAGTCTAGAAAGGATGTTGTACACTGCAGAAATCCTTGAAATAGAGTTACTTCACATGAAACCAGTGTTTCAAACCACCAGAATGCACTGAAAAGTAGTATTTAACTGTAAAACAGTTGAAAGACAAGTGTATATAGCTTCTCCAGTTCAGGGAAGAGTGTATAAAGTTGTTTCTACATGTGGTGAAGTCCCACAAGTAGAAAAGAAGGCCCATTATATTAAACAGCTAGAAATCATTAGTCATTCAGAGCAAATACTAATGAATATCACAGAATAGAGAGAGAACAAGTGTAAAAGACATCAAAATGTAAGTCTCTAGTCTAGAAAGGATGTTGTACACTGCATAAATCCTTGAAATAGAGTTACTTCACATGAAACCAGTGTTTCAAACCATCAGAATGCACTGAAAAGTAGTATTTAACTGTAAAACAGTTGAAAGACAAGTTTATATAGCTTCGCAAGTCCACAGAAGCCTGTATAAAGTTGTTTCTACATGTGGTGAAGTCCCACAAGTAGAGCAGAAGGCCCATTATAGGAAACAGCTAGAAATCAGTAGTAATTCAGAGGAAATAGTAATGAATATCATAGAACTGTGTGAGAACAAGTGTAAAAGACATCAAAATGTAAGTTTCTAGTCTAGAAAGGATGTTATACACTACAGAAATCCTTGAAATAGAGTTACTTCACAAGAAAACAGTGTTTCAACCCACTAGAATTCACTGAAAAGCAGTATTCAACTGTAAAACAGTTGAAAGACAAGTGTATATAGCTTCTCAAGTTCAGAGAAAAGTGTATAAAGTTGTTTCTACATGTGGTGAAGTCCCACAAGTAGAAAAGAAGGCCCATTATAGGAAACAGCTAGAAATCAGTAGTCATTCAGAGCAAATACTAATGAATATCACAGAATAGAGAGAGAACAAGTGTAAAAGACATCAAAATGTAAGTCTCTAGTCTAGAAAGGATGTTGTACACTGCAGAAATCCTTGAAATAGAGTTACTTCACATGAAACCAGTGTTTCAAACCACCAGAATGCACTGAAAAGTAGTATTTAACTGTAAAACAGTTGAAAGACAAGTGTATATAGCTTCTCAAGTTCAGGGAAGAGTGTATAAAGTTGTTTCTACATGTGGTGAAGTCCCACAAGTAGAAAAGAAGGCCCATTATATTAAACAGCTAGAAATCAGTAGTCATTCAGAGCAAATACTAATGAATATCACAGAATAGAGAGAGAACAAGTGTAAAAGACATCAAAATGTAAGTCTCTAGTCTAGAAAGGATGTTGTACACTGCAGAAATCTTTGAAATAGAGTTACTTCTCATGAAACCAGTGTTTCAAGCCACCAGAATGCACTGAAAAGTAGTATTTAACTGTAAAACAGTTGAAAGACAAGTGTATATAGCTTCTCAAGTTCAGGGAAGAGTGTATAAAGTTGTTTCTTCATGTGGTGAAGTCCCACAAGTAGAAAATAAGGCCCATTATAGGAAACAGCTAGAAATCAGTAGTAATTCAGAGAAAATACTAATGAATATCATAGAACTGTGTGAGAACAAGTGTAAAAGACATCAAAATGTAAGTTTCTAGTCTAGAAAGGATGTTATACACTACAGAAATCCTTGAAATAGAGTTACTTCACAAGAAAACAGTGTTTCAACCCACTAGAATTCACTGAAAAGTAGTATTCAACTCTAAAACAGTGGAAAGACAAGTGTATATAGCTTCTCAAGTTCAGGGAAGAGTGTATAAAGTTGTTTCTACATGTGGTGAAGTCCCAGAAGTAGAAAAGAAGGCCCATTATATTAAACAGCTAGAAATCAGTAGTCATTCAGAGCAAATACTAATGAATATCACAGAATAGAGAGAGAACAAGTGTAAAAGACATCAAAATGTAAGTCTCTAGTCTAGAAAGGATGTTGTACACTGCAGAAATCCTTGAAATAGAGTTACTTCACATGAAACCATTGTTTCAAACCATCATAATGCACTGAAAAGTAGTATTTAACTGTAAAACAGTTGAAAGACAAGTCTTTATAGCTTCGCAAGTCCACAAAAGACTGTATAAAGTTGTTTCTACATGTGGTGAAGTCCCACAAGTAGAGCAGAAGGCGCATTATAGGAAACAGCTAGAAATCAGTAGTAATTCAGAGGAAATAGTAATGAATATCATAGAACTGTGTGAGAACAAGTGTAAAAGACATCAAAATGTAAGTTTCTAGTCTAGAAAGGATGTTATACACTACAGAAATCCTTGAAATAGAGTTACTTCACAAGAAAACAGTGTTTCAACCCACTAGAATTCACTGAAAAGCAGTATTCAACTGTAAAACAGTTGAAAGACAAGTGTATATAGCTTCTCAAGTTCAGAGAAAAGTGTATAAAGTTGTTTCTACATGTGGTGAAGTCCCACAAGTAGAAAAGAAGGCCCATTATAGGAAACAGCTAGAAATCAGTAGTCATTCAGAGCAAATACTAATGAATATCACAGAATAGAGAGAGAACAAGTGTAAAAGACATCAAAATGTAAGTCTCTAGTCTAGAAAGGATGTTGTACACTGCAGAAATCCTTGAAATAGAGTTACTTCACATGAAACCAGTGTTTCAAACCACCAGAATGCACTGAAAAGTAGTATTTAACTGTAAAACAGTTGAAAGACAAGTGTATATAGCTTCTCAAGTTCAGGGAAGAGTGTATAAAGTTGTTTCTACATGTGGTGAAGTCCCACAAGTAGAAAAGAAGGCCCATTATATTAAACAGCTAGAAATCAGTAGTCATTCAGAGCAAATACTAATGAATATCACAGAATAGAGAGAGAACAAGTGTAAAAGACATCAAAATGTAAGTCTCTAGTCTAGAAAGGATGTTGTACACTGCAGAAATCCTTGAAATTGAGTTACTTCACATGAAACCAGTGTTTCAAACCACCAGAATGCACTGAAAAGTAGTATTTAACTGTAAAACAGTTGAAAGACAAGTGTATATAGCTTCTCCAGTTCAGGGAAGAGTGTATAAAGTTGTTTCTACATGTGGTGAAGTCCCACAAGTAGAAAAGAAGGCCCATTATATTAAACAGCTAGAAATCAGTAGTCATTCAGAGCAAATACTAATGAATATCACAGAATAGAGAGAGAACAAGTGTAAAAGACATCAAAATGTAAGTCTCTAGTCTAGAAAGGATGTTGTACACTGCAGAAATCCTTGAAATAGAGTTACTTCACATGAAACCAGTGTTTCAAACCATCAGAATGCACTGAAAAGTAGTATTTAACTGTAAAACAGTTGAAAGACAAGTTTATATAGCTTCGCAAGTCCACAGAAGACTGTATAAAGTTGTTTCTACATGTGGTGAAGTCCCACAAGTAGAGCAGAAGGCCCATTATAGGAAACAGCTAGAAATCAGTAGTAATTCAGAGGAAATAGTAATGAATATCATAGAACTGTGTGAGAACAAGTGTAAAAGACATCAAAATGTAAGTTTCTACTCTAGAAAGGATGTTATACACTACAGAAATCCTTGAAATAGAGTTACTTCACAAGAAAACAGTGTTTCAACCCACTACAATTCACTGAAAAGTAGTATTCAACTGTAAAACAGTTGAAAGACAAGTGTATATAGCTTCTCCAGTTCAGGGAAGAGTGTATAAAGTTGTTTCTACATGTGGTGAAGTCCCACAAGTAGAAAAAAAGGCCCATTATAGGAAACAGCTAGAAATCAGTAGTCATTCAGAGCAAATACTAATGAATATCACAGAATAGAGAGAGAACAAGTGTAAAAGACATCAAAATGTAAGTCTCTAGTCTAGAAAGGATGTTGTACACTGCAGAAATCTTTGAAATAGAGTTACTTCTCATGAAACCAGTGTTTCAAGCCACCAGAATGCACTGAAAAGTAGTATTTAACTGTAAAACAGTTGAAAGACAAGTGTATATAGCTTCTCAAGTTCAGGGAAGAGTGTATAAAGTTGTTTCTTCATGTGGTGAAGTCCCACAAGTAGAAAATAAGGCCCATTATAGGAAACAGCTAGAAATCAGTAGTAATTCAGAGAAAATACTAATGAATATCATAGAACTGTGTGAGAACAAGTGTAAAAGACATCAAAATGTAAGTTTCTAGTCTAGAAAGGATGTTATACACTACAGAAATCCTTGAAATAGAGTTACTTCACAAGAAAACAGTGTTTCAACCCACTAGAATTCACTGAAAAGTAGTATTGAACTCTAAAACAGTGGAAAGACAAGTGTATATAGCTTCTCAAGTTCAGGGAAGAGTGTATAAAGTTGTTTCTACATGTGGTGAAGTCCCAGAAGTAGAAAAGAAGGCCCATTATATTAAACAGCTAGAAATCAGTAGTCATTCAGAGCAAATACTAATGAATATCACAGAATAGAGAGAGAACAAGTGTAAAAGACATCAAAATGTAAGTCTCTAGTCTAGAAAGGATGTTGTACACTGCAGAAATCCTTGAAATAGAGTTACTTCACATGAAACCATTGTTTCAAACCATCATAATGCACTGAAAAGTAGTATTTAACTGTAAAACAGTTGAAAGACAAGTCTTTATAGCTTCGCAAGTCCACAAAAGACTGTATAAAGTTGTTTCTACATGTGGTGAAGTCCCACAAGTAGAGCAGAAGGCGCATTATAGGAAACAGCTAGAAATCAGTAGTAATTCAGAGGAAATAGTAATGAATATCATAGAACTGTGTGAGAACAAGTGTAAAAGACATCAAAATGTAAGTTTCTAGTCTAGAAAGGATGTTATACACGACAGAAATCCTTGAAATAGAGTTACTTCACAAGAAAAGAGTGTTTCAACCCACTAGAATTCACTGAAAAGTAGTATTCACCTGTAAAACAGTTGAAAGACAAGTGTATATAGCTTCTCCAGTTCAGGGAAGAGTGTATAAAGTTGTTTCTACATGTGGTGAAGTCCCACAAGTAGAAAAGAAGGCCCATTATAGGAAACAGCTAGAAATCAGTAGTCATTCAGAGCAAATACTAATGAATATCACAGAATAGAGAGAGAACAAGTGTAAAAGACATCAAAATGTAAGTCTCTAGTCTAGAAAGGATGTTGTACACTGCAGAAATCCTTGAAATAGAGTTACTTCACATGAAACCAGTGTTTCAAACCACCAGAATGCACTGAAAAGTAGTATTCAACTGTAAAACTGTTGAAAGACAAGTGTATATAGCTTCTCAATTTCAGGGAAGAGTGTATAAAGTTGTTTCTACATGTGGTGAAGTCCCACAAGTAGAAAAGAAGGCCCATTATATTAAACAGCTAGAAATCAGTAGTCATTCAGAGCAAATACTAATGAATATCACAGAATAGAGAGAGAACAAGTGTAAAAGATATCAAAATGTAAGTCTCTAGTCTAGAAAGGATGTTGTACACTGCAGAAATCCTTGAAATAGAGTTACTTCACATGAAACCATTGTTTCAAACCATCATAATGCACTGAAAAGTAGTATTTAACTGTAAAACAGTTGAAAGACAAGTTTATATAGCTTCGCAAGTCCACAGAAGACTGTATAAAGTTGTTTCTACATGTGGTGAAGTCCCACAAGTAGAAAATAAGGCCCATTATAGGAAACAGCTAGAAATCAGTAGTAATTCAGAGAAAATACTAATGAATATCATAGAACTGTGTGAGAACAAGTGTAAAAGACATCAAAATGTAAGTTTCTAGTCTAGAAAGGATGTTATACACTACAGAAATCCTTGAAATAGAGTTACTTCACAAGAAAAGAATGTTTCAACCCACTAGAATTCACTGAAAAGTAGTATTCAACTGTAAAACAGTTGAAAGACAAGTGTATATAGCTTCTCCAGTTCAGGGAAGAGTGTATAAAGTTGTTTCTACATGTGGTGAAGTCCCACAAGTAGAAAAGAAGGCCCATTATAGGAAATAGCTAGAAATCAGTAGTCATTCAGAGCAAATACTAATGAATATCACAGAATAGAGAGAGAACAAGTGTAAAAGACATCAAAATGTAAGTCTCTAGTCTAGAAAGGATGTTGTACACTGCAGAAATCCTTGAAATAGAGTTAGTTCACATGAAACCAGTGTTTCAAACCACCAGAATGCACTGAAAAGTAGTATTTAACTGTAAAACAGTTGAAAGACAAGTGTATATAGCTTCTCAAGTTCAGGGAAGAGTGTATAAAGTTGTTTCTACATGTGGTGAAGTCCCACAAGTAGAGCAGAAGGCCCATTATAGGAAACAGCTAGAAATCAGTAGTAATTCAGAGGAAATAGTAATGAATATCATAGAACTGTGTGAGAACAAGTGTAAAAGACATCAAAATGTAAGTTTCTAGTCTAGAAAGGATGTTATACACTACAGAAATCCTTGAAATAGAGTTACTTCACAAGAAAACAGTGTTTCAACCCACTAGAATTCACTGAAAAGTAGTATTCAACTGTAAAACAGTTGAAAGACAAGTTTATATAGCTTCGCAAGTCCACAGAAGACTGTTTAAGTTGGTTCTACATGTGGTGAAGTCCCACAAGTATACCAGAAGGCCCATTATAGGACACTGCAAGAAAGCATTAGTAATTCAGAGCAAATACTAATGAATATCACAGAATAGTGAGAGAACAAGTGTAAAACACATCAAAATGAAAGTGTGTAGTCTAGAAAGGATGTTGTACACTGCTGAAATCCTTGAAATAGAGTTAGTTCACATGAAACCAGTGTTTCAAACTACCAGAATGCACTGAAAAGTAGTATTCAACTGTAAAACAGTTGGAAGACAAGTTTATATAGCTTCGCAAGTCCACAGAAGACTGTATAAAGTTGTTTCTACATGTGGTGAAGTCCCACAAGTAGAGCAGAAGGCCCATTATAGGAAACAGCTAGAAATCAGTAGTAATTCAGAGGAAATACTAATGAATATCATAGAATTGTGTGAGAACAAGTGTAAAAGACATCAAAATGTAAGTTTCTAGTCTAGAAAGGATGTTATATACTACAGAAATCCTTGAAATAGAGTTACTTCACAAGAAAACAGTGTTTCAACCCACTAGAATTCACTGAAAAGTAGTATTCAACTGTAAAACTGTTGAAAGACAAGTGTATATAGCTTCTCAAGTTCAGGGAAGAGTGTATAAAGTTGTTTCTACATGTGGTGAAGTCCCACAAGTAGAAAAGAAGGCCCATTATATTAAACAGCTAGAAATCAGTAGTCATTCAGAGCAAATACTAATGAATATCACAGAATAGAGAGAGAACAAGTGTAAAAGACATCAAAATGTAAGTCTCTAGTCTAGAAAGGATGTTGTACACTGCAGAAATCCTTGAAATAGAGTTACTTCACATGAAACCATTGTTTCAAACCATCATAATGCACTGAAAAGTAGTATTTAACTGTAAAACAGTTGAAAGACAAGTTTATATAGCTTCGCAAGTCCACAGAAGACTGTATAAAGTTGTTTCTACATGTGGTGAAGTCCCACAAGTAGAGCAGAAGGCGCATTATAGGAAACAGCTAGAAATCAGTAGTAATTCAGAGGAAATAGTAATGAATATCATAGAATTGTGTGAGAACAAGTGTAAAAGACATCGAAATGTAAGTTTCTAGTCTAGAAAGGATGTTATACACTACAGAAATCCTTGAAATAGAGTTACTTCACAAGAAAACAGTGTTTCAACCCACTAGAATTCACTGAAAAGTAGTATTCAACTGTAAAACAGTTGAAAGACAAGTGTATATAGCTTCTCCAGTTCAGGGAAGAGTGTATAAAGTTGTTTCTACATGTGGTGAAGTCCCACAAGTAGAAAAGAAGGCCCATTATAGGAAACAGCTAGAAATCAGTAGTCATTCAGAGCAAATACTAATGAATATCACAGAATAGAGAGAGAACAAGTGTAAAAGACATCAAAATGTAAGTCTCTAGTCTAGAAAGGATGTTGTACACTGCAGAAATCCTTGAAATAGAGTTACTTCACATGAAACCAGTGTTTCAAACCACCAGAATGCACTGAAAAGTAGTATTTAACTGTAAAACAGTGGAAAGACAAGTGTATATAGCTTCTCCAGTTCAGGGAAGAGTGTATAAAGTTGTTTCTACATGTGGTGAAGTCCCACAAGTAGAAAAGAAGGCCCATTATATTAAACAGCTAGAAATCATTAGTCATTCAGAGCAAATACTAATGAATATCACAGAATAGAGAGAGAACAAGTGTAAAAGACATCAAAATGTAAGTCTCTAGTCTAGAAAGGATGTTGTACACTGCATAAATCCTTGAAATAGAGTTACTTCACATGAAACCAGTGTTTCAAACCATCAGAATGCACTGAAAAGTAGTATTTAACTGTAAAACAGTTGAAAGACAAGTTTATATAGCTTCGCAAGTCCACAGAAGCCTGTATAAAGTTGTTTCTACATGTGGTGAAGTCCCACAAGTAGAGCAGAAGGCCCATTATAGGAAACAGCTAGAAATCAGTAGTAATTCAGAGGAAATAGTAATGAATATCATAGAACTGTGTGAGAACAAGTGTAAAAGACATCAAAATGTAAGTTTCTAGTCTAGAAAGGATGTTATACACTACAGAAATCCTTGAAATAGAGTTACTTCACAAGAAAAGAATGTTTCAACCCACTAGAATTCACTGAAAAGTAGTATTCAACTGTAAAACAGTTGAAAGACAAGTGTATATAGCTTCTCCAGTTCAGGGAAGAGTGTATAAAGTTGTTTCTACATGTGGTGAAGTCCCACAAGTAGAAAAGAAGGCCCATTATAGGAAATAGCTAGAAATCAGTAGTCATTCAGAGCAAATACTAATGAATATCACAGAATAGAGAGAGAACAAGTGTAAAAGACATCAAAATGTAAGTCTCTAGTCTAGAAAGGATGTTGTACACTGCAGAAATCCTTGAAATAGAGTTACTTCACATGAAACCAGTGTTTCAAACCACCAGAATGCACTGAAAAGTAGTATTTAACTGTAAAACAGTTGAAAGACAAGTGTATATAGCTTCTCAAGTTCAGGGAAGAGTGTATAAAGTTGTTTCTACATGTGGTGAAGTCCCACAAGTAGAAAAGAAGGCCCATTATATTAAACAGCTAGAAATCAGTAGTCATTCAGAGCAAATACTAATGAATATCACAGAATAGAGAGAGAACAAGTGTAAAAGACATCAAAATGTAAGTCTCTAGTCTAGAAAGGATGTTGTACACTGCAGAAATCCTTGAAATAGAGTTAGTTCACATGAAACCAGTGTTTCAAACCATCAGAATGCAGTGAAAAGTAGTATTTAACTGTAAAACAGTTGAAAGACAAGTTTATATAGCTTCGCAAGTCCACAGAAGACTGTATAAAGTTGTTTCTACATGTGGTGAAGTCCCACAAGTAGAGCAGAAGGCCCATTATAGGAAACAGCTAGAAATCAGTAGTAATTCAGAGGAAATTGTAATGAATATCATAGAACTGTGTGAGAACAAGTGTAAAAGACATCAAAATGTAAGTTTCTAGTCTAGAAAGGATGTTATACACTACAGAAATCCTTGAAATAGAGTTACTTCACAAGAAAACAGTGTTTCAACCCACTAGAATTCACTGAAAAGTAGTATTCAACTGTAAAACATTTGAAAGACAAGTTTATATAGCTTCGTAAGTCCACAGAAGACTGTTTAAGTTGGTTCTACATGTGGTGAAGTCCCACAAGTATACCAGAAGGCCCATTATAGGACACTGCAAGAAAGCATTAGTAATTCAGAGCAAATACTAATGAATATCACAGAATAGTGAGAGAACAAGTGTAAAACACATCAAAATGAAAATGTGTAGTCTAGAAAGGATGTTGTACACTGCTGAAATCCTTGAAATAGAGTTAGTTCACATGAAACCAGTGTTTCAAACTACCAGAATGCACTGAAAAGTAGTATTCAACTGTAAAACAGTTGGAAGACAAGTTTATATAGCTTCGCAAGTCCACAGAAGACTGTATAAAGTTGTTTCTACATGTGGTGAAGTCCCACAAGTAGAGCAGAAGGCGCATTATAGGAAACAGCTAGAAATCAGTAGTAATTCAGAGGAAATAGTAATGAATATCATAGAATTGTGTGAGAACAAGTGTAAAAGACATCGAAATGTAAGTTTCTAGTCTAGAAAGGATGTTATACACTACAGAAATCCTTGAAATAGAGTTACTTCACAAGAAAACAGTGTTTCAACCCACTAGAATTCACTGAAAAGTAGTATTCAACTGTAAAACAGTTGAAAGACAAGTGTATATAGCTTCTCCAGTTCAGGGAAGAGTGTATAAAGTTGTTTCTACATGTGGTGAAGTCCCACAAGTAGAAAAGAAGGCCCATTATAGGAAACAGCTAGAAATCAGTAGTCATTCAGAGCAAATACTAATGAATATCACAGAATAGAGAGAGAACAAGTGTAAAAGACATCAAAATGTAAGTCTCTAGTCTAGAAAGGATGTTGTACACTGCAGAAATCCTTGAAATTGAGTTACTTCACATGAAACCAGTGTTTCAAACCACCAGAATGCACTGAAAAGTAGTATTTAACTGTAAAACAGTTGAAAGACAAGTGTATATAGCTTCTCCAGTTCAGGGAAGAGTGTATAAAGTTGTTTCTACATGTGGTGAAGTCCCACAAGTAGAAAAGAAGGCCCATTATATTAAACAGCTAGAAATCAGTAGTCATTCAGAGCAAATACTAATGAATATCACAGAATAGAGAGAGAACAAGTGTAAAAGACATCAAAATGTAAGTCTCTAGTCTAGAAAGGATGTTGTACACTGCATAAATCCTTGAAATAGAGTTACTTCACATGAAACCAGTGTTTCAAACCATCAGAATGCACTGAAAAGTAGTATTTAACTGTAAAACAGTTGAAAGACAAGTTTATATAGCTTCGCAAGTCCACAGAAGCCTGTATAAAGTTGTTTCTACATGTGGTGAAGTCCCACAAGTAGAGCAGAAGGCCCATTATAGGAAACAGCTAGAAATCAGTAGTAATTCAGAGGAAATAGTAATGAATATCATAGAACTGTGTGAGAACAAGTGTAAAAGACATCAAAATGTAAGTTTCTACTCTAGAAAGGATGTTATACACTACAGAAATCCTTGAAATAGAGTTACTTCACAAGAAAACAGTGTTTCAACCCACTAGAATTCACTGAAAAGCAGTATTCAACTGTAAAACAGTTGAAAGACAAGTGTATATAGCTTCTCAAGTTCAGAGAAAAGTGTATAAAGTTGTTTCTACATGTGGTGAAGTCCCACAAGTAGAAAAGAAGGCCCATTATAGGAAACAGCTAGAAATCAGTAGTCATTCAGAGCAAATACTAATGAATATCACAGAATAGAGAGAGAACAAGTGTAAAAGACATCAAAATGTAAGTCTCTAGTCTAGAAAGGATGTTGTACACTGCAGAAATCCTTGAAATAGAGTTACTTCACATGAAACCAGTGTTTCAAACCACCAGAATGCACTGAAAAGTAGTATTTAACTGTAAAACAGTTGAAAGACAAGTGTATATAGCTTCTCAAGTTCAGGGAAGAGTGTATAAAGTTGTTTCTACATGTGGTGAAGTCCCACAAGTAGAAAAGAAGGCCCATTATATTAAACAGCTAGAAATCAGTAGTCATTCAGAGCAAATACTAATGAATATCACAGAATAGAGAGAGAACAAGTGTAAAAGACATCAAAATGTAAGTCTCTAGTCTAGAAAGGATGTTGTACACTGCAGAAATCTTTGAAATAGAGTTACTTCTCATGAAACCAGTGTTTCAAGCCACCAGAATGCACTGAAAAGTAGTATTTAACTGTAAAACAGTTGAAAGACAAGTGTATATAGCTTCTCAAGTTCAGGGAAGAGTGTATAAAGTTGTTTCTTCATGTGGTGAAGTCCCACAAGTAGAAAATAAGGCCCATTATAGGAAACAGCTAGAAATCAGTAGTAATTCAGAGAAAATACTAATGAATATCATAGAACTGTGTGAGAACAAGTGTAAAAGACATCAAAATGTAAGTTTCTAGTCTAGAAAGGATGTTATACACTACAGAAATCCTTGAAATAGAGTTACTTCACAAGAAAACAGTGTTTCAACCCACTAGAATTCACTGAAAAGTAGTATTGAACTCTAAAACAGTGGAAAGACAAGTGTATATAGCTTCTCAAGTTCAGGGAAGAGTGTATAAAGTTGTTTCTACATGTGGTGAAGTCCCAGAAGTAGAAAAGAAGGCCCATTATATTAAACAGCTAGAAATCAGTAGTCATTCAGAGCAAATACTAATGAATATCACAGAATAGAGAGAGAACAAGTGTAAAAGACATCAAAATGTAAGTCTCTAGTCTAGAAAGGATGTTGTACACTGCAGAAATCCTTGAAATAGAGTTACTTCACATGAAACCATTGTTTCAAACCATCATAATGCACTGAAAAGTAGTATTTAACTGTAAAACAGTTGAAAGACAAGTCTTTATAGCTTCGCAAGTCCACAAAAGACTGTATAAAGTTGTTTCTACATGTGGTGAAGTCCCACAAGTAGAGCAGAAGGCGCATTATAGGAAACAGCTAGAAATCAGTAGTAATTCAGAGGAAATAGTAATGAATATCATAGAACTGTGTGAGAACAAGTGTAAAAGACATCAAAATGTAAGTTTCTAGTCTAGAAAGGATGTTATACACGACAGAAATCCTTGAAATAGAGTTACTTCACAAGAAAAGAGTGTTTCAACCCACTAGAATTCACTGAAAAGTAGTATTCACCTGTAAAACAGTTGAAAGACAAGTGTATATAGCTTCTCCAGTTCAGGGAAGAGTGTATAAAGTTGTTTCTACATGTGGTGAAGTCCCACAAGTAGAAAAGAAGGCCCATTATAGGAAACAGCTAGAAATCAGTAGTCATTCAGAGCAAATACTAATGAATATCACAGAATAGAGAGAGAACAAGTGTAAAAGACATCAAAATGTAAGTCTCTAGTCTAGAAAGGATGTTGTACACTGCAGAAATCCTTGAAATAGAGTTACTTCACATGAAACCAGTGTTTCAAACCACCAGAATGCACTGAAAAGTAGTATTCAACTGTAAAACTGTTGAAAGACAAGTGTATATAGCTTCTCAATTTCAGGGAAGAGTGTATAAAGTTGTTTCTACATGTGGTGAAGTCCCACAAGTAGAAAAGAAGGCCCATTATATTAAACAGCTAGAAATCAGTAGTCATTCAGAGCAAATACTAATGAATATCACAGAATAGAGAGAGAACAAGTGTAAAAGATATCAAAATGTAAGTCTCTAGTCTAGAAAGGATGTTGTACACTGCAGAAATCCTTGAAATAGAGTTACTTCACATGAAACCATTGTTTCAAACCATCATAATGCACTGAAAAGTAGTATTTAACTGTAAAACAGTTGAAAGACAAGTTTATATAGCTTCGCAAGTCCACAGAAGACTGTATAAAGTTGTTTCTACATGTGGTGAAGTCCCACAAGTAGAAAATAAGGCCCATTATAGGAAACAGCTAGAAATCAGTAGTAATTCAGAGAAAATACTAATGAATATCATAGAACTGTGTGAGAACAAGTGTAAAAGACATCAAAATGTAAGTTTCTAGTCTAGAAAGGATGTTATACACTACAGAAATCCTTGAAATAGAGTTACTTCACAAGAAAAGAATGTTTCAACCCACTAGAATTCACTGAAAAGTAGTATTCAACTGTAAAACAGTTGAAAGACAAGTGTATATAGCTTCTCCAGTTCAGGGAAGAGTGTATAAAGTTGTTTCTACATGTGGTGAAGTCCCACAAGTAGAAAAGAAGGCCCATTATAGGAAATAGCTAGAAATCAGTAGTCATTCAGAGCAAATACTAATGAATATCACAGAATAGAGAGAGAACAAGTGTAAAAGACATCAAAATGTAAGTCTCTAGTCTAGAAAGGATGTTGTACACTGCAGAAATCCTTGAAATAGAGTTAGTTCACATGAAACCAGTGTTTCAAACCACCAGAATGCACTGAAAAGTAGTATTTAACTGTAAAACAGTTGAAAGACAAGTGTATATAGCTTCTCAAGTTCAGGGAAGAGTGTATAAAGTTGTTTCTACATGTGGTGAAGTCCCACAAGTAGAGCAGAAGGCCCATTATAGGAAACAGCTAGAAATCAGTAGTAATTCAGAGGAAATAGTAATGAATATCATAGAACTGTGTGAGAACAAGTGTAAAAGACATCAAAATGTAAGTTTCTAGTCTAGAAAGGATGTTATACACTACAGAAATCCTTGAAATAGAGTTACTTCACAAGAAAACAGTGTTTCAACCCACTAGAATTCACTGAAAAGTAGTATTCAACTGTAAAACAGTTGAAAGACAAGTTTATATAGCTTCGCAAGTCCACAGAAGACTGTTTAAGTTGGTTCTACATGTGGTGAAGTCCCACAAGTATACCAGAAGGCCCATTATAGGACACTGCAAGAAAGCATTAGTAATTCAGAGCAAATACTAATGAATATCACAGAATAGTGAGAGAACAAGTGTAAAACACATCAAAATGAAAGTGTGTAGTCTAGAAAGGATGTTGTACACTGCTGAAATCCTTGAAATAGAGTTAGTTCACATGAAACCAGTGTTTCAAACTACCAGAATGCACTGAAAAGTAGTATTCAACTGTAAAACAGTTGGAAGACAAGTTTATATAGCTTCGCAAGTCCACAGAAGACTGTATAAAGTTGTTTCTACATGTGGTGAAGTCCCACAAGTAGAGCAGAAGGCCCATTATAGGAAACAGCTAGAAATCAGTAGTAATTCAGAGGAAATACTAATGAATATCATAGAATTGTGTGAGAACAAGTGTAAAAGACATCAAAATGTAAGTTTCTAGTCTAGAAAGGATGTTATATACTACAGAAATCCTTGAAATAGAGTTACTTCACAAGAAAACAGTGTTTCAACCCACTAGAATTCACTGAAAAGTAGTATTCAACTGTAAAACTGTTGAAAGACAAGTGTATATAGCTTCTCAAGTTCAGGGAAGAGTGTATAAAGTTGTTTCTACATGTGGTGAAGTCCCACAAGTAGAAAAGAAGGCCCATTATATTAAACAGCTAGAAATCAGTAGTCATTCAGAGCAAATACTAATGAATATCACAGAATAGAGAGAGAACAAGTGTAAAAGACATCAAAATGTAAGTCTCTAGTCTAGAAAGGATGTTGTACACTGCAGAAATCCTTGAAATAGAGTTACTTCACATGAAACCATTGTTTCAAACCATCATAATGCACTGAAAAGTAGTATTTAACTGTAAAACAGTTGAAAGACAAGTTTATATAGCTTCGCAAGTCCACAGAAGACTGTATAAAGTTGTTTCTACATGTGGTGAAGTCCCACAAGTAGAGCAGAAGGCGCATTATAGGAAACAGCTAGAAATCAGTAGTAATTCAGAGGAAATAGTAATGAATATCATAGAATTGTGTGAGAACAAGTGTAAAAGACATCGAAATGTAAGTTTCTAGTCTAGAAAGGATGTTATACACTACAGAAATCCTTGAAATAGAGTTACTTCACAAGAAAACAGTGTTTCAACCCACTAGAATTCACTGAAAAGTAGTATTCAACTGTAAAACAGTTGAAAGACAAGTGTATATAGCTTCTCCAGTTCAGGGAAGAGTGTATAAAGTTGTTTCTACATGTGGTGAAGTCCCACAAGTAGAAAAGAAGGCCCATTATAGGAAACAGCTAGAAATCAGTAGTCATTCAGAGCAAATACTAATGAATATCACAGAATAGAGAGAGAACAAGTGTAAAAGACATCAAAATGTAAGTCTCTAGTCTAGAAAGGATGTTGTACACTGCAGAAATCCTTGAAATAGAGTTACTTCACATGAAACCAGTGTTTCAAACCACCAGAATGCACTGAAAAGTAGTATTTAACTGTAAAACAGTGGAAAGACAAGTGTATATAGCTTCTCCAGTTCAGGGAAGAGTGTATAAAGTTGTTTCTACATGTGGTGAAGTCCCACAAGTAGAAAAGAAGGCCCATTATATTAAACAGCTAGAAATCATTAGTCATTCAGAGCAAATACTAATGAATATCACAGAATAGAGAGAGAACAAGTGTAAAAGACATCAAAATGTAAGTCTCTAGTCTAGAAAGGATGTTGTACACTGCATAAATCCTTGAAATAGAGTTACTTCACATGAAACCAGTGTTTCAAACCATCAGAATGCACTGAAAAGTAGTATTTAACTGTAAAACAGTTGAAAGACAAGTTTATATAGCTTCGCAAGTCCACAGAAGCCTGTATAAAGTTGTTTCTACATGTGGTGAAGTCCCACAAGTAGAGCAGAAGGCCCATTATAGGAAACAGCTAGAAATCAGTAGTAATTCAGAGGAAATAGTAATGAATATCATAGAACTGTGTGAGAACAAGTGTAAAAGACATCAAAATGTAAGTTTCTAGTCTAGAAAGGATGTTATACACTACAGAAATCCTTGAAATAGAGTTACTTCACAAGAAAAGAATGTTTCAACCCACTAGAATTCACTGAAAAGTAGTATTCAACTGTAAAACAGTTGAAAGACAAGTGTATATAGCTTCTCCAGTTCAGGGAAGAGTGTATAAAGTTGTTTCTACATGTGGTGAAGTCCCACAAGTAGAAAAGAAGGCCCATTATAGGAAATAGCTAGAAATCAGTAGTCATTCAGAGCAAATACTAATGAATATCACAGAATAGAGAGAGAACAAGTGTAAAAGACATCAAAATGTAAGTCTCTAGTCTAGAAAGGATGTTGTACACTGCAGAAATCCTTGAAATAGAGTTACTTCACATGAAACCAGTGTTTCAAACCACCAGAATGCACTGAAAAGTAGTATTTAACTGTAAAACAGTTGAAAGACAAGTGTATATAGCTTCTCAAGTTCAGGGAAGAGTGTATAAAGTTGTTTCTACATGTGGTGAAGTCCCACAAGTAGAAAAGAAGGCCCATTATATTAAACAGCTAGAAATCAGTAGTCATTCAGAGCAAATACTAATGAATATCACAGAATAGAGAGAGAACAAGTGTAAAAGACATCAAAATGTAAGTCTCTAGTCTAGAAAGGATGTTGTACACTGCAGAAATCCTTGAAATAGAGTTAGTTCACATGAAACCAGTGTTTCAAACCATCAGAATGCAGTGAAAAGTAGTATTTAACTGTAAAACAGTTGAAAGACAAGTTTATATAGCTTCGCAAGTCCACAGAAGACTGTATAAAGTTGTTTCTACATGTGGTGAAGTCCCACAAGTAGAGCAGAAGGCCCATTATAGGAAACAGCTAGAAATCAGTAGTAATTCAGAGGAAATTGTAATGAATATCATAGAACTGTGTGAGAACAAGTGTAAAAGACATCAAAATGTAAGTTTCTAGTCTAGAAAGGATGTTATACACTACAGAAATCCTTGAAATAGAGTTACTTCACAAGAAAACAGTGTTTCAACCCACTAGAATTCACTGAAAAGTAGTATTCAACTGTAAAACATTTGAAAGACAAGTTTATATAGCTTCGTAAGTCCACAGAAGACTGTTTAAGTTGGTTCTACATGTGGTGAAGTCCCACAAGTATACCAGAAGGCCCATTATAGGACACTGCAAGAAAGCATTAGTAATTCAGAGCAAATACTAATGAATATCACAGAATAGTGAGAGAACAAGTGTAAAACACATCAAAATGAAAATGTGTAGTCTAGAAAGGATGTTGTACACTGCTGAAATCCTTGAAATAGAGTTAGTTCACATGAAACCAATGTTTCAAACTACCAGAATGCACTGAAAAGTAGTATTCAACTGTAAAACAGTTGGAAGACAAGTTTATATAGCTTCGCAAGTCCACAGAAGACTGTATAAAGTTGTTTCTACATGTGGTGAAGTCCCACAAGTAGAGCAGAAGGCGCATTATAGGAAACAGCTAGAAATCAGTAGTAATTCAGAGGAAATAGTAATGAATATCATAGAATTGTGTGAGAACAAGTGTAAAAGACATCGAAATGTAAGTTTCTAGTCTAGAAAGGATGTTATACACTACAGAAATCCTTGAAATAGAGTTACTTCACAAGAAAACAGTGTTTCAACCCACTAGAATTCACTGAAAAGTAGTATTCAACTGTAAAACAGTTGAAAGACAAGTGTATATAGCTTCTCCAGTTCAGGGAAGAGTGTATAAAGTTGTTTCTACATGTGGTGAAGTCCCACAAGTAGAAAAGAAGGCCCATTATAGGAAACAGCTAGAAATCAGTAGTCATTCAGAGCAAATACTAATGAATATCACAGAATAGAGAGAGAACAAGTGTAAAAGACATCAAAATGTAAGTCTCTAGTCTAGAAAGGATGTTGTACACTGCAGAAATCCTTGAAATAGAGTTACTTCACATGAAACCAGTGTTTCAAATCACCAGAATGCACTGAAAAGTAGTATTTAACTGTAAAACAGTTGAAAGACAAGTGTATATAGCTTCTCAAGTTCAGGGAAGAGTGTATAAAGTTGTTTCTACATGTGGTGAAGTCCCACAAGTAGAAAAGAAGGCCCATTATATTAAACAGCTAGAAATCAGTAGTCATTCAGAGCAAATACTAATGAATATCACAGAATAGAGAGAGAACAAGTGTAAAAGACATCAAAATGTAAGTCTCTAGTCTAGAAAGGATGTTGTACACTGCAGAAATCCTTGAAATTGAGTTACTTCACATGGAACCAGTGTTTCAAACCACCAGAATGCACTGAAAAGTAGTATTTAACTGTAAAACAGTTGAAAGACAAGTGTATATAGCTTCTCCAGTTCAGGGAAGAGTGTATAAAGTTGTTTCTACATGTGGTGAAGTCCCACAAGTAGAAAAGAAGGCCCATTATATTAAACAGCTAGAAATCAGTAGTCATTCAGAGCAAATACTAATGAATATCATAGAACTGTGTGAGAACAAGTGTAAAAGACATCAAAATGTAAGTTTCTAGTCTAGAAAGGATGTTATACACGACAGAAATCCTTGAAATAGAGTTACTTCACAAGAAAAGAGTGTTTCAACCCACTAGAATTCACTGAAAAGTAGTATTCACCTGTAAAACAGTTGAAAGACAAGTGTATATAGCTTCTCCAGTTAAGGGAAGAGTGTATAAATTTGTTTCTACATGTGGTGAAGTCCCACAAGTAGAAAAGAAGGCCCATTATAGGAAACAACTAGAAATCAGTAGTCATTCAGAGCAAATACTAATGAATATCACAGAATAGAGAGAGAACAAGTGTAAAAGACATCAAAATGTAAGTCTCTAGTCTAGAAAGGATGTTGTACACTGCAGAAATCCTTGAAATAGAGTTACTTCACATGAAACCAGTGTTTCAAACCACCAGAATGCACTGAAAAGTAGTATTTAACTGTAAAACAGTTGAAAGACAAGTGTATATAGCTTCTCAAGTTCAGGGAAGAGTGTATAAAGTTGTTTCTACATGTGGTGAAGTCCCACAAGTAGAAAAGAAGGCCCATTATATTAAACAGCTAGAAATCAGTAGTCATTCAGAGCAAATACTAATGAATATCACAGAATAGAGAGAGAACAAGTGTAAAAGACATCAAAATGTAAGTCTCTAGTCTAGAAAGGATGTTGTACACTGCAGAAATCCTTGAAATAGAGTTACTTCACATGAAACCAGTGTTTCAAACCATCAGAATGCACTGAAAAGTAGTATTTAACTGTAAAACAGTTGAAAGACAAGTTTATATAGCTTCGCAAGTCCACAGAAGACTGTATAAAGTTGTTTCTACATGTGGTGAAGTCCCACAAGTAGAGCAGAAGGCGCATTATAGGAAACAGCTAGAAATCAGTAGTAATTCAGAGGAAATAGTAATGAATATCATAGAATTGTGTGAGAACAAGTGTAAAAGACATCAAAATGTAAGTTTCTAGTCTAGAAAGGATGTTATACACTACAGAAATCCTTGAAATAGAGTTACTTCACAAGAAAACAGTGTTTCAACCCACTAGAATTCACTGAAAAGTAGTATTCAACTGTAAAACAGTTGAAAGACAAGTGTATATAGCTTCTCAAGTTCAGAGAAAAGTGTATAAAGTTGTTTCTACATGTGGTGAAGTCCCACAAGTAGAAAATAAGGCCCATTATAGGAAACAGCTAGAAATCAGTAGTAATTCAGAGAAAATACTAATGAATATCATAGAACTGTGTGAGAACAAGTGTAAAAGACATCAAAATGTAAGTTTCTAGTCTAGAAAGGATGTTATACACTACAGAAATCCTTGAAATAGAGTTACTTCACAAGAAAAGAATGTTTCAACCCACTAGAATTCACTGAAAAGTAGTATTCAACTGTAAAACAGTTGAAAGACAAGTGTATATAGCTTCTCCAGTTCAGGGAAGAGTGTATAAAGTTGTTTCTACATGTGGTGAAGTCCCACAAGTAGAAAAGAAGGCCCATTATAGGAAATAGCTAGAAATCAGTAGTCATTCAGAGCAAATACTAATGAATATCACAGAATAGAGAGAGAACAAGTGTAAAAGACATCAAAATGTAAGTCTCTAGTCTAGAAAGGATGTTGTACACTGCAGAAATCCTTGAAATTGAGTTACTTCACATGAAACCAGTGTTTCAAACCACCAGAATGCACTGAAAAGTAGTATTTAACTGTAAAACAGTTGAAAGACAAGTGTATATAGCTTCTCAAGTTCAGGGAAGAGTGTATAAAGTTGTTTCTACATGTGGTGAAGTCCCACAAGTAGAAAAGAAGGCCCATTATAGGAAACAGCTAGAAATCAGTAGTCATTCAGAGCAAATACTAATGAATATCACAGAATAGAGAGAGAACAAGTGTAAAAGACATCAAAATGTAAGTCTCTAGTCTAGAAAGGATGTTGTACACTGCAGAAATCCTTGAAATAGAGTTACTTCACATGAAACCAGTGTTTCAAACCATCAGAATGCACTGAAAAGTAGTATTTAACTGTAAAACAGTTGAAAGACAAGTTTATATAGCTTCGCAAGTCCACAGAAGACTGTATAAAGTTGTTTCTACATGTGGTGAAGTCCCACAAGTAGAGCAGAAGGCCCATTATAGGAAACAGCTAGAAATCAGTAGTAATTCAGAGGAAATAGTAATGAATATCATAGAACTGTGTGAGAACAAGTGTAAAAGACATCAAAATGTAAGTTTCTAGTCTAGAAAGGATGTTATACACTACAGAAATCCTTGAAATAGAGTTACTTCACAAGAAAACAGTGTTTCAACCCACTAGAATTCACTGAAAAGTAGTATTCAACTGTAAAACAGTTGAAAGACAAGTTTATATAGCTTCGCAAGTCCACAGAAGACTGTTTAAGTTGGTTCTACATGTGGTGAAGTCCCACAAGTATACCAGAAGGCCCATTATAGGACACTGCAAGAAAGCATTAGTAATTCAGAGCAAATACTAATTAATATCACAGAATAGTGAGAGAACAAGTGTAAAAGACATCAAAATGTAAGTCTCTAGTCTAGAAAGGATGTTGTACACTGCTGAAATCCTTGAAATAGAGTTAGTTCACATGAAACCAGTGTTTCAAACTACCAGAATGCACTGAAAAGTAGTATTCAACTGTAAAACAGTTGGAAGACAAGTTTATATAGCTTCGCAAGTCCACAGAAGACTGTATAAAGTTGTTTCTACATGTGGTGAAGTTCCACAAGTAGAGCAGAAGGCCCATTATAGGAAACAGCTAGAAATCAGTAGTAATTCATAGGAAATACTAATGAATATCATAGAATTGTGTGAGAACAAGTGTAAAAGACATCGAAATGTAAGTTTCTAGTCTAGAAAGGATGTTATACACTACAGAAATCCTTGAAATAGAGTTACTTCACAAGAAAACAGTGTTTCAACCCACTAGAATTCACTGAAAAGTAGTATTCAACTGTAAAACTGTTGAAAGACAAGTGTATATAGCTTCTCAAGTTCAGGGAAGAGTGTATAAAGTTGTTTCTACATGTGGTGAAGTCCCACAAGTAGAAAAGAAGGCCCATTATATTAAACAGCTAGAAATCAGTAGTCATTCAGAGCAAATACTAATGAATATCACAGAATAGAGAGAGAACAAGTGTAAAAGACATCAAAATGTAAGTCTCTAGTCTAGAAAGGATGTTGTACACTGCAGAAATCCTTGAAATAGAGTTACTTCACATGAAACCATTGTTTCAAACCATCATAATGCACTGAAAAGTAGTATTTAACTGTAAAACAGTTGAAAGACAAGTTTATATAGCTTCGCAAGTCCACAGAAGACTGTATAAAGTTGTTTCTACATGTGGTGAAGTCCCACAAGTAGAAAAGAAGGCCCATTATAGGAAACAGCTAGAAATCAGTAGTCTTCAGAGCAAATACTAATGAATATCATAGAACTGTGTGAGAACAAGTGTAAAAGACATCAAAATGTAAGTCTCTAGTCTTGAAAGGATGTTATACACTACAGAAATCCTTGAAATAGAGTTACTTCACAAGAAAACAGTGTTTCAACCCACTAGAATTCACTGAAAAGTAGTATTCAACTGTAAAACAGTGGAAAGACAAGTGTATATAGCTTCTCAAGTTCAGGGAAGAGTGTATAAAGTTGTTTCTACATGTGGTGAAATCCCACAAGTAGAAAAGAAGGCCCATTATATTAAACAGCTAGAAATCAGTAGTCATTCAGAGCAAATACTAATGAATATCACAGAATAGAGAGAGAACAAGTGTAAAAGACATCAAAATGTAAGTCTCTAGTCTAGAAAGGATGTTGTACACTGCAGAAATCCTTGAAATAGAGTTAGTTCACATGAAACCAGTGTTTCAAACCATCAGAATGCAGTGAAAAGTAGTATTTAACTGTAAAACAGTTGAAAGACAAGTTTATATAGCTTCGCAAGTCCACAGAAGACTGTATAAAGTTGTTTCTACATGTGGTGAAGTCCCACAAGTAGAGCAGAAGGCCCATTATAGGAAACAGCTAGAAATCAGTAGTAATTCAGAGGAAATAGTAATGAATATCATAGAACTGTGTGAGAACAAGTGTAAAAGACATCAAAATGTAAGTTTCTAGTCTAGAAAGGATGTTATACACTACAGAAATCCTTGAAATAGAGTTACTTCACAAGAAAACAGTGTTTCAACCCACTAGAATTCACTGAAAAGTAGTATTCAACTGTAAAACAGTTGAAAGACAAGTGTATATAGCTTCTCCAGTTCAGGGAAGAGTGTATAAAGTTGTTTCTACATGTGGTGAAGTCCCACAAGTAGAAAAAAAGGCCCATTATAGGAAACAGCTAGAAATCAGTAGTCATTCAGAGCAAATACTAATGAATATCACAGAATAGAGAGAGAACAAGTGTAAAAGACATCAAAATGTAAGTCTCTAGTCTAGAAAGGATGTTGTACACTGCAGAAATCCTTGAAATAGAGTTAGTTCACATGAAACCAGTGTTTCAAACCATCAGAATGCAGTGAAAAGTAGTATTTAACTGTAAAACAGTTGAAAGACAAGTTTATATAGCTTCGCAAGTCCACAGAAGACTGTATAAAGTTGTTTCTACATGTGGTGAAGTCCCACAAGTAGAGCAGAAGGCCCATTATAGGAAACAGCTAGAAATCAGTAGTCTTCAGAGCAAATACTAATGAATATCATAGAACTGTGTGAGAACAAGTGTAAAAGACATCAAAATGTAAGTTTCTAGTCTAGAAAGGATGTTATACACGACAGAAATCCTTGAAATAGAGTTACTTCACAAGAAAAGAGTGTTTCAACCCACTAGAATTCACTGAAAAGTAGTATTCACCTGTAAAACAGTTGAAAGACAAGTGTATATAGCTTCTCCAGTTAAGGGAAGAGTGTATAAAGTTGTTTCTACATGTGGTGAAGTCCCACAAGTAGAAAAGAAGGACCATTATAGGAAAAAACTAGAAATCAGTAGTCATTCAGAGCAAATACTAATGAATATCACAGAATAGAGAGAGAACAAGTGTAAAAGACATCAAAATGTAAGTCTCTAGTCTAGAAAGGATGTTGTACACTGCAGAAATCCTTGAAATAGAGTTACTTCACATGAAACCAGTGTTTCAAACCACCAGAATGCACTGAAAAGTAGTATTTAACTGTAAAACAGTTGAAAGACAAGTGTATATAGCTTCTCAAGTTCAGGGAAGAGTGTATAAAGTTGTTTCTACATGTGGTGAAGTCCCACAAGTAGAAAAGAAGGCCCATTATATTAAACAGCTAGAAATCAGTAGTCATTCAGAGCAAATACTAATGAATATCACAGAATAGAGAGAGAACAAGTGTAAAAGACATCAAAATGTAAGTCTCTAGTCTAGAAAGGATGTTGTACACTGCAGAAATCCTTGAAATAGAGTTACTTCACATGAAACCAGTGTTTCAAACCATCAGAATGCACTGAAAAGTAGTATTTAACTGTAAAACAGTTGAAAGACAAGTTTATATAGCTTCGCAAGTCCACAGAAGACTGTATAAAGTTGTTTCTACATGTGGTGAAGTCCCACAAGTAGAGCAGAAGGCGCATTATAGGAAACAGCTAGAAATCAGTAGTAATTCAGAGGAAATAGTAATGAATATCATAGAATTGTGTGAGAACAAGTGTAAAAGACATCAAAATGTAAGTTTCTAGTCTAGAAAGGATGTTATACACTACAGAAATCCTTGAAATAGAGTTACTTCACAAGAAAACAGTGTTTCAACCCACTAGAATTCACTGAAAAGTAGTATTCAACTGTAAAACTGTTGAAAGACAAGTGTATATAGCTTCTCAAGTTCAGGGAAGAGTGTATAAAGTTGTTTCTACATGTGGTGAAGTCCCACAAGTAGAAAAGAAGGCCCATTATATTAAACAGCTAGAAATCAGTAGTCATTCAGAGCAAATACTAATGAATATCACAGAATAGAGAGAGAACAAGTGTAAAAGACATCAAAATGTAAGTCTCTAGTCTAGAAAGGATGTTGTACACTGCAGAAATCCTTGAAATAGAGTTACTTCACATGAAACCATTGTTTCAAACCATCATAATGCACTGAAAAGTAGTATTTAACTGTAAAACAGTTGAAAGACAAGTTTATATAGCTTCGCAAGTCCACAGAAGACTGTATAAAGTTGTTTCTACATGTGGTGAAGTCCCACAAGTAGAAAAGAAGGCCCATTATAGGAAACAGCTAGAAATCAGTAGTCTTCAGAGCAAATACTAATGAATATCATAGAACTGTGTGAGAACAAGTGTAAAAGACATCAAAATGTAAGTCTCTAGTCTTGAAAGGATGTTATACACTACAGAAATCCTTGAAATAGAGTTACTTCACAAGAAAACAGTGTTTCAACCCACTAGAATTCACTGAAAAGTAGTATTCAACTGTAAAACAGTGGAAAGACAAGTGTATATAGCTTCTCAAGTTCAGGGAAGAGTGTATAAAGTTGTTTCTACATGTGGTGAAATCCCACAAGTAGAAAAGAAGGCCCATTATATTAAACAGCTAGAAATCAGTAGTCATTCAGAGCAAATACTAATGAATATCACAGAATAGAGAGAGAACAAGTGTAAAAGACATCAAAATGTAAGTCTCTAGTCTAGAAAGGATGTTGTACACTGCAGAAATCCTTGAAATAGAGTTAGTTCACATGAAACCAGTGTTTCAAACCATCAGAATGCAGTGAAAAGTAGTATTTAACTGTAAAACAGTTGAAAGACAAGTTTATATAGCTTCGCAAGTCCACAGAAGACTGTATAAAGTTGTTTCTACATGTGGTGAAGTCCCACAAGTAGAGCAGAAGGCCCATTATAGGAAACAGCTAGAAATCAGTAGTAATTCAGAGGAAATAGTAATGAATATCATAGAACTGTGTGAGAACAAGTGTAAAAGACATCAAAATGTAAGTTTCTAGTCTAGAAAGGATGTTATACACTACAGAAATCCTTGAAATAGAGTTACTTCACAAGAAAAGAGTGTTTCAACCCACTAGAATTCACTGAAAAGTAGTATTCAACTGTAAAACAGTTGAAAGACAAGTGTATATAGCTTCTCCAGTTCAGGGAAGAGTGTATAAAGTTGTTTCTACATGTGGTGAAGTCCCACAAGTAGAAAAGAAGGCCCATTATAGGAAACAGCTAGAAATCAGTAGTCATTCAGAGCAAATACTAATGAATATCACAGAATAGAGAGAGAACAAGTGTAAAAGACATCAAAATGTAAGTCTCTAGTCTAGAAAGGATGTTGTACACTGCAGAAATCCTTGAAATAGAGTTACTTCACATGAAACCAGTGTTTCAAATCACCAGAATGCACTGAAAAGTAGTATTTAACTGTAAAACAGTTGAAAGACAAGTGTATATAGCTTCTCAAGTTCAGGGAAGAGTGTATAAAGTTGTTTCTACATGTGGTGAAGTCCCACAAGTAGAAAAGAAGGCCCATTATATTAAACAGCTAGAAATCAGTAGTCATTCAGAGCAAATACTAATGAATATCATAGAACTGTGTGAGAACAAGTGTAAAAGACATCAAAATGTAAGTTTCTAGTCTAGAAAGGATGTTATACACGACAGAAATCCTTGAAATAGAGTTACTTCACAAGAAAAGAGTGTTTCAACCCACTAGAATTCACTGAAAAGTAGTATTCACCTGTAAAACAGTTGAAAGACAAGTGTATATAGCTACTCCAGTTAAGGGAAGAGTGTATAAAGTTGTTTCTACATGTGGTGAAGTCCCACAAGTAGAAAAGAAGGCCCATTATAGGAAACAACTAGAAATCAGTAGTCATTCAGAGCAAATACTAATGAATATCACAGAATAGAGAGAGAACAAGTGTAAAAGACATCAAAATGTAAGTCTCTAGTCTAGAAAGGATGTTGTACACTGCAGAAATCCTTGAAATAGAGTTACTTCACATGAAACCAGTGTTTCAAAACACCAGAATGCACTGAAAAGTAGTATTTAACTGTAAAACAGTTGAAAGACAAGTGTATATAGCTTCTCAAGTTCAGGGAAGAGTGTATAAAGTTGTTTCTACATGTGGTGAAGTCCCACAAGTAGAAAAGAAGGCCCATTATATTAAACAGCTAGAAATCAGTAGTCATTCAGAGCAAATACTAATGAATATCACAGAATAGAGAGAGAACAAGTGTAAAAGACATCAAAATGTAAGTCTCTAGTCTAGAAAGGATGTTGTACACTGCAGAAATCCTTGAAATAGAGTTACTTCACATGAAACCAGTGTTTCAAACCATCAGAATGCACTGAAAAGTAGTATTTAACTGTAAAACAGTTGAAAGACAAGTTTATATAGCTTCACAAGTCCACAGAAGACTGTATAAAGTTGTTTCTACATGTGGTGAAGTCCCACAAGTAGAGCAGAAGGCGCATTATAGGAAACAGCTAGAAATCAGTAGTAATTCAGAGGAAATAGTAATGAATATCATAGAATTGTGTGAGAACAAGTGTAAAAGACATCAAAATGTAAGTTTCTAGTCTAGAAAGGATGTTTTACACTACAGAAATCCTTGAAATAGAGTTACTTCACAAGAAAACAGTGTTTCAACCCACTAGAATTCACTGAAAAGCAGTATTCAACTGTAAAACAGTTGAAAGACAAGTGTATATAGCTTCTCAAGTTCAGAGAAAAGTGTATAAAGTTGTTTCTACATGTGGTGAAGTCCCACAAGTAGAAAAGAAGGCCCATTATAGGAAACAGCTAGAAATCAGTAGTCATTCAGAGCAAATACTAATGAATATCACAGAATAGAGAGAGAACAAGTGTAAAAGACATCAAAATGTAAGTCTCTAGTCTAGAAAGGATGTTGTACACTGCAGAAATCCTTGAAATAGAGTTACTTCACATGAAACCAGTGTTTCAAACCACCAGAATGCACTGAAAAGTAGTATTTAACTGTAAAACAGTTGAAAGACAAGTGTATATAGCTTCTCAAGTTCAGGGAAGAGTGTATAAAGTTGTTTCTACATGTGGTGAAGTCCCACAAGTAGAAAAGAAGGCCCATTATATTAAACAGCTAGAAATCAGTAGTCATTCAGAGCAAATACTAATGAATATCACAGAATAGAGAGAGAACAAGTGTAAAAGACATCAAAATGTAAGTCTCTAGTCTAGAAAGGATGTTGTACACTGCAGAAATCCTTGAAATTGAGTTACTTCACATGAAACCAGTGTTTCAAACCACCAGAATGCACTGAAAAGTAGTATTTAACTGTAAAACAGTTGAAAGACAAGTGTATATAGCTTCTCCAGTTCAGGGAAGAGTGTATAAAGTTGTTTCTACATGTGGTGAAGTCCCACAAGTAGAAAAGAAGGCCCATTATATTAAACAGCTAGAAATCAGTAGTCATTCAGAGCAAATACTAATGAATATCACAGAATAGAGAGAGAACAAGTGTAAAAGACATCAAAATGTAAGTCTCTAGTCTAGAAAGGATGTTGTACACTGCAGAAATCCTTGAAATAGAGTTACTTCACATGAAACCAGTGTTTCAAACCATCAGAATGCACTGAAAAGTAGTATTTAACTGTAAAACAGTTGAAAGACAAGTTTATATAGCTTCGCAAGTCCACAGAAGACTGTATAAAGTTGTTTCTACATGTGGTGAAGTCCCACAAGTAGAAAATAAGGCCCATTATAGGAAACAGCTAGAAATCAGTAGTAATTCAGAGAAAATACTAATGAATATCATAGAACTGTGTGAGAACAAGTGTAAAAGACATCAAAATGTAAGTTTCTAGTCTAGAAAGGATGTTATACACTACAGAAATCCTTGAAATAGAGTTACTTCACAAGAAAAGAATGTTTCAACCCACTAGAATTCACTGAAAAGTAGTATTCAACTGTAAAACAGTTGAAAGACAAGTGTATATAGCTTCTCCAGTTCAGGGAAGAGTGTATAAAGTTGTTTCTACATGTGGTGAAGTCCCACAAGTAGAAAAGAAGGCCCATTATAGGAAATAGCTAGAAATCAGTAGTCATTCAGAGCAAATACTAATGAATATCACAGAATAGAGAGAGAACAAGTGTAAAAGACATCAAAATGTAAGTCTCTAGTCTAGAAAGGATGTTGTACACTGCAGAAATCCTTGAAATAGAGTTAGTTCACATGAAACCAGTGTTTCAAACCACCAGAATGCACTGAAAAGTAGTATTTAACTGTAAAACAGTTGAAAGACAAGTGTATATAGCTTCTCAAGTTCAGGGAAGAGTGTATAAAGTTGTTTCTACATGTGGTGAAGTCCCACAAGTAGAGCAGAAGGCCCATTATAGGAAACAGCTAGAAATCAGTAGTAATTCAGAGGAAATAGTAATGAATATCATAGAACTGTGTGAGAACAAGTGTAAAAGACATCAAAATGTAAGTTTCTAGTCTAGAAAGGATGTTATACACTACAGAAATCCTTGAAATAGAGTTACTTCACAAGAAAACAGTGTTTCAACCCACTAGAATTCACTGAAAAGTAGTATTCAACTGTAAAACAGTTGAAAGACAAGTTTATATAGCTTCGCAAGTCCACAGAAGACTGTTTAAGTTGGTTCTACATGTGGTGAAGTCCCACAAGTATACCAGAAGGCCCATTATAGGACACTGCAAGAAAGCATTAGTAATTCAGAGCAAATACTAATGAATATCACAGAATAGTGAGAGAACAAGTGTAAAACACATCAAAATGAAAGTGTGTAGTCTAGAAAGGATGTTGTACACTGCTGAAATCCTTGAAATAGAGTTAGTTCACATGAAACCAGTGTTTCAAACTACCAGAATGCACTGAAAAGTAGTATTCAACTGTAAAACAGTTGGAAGACAAGTTTATATAGCTTCGCAAGTCCACAGAAGACTGTATAAAGTTGTTTCTACATGTGGTGAAGTCCCACAAGTAGAGCAGAAGGCCCATTATAGGAAACAGCTAGAAATCAGTAGTAATTCAGAGGAAATACTAATGAATATCATAGAATTGTGTGAGAACAAGTGTAAAAGACATCAAAATGTAAGTTTCTAGTCTAGAAAGGATGTTATATACTACAGAAATCCTTGAAATAGAGTTACTTCACAAGAAAACAGTGTTTCAACCCACTAGAATTCACTGAAAAGTAGTATTCAACTGTAAAACTGTTGAAAGACAAGTGTATATAGCTTCTCAAGTTCAGGGAAGAGTGTATAAAGTTGTTTCTACATGTGGTGAAGTCCCACAAGTAGAAAAGAAGGCCCATTATATTAAACAGCTAGAAATCAGTAGTCATTCAGAGCAAATACTAATGAATATCACAGAATAGAGAGAGAACAAGTGTAAAAGACATCAAAATGTAAGTCTCTAGTCTAGAAAGGATGTTGTACACTGCAGAAATCCTTGAAATAGAGTTACTTCACATGAAACCATTGTTTCAAACCATCATAATGCACTGAAAAGTAGTATTTAACTGTAAAACAGTTGAAAGAGAAGTTTATATAGCTTCGCAAGTCCACAGAAGACTGTATAAAGTTGTTTCTACATGTGGTGAAGTCCCACAAGTAGAGCAGAAGGCGCATTATAGGAAACAGCTAGAAATCAGTAGTAATTCAGAGGAAATAGTAATGAATATCATAGAATTGTGTGAGAACAAGTGTAAAAGACATCGAAATGTAAGTTTCTAGTCTAGAAAGGATGTTATACACTACAGAAATCCTTGAAATAGAGTTACTTCACAAGAAAACAGTGTTTCAACCCACTAGAATTCACTGAAAAGTAGTATTCAACTGTAAAACAGTTGAAAGACAAGTGTATATAGCTTCTCCAGTTCAGGGAAGAGTGTATAAAGTTGTTTCTACATGTGGTGAAGTCCTACAAGTAGAAAAGAAGGCCCATTATAGGAAACAGCTAGAAATCAGTAGTCATTCAGAGCAAATACTAATGAATATCACAGAATAGAGAGAGAACAAGTGTAAAAGACATCAAAATGTAAGTCTCTAGTCTAGAAAGGATGTTGTACACTGCAGAAATCCTTGAAATAGAGTTACTTCACATGAAACCAGTGTTTCAAACCACCAGAATGCACTGAAAAGTAGTATTTAACTGTAAAACAGTTGAAAGACAAGTGTATATAGCTTCTCCAGTTCAGGGAAGAGTGTATAAAGTTGTTTCTACATGTGGTGAAGTCCCACAAGTAGAAAAGAAGGCCCATTATATTAAACAGCTAGAAATCATTAGTCATTCAGAGCAAATACTAATGAATATCACAGAATAGAGAGAGAACAAGTGTAAAAGACATCAAAATGTAAGTCTCTAGTCTAGAAAGGATGTTGTACACTGCATAAATCCTTGAAATAGAGTTACTTCACATGAAACCAGTGTTTCAAACCATCAGAATGCACTGAAAAGTAGTATTTAACTGTAAAACAGTTGAAAGACAAGTTTATATAGCTTCGCAAGTCCACAGAAGCCTGTATAAAGTTGTTTCTACATGTGGTGAAGTCCCACAAGTAGAGCAGAAGGCCCATTATAGGAAACAGCTAGAAATCAGTAGTAATTCAGAGGAAATAGTAATGAATATCATAGAACTGTGTGAGAACAAGTGTAAAAGACATCAAAATGTAAGTTTCTAGTCTAGAAAGGATGTTATACACTACAGAAATCCTTGAAATAGAGTTACTTCACAAGAAAACAGTGTTTCAACCCACTAGAATTCACTGAAAAGCAGTATTCAACTGTAAAACAGTTGAAAGACAAGTGTATATAGCTTCTCAAGTTCAGAGAAAAGTGTATAAAGTTGTTTCTACATGTGGTGAAGTCCCACAAGTAGAAAAGAAGGCCCATTATAGGAAACAGCTAGAAATCAGTAGTCATTCAGAGCAAATACTAATGAATATCACAGAATAGAGAGAGAACAAGTGTAAAAGACATCAAAATGTAAGTCTCTAGTCTAGAAAGGATGTTGTACACTGCAGAAATCCTTGAAATAGAGTTACTTCACATGAAACCAGTGTTTCAAACCACCAGAATGCACTGAAAAGTAGTATTTAACTGTAAAACAGTTGAAAGACAAGTGTATATAGCTTCTCAAGTTCAGGGAAGAGTGTATAAAGTTGTTTCTACATGTGGTGAAGTCCCACAAGTAGAAAAGAAGGCCCATTATATTAAACAGCTAGAAATCAGTAGTCATTCAGAGCAAATACTAATGAATATCACAGAATAGAGAGAGAACAAGTGTAAAAGACATCAAAATGTAAGTCTCTAGTCTAGAAAGGATGTTGTACACTGCAGAAATCTTTGAAATAGAGTTACTTCTCATGAAACCAGTGTTTCAAGCCACCAGAATGCACTGAAAAGTAGTATTTAACTGTAAAACAGTTGAAAGACAAGTGTATATAGCTTCTCAAGTTCAGGGAAGAGTGTATAAAGTTGTTTCTTCATGTGGTGAAGTCCCACAAGTAGAAAATAAGGCCCATTATAGGAAACAGCTAGAAATCAGTAGTAATTCAGAGAAAATACTAATGAATATCATAGAACTGTGTGAGAACAAGTGTAAAAGACATCAAAATGTAAGTTTCTAGTCTAGAAAGGATGTTATACACTACAGAAATCCTTGAAATAGAGTTACTTCACAAGAAAACAGTGTTTCAACCCACTAGAATTCACTGAAAAGTAGTATTCAACTCTAAAACAGTGGAAAGACAAGTGTATATAGCTTCTCAAGTTCAGGGAAGAGTGTATAAAGTTGTTTCTACATGTGGTGAAGTCCCAGAAGTAGAAAAGAAGGCCCATTATATTAAACAGCTAGAAATCAGTAGTCATTCAGAGCAAATACTAATGAATATCACAGAATAGAGAGAGAACAAGTGTAAAAGACATCAAAATGTAAGTCTCTAGTCTAGAAAGGATGTTGTACACTGCAGAAATCCTTGAAATTGAGTTACTTCACATGAAACCAGTGTTTCAAACCACCAGAATGCACTGAAAAGTAGTATTTAACTGTAAAACAGTTGAAAGACAAGTGTATATAGCTTCTCCAGTTCAGGGAAGAGTGTATAAAGTTGTTTCTACATGTGGTGAAGTCCCACAAGTAGAAAAGAAGGCCCATTATATTAAACAGCTAGAAATCAGTAGTCATTCAGAGCAAATACTAATGAATATCACAGAATAGAGAGAGAACAAGTGTAAAAGACATCAAAATGTAAGTCTCTAGTCTAGAAAGGATGTTGTACACTGCAGAAATCCTTGAAATAGAGTTACTTCACATGAAACCAGTGTTTCAAACCATCAGAATGCACTGAAAAGTAGTATTTAACTGTAAAACAGTTGAAAGACAAGTTTATATAGCTTCGCAAGTCCACAGAAGACTGTATAAAGTTGTTTCTACATGTGGTGAAGTCCCACAAGTAGAAAATAAGGCCCATTATAGGAAACAGCTAGAAATCAGTAGTAATTCAGAGAAAATACTAATGAATATCATAGAACTGTGTGAGAACAAGTGTAAAAGACATCAAAATGTAAGTTTCTAGTCTAGAAAGGATGTTATACACTACAGAAATCCTTGAAATAGAGTTACTTCACAAGAAAAGAATGTTTCAACCCACTAGAATTCACTGAAAAGTAGTATTCAACTGTAAAACAGTTGAAAGACAAGTGTATATAGCTTCTCCAGTTCAGGGAAGAGTGTATAAAGTTGTTTCTACATGTGGTGAAGTCCCACAAGTAGAAAAGAAGGCCCATTATAGGAAATAGCTAGAAATCAGTAGTCATTCAGAGCAAATACTAATGAATATCACAGAATAGAGAGAGAACAAGTGTAAAAGACATCAAAATGTAAGTCTCTAGTCTAGAAAGGATGTTGTACACTGCAGAAATCCTTGAAATAGAGTTAGTTCACATGAAACCAGTGTTTCAAACCACCAGAATGCACTGAAAAGTAGTATTTAACTGTAAAACAGTTGAAAGACAAGTGTATATAGCTTCTCAAGTTCAGGGAAGAGTGTATAAAGTTGTTTCTACATGTGGTGAAGTCCCACAAGTAGAAAAGAAGGCCCATTATATTAAACAGCTAGAAATCAGTAGTCATTCAGAGCAAATACTAATGAATATCACAGAATAGAGAGAGAACAAGTGTAAAAGACATCAAAATGTAAGTCTCTAGTCTAGAAAGGATGTTGTACACTGCAGAAATCCTTGAAATAGAGTTACTTCACATGAAACCATTGTTTCAAACCATCATAATGCACTGAAAAGTAGTATTTAACTGTAAAACAGTTGAAAGACAAGTTTATATAGCTTCGCAAGTCCACAGAAGACTGTATAAAGTTGTTTCTACATGTGGTGAAGTCCCACAAGTAGAAAAGAAGGCCCATTATAGGAAACAGCTAGAAATCAGTAGTCTTCAGAGCAAATACTAATGAATATCATAGAACTGTGTGAGAACAAGTGTAAAAGACATCAAAATGTAAGTCTCTAGTCTTGAAAGGATGTTATACACTACAGAAATCCTTGAAATAGAGTTACTTCACAAGAAAACAGTGTTTCAACCCACTAGAATTCACTGAAAAGTAGTATTCAACTGTAAAACAGTGGAAAGACAAGTGTATATAGCTTCTCAAGTTCAGGGAAGAGTGTATAAAGTTGTTTCTACATGTGGTGAAATCCCACAAGTAGAAAAGAAGGCCCATTATATTAAACAGCTAGAAATCAGTAGTCATTCAGAGCAAATACTAATGAATATCACAGAATAGAGAGAGAACAAGTGTAAAAGACATCAAAATGTAAGTCTCTAGTCTAGAAAGGATGTTGTACACTGCAGAAATCCTTGAAATAGAGTTAGTTCACATGAAACCAGTGTTTCAAACCATCAGAATGCAGTGAAAAGTAGTATTTAACTGTAAAACAGTTGAAAGACAAGTTTATATAGCTTCGCAAGTCCACAGAAGACTGTATAAAGTTGTTTCTACATGTGGTGAAGTCCCACAAGTAGAGCAGAAGGCCCATTATAGGAAACAGCTAGAAATCAGTAGTAATTCAGAGGAAATAGTAATGAATATCATAGAACTGTGTGAGAACAAGTGTAAAAGACATCAAAATGTAAGTTTCTAGTCTAGAAAGGATGTTATACACTACAGAAATCCTTGAAATAGAGTTACTTCACAAGAAAAGAGTGTTTCAACCCACTAGAATTCACTGAAAAGTAGTATTCAACTGTAAAACAGTTGAAAGACAAGTGTATATAGCTTCTCCAGTTCAGGGAAGAGTGTATAAAGTTGTTTCTACATGTGGTGAAGTCCCACAAGTAGAAAAGAAGGCCCATTATAGGAAACAGCTAGAAATCAGTAGTCATTCAGAGCAAATACTAATGAATATCACAGAATAGAGAGAGAACAAGTGTAAAAGACATCAAAATGTAAGTCTCTAGTCTAGAAAGGATGTTGTACACTGCAGAAATCCTTGAAATAGAGTTACTTCACATGAAACCAGTGTTTCAAATCACCAGAATGCACTGAAAAGTAGTATTTAACTGTAAAACAGTTGAAAGACAAGTGTATATAGCTTCTCAAGTTCAGGGAAGAGTGTATAAAGTTGTTTCTACATGTGGTGAAGTCCCACAAGTAGAAAAGAAGGCCCATTATATTAAACAGCTAGAAATCAGTAGTCATTCAGAGCAAATACTAATGAATATCATAGAACTGTGTGAGAACAAGTGTAAAAGACATCAAAATGTAAGTTTCTAGTCTAGAAAGGATGTTATACACGACAGAAATCCTTGAAATAGAGTTACTTCACAAGAAAAGAGTGTTTCAACCCACTAGAATTCACTGAAAAGTAGTATTCACCTGTAAAACAGTTGAAAGACAAGTGTATATAGCTACTCCAGTTAAGGGAAGAGTGTATAAAGTTGTTTCTACATGTGGTGAAGTCCCACAAGTAGAAAAGAAGGCCCATTATAGGAAACAACTAGAAATCAGTAGTCATTCAGAGCAAATACTAATGAATATCACAGAATAGAGAGAGAACAAGTGTAAAAGACATCAAAATGTAAGTCTCTAGTCTAGAAAGGATGTTGTACACTGCAGAAATCCTTGAAATAGAGTTACTTCACATGAAACCAGTGTTTCAAACCACCAGAATGCACTGAAAAGTAGTATTTAACTGTAAAACAGTTGAAAGACAAGTGTATATAGCTTCTCAAGTTCAGGGAAGAGTGTATAAAGTTGTTTCTACATGTGGTGAAGTCCCACAAGTAGAAAAGAAGGCCCATTATATTAAACAGCTAGAAATCAGTAGTCATTCAGAGCAAATACTAATGAATATCACAGAATAGAGAGAGAACAAGTGTAAAAGACATCAAAATGTAAGTCTCTAGTCTAGAAAGGATGTTGTACACTGCAGAAATCCTTGAAATAGAGTTACTTCACATGAAACCAGTGTTTCAAACCATCAGAATGCACTGAAAAGTAGTATTTAACTGTAAAACAGTTGAAAGACAAGTTTATATAGCTTCACAAGTCCACAGAAGACTGTATAAAGTTGTTTCTACATGTGGTGAAGTCCCACAAGTAGAGCAGAAGGCGCATTATAGGAAACAGCTAGAAATCAGTAGTAATTCAGAGGAAATAGTAATGAATATCATAGAATTGTGTGAGAACAAGTGTAAAAGACATCAAAATGTAAGTTTCTAGTCTAGAAAGGATGTTTTACACTACAGAAATCCTTGAAATAGAGTTACTTCACAAGAAAACAGTGTTTCAACCCACTAGAATTCACTGAAAAGCAGTATTCAACTGTAAAACAGTTGAAAGACAAGTGTATATAGCTTCTCAAGTTCAGAGAAAAGTGTATAAAGTTGTTTCTACATGTGGTGAAGTCCCACAAGTAGAAAAGAAGGCCCATTATAGGAAACAGCTAGAAATCAGTAGTCATTCAGAGCAAATACTAATGAATATCACAGAATAGAGAGAGAACAAGTGTAAAAGACATCAAAATGTAAGTCTCTAGTCTAGAAAGGATGTTGTACACTGCAGAAATCCTTGAAATAGAGTTACTTCACATGAAACCAGTGTTTCAAACCACCAGAATGCACTGAAAAGTAGTATTTAACTGTAAAACAGTTGAAAGACAAGTGTATATAGCTTCTCAAGTTCAGGGAAGAGTGTATAAAGTTGTTTCTACATGTGGTGAAGTCCCACAAGTAGAAAAGAAGGCCCATTATATTAAACAGCTAGAAATCAGTAGTCATTCAGAGCAAATACTAATGAATATCACAGAATAGAGAGAGAACAAGTGTAAAAGACATCAAAATGTAAGTCTCTAGTCTAGAAAGGATGTTGTACACTGCAGAAATCCTTGAAATTGAGTTACTTCACATGAAACCAGTGTTTCAAATCACCAGAATGCACTGAAAAGTAGTATTTAACTGTAAAACAGTTGAAAGACAAGTGTATATAGCTTCTCCAGTTCAGGGAAGAGTGTATAAAGTTGTTTCTACATGTGGTGAAGTCCCACAAGTAGAAAAGAAGGCCCATTATATTAAACAGCTAGAAATCAGTAGTCATTCAGAGCAAATACTAATGAATATCACAGAATAGAGAGAGAACAAGTGTAAAAGACATCAAAATGTAAGTCTCTAGTCTAGAAAGGATGTTGTACACTGCAGAAATCCTTGAAATAGAGTTACTTCACATGAAACCAGTGTTTCAAACCATCAGAATGCACTGAAAAGTAGTATTTAACTGTAAAACAGTTGAAAGACAAGTTTATATAGCTTCGCAAGTCCACAGAAGACTGTATAAAGTTGTTTCTACATGTGGTGAAGTCCCACAAGTAGAAAATAAGGCCCATTATAGGAAACAGCTAGAAATCAGTAGTAATTCAGAGAAAATACTAATGAATATCATAGAACTGTGTGAGAACAAGTGTAAAAGACATCAAAATGTAAGTTTCTAGTCTAGAAAGGATGTTATACACTACAGAAATCCTTGAAATAGAGTTACTTCACAAGAAAAGAATGTTTCAACCCACTAGAATTCACTGAAAAGTAGTATTCAACTGTAAAACAGTTGAAAGACAAGTGTATATAGCTTCTCCAGTTCAGGGAAGAGTGTATAAAGTTGTTTCTACATGTGGTGAAGTCCCACAAGTAGAAAAGAAGGCCCATTATAGGAAATAGCTAGAAATCAGTAGTCATTCAGAGCAAATACTAATGAATATCACAGAATAGAGAGAGAACAAGTGTAAAAGACATCAAAATGTAAGTCTCTAGTCTAGAAAGGATGTTGTACACTGCAGAAATCCTTGAAATAGAGTTAGTTCACATGAAACCAGTGTTTCAAACCACCAGAATGCACTGAAAAGTAGTATTTAACTGTAAAACAGTTGAAAGACAAGTGTATATAGCTTCTCAAGTTCAGGGAAGAGTGTATAAAGTTGTTTCTACATGTGGTGAAGTCCCACAAGTAGAGCAGAAGGCCCATTATAGGAAACAGCTAGAAATCAGTAGTAATTCAGAGGAAATAGTAATGAATATCATAGAACTGTGTGAGAACAAGTGTAAAAGACATCAAAATGTAAGTTTCTAGTCTACAAAGGATGTTATACACTACAGAAATCCTTGAAATAGAGTTACTTCACAAGAAAACAGTGTTTCAACCCACTAGAATTCACTGAAAAGTAGTATTCAACTGTAAAACAGTTGAAAGACAAGTTTATATAGCTTCGCAAGTCCACAGAAGACTGTTTAAGTTGGTTCTACATGTGGTGAAGTCCCACAAGTATACCAGAAGGCCCATTATAGGACACTGCAAGAAAGCATTAGTAATTCAGAGCAAATACTAATGAATATCACAGAATAGAGAGAGAACAAGTGTAAAAGACATCAAAATGTAAGTCTCTAGTCTAGAAAGGATGTTGTACACTGCAGAAATCCTTGAAATAGAGTTACTTCACATGAAACCATTGTTTCAAACCATCATAATGCACTGAAAAGTAGTATTTAACTGTAAAACAGTTGAAAGAGAAGTTTATATAGCTTCGCAAGTCCACAGAAGACTGTATAAAGTTGTTTCTACATGTGGTGAAGTCCCACAAGTAGAGCAGAAGGCGCATTATAGGAAACAGCTAGAAATCAGTAGTAATTCAGAGGAAATAGTAATGAATATCATAGAATTGTGTGAGAACAAGTGTAAAAGACATCGAAATGTAAGTTTCTAGTCTAGAAAGGATGTTATACACTACAGAAATCCTTGAAATAGAGTTACTTCACAAGAAAACAGTGTTTCAACCCACTAGAATTCACTGAAAAGTAGTATTCAACTGTAAAACAGTTGAAAGACAAGTGTATATAGCTTCTCCAGTTCAGGGAAGAGTGTATAAAGTTGTTTCTACATGTGGTGAAGTCCTACAAGTAGAAAAGAAGGCCCATTATAGGAAACAGCTAGAAATCAGTAGTCATTCAGAGCAAATACTAATGAATATCACAGAATAGAGAGAGAACAAGTGTAAAAGACATCAAAATGTAAGTCTCTAGTCTAGAAAGGATGTTGTACACTGCAGAAATCCTTGAAATAGAGTTACTTCACATGAAACCAGTGTTTCAAACCACCAGAATGCACTGAAAAGTAGTATTTAACTGTAAAACAGTTGAAAGACAAGTGTATATAGCTTCTCCAGTTCAGGGAAGAGTGTATAAAGTTGTTTCTACATGTGGTGAAGTCCCACAAGTAGAAAAGAAGGCCCATTATATTAAACAGCTAGAAATCATTAGTCATTCAGAGCAAATACTAATGAATATCACAGAATAGAGAGAGAACAAGTGTAAAAGACATCAAAATGTAAGTCTCTAGTCTAGAAAGGATGTTGTACACTGCATAAATCCTTGAAATAGAGTTACTTCACATGAAACCAGTGTTTCAAACCATCAGAATGCACTGAAAAGTAGTATTTAACTGTAAAACAGTTGAAAGACAAGTTTATATAGCTTCGCAAGTCCACAGAAGCCTGTATAAAGTTGTTTCTACATGTGGTGAAGTCCCACAAGTAGAGCAGAAGGCCCATTATAGGAAACAGCTAGAAATCAGTAGTAATTCAGAGGAAATAGTAATGAATATCATAGAACTGTGTGAGAACAAGTGTAAAAGACATCAAAATGTAAGTTTCTAGTCTAGAAAGGATGTTATACACTACAGAAATCCTTGAAATAGAGTTACTTCACAAGAAAACAGTGTTTCAACCCACTAGAATTCACTGAAAAGCAGTATTCAACTGTAAAACAGTTGAAAGACAAGTGTATATAGCTTCTCAAGTTCAGAGAAAAGTGTATAAAGTTGTTTCTACATGTGGTGAAGTCCCACAAGTAGAAAAGAAGGCCCATTATAGGAAACAGCTAGAAATCAGTAGTCATTCAGAGCAAATACTAATGAATATCACAGAATAGAGAGAGAACAAGTGTAAAAGACATCAAAATGTAAGTCTCTAGTCTAGAAAGGATGTTGTACACTGCAGAAATCCTTGAAATAGAGTTACTTCACATGAAACCAGTGTTTCAAACCACCAGAATGCACTGAAAAGTAGTATTTAACTGTAAAACAGTTGAAAGACAAGTGTATATAGCTTCTCAAGTTCAGGGAAGAGTGTATAAAGTTGTTTCTACATGTGGTGAAGTCCCACAAGTAGAAAAGAAGGCCCATTATATTAAACAGCTAGAAATCAGTAGTCATTCAGAGCAAATACTAATGAATATCACAGAATAGAGAGAGAACAAGTGTAAAAGACATCAAAATGTAAGTCTCTAGTCTAGAAAGGATGTTGTACACTGCAGAAATCTTTGAAATAGAGTTACTTCTCATGAAACCAGTGTTTCAAGCCACCAGAATGCACTGAAAAGTAGTATTTAACTGTAAAACAGTTGAAAGACAAGTGTATATAGCTTCTCAAGTTCAGGGAAGAGTGTATAAAGTTGTTTCTTCATGTGGTGAAGTCCCACAAGTAGAAAATAAGGCCCATTATAGGAAACAGCTAGAAATCAGTAGTAATTCAGAGAAAATACTAATGAATATCATAGAACTGTGTGAGAACAAGTGTAAAAGACATCAAAATGTAAGTTTCTAGTCTAGAAAGGATGTTATACACTACAGAAATCCTTGAAATAGAGTTACTTCACAAGAAAACAGTGTTTCAACCCACTAGAATTCACTGAAAAGTAGTATTCAACTCTAAAACAGTGGAAAGACAAGTGTATATAGCTTCTCAAGTTCAGGGAAGAGTGTATAAAGTTGTTTCTACATGTGGTGAAGTCCCAGAAGTAGAAAAGAAGGCCCATTATATTAAACAGCTAGAAATCAGTAGTCATTCAGAGCAAATACTAATGAATATCACAGAATAGAGAGAGAACAAGTGTAAAAGACATCAAAATGTAAGTCTCTAGTCTAGAAAGGATGTTGTACACTGCAGAAATCCTTGAAATTGAGTTACTTCACATGAAACCAGTGTTTCAAACCACCAGAATGCACTGAAAAGTAGTATTTAACTGTAAAACAGTTGAAAGACAAGTGTATATAGCTTCTCCAGTTCAGGGAAGAGTGTATAAAGTTGTTTCTACATGTGGTGAAGTCCCACAAGTAGAAAAGAAGGCCCATTATATTAAACAGCTAGAAATCAGTAGTCATTCAGAGCAAATACTAATGAATATCACAGAATAGAGAGAGAACAAGTGTAAAAGACATCAAAATGTAAGTCTCTAGTCTAGAAAGGATGTTGTACACTGCAGAAATCCTTGAAATAGAGTTACTTCACATGAAACCAGTGTTTCAAACCATCAGAATGCACTGAAAAGTAGTATTTAACTGTAAAACAGTTGAAAGACAAGTTTATATAGCTTCGCAAGTCCACAGAAGCCTGTATAAAGTTGTTTCTACATGTGGTGAAGTCCCACAAGTAGAGCAGAAGGCCCATTATAGGAAACAGCTAGAAATCAGTAGTAATTCAGAGGAAATAGTAATGAATATCATAGAACTGTGTGAGAACAAGTGTAAAAGACATCAAAATGTAAGTTTCTAGTCTAGAAAGGATGTTATACACTACAGAAATCCTTGAAATAGAGTTACTTCACAAGAAAACAGTGTTTCAACCCACTAGAATTCACTGAAAAGCAGTATTCAACTGTAAAACAGTTGAAAGACAAGTGTATATAGCTTCTCAAGTTCAGAGAAAAGTGTATAAAGTTGTTTCTACATGTGGTGAAGTCCCACAAGTAGAAAAGAAGGCCCATTATAGGAAACAGCTAGAAATCAGTAGTCATTCAGAGCAAATACTAATGAATATCACAGAATAGAGAGAGAACAAGTGTAAAAGACATCAAAATGTAAGTCTCTAGTCTAGAAAGGATGTTGTACACTGCAGAAATCCTTGAAATAGAGTTACTTCACATGAAACCAGTGTTTCAAACCACCAGAATGCACTGAAAAGTAGTATTTAACTGTAAAACAGTTGAAAGACAAGTGTATATAGCTTCTCAAGTTCAGGGAAGAGTGTATAAAGTTGTTTCTACATGTGGTGAAGTCCCACAAGTAGAAAAGAAGGCCCATTATATTAAACAGCTAGAAATCAGTAGTCATTCAGAGCAAATACTAATGAATATCACAGAATAGAGAGAGAACAAGTGTAAAAGACATCAAAATGTAAGTCTCTAGTCTAGAAAGGATGTTGTACACTGCAGAAATCTTTGAAATAGAGTTACTTCTCATGAAACCAGTGTTTCAAGCCACCAGAATGCACTGAAAAGTAGTATTTAACTGTAAAACAGTTGAAAGACAAGTGTATATAGCTTCTCAAGTTCAGGGAAGAGTGTATAAAGTTGTTTCTTCATGTGGTGAAGTCCCACAAGTAGAAAATAAGGCCCATTATAGGAAACAGCTAGAAATCAGTAGTAATTCAGAGAAAATACTAATGAATATCATAGAACTGTGTGAGAACAAGTGTAAAAGACATCAAAATGTAAGTTTCTAGTCTAGAAAGGATGTTATACACTACAGAAATCCTTGAAATAGAGTTACTTCACAAGAAAACAGTGTTTCAACCCACTAGAATTCACTGAAAAGTAGTATTCAACTCTAAAACAGTGGAAAGACAAGTGTATATAGCTTCTCAAGTTCAGGGAAGAGTGTATAAAGTTGTTTCTACATGTGGTGAAGTCCCAGAAGTAGAAAAGAAGGCCCATTATATTAAACAGCTAGAAATCAGTAGTCATTCAGAGCAAATACTAATGAATATCACAGAATAGAGAGAGAACAAGTGTAAAAGACATCAAAATGTAAGTCTCTAGTCTAGAAAGGATGTTGTACACTGCAGAAATCCTTGAAATAGAGTTACTTCACATGAAACCATTGTTTCAAACCATCATAATGCACTGAAAAGTAGTATTTAACTGTAAAACAGTTGAAAGACAAGTCTTTATAGCTTCGCAAGTCCACAAAAGACTGTATAAAGTTGTTTCTACATGTGGTGAAGTCCCACAAGTAGAGCAGAAGGCGCATTATAGGAAACAGCTAGAAATCAGTAGTAATTCAGAGGAAATAGTAATGAATATCATAGAACTGTGTGAGAACAAGTGTAAAAGACATCAAAATGTAAGTTTCTAGTCTAGAAAGGATGTTATACACGACAGAAATCCTTGAAATAGAGTTACTTCACAAGAAAAGAGTGTTTCAACCCACTAGAATTCACTGAAAAGTAGTATTCACCTGTAAAACAGTTGAAAGACAAGTGTATATAGCTTCTCCAGTTAAGGGAAGAGTGTATAAAGTTGTTTCTACATGTGGTGAAGTCCCACAAGTAGAAAAGAAGGCCCATTATAGGAAACAGCTAGAAATCAGTAGTCATTCAGAGCAAATACTAATGAATATCACAGAATAGAGAGAGAACAAGTGTAAAAGACATCAAAATGTAAGTCTCTAGTCTAGAAAGGATGTTGTACACTGCAGAAATCCTTGAAATAGAGTTACTTCACATGAAACCAGTGTTTCAAACCACCAGAATGCACTGAAAAGTAGTATTCAACTGTAAAACTGTTGAAAGACAAGTGTATATAGCTTCTCAATTTCAGGGAAGAGTGTATAAAGTTGTTTCTACATGTGGTGAAGTCCCACAAGTAGAAAAGAAGGCCCATTATAGGAAACAGCTAGAAATCAGTAGTCATTCAGAGCAAATACTAATGAATATCACAGAATAGAGAGAGAACAAGTGTAAAAGACATCAAAATGTAAGTCTCTAGTCTAGAAAGGATGTTGTACACTGCAGAAATCCTTGAAATAGAGTTACTTCACATGAAACCAGTGTTTCAAACCACCAGAATGCACTGAAAAGTAGTATTTAACTGTAAAACAGTTGAAAGACAAGTTTATATAGCTTCGCAAGTCCACAGAAGACTGTATAAAGTTGTTTCTACATGTGGTGAAGTCCCACAAGTAGAAAATAAGGCCCATTATAGGAAACAGCTAGAAATCAGTAGTAATTCAGAGAAAATACTAATGAATATCATAGAACTGTGTGAGAACAAGTGTAAAAGACATCAAAATGTAAGTTTCTAGTCTAGAAAGGATGTTATACACTACAGAAATCCTTGAAATAGAGTTACTTCACAAGAAAAGAATGTTTCAACCCACTAGAATTCACTGAAAAGTAGTATTCAACTGTAAAACAGTTGAAAGACAAGTGTATATAGCTTCTCCAGTTCAGGGAAGAGTGTATAAAGTTGTTTCTACATGTGGTGAAGTCCCACAAGTAGAAAAGAAGGCCCATTATAGGAAATAGCTAGAAATCAGTAGTCATTCAGAGCAAATACTAATGAATATCACAGAATAGAGAGAGAACAAGTGTAAAAGACATCAAAATGTAAGTCTCTAGTCTAGAAAGGATGTTGTACACTGCAGAAATCCTTGAAATAGAGTTAGTTCACATGAAACCAGTGTTTCAAACCACCAGAATGCACTGAAAAGTAGTATTTAACTGTAAAACAGTTGAAAGACAAGTGTATATAGCTTCTCAAGTTCAGGGAAGAGTGTATAAAGTTGTTTCTACATGTGGTGAAGTCCCACAAGTAGAGCAGAAGGCCCATTATAGGAAACAGCTAGAAATCAGTAGTAATTCAGAGGAAATAGTAATGAATATCATAGAACTGTGTGAGAACAAGTGTAAAAGACATCAAAATGTAAGTTTCTAGTCTAGAAAGGATGTTATACACTACAGAAATCCTTGAAATAGAGTTACTTCACAAGAAAACAGTGTTTCAACCCACTAGAATTCACTGAAAAGTAGTATTCAACTGTAAAACAGTTGAAAGACAAGTTTATATAGCTTCGCAAGTCCACAGAAGACTGTTTAAGTTGGTTCTACATGTGGTGAAGTCCCACAAGTATACCAGAAGGCCCATTATAGGACACTGCAAGAAAGCATTAGTAATTCAGAGCAAATACTAATGAATATCACAGAATAGTGAGAGAACAAGTGTAAAACACATCAAAATGAAAGTGTGTAGTCTAGAAAGGATGTTGTACACTGCTGAAATCCTTGAAATAGAGTTAGTTCACATGAAACCAGTGTTTCAAACTACCAGAATGCACTGAAAAGTAGTATTCAACTGTAAAACAGTTGGAAGACAAGTTTATATAGCTTCGCAAGTCCACAGAAGACTGTATAAAGTTGTTTCTACATGTGGTGAAGTCCCACAAGTAGAGCAGAAGGCCCATTATAGGAAACAGCTAGAAATCAGTAGTAATTCAGAGGAAATACTAATGAATATCATAGAATTGTGTGAGAACAAGTGTAAAAGACATCAAAATGTAAGTTTCTAGTCTAGAAAGGATGTTATATACTACAGAAATCCTTGAAATAGAGTTACTTCACAAGAAAACAGTGTTTCAACCCACTAGAATTCACTGAAAAGTAGTATTCAACTGTAAAACTGTTGAAAGACAAGTGTATATAGCTTCTCAAGTTCAGGGAAGAGTGTATAAAGTTGTTTCTACATGTGGTGAAGTCCCACAAGTAGAAAAGAAGGCCCATTATATTAAACAGCTAGAAATCAGTAGTCATTCAGAGCAAATACTAATGAATATCACAGAATAGAGAGAGAACAAGTGTAAAAGACATCAAAATGTAAGTCTCTAGTCTAGAAAGGATGTTGTACACTGCAGAAATCCTTGAAATAGAGTTACTTCACATGAAACCATTGTTTCAAACCATCATAATGCACTGAAAAGTAGTATTTAACTGTAAAACAGTTGAAAGACAAGTTTATATAGCTTCGCAAGTCCACAGAAGACTGTATAAAGTTGTTTCTACATGTGGTGAAGTCCCACAAGTAGAGCAGAAGGCGCATTATAGGAAACAGCTAGAAATCAGTAGTAATTCAGAGGAAATAGTAATGAATATCATAGAATTGTGTGAGAACAAGTGTAAAAGACATCGAAATGTAAGTTTCTAGTCTAGAAAGGATGTTATACACTACAGAAATCCTTGAAATAGAGTTACTTCACAAGAAAACAGTGTTTCAACCCACTAGAATTCACTGAAAAGTAGTATTCAACTGTAAAACAGTTGAAAGACAAGTGTATATAGCTTCTCCAGTTCAGGGAAGAGTGTATAAAGTTGTTTCTACATGTGGTGAAGTCCCACAAGTAGAAAAGAAGGCCCATTATAGGAAACAGCTAGAAATCAGTAGTCATTCAGAGCAAATACTAATGAATATCACAGAATAGAGAGAGAACAAGTGTAAAAGACATCAAAATGTAAGTCTCTAGTCTAGAAAGGATGTTGTACACTGCAGAAATCCTTGAAATAGAGTTACTTCACATGAAACCAGTGTTTCAAACCACCAGAATGCACTGAAAAGTAGTATTTAACTGTAAAACAGTTGAAAGACAAGTGTATATAGCTTCTCCAGTTCAGGGAAGAGTGTATAAAGTTGTTTCTACATGTGGTGAAGTCCCACAAGTAGAAAAGAAGGCCCATTATATTAAACAGCTAGAAATCATTAGTCATTCAGAGCAAATACTAATGAATATCACAGAATAGAGAGAGAACAAGTGTAAAAGACATCAAAATGTAAGTCTCTAGTCTAGAAAGGATGTTGTACACTGCATAAATCCTTGAAATAGAGTTACTTCACATGAAAGCAGTGTTTCAAACCATCAGAATGCACTGAAAAGTAGTATTTAACTGTAAAACAGTTGAAAGACAAGTTTATATAGCTTCGCAAGTCCACAGAAGCCTGTATAAAGTTGTTTCTACATGTGGTGAAGTCCCACAAGTAGAGCAGAAGGCCCATTATAGGAAACAGCTAGAAATCAGTAGTAATTCAGAGGAAATAGTAATGAATATCATAGAACTGTGTGAGAACAAGTGTAAAAGACATCAAAATGTAAGTTTCTAGTCTAGAAAGGATGTTATACACTACAGAAATCCTTGAAATAGAGTTACTTCACAAGAAAACAGTGTTTCAACCCACTAGAATTCACTGAAAAGCAGTATTCAACTGTAAAACAGTTGAAAGACAAGTGTATATAGCTTCTCAAGTTCAGAGAAAAGTGTATAAAGTTGTTTCTACATGTGGTGAAGTCCCACAAGTAGAAAAGAAGGCCCATTATAGGAAACAGCTAGAAATCAGTAGTCATTCAGAGCAAATACTAATGAATATCACAGAATAGAGAGAGAACAAGTGTAAAAGACATCAAAATGTAAGTCTCTAGTCTAGAAAGGATGTTGTACACTGCAGAAATCCTTGAAATAGAGTTACTTCACATGAAACCAGTGTTTCAAACCACCAGAATGCACTGAAAAGTAGTATTTAACTGTAAAACAGTTGAAAGACAAGTGTATATAGCTTCTCAAGTTCAGGGAAGAGTGTATAAAGTTGTTTCTACATGTGGTGAAGTCCCACAAGTAGAAAAGAAGGCCCATTATATTAAACAGCTAGAAATCAGTAGTCATTCAGAGCAAATACTAATGAATATCACAGAATAGAGAGAGAACAAGTGTAAAAGACATCAAAATGTAAGTCTCTAGTCTAGAAAGGATGTTGTACACTGCAGAAATCTTTGAAATAGAGTTACTTCTCATGAAACCAGTGTTTCAAGCCACCAGAATGCACTGAAAAGTAGTATTTAACTGTAAAACAGTTGAAAGACAAGTGTATATAGCTTCTCAAGTTCAGGGAAGAGTGTATAAAGTTGTTTCTTCATGTGGTGAAGTCCCACAAGTAGAAAATAAGGCCCATTATAGGAAACAGCTAGAAATCAGTAGTAATTCAGAGAAAATACTAATGAATATCATAGAACTGTGTGAGAACAAGTGTAAAAGACATCAAAATGTAAGTTTCTAGTCTAGAAAGGATGTTATACACTACAGAAATCCTTGAAATAGAGTTACTTCACAAGAAAACAGTGTTTCAACCCACTAGAATTCACTGAAAAGTAGTATTCAACTCTAAAACAGTGGAAAGACAAGTGTATATAGCTTCTCAAGTTCAGGGAAGAGTGTATAAAGTTGTTTCTACATGTGGTGAAGTCCCAGAAGTAGAAAAGAAGGCCCATTATATTAAACAGCTAGAAATCAGTAGTCATTCAGAGCAAATACTAATGAATATCACAGAATAGAGAGAGAACAAGTGTAAAAGACATCAAAATGTAAGTCTCTAGTCTAGAAAGGATGTTGTACACTGCAGAAATCCTTGAAATAGAGTTACTTCACATGAAACCATTGTTTCAAACCATCATAATGCACTGAAAAGTAGTATTTAACTGTAAAACAGTTGAAAGACAAGTCTTTATAGCTTCGCAAGTCCACAAAAGACTGTATAAAGTTGTTTCTACATGTGGTGAAGTCCCACAAGTAGAGCAGAAGGCGCATTATAGGAAACAGCTAGAAATCAGTAGTAATTCAGAGGAAATAGTAATGAATATCATAGAACTGTGTGAGAACAAGTGTAAAAGACATCAAAATGTAAGTTTCTAGTCTAGAAAGGATGTTATACACTACAGAAATCCTTGAAATAGAGTTACTTCACAAGAAAACAGTGTTTCAACCCACTAGAATTCACTGAAAAGCAGTATTCAACTGTAAAACAGTTGAAAGACAAGTGTATATAGCTTCTCAAGTTCAGAGAAAAGTGTATAAAGTTGTTTCTACATGTGGTGAAGTCCCACAAGTAGAAAAGAAGGCCCATTATAGGAAACAGCTAGAAATCAGTAGTCATTCAGAGCAAATACTAATGAATATCACAGAATAGAGAGAGAACAAGTGTAAAAGACATCAAAATGTAAGTCTCTAGTCTAGAAAGGATGTTGTACACTGCAGAAATCCTTGAAATAGAGTTACTTCACATGAAACCAGTGTTTCAAACCACCAGAATGCACTGAAAAGTAGTATTTAACTGTAAAACAGTTGAAAGACAAGTGTATATAGCTTCTCCAGTTCAGGGAAGAGTGTATAAAGTTGTTTCTACATGTGGTGAAGTCCCACAAGTAGAAAAGAAGGCCCATTATATTAAACAGCTAGAAATCATTAGTCATTCAGAGCAAATACTAATGAATATCACAGAATAGAGAGAGAACAAGTGTAAAAGACATCAAAATGTAAGTCTCTAGTCTAGAAAGGATGTTGTACACTGCATAAATCCTTGAAATAGAGTTACTTCACATGAAACCAGTGTTTCAAACCATCAGAATGCACTGAAAAGTAGTATTTAACTGTAAAACAGTTGAAAGACAAGTTTATATAGCTTCGCAAGTCCACAGAAGCCTGTATAAAGTTGTTTCTACATGTGGTGAAGTCCCACAAGTAGAGCAGAAGGCCCATTATAGGAAACAGCTAGAAATCAGTAGTAATTCAGAGGAAATAGTAATGAATATCATAGAACTGTGTGAGAACAAGTGTAAAAGACATCAAAATGTAAGTTTCTAGTCTAGAAAGGATGTTATACACTACAGAAATCCTTGAAATAGAGTTACTTCACAAGAAAACAGTGTTTCAACCCACTAGAATTCACTGAAAAGTAGTATTCAACTGTAAAACAGTTGAAAGACAAGTGTATATAGCTTCTCCAGTTCAGGGAAGAGTGTATAAAGTTGTTTCTACATGTGGTGAAGTCCCACAAGTAGAAAAAAAGGCCCATTATAGGAAACAGCTAGAAATCAGTAGTCATTCAGAGCAAATACTAATGAATATCACAGAATAGAGAGAGAACAAGTGTAAAAGACATCAAAATGTAAGTCTCTAGTCCAGAAAGGATGTTGTACACTGCAGAAATCCTTGAAATAGAGTTAGTTCACATGAAACCAGTGTTTCAAACCATCAGAATGCAGTGAAAAGTAGTATTTAACTGTAAAACAGTTGAAAGACAAGTTTATATAGCTTCGCAAGTCCACAGAAGACTGTATAAAGTTGTTTCTACATGTGGTGAAGTCCCACAAGTAGAGCAGAAGGCCCATTATAGGAAACAGCTAGAAATCAGTAGTAATTCAGAGGAAATAGTAATGAATATCATAGAACTGTGTGAGAACAAGTGTAAAAGACATCAAAATGTAAGTTTCTAGTCTAGAAAGGATGTTATACACTACAGAAATCCTTGAAATAGAGTTACTTCACAAGAAAACAGTGTTTCAACCCACTAGAATTCACTGAAAAGTAGTATTCAACTGTAAAACAGTTGAAAGACAAGTTTATATAGCTTCGCAAGTCCACAGAAGACTGTTTAAGTTGGTTCTACATGTGGTGAAGTCCCACAAGTATACCAGAAGGCCCATTATAGGACACTGCAAGAAAGCATTAGTAATTCAGAGCAAATACTAATGAATATCACAGAATAGTGAGAGAACAAGTGTAAAACACATCAAAATGAAAGTGTGTAGTCTAGAAAGGATGTTGTACACTGCTGAAATCCTTGAAATAGAGTTAGTTCACATGAAACCAGTGTTTCAAACTACCAGAATGCACTGAAAAGTAGTATTCAACTGTAAAACAGTTGGAAGACAAGTTTATATAGCTTCGCAAGTCCACAGAAGACTGTATAAAGTTGTTTCTACATGTGGTGAAGTCCCACAAGTAGAGCAGAAGGCGCATTATAGGAAACAGCTAGAAATCAGTAGTAATTCAGAGGAAATAGTAATGAATATCATAGAATTGTGTGAGAACAAGTGTAAAAGACATCGAAATGTAAGTTTCTAGTCTAGAAAGGATGTTATACACTACAGAAATCCTTGAAATAGAGTTACTTCACAAGAAAACAGTGTTTCAACCCACTAGAATTCACTGAAAAGTAGTATTCAACTGTAAAACAGTTGAAAGACAAGTGTATATAGCTTCTCCAGTTCAGGGAAGAGTGTATAAAGTTGTTTCTACATGTGGTGAAGTCCCACAAGTAGAAAAGAAGGCCCATTATAGGAAACAGCTAGAAATCAGTAGTCATTCAGAGCAAATACTAATGAATATCACAGAATAGAGAGAGAACAAGTGTAAAAGACATCAAAATGTAAGTCTCTAGTCTAGAAAGGATGTTGTACACTGCAGAAATCCTTGAAATAGAGTTACTTCACATGAAACCAGTGTTTCAAATCACCAGAATGCACTGAAAAGTAGTATTTAACTGTAAAACAGTTGAAAGACAAGTGTATATAGCTTCTCAAGTTCAGGGAAGAGTGTATAAAGTTGTTTCTACATGTGGTGAAGTCCCACAAGTAGAAAAGAAGGCCCATTATATTAAACAGCTAGAAATCAGTAGTCATTCAGAGCAAATACTAATGAATATCACAGAATAGAGAGAGAACAAGTGTAAAAGACATCAAAATGTAAGTCTCTAGTCTAGAAAGGATGTTGTACACTGCAGAAATCCTTGAAATAGAGTTACTTCACATGAAACCATTGTTTCAAACCATCATAATGCACTGAAAAGTAGTATTTAACTGTAAAACAGTTGAAAGACAAGTCTTTATAGCTTCGCAAGTCCACAAAAGACTGTATAAAGTTGTTTCTACATGTGGTGAAGTCCCACAAGTAGAGCAGAAGGCGCATTATAGGAAACAGCTAGAAATCAGTAGTAATTCAGAGGAAATAGTAATGAATATCATAGAACTGTGTGAGAACAAGTGTAAAAGACATCAAAATGTAAGTTTCTAGTCTAGAAAGGATGTTATACACGACAGAAATCCTTGAAATAGAGTTACTTCACAAGAAAAGAGTGTTTCAACCCACTAGAATTCACTGAAAAGTAGTATTCACCTGTAAAACAGTTGAAAGACAAGTGTATATAGCTTCTCCAGTTCAGGGAAGAGTGTATAAAGTTGTTTCTACATGTGGTGAAGTCCCACAAGTAGAAAAGAAGGCCCATTATAGGAAACAGCTAGAAATCAGTAGTCATTCAGAGCAAATACTAATGAATATCACAGAATAGAGAGAGAACAAGTGTAAAAGACATCAAAATGTAAGTCTCTAGTCTAGAAAGGATGTTGTACACTGCAGAAATCCTTGAAATAGAGTTACTTCACATGAAACCAGTGTTTCAAACCACCAGAATGCACTGAAAAGTAGTATTCAACTGTAAAACTGTTGAAAGACAAGTGTATATAGCTTCTCAATTTCAGGGAAGAGTGTATAAAGTTGTTTCTACATGTGGTGAAGTCCCACAAGTAGAAAAGAAGGCCCATTATATTAAACAGCTAGAAATCAGTAGTCATTCAGAGCAAATACTAATGAATATCACAGAATAGAGAGAGAACAAGTGTAAAAGATATCAAAATGTAAGTCTCTAGTCTAGAAAGGATGTTGTACACTGCAGAAATCCTTGAAATAGAGTTACTTCACATGAAACCATTGTTTCAAACCATCATAATGCACTGAAAAGTAGTATTTAACTGTAAAACAGTTGAAAGACAAGTTTATATAGCTTCGCAAGTCCACAGAAGACTGTATAAAGTTGTTTCTACATGTGGTGAAGTCCCACAAGTAGAAAATAAGGCCCATTATAGGAAACAGCTAGAAATCAGTAGTAATTCAGAGAAAATACTAATGAATATCATAGAACTGTGTGAGAACAAGTGTAAAAGACATCAAAATGTAAGTTTCTAGTCTAGAAAGGATGTTATACACTACAGAAATCCTTGAAATAGAGTTACTTCACAAGAAAAGAATGTTTCAACCCACTAGAATTCACTGAAAAGTAGTATTCAACTGTAAAACAGTTGAAAGACAAGTGTATATAGCTTCTCCAGTTCAGGGAAGAGTGTATAAAGTTGTTTCTACATGTGGTGAAGTCCCACAAGTAGAAAAGAAGGCCCATTATAGGAAATAGCTAGAAATCAGTAGTCATTCAGAGCAAATACTAATGAATATCACAGAATAGAGAGAGAACAAGTGTAAAAGACATCAAAATGTAAGTCTCTAGTCTAGAAAGGATGTTGTACACTGCAGAAATCCTTGAAATAGAGTTAGTTCACATGAAACCAGTGTTTCAAACCACCAGAATGCACTGAAAAGTAGTATTTAACTGTAAAACAGTTGAAAGACAAGTGTATATAGCTTCTCAAGTTCAGGGAAGAGTGTATAAAGTTGTTTCTACATGTGGTGAAGTCCCACAAGTAGAGCAGAAGGCCCATTATAGGAAACAGCTAGAAATCAGTAGTAATTCAGAGGAAATAGTAATGAATATCATAGAACTGTGTGAGAACAAGTGTAAAAGACATCAAAATGTAAGTTTCTAGTCTAGAAAGGATGTTATACACTACAGAAATCCTTGAAATAGAGTTACTTCACAAGAAAACAGTGTTTCAACCCACTAGAATTCACTGAAAAGTAGTATTCAACTGTAAAACAGTTGAAAGACAAGTTTATATAGCTTCGCAAGTCCACAGAAGACTGTTTAAGTTGGTTCTACATGTGGTGAAGTCCCACAAGTATACCAGAAGGCCCATTATAGGACACTGCAAGAAAGCATTAGTAATTCAGAGCAAATACTAATGAATATCACAGAATAGTGAGAGAACAAGTGTAAAACACATCAAAATGAAAGTGTGTAGTCTAGAAAGGATGTTGTACACTGCTGAAATCCTTGAAATAGAGTTAGTTCACATGAAACCAGTGTTTCAAACTACCAGAATGCACTGAAAAGTAGTATTCAACTGTAAAACAGTTGGAAGACAAGTTTATATAGCTTCGCAAGTCCACAGAAGACTGTATAAAGTTGTTTCTACATGTGGTGAAGTCCCACAAGTAGAGCAGAAGGCGCATTATAGGAAACAGCTAGAAATCAGTAGTAATTCAGAGGAAATACTAATGAATATCATAGAATTGTGTGAGAACAAGTGTAAAAGACATCAAAATGTAAGTTTCTAGTCTAGAAAGGATGTTATATACTACAGAAATCCTTGAAATAGAGTTACTTCACAAGAAAACAGTGTTTCAACCCACTAGAATTCACTGAAAAGTAGTATTCAACTGTAAAACTGTTGAAAGACAAGTGTATATAGCTTCTCAAGTTCAGGGAAGAGTGTATAAAGTTGTTTCTACATGTGGTGAAGTCCCACAAGTAGAAAAGAAGGCCCATTATATTAAACAGCTAGAAATCAGTAGTCATTCAGAGCAAATACTAATGAATATCACAGAATAGAGAGAGAACAAGTGTAAAAGACATCAAAATGTAAGTCTCTAGTCTAGAAAGGATGTTGTACACTGCAGAAATCCTTGAAATAGAGTTACTTCACATGAAACCATTGTTTCAAACCATCATAATGCACTGAAAAGTAGTATTTAACTGTAAAACAGTTGAAAGACAAGTTTATATAGCTTCGCAAGTCCACAGAAGACTGTATAAAGTTGTTTCTACATGTGGTGAAGTCCCACAAGTAGAGCAGAAGGCGCATTATAGGAAACAGCTAGAAATCAGTAGTAATTCAGAGGAAATAGTAATGAATATCATAGAATTGTGTGAGAACAAGTGTAAAAGACATCGAAATGTAAGTTTCTAGTCTAGAAAGGATGTTATACACTACAGAAATCCTTGAAATAGAGTTACTTCACAAGAAAACAGTGTTTCAACCCACTAGAATTCACTGAAAAGTAGTATTCAACTGTAAAACAGTTGAAAGACAAGTGTATATAGCTTCTCCAGTTCAGGGAAGAGTGTATAAAGTTGTTTCTACATGTGGTGAAGTCCCACAAGTAGAAAAGAAGGCCCATTATAGGAAACAGCTAGAAATCAGTAGTCATTCAGAGCAAATACTAATGAATATCACAGAATAGAGAGAGAACAAGTGTAAAAGACATCAAAATGTAAGTCTCTAGTCTAGAAAGGATGTTGTACACTGCAGAAATCCTTGAAATAGAGTTACTTCACATGAAACCAGTGTTTCAAACCACCAGAATGCACTGAAAAGTAGTATTTAACTGTAAAACAGTTGAAAGACAAGTGTATATAGCTTCTCCAGTTCAGGGAAGAGTGTATAAAGTTGTTTCTACATGTGGTGAAGTCCCACAAGTAGAAAAGAAGGCCCATTATATTAAACAGCTAGAAATCATTAGTCATTCAGAGCAAATACTAATGAATATCACAGAATAGAGAGAGAACAAGTGTAAAAGACATCAAAATGTAAGTCTCTAGTCTAGAAAGGATGTTGTACACTGCATAAATCCTTGAAATAGAGTTACTTCACATGAAACCAGTGTTTCAAACCATCAGAATGCACTGAAAAGTAGTATTTAACTGTAAAACAGTTGAAAGACAAGTTTATATAGCTTCGCAAGTCCACAGAAGCCTGTATAAAGTTGTTTCTACATGTGGTGAAGTCCCACAAGTAGAGCAGAAGGCCCATTATAGGAAACAGCTAGAAATCAGTAGTAATTCAGAGGAAATAGTAATGAATATCATAGAACTGTGTGAGAACAAGTGTAAAAGACATCAAAATGTAAGTTTCTAGTCTAGAAAGGATGTTATACACTACAGAAATCCTTGAAATAGAGTTACTTCACAAGAAAACAGTGTTTCAACCCACTAGAATTCACTGAAAAGTAGTATTCAACTGTAAAACAGTTGAAAGACAAGTTTATATAGCTTCGCAAGTCCACAGAAGACTGTTTAAGTTGGTTCTACATGTGGTGAAGTCCCACAAGTATACCAGAAGGCCCATTATAGGACACTGCAAGAAAGCATTAGTAATTCAGAGCAAATACTAATGAATATCACAGAATAGTGAGAGAACAAGTGTAAAACACATCAAAATGAAAGTGTGTAGTCTAGAAAGGATGTTGTACACTGCTGAAATCCTTGAAATAGAGTTAGTTCACATGAAACCAGTGTTTCAAACTACCAGAATGCACTGAAAAGTAGTATTCAACTGTAAAACAGTTGGAAGACAAGTTTATATAGCTTCGCAAGTCCACAGAAGACTGTATAAAGTTGTTTCTACATGTGGTGAAGTCCCACAAGTAGAGCAGAAGGCCCATTATAGGAAACAGCTAGAAATCAGTAGTAATTCAGAGGAAATACTAATGAATATCATAGAATTGTGTGAGAACAAGTGTAAAAGACATCAAAATGTAAGTTTCTAGTCTAGAAAGGATGTTATATACTACAGAAATCCTTGAAATAGAGTTACTTCACAAGAAAACAGTGTTTCAACCCACTAGAATTCACTGAAAAGTAGTATTCAACTGTAAAACTGTTGAAAGGCAAGTGTATATAGCTTCTCAAGTTCAGGGAAGAGTGTATAAAGTTGTTTCTACATGTGGTGAAGTCCCACAAGTAGAAAAGAAGGCCCATTATATTAAACAGCTAGAAATCAGTAGTCATTCAGAGCAAATACTAATGAATATCACAGAATAGAGAGAGAACAAGTGTAAAAGACATCAAAATGTAAGTCTCTAGTCTAGAAAGGATGTTGTACACTGCAGAAATCCTTGAAATAGAGTTACTTCACATGAAACCATTGTTTCAAACCATCATAATGCACTGAAAAGTAGTATTTAACTGTAAAACAGTTGAAAGACAAGTTTATATAGCTTCGCAAGTCCACAGAAGACTGTATAAAGTTGTTTCTACATGTGGTGAAGTCCCACAAGTAGAGCAGAAGGCGCATTATAGGAAACAGCTAGAAATCAGTAGTAATTCAGAGGAAATAGTAATGAATATCATAGAATTGTGTGAGAACAAGTGTAAAAGACATCGAAATGTAAGTTTCTAGTCTAGAAAGGATGTTATACACTACAGAAATCCTTGAAATAGAGTTACTTCACAAGAAAACAGTGTTTCAACCCACTAGAATTCACTGAAAAGTAGTATTCAACTGTAAAACAGTTGAAAGACAAGTGTATATAGCTTCTCCAGTTCAGGGAAGAGTGTATAAAGTTGTTTCTACATGTGGTGAAGTCCCACAAGTAGAAAAGAAGGCCCATTATAGGAAACAGCTAGAAATCAGTAGTCATTCAGAGCAAATACTAATGAATATCACAGAATAGAGAGAGAACAAGTGTAAAAGACATCAAAATGTAAGTCTCTAGTCTAGAAAGGATGTTGTACACTGCAGAAATCCTTGAAATAGAGTTACTTCACATGAAACCAGTGTTTCAAACCACCAGAATGCACTGAAAAGTAGTATTTAACTGTAAAACAGTTGAAAGACAAGTGTATATAGCTTCTCCAGTTCAGGGAAGAGTGTATAAAGTTGTTTCTACATGTGGTGAAGTCCCACAAGTAGAAAAGAAGGCCCATTATATTAAACAGCTAGAAATCATTAGTCATTCAGAGCAAATACTAATGAATATCACAGAATAGAGAGAGAACAAGTGTAAAAGACATCAAAATGTAAGTCTCTAGTCTAGAAAGGATGTTGTACACTGCATAAATCCTTGAAATAGAGTTACTTCACATGAAACCAGTGTTTCAAACCATCAGAATGCACTGAAAAGTAGTATTTAACTGTAAAACAGTTGAAAGACAAGTTTATATAGCTTCGCAAGTCCACAGAAGCCTGTATAAAGTTGTTTCTACATGTGGTGAAGTCCCACAAGTAGAGCAGAAGGCCCATTATAGGAAACAGCTAGAAATCAGTAGTAATTCAGAGGAAATAGTAATGAATATCATAGAACTGTGTGAGAACAAGTGTAAAAGACATCAAAATGTAAGTTTCTAGTCTAGAAAGGATGTTATACACTACAGAAATCCTTGAAATAGAGTTACTTCACAAGAAAACAGTGTTTCAACCCACTAGAATTCACTGAAAAGTAGTATTCAACTGTAAAACAGTTGAAAGACAAGTGTATATAGCTTCTCCAGTTCAGGGAAGAGTGTATAAAGTTGTTTCTACATGTGGTGAAGTCCCACAAGTAGAAAAAAAGGCCCATTATAGGAAACAGCTAGAAATCAGTAGTCATTCAGAGCAAATACTAATGAATATCACAGAATAGAGAGAGAACAAGTGTAAAAGACATCAAAATGTAAGTCTCTAGTCTAGAAAGGATGTTGTACACTGCAGAAATCCTTGAAATAGAGTTAGTTCACATGAAACCAGTGTTTCAAACCATCAGAATGCAGTGAAAAGTAGTATTTAACTGTAAAACAGTTGAAAGACAAGTTTATATAGCTTCGCAAGTCCACAGAAGACTGTATAAAGTTGTTTCTACATGTGGTGAAGTCCCACAAGTAGAGCAGAAGGCCCATTATAGGAAACAGCTAGAAATCAGTAGTAATTCAGAGGAAATAGTAATGAATATCATAGAACTGTGTGAGAACAAGTGTAAAAGACATCAAAATGTAAGTTTCTAGTCTAGAAAGGATGTTATACACTACAGAAATCCTTGAAATAGAGTTACTTCACAAGAAAACAGTGTTTCAACCCACTAGAATTCACTGAAAAGTAGTATTCAACTGTAAAACAGTTGAAAGACAAGTTTATATAGCTTCGCAAGTCCACAGAAGACTGTTTAAGTTGGTTCTACATGTGGTGAAGTCCCACAAGTATACCAGAAGGCCCATTATAGGACACTGCAAGAAAGCATTAGTAATTCAGAGCAAATACTAATGAATATCACAGAATAGTGAGAGAACAAGTGTAAAACACATCAAAATGAAAGTGTGTAGTCTAGAAAGGATGTTGTACACTGCTGAAATCCTTGAAATAGAGTTAGTTCACATGAAACCAGTGTTTCAAACTACCAGAATGCACTGAAAAGTAGTATTCAACTGTAAAACAGTTGGAAGACAAGTTTATATAGCTTCGCAAGTCCACAGAAGACTGTATAAAGTTGTTTCTACATGTGGTGAAGTCCCACAAGTAGAGCAGAAGGCGCATTATAGGAAACAGCTAGAAATCAGTAGTAATTCAGAGGAAATAGTAATGAATATCATAGAATTGTGTGAGAACAAGTGTAAAAGACATCGAAATGTAAGTTTCTAGTCTAGAAAGGATGTTATACACTACAGAAATCCTTGAAATAGAGTTACTTCACAAGAAAACAGTGTTTCAACCCACTAGAATTCACTGAAAAGTAGTATTCAACTGTAAAACAGTTGAAAGACAAGTGTATATAGCTTCTCCAGTTCAGGGAAGAGTGTATAAAGTTGTTTCTACATGTGGTGAAGTCCCACAAGTAGAAAAGAAGGCCCATTATAGGAAACAGCTAGAAATCAGTAGTCATTCAGAGCAAATACTAATGAATATCACAGAATAGAGAGAGAACAAGTGTAAAAGACATCAAAATGTAAGTCTCTAGTCTAGAAAGGATGTTGTACACTGCAGAAATCCTTGAAATAGAGTTACTTCACATGAAACCAGTGTTTCAAATCACCAGAATGCACTGAAAAGTAGTATTTAACTGTAAAACAGTTGAAAGACAAGTGTATATAGCTTCTCAAGTTCAGGGAAGAGTGTATAAAGTTGTTTCTACATGTGGTGAAGTCCCACAAGTAGAAAAGAAGGCCCATTATATTAAACAGCTAGAAATGAGTAGTCATTCAGAGCAAATACTAATGAATATCATAGAACTGTGTGAGAACAAGTGTAAAAGACATCAAAATGTAAGTTTCTAGTCTAGAAAGGATGTTATACACGACAGAAATCCTTGAAATAGAGTTACTTCACAAGAAAAGAGTGTTTCAACCCACTAGAATTCACTGAAAAGTAGTATTCACCTGTAAAACAGTTGAAAGACAAGTGTATATAGCTACTCCAGTTAAGGGAAGAGTGTATAAAGTTGTTTCTACATGTGGTGAAGTCCCACAAGTAGAAAAGAAGGCCCATTATAGGAAACAACTAGAAATCAGTAGTCATTCAGAGCAAATACTAATGAATATCACAGAATAGAGAGAGAACAAGTGTAAAAGACATCAAAATGTAAGTCTCTAGTCTAGAAAGGATGTTGTACACTGCAGAAATCCTTGAAATAGAGTTACTTCACATGAAACCAGTGTTTCAAACCACCAGAATGCACTGAAAAGTAGTATTTAACTGTAAAACAGTTGAAAGACAAGTGTATATAGCTTCTCAAGTTCAGGGAAGAGTGTATAAAGTTGTTTCTACATGTGGTGAAGTCCCACAAGTAGAAAAGAAGGCCCATTATATTAAACAGCTAGAAATCAGTAGTCATTCAGAGCAAATACTAATGAATATCACAGAATAGAGAGAGAACAAGTGTAAAAGACATCAAAATGTAAGTCTCTAGTCTAGAAAGGATGTTGTACACTGCAGAAATCCTTGAAATAGAGTTACTTCACATGAAACCAGTGTTTCAAACCATCAGAATGCACTGAAAAGTAGTATTTAACTGTAAAACAGTTGAAAGACAAGTTTATATAGCTTCGCAAGTCCACAGAAGACTGTATAAAGTTGTTTCTACATGTGGTGAAGTCCCACAAGTAGAGCAGAAGGCGCATTATAGGAAACAGCTAGAAATCAGTAGTAATTCAGAGGAAATAGTAATGAATATCATAGAATTGTGTGAGAACAAGTGTAAAAGACATCAAAATGTAAGTTTCTAGTCTAGAAAGGATGTTATACACTACAGAAATCCTTGAAATAGAGTTACTTCACAAGAAAACAGTGTTTCAACCCACTAGAATTCACTGAAAAGTAGTATTCAACTGTAAAACAGTTGAAAGACAAGTGTATATAGCTTCTCAAGTTCAGAGAAAAGTGTATAAAGTTGTTTCTACATGTGGTGAAGTCCCACAAGTAGAAAATAAGGCCCATTATAGGAAACAGCTAGAAATCAGTAGTAATTCAGAGAAAATACTAATGAATATCATAGAACTGTGTGAGAACAAGTGTAAAAGACATCAAAATGTAAGTTTCTAGTCTAGAAAGGATGTTATACACTACAGAAATCCTTGAAATAGAGTTACTTCACAAGAAAAGAATGTTTCAACCCACTAGAATTCACTGAAAAGTAGTATTCAACTGTAAAACAGTTGAAAGACAAGTGTATATAGCTTCTCCAGTTCAGGGAAGAGTGTATAAAGTTGTTTCTACATGTGGTGAAGTCCCACAAGTAGAAAAGAAGGCCCATTATAGGAAATAGCTAGAAATCAGTAGTCATTCAGAGCAAATACTAATGAATATCACAGAATAGAGAGAGAACAAGTGTAAAAGACATCAAAATGTAAGTCTCTAGTCTAGAAAGGATGTTGTACACTGCAGAAATCCTTGAAATAGAGTTAGTTCACATGAAACCAGTGTTTCAAACCACCAGAATGCACTGAAAAGTAGTATTTAACTGTAAAACAGTTGAAAGACAAGTGTATATAGCTTCTCAAGTTCAGGGAAGAGTGTATAAAGTTGTTTCTACATGTGGTGAAGTCCCACAAGTAGAGCAGAAGGCCCATTATAGGAAACAGCTAGAAATCAGTAGTAATTCAGAGGAAATAGTAATGAATATCATAGAACTGTGTGAGAACAAGTGTAAAAGACATCAAAATGTAAGTTTCTAGTCTAGAAAGGATGTTATACACTACAGAAATCCTTGAAATAGAGTTACTTCACAAGAAAACAGTGTTTCAACCCACTAGAATTCACTGAAAAGTAGTATTCAACTGTAAAACAGTTGAAAGACAAGTTTATATAGCTTCGCAAGTCCACAGAAGACTGTTTAAGTTGGTTCTACATGTGGTGAAGTCCCACAAGTATACCAGAAGGCCCATTATAGGACACTGCAAGAAAGCATTAGTAATTCAGAGCAAATACTAATGAATATCACAGAATAGTGAGAGAACAAGTGTAAAACACATCAAAATGAAAGTGTGTAGTCTAGAAAGGATGTTGTACACTGCTGAAATCCTTGAAATAGAGTTAGTTCACATGAAACCAGTGTTTCAAACTACCAGAATGCACTGAAAAGTAGTATTCAACTGTAAAACAGTTGGAAGACAAGTTTATATAGCTTCGCAAGTCCACAGAAGACTGTATAAAGTTGCTTCTACAGTGGTGAAGTCCCACAAGTAGAGCAGAAGGCCCATTATAGGAAACAGCTAGAAATCAGTAGTAATTCAGAGGAAATACTAATGAATATCATAGAATTGTGTGAGAACAAGTGTAAAAGACATCAAAATGTAAGTTTCTAGTCTAGAAAGGCTGTTATATACTACAGAAATCCTTGAAATAGAGTTACTTCACAAGAAAACAGTGTTTCAACCCACTAGAATTCACTGAAAAGTAGTATTCAACTCTAAAACAGTGGAAAGACAAGTGTATATAGCTTCTCAAGTTCAGGGAAGAGTGTATAAAGTTGTTTCTACATGTGGTGAAGTCCCACAAGTAGAAAAGAAGGCCCATTATATTAAACAGCTAGAAATCAGTAGTCATTCAGAGCAAATACTAATGAATATCACAGAATAGAGAGAGAACAAGTGTAAAAGACATCAAAATGTAAGTCTCTAGTCTAGAAAGGATGTTGTACACTGCAGAAATCCTTGAAATAGAGTTACTTCACATGAAACCATTGTTTCAAACCATCATAATGCACTGAAAAGTAGTATTTAACTGTAAAACAGTTGAAAGACAAGTTTATATAGCTTCGCAAGTCCACAGAAGACTGTATAAAGTTGTTTCTACATGTGGTGAAGTCCCACAAGTAGAGCAGAAGGCGCATTATAGGAAACAGCTAGAAATCAGTAGTAATTCAGAGGAAATAGTAATGAATATCATAGAATTGTGTGAGAACAAGTGTAAAAGACATCGAAATGTAAGTTTCTAGTCTAGAAAGGATGTTATACACTACAGAAATCCTTGAAATAGAGTTACTTCACAAGAAAACAGTGTTTCAACCCACTAGAATTCACTGAAAAGTAGTATTCAACTGTAAAACAGTTGAAAGACAAGTGTATATAGCTTCTCCAGTTCAGGGAAGAGTGTATAAAGTTGTTTCTACATGTGGTGAAGTCCCACAAGTAGAAAAGAAGGCCCATTATAGGAAACAGCTAGAAATCAGTAGTCATTCAGAGCAAATACTAATGAATATCACAGAATAGAGAGAGAACAAGTGTAAAAGACATCAAAATGTAAGTCTCTAGTCTAGAAAGGATGTTGTACACTGCAGAAATCCTTGAAATAGAGTTACTTCACATGAAACCAGTGTTTCAAACCACCAGAATGCACTGAAAAGTAGTATTTAACTGTAAAACAGTTGAAAGACAAGTGTATATAGCTTCTCCAGTTCAGGGAAGAGTGTATAAAGTTGTTTCTACATGTGGTGAAGTCCCACAAGTAGAAAAGAAGGCCCATTATATTAAACAGCTAGAAATCATTAGTCATTCAGAGCAAATACTAATGAATATCACAGAATAGAGAGAGAACAAGTGTAAAAGACATCAAAATGTAAGTCTCTAGTCTAGAAAGGATGTTGTACACTGCATAAATCCTTGAAATAGAGTTACTTCACATGAAACCAGTGTTTCAAACCATCAGAATGCACTGAAAAGTAGTATTTAACTGTAAAACAGTTGAAAGACAAGTTTATATAGCTTCGCAAGTCCACAGAAGCCTGTATAAAGTTGTTTCTACATGTGGTGAAGTCCCACAAGTAGAGCAGAAGGCCCATTATAGGAAACAGCTAGAAATCAGTAGTAATTCAGAGGAAATAGTAATGAATATCATAGAACTGTGTGAGAACAAGTGTAAAAGACATCAAAATGTAAGTTTCTAGTCTAGAAAGGATGTTATACACTACAGAAATCCTTGAAATAGAGTTACTTCACAAGAAAACAGTGTTTCAACCCACTAGAATTCACTGAAAAGTAGTATTCAACTGTAAAACAGTTGAAAGACAAGTGTATATAGCTTCTCCAGTTCAGGGAAGAGTGTATAAAGTTGTTTCTACATGTGGTGAAGTCCCACAAGTAGAAAAAAAGGCCCATTATAGGAAACAGCTAGAAATCAGTAGTCATTCAGAGCAAATACTAATGAATATCACAGAATAGAGAGAGAACAAGTGTAAAAGACATCAAAATGTAAGTCTCTAGTCTAGAAAGGATGTTGTACACTGCAGAAATCCTTGAAATAGAGTTAGTTCACATGAAACCAGTGTTTCAAACCATCAGAATGCAGTGAAAAGTAGTATTTAACTGTAAAACAGTTGAAAGACAAGTTTATATAGCTTCGCAAGTCCACAGAAGACTGTATAAAGTTGTTTCTACATGTGGTGAAGTCCCACAAGTAGAGCAGAAGGCCCATTATAGGAAACAGCTAGAAATCAGTAGTAATTCAGAGGAAATAGTAATGAATATCATAGAACTGTGTGAGAACAAGTGTAAAAGACATCAAAATGTAAGTTTCTAGTCTAGAAAGGATGTTATACACTACAGAAATCCTTGAAATAGAGTTACTTCACAAGAAAACAGTGTTTCAACCCACTAGAATTCACTGAAAAGTAGTATTCAACTGTAAAACAGTTGAAAGACAAGTTTATATAGCTTCGCAAGTCCACAAAGACTGTATAAAGTTGTTTCTACATGTGGTGAAGTCCCACAAGTATACCAGAAGGCCCATTATAGGACACTGCAAGAAAGCATTAGTAATTCAGAGCAAATACTAATGAATATCACAGAATAGTGAGAGAACAAGTGTAAAACACATCAAAATGAAAGTGTGTAGTCTAGAAAGGATGTTGTACACTGCTGAAATCCTTGAAATAGAGTTAGTTCACATGAAACCAGTGTTTCAAACTACCAGAATGCACTGAAAAGTAGTATTCAACTGTAAAACAGTTGGAAGACAAGTTTATATAGCTTCGCAAGTCCACAGAAGACTGTATAAAGTTGTTTCTACATGTGGTGAAGTCCCACAAGTAGAGCAGAAGGCGCATTATAGGAAACAGCTAGAAATCAGTAGTAATTCAGAGGAAATAGTAATGAATATCATAGAATTGTGTGAGAACAAGTGTAAAAGACATCGAAATGTAAGTTTCTAGTCTAGAAAGGATGTTATACACTACAGAAATCCTTGAAATAGAGTTACTTCACAAGAAAACAGTGTTTCAACCCACTAGAATTCACTGAAAAGTAGTATTCAACTGTAAAACAGTTGAAAGACAAGTGTATATAGCTTCTCCAGTTCAGGGAAGAGTGTATAAAGTTGTTTCTACATGTGGTGAAGTCCCACAAGTAGAAAAGAAGGCCCATTATAGGAAACAGCTAGAAATCAGTAGTCATTCAGAGCAAATACTAATGAATATCACAGAATAGAGAGAGAACAAGTGTAAAAGACATCAAAATGTAAGTCTCTAGTCTAGAAAGGATGTTGTACACTGCAGAAATCCTTGAAATAGAGTTACTTCACATGAAACCAGTGTTTCAAATCACCAGAATGCACTGAAAAGTAGTATTTAACTGTAAAACAGTTGAAAGACAAGTGTATATAGCTTCTCAAGTTCAGGGAAGAGTGTATAAAGTTGTTTCTACATGTGGTGAAGTCCCACAAGTAGAAAAGAAGGCCCATTATATTAAACAGCTAGAAATCAGTAGTCATTCAGAGCAAATACTAATGAATATCATAGAACTGTGTGAGAACAAGTGTAAAAGACATCAAAATGTAAGTTTCTAGTCTAGAAAGGATGTTATACACGACAGAAATCCTTGAAATAGAGTTACTTCACAAGAAAAGAGTGTTTCAACCCACTAGAATTCACTGAAAAGTAGTATTCACCTGTAAAACAGTTGAAAGACAAGTGTATATAGCTAGTCCAGTTAAGGGAAGAGTGTATAAAGTTGTTTCTACATGTGGTGAAGTCCCACAAGTAGAAAAGAAGGCCCATTATAGGAAACAACTAGAAATCAGTAGTCATTCAGAGCAAATACTAATGAATATCACAGAATAGAGAGAGAACAAGTGTAAAAGACATCAAAATGTAAGTCTCTAGTCTAGAAAGGATGTTGTACACTGCAGAAATCCTTGAAATAGAGTTACTTCACATGAAACCAGTGTTTCAAACCACCAGAATGCACTGAAAAGTAGTATTTAACTGTAAAACAGTTGAAAGACAAGTGTATATAGCTTCTCAAGTTCAGGGAAGAGTGTATAAAGTTGTTTCTACATGTGGTGAAGTCCCACAAGTAGAAAAGAAGGCCCATTATAGGAAACAGCTAGAAATCAGTAGTCATTCAGAGCAAATACTAATGAATATCACAGAATAGAGAGAGAACAAGTGTAAAAGACATCAAAATGTAAGTCTCTAGTCTAGAAAGGATGTTGTACACTGCAGAAATCCTTGAAATAGAGTTACTTCACATGAAACCAGTGTTTCAAACCATCAGAATGCACTGAAAAGTAGTATTTAACTGTAAAACAGTTGAAAGACAAGTTTATATAGCTTCGCAAGTCCACAGAAGACTGTATAAAGTTGTTTCTACATGTGGTGAAGTCCCACAAGTAGAGCAGAAGGCGCATTATAGGAAACAGCTAGAAATCAGTAGTAATTCAGAGGAAATAGTAATGAATATCATAGAATTGTGTGAGAACAAGTGTAAAAGACATCAAAATGTAAGTTTCTAGTCTAGAAAGGATGTTATACACTACAGAAATCCTTGAAATAGAGTTACTTCACAAGAAAACAGTGTTTCAACCCACTAGAATTCACTGAAAAGTAGTATTCAACTGTAAAACAGTTGAAAGACAAGTGTATATAGCTTCTCAAGTTCAGAGAAAAGTGTATAAAGTTGTTTCTACATGTGGTGAAGTCCCACAAGTAGAAAATAAGGCCCATTATAGGAAACAGCTAGAAATCAGTAGTAATTCAGAGAAAATACTAATGAATATCATAGAACTGTGTGAGAACAAGTGTAAAAGACATCAAAATGTAAGTTTCTAGTCTAGAAAGGATGTTATACACTACAGAAATCCTTGAAATAGAGTTACTTCACAAGAAAAGAATGTTTCAACCCACTAGAATTCACTGAAAAGTAGTATTCAACTGTAAAACAGTTGAAAGACAAGTGTATATAGCTTCTCCAGTTCAGGGAAGAGTGTATAAAGTTGTTTCTACATGTGGTGAAGTCCCACAAGTAGAAAAGAAGGCCCATTATAGGAAATAGCTAGAAATCAGTAGTCATTCAGAGCAAATACTAATGAATATCACAGAATAGAGAGAGAACAAGTGTAAAAGACATCAAAATGTAAGTCTCTAGTCTAGAAAGGATGTTGTACACTGCAGAAATCCTTGAAATAGAGTTACTTCACATGAAACCAGTGTTTCAAACCACCAGAATGCACTGAAAAGTAGTATTTAACTGTAAAACAGTTGAAAGACAAGTGTATATAGCTTCTCAAGTTCAGGGAAGAGTGTATAAAGTTGTTTCTACATGTGGTGAAGTCCCACAAGTAGAAAAGAAGGCCCATTATATTAAACAGCTAGAAATCAGTAGTCATTCAGAGCAAATACTAATGAATATCACAGAATAGAGAGAGAACAAGTGTAAAAGACATCAAAATGTAAGTCTCTAGTCTAGAAAGGATGTTGTACACTGCAGAAATCCTTGAAATAGAGTTAGTTCACATGAAAGCAGTGTTTCAAACCATCAGAATGCAGTGAAAAGTAGTATTTAACTGTAAAACAGTTGAAAGACAAGTTTATATAGCTTCGCAAGTCCACAGAAGACTGTATAAAGTTGTTTCTACATGTGGTGAAGTCCCACAAGTAGAGCAGAAGGCCCATTATAGGAAACAGCTAGAAATCAGTAGTAATTCAGAGGAAATAGTAATGAATATCATAGAACTGTGTGAGAACAAGTGTAAAAGACATCAAAATGTAAGTTTCTAGTCTAGAAAGGATGTTATACACTACAGAAATCCTTGAAATAGAGTTACTTCACAAGAAAACAGTGTTTCAACCCACTAGAATTCACTGAAAAGTAGTATTCAACTGTAAAACATTTGAAAGACAAGTTTATATAGCTTCGCAAGTCCACAGAAGACTGTTTAAGTTGGTTCTACATGTGGTGAAGTCCCACAAGTATACCAGAAGGCCCATTATAGGACACTGCAAGAAAGCATTAGTAATTCAGAGCAAATACTAATGAATATTACAGAATAGTGAGAGAACAAGTGTAAAACACATCAAAATGAAAATGTGTAGTCTAGAAAGGATGTTGTACACTGCTGAAATCCTTGAAATAGAGTTAGTTCACATGAAACCAGTGTTTCAAACTACCAGAATGCACTGAAAAGTAGTATTCAACTGTAAAACAGTTGGAAGACAAGTTTATATAGCTTCGCAAGTCCACAGAAGACTGTATAAAGTTGTTTCTACATGTGGTGAAGTCCCACAAGTAGAGCAGAAGGCGCATTATAGGAAACAGCTAGAAATCAGTAGTAATTCAGAGGAAATAGTAATGAATATCATAGAATTGTGTGAGAACAAGTGTAAAAGACATCGAAATGTAAGTTTCTAGTCTAGAAAGGATGTTATACACTACAGAAATCCTTGAAATAGAGTTACTTCACAAGAAAACAGTGTTTCAACCCACTAGAATTCACTGAAAAGTAGTATTCAACTGTAAAACAGTTGAAAGACAAGTGTATATAGCTTCTCCAGTTCAGGGAAGAGTGTATAAAGTTGTTTCTACATGTGGTGAAGTCCCACAAGTAGAAAAGAAGGCCCATTATAGGAAACAGCTAGAAATCAGTAGTCATTCAGAGCAAATACTAATGAATATCACAGAATAGAGAGAGAACAAGTGTAAAAGACATCAAAATGTAAGTCTCTAGTCTAGAAAGGATGTTGTACACTGCAGAAATCCTTGAAATAGAGTTACTTCACATGAAACCAGTGTTTCAAATCACCAGAATGCACTGAAAAGTAGTATTTAACTGTAAAACAGTTGAAAGACAAGTGTATATAGCTTCTCAAGTTCAGGGAAGAGTGTATAAAGTTGTTTCTACATGTGGTGAAGTCCCACAAGTAGAAAAGAAGGCCCATTATATTAAACAGCTAGAAATCAGTAGTCATTCAGAGCAAATACTAATGAATATCACAGAATAGAGAGAGAACAAGTGTAAAAGACATCAAAATGTAAGTCTCTAGTCTAGAAAGGATGTTGTACACTGCAGAAATCCTTGAAATTGAGTTACTTCACATGAAACCAGTGTTTCAAACCACCAGAATGCACTGAAAAGTAGTATTTAACTGTAAAACAGTTGAAAGACAAGTGTATATAGCTTCTCCAGTTCAGGGAAGAGTGTATAAAGTTGTTTCTACATGTGGTGAAGTCCCACAAGTAGAAAAGAAGGCCCATTATATTAAACAGCTAGAAATCAGTAGTCATTCAGAGCAAATACTAATGAATATCATAGAACTGTGTGAGAACAAGTGTAAAAGACATCAAAATGTAAGTTTCTAGTCTAGAAAGGATGTTATACACGACAGAAATCCTTGAAATAGAGTTACTTCACAAGAAAAGAGTGTTTCAACCCACTAGAATTCACTGAAAAGTAGTATTCACCTGTAAAACAGTTGAAAGACAAGTGTATATAGCTTCTCCAGTTAAGGGAAGAGTGTATAAATTTGTTTCTACATGTGGTGAAGTCCCACAAGTAGAAAAGAAGGCCCATTATAGGAAACAACTAGAAATCAGTAGTCATTCAGAGCAAATACTAATGAATATCACAGAATAGAGAGAGAACAAGTGTAAAAGACATCAAAATGTAAGTCTCTAGTCTAGAAAGGATGTTGTACACTGCAGAAATCCTTGAAATAGAGTTACTTCACATGAAACCAGTGTTTCAAACCACCAGAATGCACTGAAAAGTAGTATTTAACTGTAAAACAGTTGAAAGACAAGTGTATATAGCTTCTCAAGTTCAGGGAAGAGTGTATAAAGTTGTTTCTACATGTGGTGAAGTCCCACAAGTAGAAAAGAAGGCCCATTATAGGAAACAGCTAGAAATCAGTAGTCATTCAGAGCAAATACTAATGAATATCACAGAATAGAGAGAGAACAAGTGTAAAAGACATCAAAATGTAAGTCTCTAGTCTAGAAAGGATGTTGTACACTGCAGAAATCCTTGAAATAGAGTTACTTCACATGAAACCAGTGTTTCAAACCATCAGAATGCACTGAAAAGTAGTATTTAACTGTAAAACAGTTGAAAGACAAGTTTATATAGCTTCGCAAGTCCACAGAAGACTGTATAAAGTTGTTTCTACATGTGGTGAAGTCCCACAAGTAGAGCAGAAGGCGCATTATAGGAAACAGCTAGAAATCAGTAGTAATTCAGAGGAAATAGTAATGAATATCATAGAATTGTGTGAGAACAAGTGTAAAAGACATCAAAATGTAAGTTTCTAGTCTAGAAAGGATGTTATACACTACAGAAATCCTTGAAATAGAGTTACTTCACAAGAAAACAGTGTTTCAACCCACTAGAATTCACTGAAAAGTAGTATTCAACTGTAAAACAGTTGAAAGACAAGTGTATATAGCTTCTCAAGTTCAGAGAAAAGTGTATAAAGTTGTTTCTACATGTGGTGAAGTCCCACAAGTAGAAAATAAGGCCCATTATAGGAAACAGCTAGAAATCAGTAGTAATTCAGAGAAAATACTAATGAATATCATAGAACTGTGTGAGAACAAGTGTAAAAGACATCAAAATGTAAGTTTCTAGTCTAGAAAGGATGTTATACACTACAGAAATCCTTGAAATAGAGTTACTTCACAAGAAAAGAATGTTTCAACCCACTAGAATTCACTGAAAAGTAGTATTCAACTGTAAAACAGTTGAAAGACAAGTGTATATAGCTTCTCCAGTTCAGGGAAGAGTGTATAAAGTTGTTTCTACATGTGGTGAAGTCCCACAAGTAGAAAAGAAGGCCCATTATAGGAAATAGCTAGAAATCAGTAGTCATTCAGAGCAAATACTAATGAATATCACAGAATAGAGAGAGAACAAGTGTAAAAGACATCAAAATGTAAGTCTCTAGTCTAGAAAGGATGTTGTACACTGCAGAAATCCTTGAAATAGAGTTACTTCACATGAAACCAGTGTTTCAAACCACCAGAATGCACTGAAAAGTAGTATTTAACTGTAAAACAGTTGAAAGACAAGTGTATATAGCTTCTCAAGTTCAGGGAAGAGTGTATAAAGTTGTTTCTACATGTGGTGAAGTCCCACAAGTAGAAAAGAAGGCCCATTATATTAAACAGCTAGAAATCAGTAGTCATTCAGAGCAAATACTAATGAATATCACAGAATAGAGAGAGAACAAGTGTAAAAGACATCAAAATGTAAGTCTCTAGTCTAGAAAGGATGTTGTACACTGCAGAAATCCTTGAAATAGAGTTAGTTCACATGAAACCAGTGTTTCAAACCATCAGAATGCAGTGAAAAGTAGTATTTAACTGTAAAACAGTTGAAAGACAAGTTTATATAGCTTCGCAAGTCCACAGAAGACTGTATAAAGTTGTTTCTACATGTGGTGAAGTCCCACAAGTAGAGCAGAAGGCCCATTATAGGAAACAGCTAGAAATCAGTAGTAATTCAGAGGAAATAGTAATGAATATCATAGAACTGTGTGAGAACAAGTGTAAAAGACATCAAAATGTAAGTTTCTAGTCTAGAAAGGATGTTATACACTACAGAAATCCTTGAAATAGAGTTACTTCACAAGAAAACAGTGTTTCAACCCACTAGAATTCACTGAAAAGTAGTATTCAACTGTAAAACATTTGAAAGACAAGTTTATATAGCTTCGCAAGTCCACAGAAGACTGTTTAAGTTGGTTCTACATGTGGTGAAGTCCCACAAGTATACCAGAAGGCCCATTATAGGACACTGCAAGAAAGCATTAGTAATTCAGAGCAAATACTAATGAATATCACAGAATAGTGAGAGAACAAGTGTAAAACACATCAAAATGAAAATGTGTAGTCTAGAAAGGATGTTGTACACTGCTGAAATCCTTGAAATAGAGTTAGTTCACATGAAACCAGTGTTTCAAACTACCAGAATGCACTGAAAAGTAGTATTCAACTGTAAAACAGTTGGAAGACAAGTTTATATAGCTTCGCAAGTCCACAGAAGACTGTATAAAGTTGTTTCTACATGTGGTGAAGTCCCACAAGTAGAGCAGAAGGCGCATTATAGGAAACAGCTAGAAATCAGTAGTAATTCAGAGGAAATAGTAATGAATATCATAGAATTGTGTGAGAACAAGTGTAAAAGACATCGAAATGTAAGTTTCTAGTCTAGAAAGGATGTTATACACTACAGAAATCCTTGAAATAGAGTTACTTCACAAGAAAACAGTGTTTCAACCCACTAGAATTCACTGAAAAGTAGTATTCAACTGTAAAACAGTTGAAAGACAAGTGTATATAGCTTCTCCAGTTCAGGGAAGAGTGTATAAAGTTGTTTCTACATGTGGTGAAGTCCCACAAGTAGAAAAGAAGGCCCATTATAGGAAACAGCTAGAAATCAGTAGTCATTCAGAGCAAATACTAATGAATATCACAGAATAGAGAGAGAACAAGTGTAAAAGACATCAAAATGTAAGTCTCTAGTCTAGAAAGGATGTTGTACACTGCAGAAATCCTTGAAATAGAGTTACTTCACATGAAACCAGTGTTTCAAATCACCAGAATGCACTGAAAAGTAGTATTTAACTGTAAAACAGTTGAAAGACAAGTGTATATAGCTTCTCAAGTTCAGGGAAGAGTGTATAAAGTTGTTTCTACATGTGGTGAAGTCCCACAAGTAGAAAAGAAGGCCCATTATATTAAACAGCTAGAAATCAGTAGTCATTCAGAGCAAATACTAATGAATATCACAGAATAGAGAGAGAACAAGTGTAAAAGACATCAAAATGTAAGTCTCTAGTCTAGAAAGGATGTTGTACACTGCAGAAATCCTTGAAATTGAGTTACTTCACATGAAACCAGTGTTTCAAACCACCAGAATGCACTGAAAAGTAGTATTTAACTGTAAAACAGTTGAAAGACAAGTGTATATAGCTTCTCCAGTTCAGGGAAGAGTGTATAAAGTTGTTTCTACATGTGGTGAAGTCCCACAAGTAGAAAAGAAGGCCCATTATATTAAACAGCTAGAAATCAGTAGTCATTCAGAGCAAATACTAATGAATATCATAGAACTGTGTGAGAACAAGTGTAAAAGACATCAAAATGTAAGTTTCTAGTCTAGAAAGGATGTTATACACAACAGAAATCCTTGAAATAGAGTTACTTCACAAGAAAAGAGTGTTTCAACCCACTAGAATTCACTGAAAAGTAGTATTCACCTGTAAAACAGTTGAAAGACAAGTGTATATAGCTTCTCCAGTTAAGGGAAGAGTGTATAAATTTGTTTCTACATGTGGTGAAGTCCCACAAGTAGAAAAGAAGGCCCATTATAGGAAACAACTAGAAATCAGTAGTCATTCAGAGCAAATACTAATGAATATCACAGAATAGAGAGAGAACAAGTGTAAAAGACATCAAAATGTAAGTCTCTAGTCTAGAAAGGATGTTGTACACTGCAGAAATCCTTGAAATAGAGTTACTTCACATGAAACCAGTGTTTCAAACCACCAGAATGCACTGAAAAGTAGTATTTAACTGTAAAACAGTTGAAAGACAAGTGTATATAGCTTCTCAAGTTCAGGGAAGAGTGTATAAAGTTGTTTCTACATGTGGTGAAGTCCCACAAGTAGAAAAGAAGGCCCATTATATTAAACAGCTAGAAATCAGTAGTCATTCAGAGCAAATACTAATGAATATCACAGAATAGAGAGAGAACAAGTGTAAAAGACATCAAAATGTAAGTCTCTAGTCTAGAAAGGATGTTGTACACTGCAGAAATCCTTGAAATAGAGTTACTTCACATGAAACCAGTGTTTCAAACCATCAGAATGCACTGAAAAGTAGTATTTAACTGTAAAACAGTTGAAAGACAAGTTTATATAGCTTCGCAAGTCCACAGAAGACTGTATAAAGTTGTTTCTACATGTGGTGAAGTCCCACAAGTAGAGCAGAAGGCGCATTATAGGAAACAGCTAGAAATCAGTAGTAATTCAGAGGAAATAGTAATGAATATCATAGAATTGTGTGAGAACAAGTGTAAAAGACATCAAAATGTAAGTTTCTAGTCTAGAAAGGATGTTATACACTACAGAAATCCTTGAAATAGAGTTACTTCACAAGAAAACAGTGTTTCAACCCACTAGAATTCACTGAAAAGTAGTATTCAACTGTAAAACAGTTGAAAGACAAGTGTATATAGCTTCTCAAGTTCAGAGAAAAGTGTATAAAGTTGTTTCTACATGTGGTGAAGTCCCACAAGTAGAAAATAAGGCCCATTATAGGAAACAGCTAGAAATCAGTAGTAATTCAGAGAAAATACTAATGAATATCATAGAACTGTGTGAGAACAAGTGTAAAAGACATCAAAATGTAAGTTTCTAGTCTAGAAAGGATGTTATACACTACAGAAATCCTTGAAATAGAGTTACTTCACAAGAAAAGAATGTTTCAACCCACTAGAATTCACTGAAAAGTAGTATTCAACTGTAAAACAGTTGAAAGACAAGTGTATATAGCTTCTCCAGTTCAGGGAAGAGTGTATAAAGTTGTTTCTACATGTGGTGAAGTCCCACAAGTAGAAAAGAAGGCCCATTATAGGAAATAGCTAGAAATCAGTAGTCATTCAGAGCAAATACTAATGAATATCACAGAATAGAGAGAGAACAAGTGTAAAAGACATCAAAATGTAAGTCTCTAGTCTAGAAAGAATGTTGTACACTGCAGAAATCCTTGAAATTGAGTTACTTCACATGAAACCAGTGTTTCAAACCACCAGAATGCACTGAAAAGTAGTATTTAACTGTAAAACAGTTGAAAGACAAGTGTATATAGCTTCTCAAGTTCAGGGAAGAGTGTATAAAGTTGTTTCTACATGTGGTGAAGTCCCACAAGTAGAAAAGAAGGCCCATTATAGGAAACAGCTAGAAATCAGTAGTCATTCAGAGCAAATACTAATGAATATCACAGAATAGAGAGAGAACAAGTGTAAAAGACATCAAAATGTAAGTCTCTAGTCTAGAAAGGATGTTGTACACTGCAGAAATCCTTGAAATAGAGTTACTTCACATGAAACCAGTGTTTCAAACCATCAGAATGCACTGAAAAGTAGTATTTAACTGTAAAACAGTTGAAAGACAAGTTTATATAGCTTCGCAAGTCCACAGAAGACTGTATAAAGTTGTTTCTACATGTGGTGAAGTCCCACAAGTAGAGCAGAAGGCCCATTATAGGAAACAGCTAGAAATCAGTAGTAATTCAGAGGAAATAGTAATGAATATCATAGAACTGTGTGAGAACAAGTGTAAAAGACATCAAAATGTAAGTTTCTAGTCTAGAAAGGATGTTATACACTACAGAAATCCTTGAAATAGAGTTACTTCACAAGAAAACAGTGTTTCAACCCACTAGAATTCACTGAAAAGTAGTATTCAACTGTAAAACAGTTGAAAGACAAGTTTATATAGCTTCGCAAGTCCACAGAAGACTGTTTAAGTTGGTTCTACATGTGGTTAAGTCCCACAAGTATACCAGAAGGCCCATTATAGGACACTGCAAGAAAGCATTAGTAATTCAGAGCAAATACTAATTAATATCACAGAATAGTGAGAGAACAAGTGTAAAAGACATCAAAATGTAAGTCTCTAGTCTAGAAAGGATGTTGTACACTGCAGAAATCCTTGAAATAGAGTTACTTCACATGAAACCAGTGTTTCAAACCATCAGAATGCACTGAAAAGTAGTATTTAACTGTAAAACAGTTGAAAGACAAGTTTATATAGCTTCGCAAGTCCACAGAAGACTGTATAAAGTTGTTTCTACATGTGGTGAAGTCCCACAAGTAGAGCAGAAGGCGCATTATAGGAAACAGCTAGAAATCAGTAGTAATTCAGAGGAAATAGTAATGAATATCATAGAATTGTGTGAGAACAAGTGTAAAAGACATCAAAATGTAAGTTTCTAGTCTAGAAAGGATGTTATACACTACAGAAATCCTTGAAATAGAGTTACTTCACAAGAAAACAGTGTTTCAACCCACTAGAATTCACTGAAAAGTAGTATTCAACTGTAAAACAGTTGAAAGACAAGTGTATATAGCTTCTCAAGTTCAGAGAAAAGTGTATAAAGTTGTTTCTACATGTGGTGAAGTCCCACAAGTAGAAAATAAGGCCCATTATAGGAAACAGCTAGAAATCAGTAGTAATTCAGAGAAAATACTAATGAATATCATAGAACTGTGTGAGAACAAGTGTAAAAGACATCAAAATGTAAGTTTCTAGTCTAGAAAGGATGTTATACACTACAGAAATCCTTGAAATAGAGTTACTTCACAAGAAAAGAATGTTTCAACCCACTAGAATTCACTGAAAAGTAGTATTCAACTGTAAAACAGTTGAAAGACAAGTGTATATAGCTTCTCCAGTTCAGGGAAGAGTGTATAAAGTTGTTTCTACATGTGGTGAAGTCCCACAAGTAGAAAAGAAGGCCCATTATAGGAAATAGCTAGAAATCAGTAGTCATTCAGAGCAAATACTAATGAATATCACAGAATAGAGAGAGAACAAGTGTAAAAGACATCAAAATGTAAGTCTCTAGTCTAGAAAGGATGTTGTACACTGCAGAAATCCTTGAAATAGAGTTACTTCACATGAAACCAGTGTTTCAAACCACCAGAATGCACTGAAAAGTAGTATTTAACTGTAAAACAGTTGAAAGACAAGTGTATATAGCTTCTCAAGTTCAGGGAAGAGTGTATAAAGTTGTTTCTACATGTGGTGAAGTCCCACAAGTAGAAAAGAAGGCCCATTATATTAAACAGCTAGAAATCAGTAGTCATTCAGAGCAAATACTAATGAATATCACAGAATAGAGAGAGAACAAGTGTAAAAGACATCAAAATGTAAGTCTCTAGTCTAGAAAGGATGTTGTACACTGCAGAAATCCTTGAAATAGAGTTAGTTCACATGAAACCAGTGTTTCAAACCATCAGAATGCAGTGAAAAGTAGTATTTAACTGTAAAACAGTTGAAAGACAAGTTTATATAGCTTCGCAAGTCCACAGAAGACTGTATAAAGTTGTTTCTACATGTGGTGAAGTCCCACAAGTAGAGCAGAAGGCCCATTATAGGAAACAGCTAGAAATCAGTAGTAATTCAGAGGAAATAGTAATGAATATCATAGAACTGTGTGAGAACAAGTGTAAAAGACATCAAAATGTAAGTTTCTAGTCTAGAAAGGATGTTATACACTACAGAAATCCTTGAAATAGAGTTACTTCACAAGAAAACAGTGTTTCAACCCACTAGAATTCACTGAAAAGTAGTATTCAACTGTAAAACATTTGAAAGACAAGTTTATATAGCTTCGCAAGTCCACAGAAGACTGTTTAAGTTGGTTCTACATGTGGTGAAGTCCCACAAGTATACCAGAAGGCCCATTATAGGACACTGCAAGAAAGCATTAGTAATTCAGAGCAAATACTAATGAATATCACAGAATAGTGAGAGAACAAGTGTAAAACACATCAAAATGAAAATGTGTAGTCTAGAAAGGATGTTGTACACTGCTGAAATCCTTGAAATAGAGTTAGTTCACATGAAACCAGTGTTTCAAACTACCAGAATGCACTGAAAAGTAGTATTCAACTGTAAAACAGTTGGAAGACAAGTTTATATAGCTTCGCAAGTCCACAGAAGACTGTATAAAGTTGTTTCTACATGTGGTGAAGTCCCACAAGTAGAGCAGAAGGCGCATTATAGGAAACAGCTAGAAATCAGTAGTAATTCAGAGGAAATAGTAATGAATATCATAGAATTGTGTGAGAACAAGTGTAAAAGACATCGAAATGTAAGTTTCTAGTCTAGAAAGGATGTTATACACTACAGAAATCCTTGAAATAGAGTTACTTCACAAGAAAACAGTGTTTCAACCCACTAGAATTCACTGAAAAGTAGTATTCAACTGTAAAACAGTTGAAAGACAAGTGTATATAGCTTCTCCAGTTCAGGGAAGAGTGTATAAAGTTGTTTCTACATGTGGTGAAGTCCCACAAGTAGAAAAGAAGGCCCATTATAGGAAACAGCTAGAAATCAGTAGTCATTCAGAGCAAATACTAATGAATATCACAGAATAGAGAGAGAACAAGTGTAAAAGACATCAAAATGTAAGTCTCTAGTCTAGAAAGGATGTTGTACACTGCAGAAATCCTTGAAATAGAGTTACTTCACATGAAACCAGTGTTTCAAATCACCAGAATGCACTGAAAAGTAGTATTTAACTGTAAAACAGTTGAAAGACAAGTGTATATAGCTTCTCAAGTTCAGGGAAGAGTGTATAAAGTTGTTTCTACATGTGGTGAAGTCCCACAAGTAGAAAAGAAGGCCCATTATATTAAACAGCTAGAAATCAGTAGTCATTCAGAGCAAATACTAATGAATATCACAGAATAGAGAGAGAACAAGTGTAAAAGACATCAAAATGTAAGTCTCTAGTCTAGAAAGGATGTTGTACACTGCAGAAATCCTTGAAATTGAGTTACTTCACATGAAACCAGTGTTTCAAACCACCAGAATGCACTGAAAAGTAGTATTTAACTGTAAAACAGTTGAAAGACAAGTGTATATAGCTTCTCCAGTTCAGGGAAGAGTGTATAAAGTTGTTTCTACATGTGGTGAAGTCCCACAAGTAGAAAAGAAGGCCCATTATATTAAACAGCTAGAAATCAGTAGTCATTCAGAGCAAATACTAATGAATATCATAGAACTGTGTGAGAACAAGTGTAAAAGACATCAAAATGTAAGTTTCTAGTCTAGAAAGGATGTTATACACGACAGAAATCCTTGAAATAGAGTTACTTCACAAGAAAAGAGTGTTTCAACCCACTAGAATTCACTGAAAAGTAGTATTCACCTGTAAAACAGTTGAAAGACAAGTGTATATAGCTTCTCCAGTTAAGGGAAGAGTGTATAAATTTGTTTCTACATGTGGTGAAGTCCCACAAGTAGAAAAGAAGGCCCATTATAGGAAACAACTAGAAATCAGTAGTCATTCAGAGCAAATACTAATGAATATCACAGAATAGAGAGAGAACAAGTGTAAAAGACATCAAAATGTAAGTCTCTAGTCTAGAAAGGATGTTGTACACTGCAGAAATCCTTGAAATAGAGTTACTTCACATGAAACCAGTGTTTCAAACCACCAGAATGCACTGAAAAGTAGTATTTAACTGTAAAACAGTTGAAAGACAAGTGTATATAGCTTCTCAAGTTCAGGGAAGAGTGTATAAAGTTGTTTCTACATGTGGTGAAGTCCCACAAGTAGAAAAGAAGGCCCATTATATTAAACAGCTAGAAATCAGTAGTCATTCAGAGCAAATACTAATGAATATCACAGAATAGAGAGAGAACAAGTGTAAAAGACATCAAAATGTAAGTCTCTAGTCTAGAAAGGATGTTGTACACTGCAGAAATCCTTGAAATAGAGTTACTTCACATGAAACCAGTGTTTCAAACCATCAGAATGCACTGAAAAGTAGTATTTAACTGTAAAACAGTTGAAAGACAAGTTTATATAGCTTCGCAAGTCCACAGAAGACTGTATAAAGTTGTTTCTACATGTGGTGAAGTCCCACAAGTAGAGCAGAAGGCGCATTATAGGAAACAGCTAGAAATCAGTAGTAATTCAGAGGAAATAGTAATGAATATCATAGAATTGTGTGAGAACAAGTGTAAAAGACATCAAAATGTAAGTTTCTAGTCTAGAAAGGATGTTATACACTACAGAAATCCTTGAAATAGAGTTACTTCACAAGAAAACAGTGTTTCAACCCACTAGAATTCACTGAAAAGTAGTATTCAACTGTAAAACAGTTGAAAGACAAGTGTATATAGCTTCTCAAGTTCAGAGAAAAGTGTATAAAGTTGTTTCTACATGTGGTGAAGTCCCACAAGTAGAAAATAAGGCCCATTATAGGAAACAGCTAGAAATCAGTAGTAATTCAGAGAAAATACTAATGAATATCATAGAACTGTGTGAGAACAAGTGTAAAAGACATCAAAATGTAAGTTTCTAGTCTAGAAAGGATGTTATACACTACAGAAATCCTTGAAATAGAGTTACTTCACAAGAAAAGAATGTTTCAACCCACTAGAATTCACTGAAAAGTAGTATTCAACTGTAAAACAGTTGAAAGACAAGTGTATATAGCTTCTCCAGTTCAGGGAAGAGTGTATAAAGTTGTTTCTACATGTGGTGAAGTCCCACAAGTAGAAAAGAAGGCCCATTATAGGAAATAGCTAGAAATCAGTAGTCATTCAGAGCAAATACTAATGAATATCACAGAATAGAGAGAGAACAAGTGTAAAAGACATCAAAATGTAAGTCTCTAGTCTAGAAAGAATGTTGTACACTGCAGAAATCCTTGAAATTGAGTTACTTCACATGAAACCAGTGTTTCAAACCACCAGAATGCACTGAAAAGTAGTATTTAACTGTAAAACAGTTGAAAGACAAGTGTATATAGCTTCTCAAGTTCAGGGAAGAGTGTATAAAGTTGTTTCTACATGTGGTGAAGTCCCACAAGTAGAAAAGAAGGCCCATTATAGGAAACAGCTAGAAATCAGTAGTCATTCAGAGCAAATACTAATGAATATCACAGAATAGAGAGAGAACAAGTGTAAAAGACATCAAAATGTAAGTCTCTAGTCTAGAAAGGATGTTGTACACTGCAGAAATCCTTGAAATAGAGTTACTTCACATGAAACCAGTGTTTCAAACCATCAGAATGCACTGAAAAGTAGTATTTAACTGTAAAACAGTTGAAAGACAAGTTTATATAGCTTCGCAAGTCCACAGAAGACTGTATAAAGTTGTTTCTACATGTGGTGAAGTCCCACAAGTAGAGCAGAAGGCCCATTATAGGAAACAGCTAGAAATCAGTAGTAATTCAGAGGAAATAGTAATGAATATCATAGAACTGTGTGAGAACAAGTGTAAAAGACATCAAAATGTAAGTTTCTAGTCTAGAAAGGATGTTATACACTACAGAAATCCTTGAAATAGAGTTACTTCACAAGAAAACAGTGTTTCAACCCACTAGAATTCACTGAAAAGTAGTATTCAACTGTAAAACAGTTGAAAGACAAGTTTATATAGCTTCGCAAGTCCACAGAAGACTGTTTAAGTTGGTTCTACATGTGGTTAAGTCCCACAAGTATACCAGAAGGCCCATTATAGGACACTGCAAGAAAGCATTAGTAATTCAGAGCAAATACTAATTAATATCACAGAATAGTGAGAGAACAAGTGTAAAAGACATCAAAATGTAAGTCTCTAGTCTAGAAAGGATGTTGTACACTGCTGAAATCCTTGAAATAGAGTTAGTTCACATGAAACCAGTGTTTCAAACTACCAGAATGCACTGAAAAGTAGTATTCAACTGTAAAACAGTTGGAAGACAAGTTTATATAGCTTCGCAAGTCCACAGAAGACTGTATAAAGTTGTTTCTACATGTGGTGAAGTTCCACAAGTAGAGCAGAAGGCCCATTATAGGAAACAGCTAGAAATCAGTAGTAATTCATAGGAAATACTAATGAATATCATAGAATTGTGTGAGAACAAGTGTAAAAGACATCGAAATGTAAGTTTCTAGTCTAGAAAGGATGTTATACACTACAGAAATCCTTGAAATAGAGTTACTTCACAAGAAAACAGTGTTTCAACCCACTAGAATTCACTGAAAAGTAGTATTCAACTGTAAAACAGTTGAAAGACAAGTGTATATAGCTTCTCCAGTTCAGGGAAGAGTGTATAAAGTTGTTTCTACATGTGGTGAAGTCCCACAAGTAGAAAAGAAGGCCCATTATAGGAAACAGCTAGAAATCAGTAGTCATTCAGAGCAAATACTAATGAATATCACAGAATAGAGAGAGAACAAGTGTAAAAGACATCAAAATGTAAGTCTCTAGTCTAGAAAGGATGTTGTACACTGCAGAAATCCTTGAAATAGAGTTACTTCACATGAAACCAGTGTTTCAAACCACCAGAATGCACTGAAAAGTAGTATTTAACTGTAAAACAGTTGAAAGACAAGTTTATATAGCTTCGCAAGTCCACAGAAGACTGTATAAAGTTGTTTCTACATGTGGTGAAGTCCCACAAGTAGAAAAGAAGGCCCATTATAGGAAACAGCTAGAAATCAGTAGTCTTCAGAGCAAATACTAATGAATATCATAGAACTGTGTGAGAACAAGTGTAAAAGACATCAAAATGTAAGTCTCTAGTCTTGAAAGGATGTTATACACTACAGAAATCCTTGAAATAGAGTTACTTCACAAGAAAACAGTGTTTCAACCCACTAGAATTCACTGAAAAGTAGTATTCAACTGTAAAACAGTGGAAAGACAAGTGTATATAGCTTCTCAAGTTCAGGGAAGAGTGTATAAAGTTGTTTCTACATGTGGTGAAATCCCACAAGTAGAAAAGAAGGCCCATTATATTAAACAGCTAGAAATCAGTAGTCATTCAGAGCAAATACTAATGAATATCACAGAATAGAGAGAGAACAAGTGTAAAAGACATCAAAATGTAAGTCTCTAGTCTAGAAAGGATGTTGTACACTGCAGAAATCCTTGAAATAGAGTTAGTTCACATGAAACCAGTGTTTCAAACCATCAGAATGCAGTGAAAAGTAGTATTTAACTGTAAAACAGTTGAAAGACAAGTTTATATAGCTTCGCAAGTCCACAGAAGACTGTATAAAGTTGTTTCTACATGTGGTGAAGTCCCACAAGTAGAGCAGAAGGCCCATTATAGGAAACAGCTAGAAATCAGTAGTAATTCAGAGGAAATAGTAATGAATATCATAGAACTGTGTGAGAACAAGTGTAAAAGACATCAAAATGTAAGTTTCTAGTCTAGAAAGGATGTTATACACTACAGAAATCCTTGAAATAGAGTTACTTCACAAGAAAACAGTGTTTCAACCCACTAGAATTCACTGAAAAGTAGTATTCAACTGTAAAACAGTTGAAAGACAAGTGTATATAGCTTCTCCAGTTCAGGGAAGAGTGTATAAAGTTGTTTCTACATGTGGTGAAGTCCCACAAGTAGAAAAAAAGGCCCATTATAGGAAACAGCTAGAAATCAGTAGTCATTCAGAGCAAATACTAATGAATATCACAGAATAGAGAGAGAACAAGTGTAAAAGACATCAAAATGTAAGTCTCTAGTCTAGAAAGGATGTTGTACACTGCAGAAATCCTTGAAATAGAGTTAGTTCACATGAAACCAGTGTTTCAAACCATCAGAATGCAGTGAAAAGTAGTATTTAACTGTAAAACAGTTGAAAGACAAGTTTATATAGCTTCGCAAGTCCACAGAAGACTGTATAAAGTTGTTTCTACATGTGGTGAAGTCCCACAAGTAGAGCAGAAGGCCCATTATAGGAAACAGCTAGAAATCAGTAGTCTTCAGAGCAAATACTAATGAATATCATAGAACTGTGTGAGAACAAGTGTAAAAGACATCAAAATGTAAGTTTCTAGTCTAGAAAGGATGTTATACACGACAGAAATCCTTGAAATAGAGTTACTTCACAAGAAAAGAGTGTTTCAACCCACTAGAATTCACTGAAAAGTAGTATTCACCTGTAAAACAGTTGAAAGACAAGTGTATATAGCTTCTCCAGTTACGGGAAGAGTGTATAAAGTTGTTTCTACATGTGGTGAAGTCCCACAAGTAGAAAAGAAGGACCATTATAGGAAAAAACTAGAAATCAGTAGTCATTCAGAGCAAATACTAATGAATATCACAGAATAGAGAGAGAACAAGTGTAAAAGACATCAAAATGTAAGTCTCTAGTCTAGAAAGGATGTTGTACACTGCAGAAATCCTTGAAATAGAGTTACTTCACATGAAACCAGTGTTTCAAACCACCAGAATGCACTGAAAAGTAGTATTTAACTGTAAAACAGTTGAAAGACAAGTGTATATAGCTTCTCAAGTTCAGGGAAGAGTGTATAAAGTTGTTTCTACATGTGGTGAAGTCCCACAAGTAGAAAAGAAGGCCCATTATATTAAACAGCTAGAAATCAGTAGTCATTCAGAGCAAATACTAATGAATATCACAGAATAGAGAGAGAACAAGTGTAAAAGACATCAAAATGTAAGTCTCTAGTCTAGAAAGGATGTTGTACACTGCAGAAATCCTTGAAATAGAGTTACTTCACATGAAACCAGTGTTTCAAACCATCAGAATGCACTGAAAAGTAGTATTTAACTGTAAAACAGTTGAAAGACAAGTTTATATAGCTTCGCAAGTCCACAGAAGACTGTATAAAGTTGTTTCTACATGTGGTGAAGTCCCACAAGTAGAGCAGAAGGCGCATTATAGGAAACAGCTAGAAATCAGTAGTAATTCAGAGGAAATAGTAATGAATATCATAGAATTGTGTGAGAACAAGTGTAAAAGACATCAAAATGTAAGTTTCTAGTCTAGAAAGGATGTTATACACTACAGAAATCCTTGAAATAGAGTTACTTCACAAGAAAACAGTGTTTCAACCCACTAGAATTCACTGAAAAGTAGTATTCAACTGTAAAACTGTTGAAAGACAAGTGTATATAGCTTCTCAAGTTCAGGGAAGAGTGTATAAAGTTGTTTCTACATGTGGTGAAGTCCCACAAGTAGAAAAGAAGGCCCATTATATTAAACAGCTAGAAATCAGTAGTCATTCAGAGCAAATACTAATGAATATCACAGAATAGAGAGAGAACAAGTGTAAAAGACATCAAAATGTAAGTCTCTAGTCTAGAAAGGATGTTGTACACTGCAGAAATCCTTGAAATAGAGTTACTTCACATGAAACCATTGTTTCAAACCATCATAATGCACTGAAAAGTAGTATTTAACTGTAAAACAGTTGAAAGACAAGTTTATATAGCTTCGCAAGTCCACAGAAGACTGTATAAAGTTGTTTCTACATGTGGTGAAGTCCCACAAGTAGAAAAGAAGGCCCATTATAGGAAACAGCTAGAAATCAGTAGTCTTCAGAGCAAATACTAATGAATATCATAGAACTGTGTGAGAACAAGTGTAAAAGACATCAAAATGTAAGTCTCTAGTCTTGAAAGGATGTTATACACTACAGAAATCCTTGAAATAGAGTTACTTCACAAGAAAACAGTGTTTCAACCCACTAGAATTCACTGAAAAGTAGTATTCAACTGTAAAACAGTGGAAAGACAAGTGTATATAGCTTCTCAAGTTCAGGGAAGAGTGTATAAAGTTGTTTCTACATGTGGTGAAATCCCACAAGTAGAAAAGAAGGCCCATTATATTAAACAGCTAGAAATCAGTAGTCATTCAGAGCAAATACTAATGAATATCACAGAATAGAGAGAGAACAAGTGTAAAAGACATCAAAATGTAAGTCTCTAGTCTAGAAAGGATGTTGTACACTGCAGAAATCCTTGAAATAGAGTTAGTTCACATGAAACCAGTGTTTCAAACCATCAGAATGCAGTGAAAAGTAGTATTTAACTGTAAAACAGTTGAAAGACAAGTTTATATAGCTTCGCAAGTCCACAGAAGACTGTATAAAGTTGTTTCTACATGTGGTGAAGTCCCACAAGTAGAGCAGAAGGCCCATTATAGGAAACAGCTAGAAATCAGTAGTAATTCAGAGGAAATAGTAATGAATATCATAGAACTGTGTGAGAACAAGTGTAAAAGACATCAAAATGTAAGTTTCTAGTCTAGAAAGGATGTTATACACTACAGAAATCCTTGAAATAGAGTTACTTCACAAGAAAACAGTGTTTCAACCCACTAGAATTCACTGAAAAGTAGTATTCAACTGTAAAACAGTTGAAAGACAAGTGTATATAGCTTCTCCAGTTCAGGGAAGAGTGTATAAAGTTGTTTCTACATGTGGTGAAGTCCCACAAGTAGAAAAAAAGGCCCATTATAGGAAACAGCTAGAAATCAGTAGTCATTCAGAGCAAATACTAATGAATATCACAGAATAGAGAGAGTACAAGTGTAAAAGACATCAAAATGTAAGTCTCTAGTCTAGAAAGGATGTTGTACACTGCAGAAATCCTTGAAATAGAGTTAGTTCACATGAAACCAGTGTTTCAAACCATCAGAATGCAGTGAAAAGTAGTATTTAACTGTAAAACAGTTGAAAGACAAGTTTATATAGCTTCGCAATTCCACAGAAGACTGTATAAAGTTGTTTCTACATGTGGTGAAGTCCCACAAGTAGAGCAGAAGGCCCATTATAGGAAACAGCTAGAAATCAGTAGTCTTCAGAGCAAATACTAATGAATATCATAGAACTGTGTGAGAACAAGTGTAAAAGACATCAAAATGTAAGTTTCTAGTCTAGAAAGGATGTTATACACGACAGAAATCCTTGAAATAGAGTTACTTCACAAGAAAAGAGTGTTTCAACCCACTAGAATTCACTGAAAAGTAGTATTCACCTGTAAAACAGTTGAAAGACAAGTGTATATAGCTTCTCCAGTTAAGGGAAGAGTGTATAAAGTTGTTTCTACATGTGGTGAAGTCCCACAAGTAGAAAAGAAGGACCATTATAGGAAACAACTAGAAATCAGTAGTCATTCAGAGCAAATACTAATGAATATCACAGAATAGAGAGAGAACAAGTGTAAAAGACATCAAAATGTAAGTCTCTAGTCTAGAAAGGATGTTGTACACTGCAGAAATCCTTGAAATAGAGTTACTTCACATGAAACCAGTGTTTCAAACCACCAGAATGCACTGAAAAGTAGTATTTAACTGTAAAACAGTTGAAAGACAAGTGTATATAGCTTCTCAAGTTCAGGGAAGAGTGTATAAAGTTGTTTCTACATGTGGTGAAGTCCCACAAGTAGAAAAGAAGGCCCATTATATTAAACAGCTAGAAATCAGTAGTCATTCAGAGCAAATACTAATGAATATCACAGAATAGAGAGAGAACAAGTGTAAAAGACATCAAAATGTAAGTCTCTAGTCTAGAAAGGATGTTGTACACTGCAGAAATCCTTGAAATAGAGTTACTTCACATGAAACCAGTGTTTCAAACCATCAGAATGCACTGAAAAGTAGTATTTAACTGTAAAACAGTTGAAAGACAAGTTTATATAGCTTCGCAAGTCCACAGAAGACTGTATAAAGTTGTTTCTACATGTGGTGAAGTCCCACAAGTAGAGCAGAAGGCGCATTATAGGAAACAGCTAGAAATCAGTAGTAATTCAGAGGAAATAGTAATGAATATCATAGAATTGTGTGAGAACAAGTGTAAAAGACATCAAAATGTAAGTTTCTAGTCTAGAAAGGATGTTATACACTACAGAAATCCTTGAAATAGAGTTACTTCACAAGAAAACAGTGTTTCAACCCACTAGAATTCACTGAAAAGTAGTATTCAACTGTAAAACTGTTGAAAGACAAGTGTATATAGCTTCTCAAGTTCAGGGAAGAGTGTATAAAGTTGTTTCTACATGTGGTGAAGTCCCACAAGTAGAAAAGAAGGCCCATTATATTAAACAGCTAGAAATCAGTAGTCATTCAGAGCAAATACTAATGAATATCACAGAATAGAGAGAGAACAAGTGTAAAAGACATCAAAATGTAAGTCTCTAGTCTAGAAAGGATGTTGTACACTGCAGAAATCCTTGAAATAGAGTTACTTCACATGAAACCATTGTTTCAAACCATCATAATGCACTGAAAAGTAGTATTTAACTGTAAAACAGTTGAAAGACAAGTTTATATAGCTTCGCAAGTCCACAGAAGACTGTATAAAGTTGTTTCTACATGTGGTGAAGTCCCACAAGTAGAAAAGAAGGCCCATTATAGGAAACAGCTAGAAATCAGTAGTCTTCAGAGCAAATACTAATGAATATCATAGAACTGTGTGAGAACAAGTGTAAAAGACATCAAAATGTAAGTCTCTAGTCTTGAAAGGATGTTATACACTACAGAAATCCTTGAAATAGAGTTACTTCACAAGAAAACAGTGTTTCAACCCACTAGAATTCACTGAAAAGTAGTATTCAACTGTAAAACAGTGGAAAGACAAGTGTATATAGCTTCTCAAGTTCAGGGAAGAGTGTATAAAGTTGTTTCTACATGTGGTGAAATCCCACAAGTAGAAAAGAAGGCCCATTATATTAAACAGCTAGAAATCAGTAGTCATTCAGAGCAAATACTAATGAATATCACAGAATAGAGAGAGAACAAGTGTAAAAGACATCAAAATGTAAGTCTCTAGTCTAGAAAGGATGTTGTACACTGCAGAAATCCTTGAAATAGAGTTAGTTCACATGAAACCAGTGTTTCAAACCATCAGAATGCAGTGAAAAGTAGTATTTAACTGTAAAACAGTTGAAAGACAAGTTTATATAGCTTCGCAAGTCCACAGAAGACTGTATAAAGTTGTTTCTACATGTGGTGAAGTCCCACAAGTAGAGCAGAAGGCCCATTATAGGAAACAGCTAGAAATCAGTAGTAATTCAGAAGAAATAGTAATGAATATCATAGAACTGTGTGAGAACAAGTGTAACAGACATCAAAATGTAAGTTTCTAGTCTAGAAAGGATGTTATACACTACAGAAATCCTTGAAATAGAGTTACTTCACAAGAAAACAGTGTTTCAACCCACTAGAATTCACTGAAAAGTAGTATTCAACTGTAAAACAGTTGAAAGACAAGTGTATATAGCTTCTCCAGTTCAGGGAAGAGTGTATAAAGTTGTTTCTACATGTGGTGAAGTCCCACAAGTAGAAAAAAAGGCCCATTATAGGAAACAGCTAGAAATCAGTAGTCATTCAGAGCAAATACTAATGAATATCACAGAATAGAGAGAGAACAAGTGTAAAAGACATCAAAATGTAAGTCTCTAGTCTAGAAAGGATGTTGTACACTGCAGAAATCCTTGAAATAGAGTTAGTTCACATGAAACCAGTGTTTCAAACCATCAGAATGCAGTGAAAAGTAGTATTTAACTGTAAAACAGTTGAAAGACAAGTTTATATAGCTTCGCAAGTCCACAGAAGACTGTATAAAGTTGTTTCTACATGTGGTGAAGTCCCACAAGTAGAGCAGAAGGCCCATTATAGGAAACAGCTAGAAATCAGTAGTCTTCAGAGCAAATACTAATGAATATCATAGAACTGTGTGAGAACAAGTGTAAAAGACATCAAAATGTAAGTTTCTAGTCTAGAAAGGATGTTATACACGACAGAAATCCTTGAAATAGAGTTACTTCACAAGAAAAGAGTGTTTCAACCCACTAGAATTCACTGAAAAGTAGTATTCACCTGTAAAACAGTTGAAAGACAAGTGTATATAGCTTCTCCAGTTAAGGGAAGAGTGTATAAAGTTGTTTCTACATGTGGTGAAGTCCCACAAGTAGAAAAGAAGGACCATTATAGGAAACAACTAGAAATCAGTAGTCATTCAGAGCAAATACTAATGAATATCACAGAATAGAGAGAGAACAAGTGTAAAAGACATCAAAATGTAAGTCTCTAGTCTAGAAAGGATGTTGTACACTGCAGAAATCCTTGAAATAGAGTTACTTCACATGAAACCAGTGTTTCAAACCACCAGAATGCACTGAAAAGTAGTATTTAACTGTAAAACAGTTGAAAGACAAGTGTATATAGCTTCTCAAGTTCAGGGAAGAGTGTATAAAGTTGTTTCTACATGTGGTGAAGTCCCACAAGTAGAAAAGAAGGCCCATTATATTAAACAGCTAGAAATCAGTAGTCATTCAGAGCAAATACTAATGAATATCACAGAATAGAGAGAGAACAAGTGTAAAAGACATCAAAATGTAAGTCTCTAGTCTAGAAAGGATGTTGTACACTGCAGAAATCCTTGAAATAGAGTTACTTCACATGAAACCAGTGTTTCAAACCATCAGAATGCACTGAAAAGTAGTATTTAACTGTAAAACAGTTGAAAGACAAGTTTATATAGCTTCGCAAGTCCACAGAAGACTGTATAAAGTTGTTTCTACATGTGGTGAAGTCCCACAAGTAGAGCAGAAGGCGCATTATAGGAAACAGCTAGAAATCAGTAGTAATTCAGAGGAAATAGTAATGAATATCATAGAATTGTGTGAGAACAAGTGTAAAAGACATCAAAATGTAAGTTTCTAGTCTAGAAAGGATGTTATACACTACAGAAATCCTTGAAATAGAGTTACTTCACAAGAAAACAGTGTTTCAACCCACTAGAATTCACTGAAAAGTAGTATTCAACTGTAAAACTGTTGAAAGACAAGTGTATATAGCTTCTCAAGTTCAGGGAAGAGTGTATAAAGTTGTTTCTACATGTGGTGAAGTCCCACAAGTAGAAAAGAAGGCCCATTATATTAAACAGCTAGAAATCAGTAGTCATTCAGAGCAAATACTAATGAATATCACAGAATAGAGAGAGAACAAGTGTAAAAGACATCAAAATGTAAGTCTCTAGTCTAGAAAGGATGTTGTACACTGCAGAAATCCTTGAAATAGAGTTACTTAACATGAAACCATTGTTTCAAACCATCATAATGCACTGAAAAGTAGTATTTAACTGTAAAACAGTTGAAAGACAAGTTTATATAGCTTCGCAAGTCCACAGAAGACTGTATAAAGTTGTTTCTACATGTGGTGAAGTCCCACAAGTAGAAAAGAAGGCCCATTATAGGAAACAGCTAGAAATCAGTAGTCTTCAGAGCAAATACTAATGAATATCATAGAACTGTGTGAGAACAAGTGTAAAAGACATCAAAATGTAAGTCTCTAGTCTTGAAAGGATGTTATACACTACAGAAATCCTTGAAATAGAGTTACTTCACAAGAAAACAGTGTTTCAACCCACTAGAATTCACTGAAAAGTAGTATTCAACTGTAAAACAGTGGAAAGACAAGTGTATATAGCTTCTCAAGTTCAGGGAAGAGTGTATAAAGTTGTTTCTACATGTGGTGAAATCCCACAAGTAGAAAAGAAGGCCCATTATATTAAACAGCTAGAAATCAGTAGTCATTCAGAGCAAATACTAATGAATATCACAGAATAGAGAGAGAACAAGTGTAAAAGACATCAAAATGTAAGTCTCTAGTCTAGAAAGGATGTTGTACACTGCAGAAATCCTTGAAATAGAGTTAGTTCACATGAAACCAGTGTTTCAAACCATCAGAATGCAGTGAAAAGTAGTATTTAACTGTAAAACAGTTGAAAGACAAGTTTATATAGCTTCGCAAGTCCACAGAAGACTGTATAAAGTTGTTTCTACATGTGGTGAAGTCCCACAAGTAGAGCAGAAGGCCCATTATAGGAAACAGCTAGAAATCAGTAGTAATTCAGAAGAAATAGTAATGAATATCATAGAACTGTGTGAGAACAAGTGTAAAAGACATCAAAATGTAAGTTTCTAGTCTAGAAAGGATGTTATACACTACAGAAATCCTTGAAATAGAGTTACTTCACAAGAAAACAGTGTTTCAACCCACTAGAATTCACTGAAAAGTAGTATTCAACTGTAAAACAGTTGAAAGACAAGTGTATATAGCTTCTCCAGTTCAGGGAAGAGTGTATAAAGTTGTTTCTACATGTGGTGAAGTCCCACAAGTAGAAAAAAAGGCCCATTATAGGAAACAGCTAGAAATCAGTAGTCATTCAGAGCAAATACTAATGAATATCACAGAATAGAGAGAGAACAAGTGTAAAAGACATCAAAATGTAAGTCTCTAGTCTAGAAAGGATGTTGTACACTGCAGAAATCCTTGAAATAGAGTTAGTTCACATGAAACCAGTGTTTCAAACCATCAGAATGCAGTGAAAAGTAGTATTTAACTGTAAAACAGTTGAAAGACAAGTTTATATAGCTTCGCAAGTCCACAGAAGACTGTATAAAGTTGTTTCTACATGTGGTGAAGTCCCACAAGTAGAGCAGAAGGCCCATTATAGGAAACAGCTAGAAATCAGTAGTCTTCAGAGCAAATACTAATGAATATCATAGAACTGTGTGAGAACAAGTGTAAAAGACATCAAAATGTAAGTTTCTAGTCTAGAAAGGATGTTATACACGACAGAAATCCTTGAAATAGAGTTACTTCACAAGAAAAGAGTGTTTCAACCCACTAGAATTCACTGAAAAGTAGTATTCACCTGTAAAACAGTTGAAAGACAAGTGTATATAGCTTCTCCAGTTAAGGGAAGAGTGTATAAAGTTGTTTCTACATGTGGTGAAGTCCCACAAGTAGAAAAGAAGGACCATTATAGGAAAAAACTAGAAATCAGTAGTCATTCAGAGCAAATACTAATGAATATCACAGAATAGAGAGAGAACAAGTGTAAAAGACATCAAAATGTAAGTCTCTAGTCTAGAAAGGATGTTGTACACTGCAGAAATCCTTGAAATAGAGTTACTTCACATGAAACCAGTGTTTCAAACCACCAGAATGCACTGAAAAGTAGTATTTAACTGTAAAACAGTTGAAAGACAAGTGTATATAGCTTCTCAAGTTCAGGGAAGAGTGTATAAAGTTGTTTCTACATGTGGTGAAGTCCCACAAGTAGAAAAGAAGGCCCATTATATTAAACAGCTAGAAATCAGTAGTCATTCAGAGCAAATACTAATGAATATCACAGAATAGAGAGAGAACAAGTGTAAAAGACATCAAAATGTAAGTCTCTAGTCTAGAAAGGATGTTGTACACTGCAGAAATCCTTGAAATAGAGTTACTTCACATGAAACCAGTGTTTCAAACCATCAGAATGCACTGAAAAGTAGTATTTAACTGTAAAACAGTTGAAAGACAAGTTTATATAGCTTCGCAAGTCCACAGAAGACTGTATAAAGTTGTTTCTACATGTGGTGAAGTCCCACAAGTAGAGCAGAAGGCGCATTATAGGAAACAGCTAGAAATCAGTAGTAATTCAGAGGAAATAGTAATGAATATCATAGAATTGTGTGAGAACAAGTGTAAAAGACATCAAAATGTAAGTTTCTACTCTAGAAAGGATGTTATACACTACAGAAATCCTTGAAATAGAGTTACTTCACAAGAAAACAGTGTTTCAACCCACTAGAATTCACTGAAAAGTAGTATTCAACTGTAAAACTGTTGAAAGACAAGTGTATATAGCTTCTCAAGTTCAGGGAAGAGTGTATAAAGTTGTTTCTACATGTGGTGAAGTCCCACAAGTAGAAAAGAAGGCCCATTATATTAAACAGCTAGAAATCAGTAGTCATTCAGAGCAAATACTAATGAATATCACAGAATAGAGAGAGAACAAGTGTAAAAGACATCAAAATGTAAGTCTCTAGTCTAGAAAGGATGTTGTACACTGCAGAAATCCTTGAAATAGAGTTACTTCACATGAAACCATTGTTTCAAACCATCATAATGCACTGAAAAGTAGTATTTAACTGTAAAACAGTTGAAAGACAAGTTTATATAGCTTCGCAAGTCCACAGAAGACTGTATAAAGTTGTTTCTACATGTGGTGAAGTCCCACAAGTAGAAAAGAAGGCCCATTATAGGAAACAGCTAGAAATCAGTAGTCTTCAGAGCAAATACTAATGAATATCATAGAACTGTGTGAGAACAAGTGTAAAAGACATCAAAATGTAAGTCTCTAGTCTTGAAAGGATGTTATACACTACAGAAATCCTTGAAATAGAGTTACTTCACATGAAAACAGTGTTTCAACCCACTAGAATTCACTGAAAAGTAGTATTCAACTGTAAAACAGTGGAAAGACAAGTGTATATAGCTTCTCAAGTTCAGGGAAGAGTGTATAAAGTTGTTTCTACATGTGGTGAAATCCCACAAGTAGAAAAGAAGGCCCATTATATTAAACAGCTAGAAATCAGTAGTCATTCAGAGCAAATACTAATGAATATCACAGAATAGAGAGAGAACAAGTGTAAAAGACATCAAAATGTAAGTCTCTAGTCTAGAAAGGATGTTGTACACTGCAGAAATCCTTGAAATAGAGTTAGTTCACATGAAACCAGTGTTTCAAACCATCAGAATGCAGTGAAAAGTAGTATTTAACTGTAAAACAGTTGAAAGACAAGTTTATATAGCTTCGCAAGTCCACAGAAGACTGTATAAAGTTGTTTCTACATGTGGTGAAGTCCCACAAGTAGAGCAGAAGGCCCATTATAGGAAACAGCTAGAAATCAGTAGTAATTCAGAGGAAATAGTAATGAATATCATAGAACTGTGTGAGAACAAGTGTAAAAGACATCAAAATGTAAGTTTCTAGTCTAGAAAGGATGTTATACACTACAGAAATCCTTGAAATAGAGTTACTTCACAAGAAAACAGTGTTTCAACCCACTAGAATTCACTGAAAAGTAGTATTCAACTGTAAAACAGTTGAAAGACAAGTGTATATAGCTTCTCCAGTTCAGGGAAGAGTGTATAAAGTTGTTTCTACATGTGGTGAAGTCCCACAAGTAGAAAAAAAGGCCCATTATAGGAAACAGCTAGAAATCAGTAGTCATTCAGAGCAAATACTAATGAATATCACAGAATAGAGAGAGAACAAGTGTAAAAGACATCAAAATGTAAGTCTCTAGTCTAGAAAGGATGTTGTACACTGCAGAAATCCTTGAAATAGAGTTAGTTCACATGAAACCAGTGTTTCAAACCATCAGAATGCAGTGAAAAGTAGTATTTAACTGTAAAACAGTTGAAAGACAAGTTTATATAGCTTCGCAAGTCCACAGAAGACTGTATAAAGTTGTTTCTACATGTGGTGAAGTCCCACAAGTAGAGCAGAAGGCCCATTATAGGAAACAGCTAGAAATCAGTAGTCTTCAGAGCAAATACTAATGAATATCATAGAACTGTGTGAGAACAAGTGTAAAAGACATCAAAATGTAAGTTTCTAGTCTAGAAAGGATGTTATACACGACAGAAATCCTTGAAATAGAGTTACTTCACAAGAAAAGAGTGTTTCAACCCACTAGAATTCACTGAAAAGTAGTATTCACCTGTAAAACAGTTGAAAGACAAGTGTATATAGCTTCTCCAGTTAAGGGAAGAGTGTATAAAGTTGTTTCTACATGTGGTGAAGTCCCACAAGTAGAAAAGAAGGACCATTATAGGAAAAAACTAGAAATCAGTAGTCATTCAGAGCAAATACTAATGAATATCACAGAATAGAGAGAGAACAAGTGTAAAAGACATCAAAATGTAAGTCTCTAGTCTAGAAAGGATGTTGTACACTGCAGAAATCCTTGAAATAGAGTTACTTCACATGAAACCAGTGTTTCAAACCACCAGAATGCACTGAAAAGTAGTATTTAACTGTAAAACAGTTGAAAGACAAGTGTATATAGCTTCTCAAGTTCAGGGAAGAGTGTATAAAGTTGTTTCTACATGTGGTGAAGTCCCACAAGTAGAAAAGAAGGCCCATTATATTAAACAGCTAGAAATCAGTAGTCATTCAGAGCAAATACTAATGAATATCACAGAATAGAGAGAGAACAAGTGTAAAAGACATCAAAATGTAAGTCTCTAGTCTAGAAAGGATGTTGTACACTGCAGAAATCCTTGAAATAGAGTTACTTCACATGAAACCAGTGTTTCAAACCATCAGAATGCACTGAAAAGTAGTATTTAACTGTAAAACAGTTGAAAGACAAGTTTATATAGCTTCGCAAGTCCACAGAAGACTGTATAAAGTTGTTTCTACATGTGGTGAAGTCCCACAAGTAGAGCAGAAGGCGCATTATAGGAAACAGCTAGAAATCAGTAGTAATTCAGAGGAAATAGTAATGAATATCATAGAATTGTGTGAGAACAAGTGTAAAAGACATCGAAATGTAAGTTTCTAGTCTAGAAAGGATGTTATACACTACAGAAATCCTTGAAATAGAGTTACTTCACAAGAAAACAGTGTTTCAACCCACTAGAATTCACTGAAAAGTAGTATTCAACTGTAAAACTGTTGAAAGACAAGTGTATATAGCTTCTCCAGTTCAGGGAAGAGTGTATAAAGTTGTTTCTACATGTGGTGAAGTCCCACAAGTAGAAAAGAAGGCCCATTATATTAAACAGCTAGAAATCAGTAGTCATTCAGAGCAAATACTAATGAATATCACAGAATAGAGAGAGAACAAGTGTAAAAGACATCAAAATGTAAGTCTCTAGTCTAGAAAGGATGTTGTACACTGCAGAAATCCTTGAAATAGAGTTACTTCACATGAAACCATTGTTTCAAACCATCATAATGCACTGAAAAGTAGTATTTAACTGTAAAACAGTTGAAAGACAAGTTTATATAGCTTCGCAAGTCCACAGAAGACTGTATAAAGTTGTTTCTACATGTGGTGAAGTCCCACAAGTAGAAAAGAAGGCCCATTATAGGAAACAGCTAGAAATCAGTAGTCTTCAGAGCAAATACTAATGAATATCATAGAACTGTGTGAGAACAAGTGTAAAAGACATCAAAATGTAAGTCTCTAGTCTTGAAAGGATGTTATACACTACAGAAATCCTTGAAATAGAGTTACTTCACAAGAAAACAGTGTTTCAACCCACTAGAATTCACTGAAAAGTAGTATTCAACTGTAAAACAGTGGAAAGACAAGTGTATATAGCTTCTCAAGTTCAGGGAAGAGTGTATAAAGTTGTTTCTACATGTGGTGAAATCCCACAAGTAGAAAAGAAGGCCCATTATATTAAACAGCTAGAAATCAGTAGTCATTCAGAGCAAATACTAATGAATATCACAGAATAGAGAGAGAACAAGTGTAAAAGACATCAAAATGTAAGTCTCTAGTCTAGAAAGGATGTTGTACACTGCAGAAATCCTTGAAATAGAGTTAGTTCACATGAAACCAGTGTTTCAAACTACCAGAATGCACTGAAAAGTAGTATTCAACTGTAAAACAGTTGGAAGACAAGTTTATATAGCTTCGCAAGTCCACAGAAGACTGTATAAAGTTGTTTCTACATGTGGTGAAGTCCCACAAGTAGAGCAGAAGGCGCATTATAGGAAACAGCTAGAAATCAGTAGTAATTCAGAGGAAATAGTAATGAATATCATAGAATTGTGTGAGAACAAGTGTAAAAGACATCGAAATGTAAGTTTCTAGTCTAGAAAGGATGTTATACACTACAGAAATCCTTGAAATAGAGTTACTTCACAAGAAAACAGTGTTTCAACCCACTAGAATTCACTGAAAAGTAGTATTCAACTGTAAAACAGTTGAAAGACAAGTGTATATAGCTTCTCCAGTTCAGGGAAGAGTGTATAAAGTTGTTTCTACATGTGGTGAAGTCCCACAAGTAGAAAAGAAGGCCCATTATAGGAAACAGCTAGAAATCAGTAGTCATTCAGAGCAAATACTAATGAATATCACAGAATAGAGAGAGAACAAGTGTAAAAGACATCAAAATGTAAGTCTCTAGTCTAGAAAGGATGTTGTACACTGCAGAAATCCTTGAAATAGAGTTACTTCACATGAAACCAGTGTTTCAAACCACCAGAATGCACTGAAAAGTAGTATTTAACTGTAAAACAGTTGAAAGACAAGTGTATATAGCTTCTCAAGTTCAGGGAAGAGTGTATAAAGTTGTTTCTACATGTGGTGAAGTCCCACAAGTAGAAAAGAAGGCCCATTATATTAAACAGCTAGAAATCAGTAGTCATTCAGAGCAAATACTAATGAATATCACAGAATAGAGAGAGAACAAGTGTAAAAGACATCAAAATGTAAGTCTCTAGTCTAGAAAGGATGTTGTACACTGCAGAAATCCTTGAAATTGAGTTACTTCACATGAAACCAGTGTTTCAAACCATCAGAATGCAGTGAAAAGTAGTATTTAACTGTAAAACAGTTGAAAGACAAGTTTATATAGCTTCGCAAGTCCACAGAAGACTGTATAAAGTTGTTTCTACATGTGGTGAAGTCCCACAAGTAGAGCAGAAGGCCCATTATAGGAAACAGCTAGAAATCAGTAGTAATTCAGAGGAAATAGTAATGAATATCATAGAATTGTGTGAGAACAAGTGTAAAAGACATCGAAATGTAAGTTTCTAGTCTAGAAAGGATGTTATACACTACAGAAATCCTTGAAATAGAGTTACTTCACAAGAAAACAGTGTTTCAACCCACTAGAATTCACTGAAAAGTAGTATTCAACTGTAAAACAGTTGAAAGACAAGTGTATATAGCTTCTCCAGTTCAGGGAAGAGTGTATAAAGTTGTTTCTACATGTGGTGAAGTCCCACAAGTAGAAAAGAAGGCCCATTATAGGAAACAGCTAGAAATCAGTAGTCATTCAGAGCAAATACTAATGAATATCACAGAATAGAGAGAGAACAAGTGTAAAAGACATCAAAATGTAAGTCTCTAGTCTAGAAAGGATGTTGTACACTGCAGAAATCCTTGAAATAGAGTTACTTCACATGAAACCAGTGTTTCAAACCACCAGAATGCACTGAAAAGTAGTATTTAACTGTAAAACAGTTGAAAGACAAGTGTATATAGCTTCTCCAGTTCAGGGAAGAGTGTATAAAGTTGTTTCTACATGTGGTGAAGTCCCACAAGTAGAAAAGAAGGCCCATTATATTAAACAGCTAGAAATCATTAGTCATTCAGAGCAAATACTAATGAATATCACAGAATAGAGAGAGAACAAGTGTAAAAGACATCAAAATGTAAGTCTCTAGTCTAGAAAGGATGTTGTACACTGCAGAAATCCTTGAAATAGAGTTACTTCACATGAAACCAGTGTTTCAAACCATCAGAATGCACTGAAAAGTAGTATTTAACTGTAAAACAGTTGAAAGACAAGTTTATATAGCTTCGCAAGTCCACAGAAGCCTGTATAAAGTTGTTTCTACATGTGGTGAAGTCCCACAAGTAGAGCAGAAGGCCCATTATAGGAAACAGCTAGAAATCAGTAGTAATTCAGAGGAAATAGTAATGAATATCATAGAACTGTGTGAGAACAAGTGTAAAAGACATCAAAATGTAAGTTTCTAGTCTAGAAAGGATGTTATACACTACAGAAATCCTTGAAATAGAGTTACTTCACAAGAAAACAGTGTTTCAACCCACTAGAATTCACTGAAAAGTAGTATTCAACTGTAAAACAGTTGAAAGACAAGTGTATATAGCTTCTCCAGTTCAGGGAAGAGTGTATAAAGTTGTTTCTACATGTGGTGAAGTCCCACAAGTAGAAAAAAAGGCCCATTATAGGAAACAGCTAGAAATCAGTAGTCATTCAGAGCAAATACTAATGAATATCACAGAATAGAGAGAGAACAAGTGTAAAAGACATCAAAATGTAAGTCTCTAGTCTAGAAAGGATGTTGTACACTGCAGAAATCCTTGAAATAGAGTTACTTCACATGAAACCAGTGTTTCAAACCATCAGAATGCAGTGAAAAGTAGTATTTAACTGTAAAACAGTTGAAAGACAAGTTTATATAGCTTCGCAAGTCCACAGAAGACTGTATAAAGTTGTTTCTACATGTGGTGAAGTCCCACAAGTAGAGCAGAAGGCCCATTATAGGAAACAGCTAGAAATCAGTAGTAATTCAGAGGAAATAGTAATGAATATCATAGAACTGTGTGAGAACAAGTGTAAAAGACATCAAAATGTAAGTTTCTAGTCTAGAAAGGATGTTATACACTACAGAAATCCTTGAAATAGAGTTACTTCACAAGAAAACAGTGTTTCAACCCACTAGAATTCACTGAAAAGTAGTATTCAACTGTAAAACATTTGAAAGACAAGTTTATATAGCTTCGCAAGTCCACAGAAGACTGTTTAAGTTGGTTCTACATGTGGTGAAGTCCCACAAGTATACCAGAAGGCCCATTATAGGACACTGCAAGAAAGCATTAGTAATTCAGAGCAAATACTAATGAATATCACAGAATAGTGAGAGAACAAGTGTAAAACACATCAAAATGAAAGTGTGTAGTCTAGAAAGGATGTTGTACACTGCTGAAATCCTTGAAATAGAGTTAGTTCACATGAAACCAGTGTTTCAAACTACCAGAATGCACTGAAAAGTAGTATTCAACTGTAAAACAGTTGGAAGACAAGTTTATATAGCTTCGCAAGTCCACAGAAGACTGTATAAAGTTGTTTCTACATGTGGTGAAGTCCCACAAGTAGAGCAGAAGGCGCATTATAGGAAACAGCTAGAAATCAGTAGTAATTCAGAGGAAATAGTAATGAATATCATAGAATTGTGTGAGAACAAGTGTAAAAGACATCAAAATGTAAGTTTCTAGTCTAGAAAGGATGTTATACACTACAGAAATCCTTGAAATAGAGTTACTTCACAAGAAAACAGTGTTTCAACCCACTAGAATTCACTGAAAAGTAGTATTCAACTGTAAAACAGTTGAAAGACAAGTGTATATAGCTTCTCCAGTTCAGGGAAGAGTGTATAAAGTTGTTTCTACATGTGGTGAAGTCCCACAAGTAGAAAAGAAGGCCCATTATAGGAAACAGCTAGAAATCAGTAGTCATTCAGAGCAAATACTAATGAATATCACAGAATAGAGAGAGAACAAGTGTAAAAGACATCAAAATGTAAGTCTCTAGTCTAGAAAGGATGTTGTACACTGCAGAAATCCTTGAAATAGAGTTACTTCACATGAAACCAGTGTTTCAAATCACCAGAATGCACTGAAAAGTAGTATTTAACTGTAAAACAGTTGAAAGACAAGTGTATATAGCTTCTCAAGTTCAGGGAAGAGTGTATAAAGTTGTTTCTACATGTGGTGAAGTCCCACAAGTAGAAAAGAAGGCCCATTATATTAAACAGCTAGAAATCAGTAGTCATTCAGAGCAAATACTAATGAATATCATAGAACTGTGTGAGAACAAGTGTAAAAGACATCAAAATGTAAGTTTCTAGTCTAGAAAGGATGTTATACACGACAGAAATCCTTGAAATAGAGTTACTTCACAAGAAAAGAGTGTTTCAACCCACTAGAATTCACTGAAAAGTAGTATTCACCTGTAAAACAGTTGAAAGACAAGTGTATATAGCTAGTCCAGTTAAGGGAAGAGTGTATAAAGTTGTTTCTACATGTGGTGAAGTCCCACAAGTAGAAAAGAAGGCCCATTATAGGAAACAACTAGAAATCAGTAGTCATTCAGAGCGAATACTAATGAATATCACAGAATAGAGAGAGAACAAGTGTAAAAGACATCAAAATGTAAGTCTCTAGTCTAGAAAGGATGTTGTACACTGCAGAAATCCTTGAAATAGAGTTACTTCACATGAAACCAGTGTTTCAAACCACCAGAATGCACTGAAAAGTAGTATTTAACTGTAAAACAGTTGAAAGACAAGTGTATATAGCTTCTCAAGTTCAGGGAAGAGTGTATAAAGTTGTTTCTACATGTGGTGAAGTCCCACAAGTAGAAAAGAAGGCCCATTATAGGAAACAGCTAGAAATCAGTAGTCATTCAGAGCAAATACTAATGAATATCACAGAATAGAGAGAGAACAAGTGTAAAAGACATCAAAATGTAAGTCTCTAGTCTAGAAAGGATGTTGTACACTGCAGAAATCCTTGAAATAGAGTTACTTCACATGAAACCAGTGTTTCAAACCATCAGAATGCACTGAAAAGTAGTATTTAACTGTAAAACAGTTGAAAGACAAGTTTATATAGCTTCGCAAGTCCACAGAAGACTGTATAAAGTTGTTTCTACATGTGGTGAAGTCCCACAAGTAGAGCAGAAGGCGCATTATAGGAAACAGCTAGAAATCAGTAGTAATTCAGAGGAAATAGTAATGAATATCATAGAATTGTGTGAGAACAAGTGTAAAAGACATCAAAATGTAAGTTTCTAGTCTAGAAAGGATGTTATACACTACAGAAATCCTTGAAATAGAGTTACTTCACAAGAAAACAGTGTTTCAACCCACTAGAATTCACTGAAAAGTAGTATTCAACTGTAAAACAGTTGAAAGACAAGTGTATATAGCTTCTCAAGTTCAGAGAAAAGTGTATAAAGTTGTTTCTACATGTGGTGAAGTCCCACAAGTAGAAAATAAGGCCCATTATAGGAAACAGCTAGAAATCAGTAGTAATTCAGAGAAAATACTAATGAATATCATAGAACTGTGTGAGAACAAGTGTAAAAGACATCAAAATGTAAGTTTCTAGTCTAGAAAGGATGTTATACACTACAGAAATCCTTGAAATAGAGTTACTTCACAAGAAAAGAATGTTTCAACCCACTAGAATTCACTGAAAAGTAGTATTCAACTGTAAAACAGTTGAAAGACAAGTGTATATAGCTTCTCCAGTTCAGGGAAGAGTGTATAAAGTTGTTTCTACATGTGGTGAAGTCCCACAAGTAGAAAAGAAGGCCCATTATAGGAAATAGCTAGAAATCAGTAGTCATTCAGAGCAAATACTAATGAATATCACAGAATAGAGAGAGAACAAGTGTAAAAGACATCAAAATGTAAGTCTGTAGTCTAGAAAGGATGTTGTACACTGCAGAAATCCTTGAAATAGAGTTACTTCACATGAAACCAGTGTTTCAAACCACCAGAATGCACTGAAAAGTAGTATTTAACTGTAAAACAGTTGAAAGACAAGTGTATATAGCTTCTCAAGTTCAGGGAAGAGTGTATAAAGTTGTTTCTACATGTGGTGAAGTCCCACAAGTAGAAAAGAAGGCCCATTATATTAAACAGCTAGAAATCAGTAGTCATTCAGAGCAAATACTAATGAATATCACAGAATAGAGAGAGAACAAGTGTAAAAGACATCAAAATGTAAGTCTCTAGTCTAGAAAGGATGTTGTACACTGCAGAAATCCTTGAAATAGAGTTAGTTCACATGAAACCAGTGTTTCAAACCATCAGAATGCAGTGAAAAGTAGTATTTAACTGTAAAACAGTTGAAAGACAAGTTTATATAGCTTCGCAAGTCCACAGAAGACTGTATAAAGTTGTTTCTACATGTGGTGAAGTCCCACAAGTAGAGCAGAAGGCCCATTATAGGAAACAGCTAGAAATCAGTAGTAATTCAGAGGAAATAGTAATGAATATCATAGAACTGTGTGAGAACAAGTGTAAAAGACATCAAAATGTAAGTTTCTAGTCTAGAAAGGATGTTATACACTACAGAAATCCTTGAAATAGAGTTACTTCACAAGAAAACAGTGTTTCAACCCACTAGAATTCACTGAAAAGTAGTATTCAACTGTAAAACATTTGAAAGACAAGTTTATATAGCTTCGCAAGTCCACAGAAGACTGTTTAAGTTGGTTCTACATGTGGTGAAGTCCCACAAGTATACCAGAAGGCCCATTATAGGACACTGCAAGAAAGCATTAGTAATTCAGAGCAAATACTAATGAATATCACAGAATAGTGAGAGAACAAGTGTAAAACACATCAAAATGAAAATGTGTAGTCTAGAAAGGATGTTGTACACTGCTGAAATCCTTGAAATAGAGTTAGTTCACATGAAACCAGTGTTTCAAACTACCAGAATGCACTGAAAAGTAGTATTCAACTGTAAAACAGTTGGAAGACAAGTTTATATAGCTTCGCAAGTCCACAGAAGACTGTATAAAGTTGTTTCTACATGTGGTGAAGTCCCACAAGTAGAAAAGAAGGCCCATTATAGGAAACAGCTAGAAATCAGTAGTCATTCAGAGCAAATACTAATGAATATCACAGAATAGAGAGAGAACAAGTGTAAAAGACATCAAAATGTAAGTCTCTAGTCTAGAAAGGATGTTATACACTACAGAAATCCTTGAAATAGAGTTACTTCACAAGAAAACAGTGTTTCAACCCAATAGAATTCACTGAAAAGTAGTATTCAACTGTAAAACAGTTGAAAGACAAGTGTATATAGCTTCTCCAGTTCAGGGAAGAGTGTATAAAGTTGTTTCTACATGTGGTGAAGTCCCACAAGTAGAAAAGAAGGCCCATTATAGGAAACAGCTAGAAATCAGTAGTCATTCAGAGCAAATACTAATGAATATCACAGAATAGAGAGAGAACAAGTGTAAAAGACATCAAAATGTAAGTCTCTAGTCTAGAAAGGATGTTGTACACTGCAGAAATCCTTGAAATAGAGTTACTTCACATGAAACCAGTGTTTCAAATCACCAGAATGCACTGAAAAGTAGTATTTAACTGTAAAACAGTTGAAAGACAAGTGTATATAGCTTCTCAAGTTCAGGGAAGAGTGTATAAAGTTGTTTCTACATGTGGTGAAGTCCCACAAGTAGAAAAGAAGGCCCATTATATTAAACAGCTAGAAATCAGTAGTCATTCAGAGCAAATACTAATGAATATCACAGAATAGAGAGAGAACAAGTGTAAAAGACATCAAAATGTAAGTCTCTAGTCTAGAAAGGATGTTGTACACTGCAGAAATCCTTGAAATTGAGTTACTTCACATGAAACCAGTGTTTCAAACCACCAGAATGCACTGAAAAGTAGTATTTAACTGTAAAACAGTTGAAAGACAAGTGTATATAGCTTCGCAAGTCCACAGAAGACTGTATAAAGTTGTTTCTACATGTGGTGAAGTCCCACAAGTAGAGCAGAAGGCGCATTATAGGAAACAGCTAGAAATCAGTAGTAATTCAGAGGAAATAGTAATGAATATCATAGAATTGTGTGAGAACAAGTGTAAAAGACATCAAAATGTAAGTTTCTAGTCTAGAAAGGATGTTATACACTACAGAAATCCTTGAAATAGAGTTACTTCACAAGAAAACAGTGTTTCAACCCACTAGAATTCACTGAAAAGTAGTATTCAACTGTAAAACAGTTGAAAGACAAGTGTATATAGCTTCTCAAGTTCAGAGAAAAGTGTATAAAGTTGTTTCTACATGTGGTGAAGTCCCACAAGTAGAAAATAAGGCCCATTATAGGAAACAGCTAGAAATCAGTAGTAATTCAGAGAAAATACTAATGAATATCATAGAACTGTGTGAGAACAAGTGTAAAAGACATCAAAATGTAAGTTTCTAGTCTAGAAAGGATGTTGTACACTGCAGAAATCCTTGAAATTGAGTTACTTCACATGAAACCAGTGTTTCAAACCACCAGAATGCACTGAAAAGTAGTATTTAACTGTAAAACAGTTGAAAGACAAGTGTATATAGCTTCTCAAGTTCAGGGAAGAGTGTATAAAGTTGTTTCTACATGTGGTGAAGTCCCACAAGTAGAAAAGAAGGCCCATTATAGGAAACAGCTAGAAATCAGTAGTCATTCAGAGCAAATACTAATGAATATCACAGAATAGAGAGAGAACAAGTGTAAAAGACATCAAAATGTAAGTCTGTAGTCTAGAAAGGATGTTGTACACTGCAGAAATCCTTGAAATAGAGTTACTTCACATGAAACCAGTGTTTCAAACCACCAGAATGCACTGAAAAGTAGTATTTAACTGTAAAACAGTTGAAAGACAAGTGTATATAGCTTCTCAAGTTCAGGGAAGAGTGTATAAAGTTGTTTCTACATGTGGTGAAGTCCCACAAGTAGAAAAGAAGGCCCATTATATTAAACAGCTAGAAATCAGTAGTCATTCAGAGCAAATACTAATGAATATCACAGAATAGAGAGAGAACAAGTGTAAAAGACATCAAAATGTAAGTCTCTAGTCTAGAAAGGATGTTGTACACTGCAGAAATCCTTGAAATAGAGTTAGTTCACATGAAACCAGTGTTTCAAACCATCAGAATGCAGTGAAAAGTAGTATTTAACTGTAAAACAGTTGAAAGACAAGTTTATATAGCTTCGCAAGTCCACAGAAGACTGTATAAAGTTGTTTCTACATGTTGTGAAGTCCCACAAGTAGAGCAGAAGGCCCATTATAGGAAACAGCTAGAAATCAGTAGTAATTCAGAGGAAATAGTAATGAATATCATAGAACTGTGTGAGAACAAGTGTAAAAGACATCAAAATGTAAGTTTCTACTCTAGAAAGGATGTTATACACTACAGAAATCCTTGAAATAGAGTTACTTCACAAGAAAACAGTGTTTCAACCCACTAGAATTCACTGAAAAGTAGTATTCAACTGTAAAACATTTGAAAGACAAGTTTATATAGCTTCGCAAGTCCACAGAAGACTGTTTAAGTTGGTTCTACATGTGGTGAAGTCCCACAAGTATACCAGAAGGCCCATTATAGGACACTGCAAGAAAGCATTAGTAATTCAGAGCAAATACTAATGAATATCACAGAATAGTGAGAGAACAAGTGTAAAACACATCAAAATGAAAATGTGTAGTCTAGAAAGGATGTTGTACACTGCTGAAATCCTTGAAATAGAGTTAGTTCACATGAAACCAGTGTTTCAAACTACCAGAATGCACTGAAAAGTAGTATTCAACTGTAAAACAGTTGGAAGACAAGTTTATATAGCTTCGCAAGTCCACAGAAGACTGTATAAAGTTGTTTCTACATGTGGTGAAGTCCCACAAGTAGAAAAGAAGGCCCATTATAGGAAACAGCTAGAAATCAGTAGTCATTCAGAGCAAATACTAATGAATATCACAGAATAGAGAGAGAACAAGTGTAAAAGACATCAAAATGTAAGTCTCTAGTCTAGAAAGGATGTTATACACTACAGAAATCCTTGAAATAGAGTTACTTCACAAGAAAACAGTGTTTCAACCCAATAGAATTCACTGAAAAGTAGTATTCAACTGTAAAACAGTTGAAAGACAAGTGTATATAGCTTCTCCAGTTCAGGGAAGAGTGTATAAAGTTGTTTCTACATGTGGTGAAGTCCCACAAGTAGAAAAGAAGGCCCATTATAGGAAACAGCTAGAAATCAGTAGTCATTCAGAGCAAATACTAATGAATATCACAGAATAGAGAGAGAACAAGTGTAAAAGACATCAAAATGTAAGTCTCTAGTCTAGAAAGGATGTTGTACACTGCAGAAATCCTTGAAATAGAGTTACTTCACATGAAACCAGTGTTTCAAATCACCAGAATGCACTGAAAAGTAGTATTTAACTGTAAAACAGTTGAAAGACAAGTGTATATAGCTTCTCAAGTTCAGGGAAGAGTGTATAAAGTTGTTTCTACATGTGGTGAAGTCCCACAAGTAGAAAAGAAGGCCCATTATATTAAACAGCTAGAAATCAGTAGTCATTCAGAGCAAATACTAATGAATATCACAGAATAGAGAGAGAACAAGTGTAAAAGACATCAAAATGTAAGTCTCTAGTCTAGAAAGGATGTTGTACACTGCAGAAATCCTTGAAATTGAGTTACTTCACATGAAACCAGTGTTTCAAACCACCAGAATGCACTGAAAAGTAGTATTTAACTGTAAAACAGTTGAAAGACAAGTGTATATAGCTTCGCAAGTCCAAAGAAGACTGTATAAAGTTGTTTCTACATGTGGTGAAGTCCCACAAGTAGAGCAGAAGGCGCATTATAGGAAACAGCTAGAAATCAGTAGTAATTCAGAGGAAATAGTAATGAATATCATAGAATTGTGTGAGAACAAGTGTAAAAGACATCAAAATGTAAGTTTCTAGTCTAGAAAGGATGTTATACACTACAGAAATCCTTGAAATAGAGTTACTTCACAAGAAAACAGTGTTTCAACCCACTAGAATTCACTGAAAAGTAGTATTCAACTGTAAAACAGTTGAAAGACAAGTGTATATAGCTTCTCAAGTTCAGAGAAAAGTGTATAAAGTTGTTTCTACATGTGGTGAAGTCCCACAAGTAGAAAATAAGGCCCATTATAGGAAACAGCTAGAAATCAGTAGTAATTCAGAGAAAATACTAATGAATATCATAGAACTGTGTGAGAACAAGTGTAAAAGACATCAAAATGTAAGTTTCTAGTCTAGAAAGGATGTTATACACTACAGAAATCCTTGAAATAGAGTTACATCACAAGAAAAGAATGTTTCAACCCACTAGAATTCACTGAAAAGTAGTATTCAACTGTAAAACAGTTGAAAGACAAGTGTATATAGCTTCTCCAGTTCAGGGAAGAGTGTATAAAGTTGTTTCTACATGTGGTGAAGTCCCACAAGTAGAAAAGAAGGCCCATTATAGGAAATAGCTAGAAATCAGTAGTCATTCAGAGCAAATACTAATGAATATCACAGAATAGAGAGAGAACAAGTGTAAAAGACATCAAAATGTAAGTCTCTAGTCTAGAAAGGATGTTGTACACTGCAGAAATCCTTGAAATTGAGTTACTTCACATGAAACCAGTGTTTCAAACCACCAGAATGCACTGAAAAGTAGTATTTAACTGTAAAACAGTTGAAAGACAAGTGTATATAGCTTCTCAAGTTCAGGGAAGAGTGTATAAAGTTGTTTCTACATGTGGTGAAGTCCCACAAGTAGAAAAGAAGGCCCATTATAGGAAACAGCTAGAAATCAGTAGTCATTCAGAGCAAATACTAATGAATATCACAGAATAGAGAGAGAACAAGTGTAAAAGACATCAAAATGTAAGTCTCTAGTCTAGAAAGGATGTTGTACACTGCAGAAATCCTTGAAATAGAGTTACTTCACATGAAACCAGTGTTTCAAACCATCAGAATGCACTGAAAAGTAGTATTTAACTGTAAAACAGTTGAAAGACAAGTTTATATAGCTTCGCAAGTCCACAGAAGACTGTATAAAGTTGTTTCTACATGTGGTGAAGTCCCACAAGTAGAGCAGAAGGCCCATTATAGGAAACAGCTAGAAATCAGTAGTAATTCAGAGGAAATAGTAATGAATATCATAGAACTGTGTGAGAACAAGTGTAAAAGACATCAAAATGTAAGTTTCTAGTCTAGAAAGGATGTTATACACTACAGAAATCCTTGAAATAGAGTTACTTCACAAGAAAACAGTGTTTCAACCCACTAGAATTCACTGAAAAGTAGTATTCAACTGTAAAACAGTTGAAAGACAAGTTTATATAGCTTCGCAAGTCCACAGAAGACTGTTTAAGTTGGTTCTACATGTGGTGAAGTCCCACAAGTATACCAGAAGGCCCATTATAGGACACTGCAAGAAAGCATTAGTAATTCAGAGCAAATACTAATTAATATCACAGAATAGTGAGAGAACAAGTGTAAAAGACATCAAAATGTAAGTCTCTAGTCTAGAAAGGATGTTGTACACTGCTGAAATCCTTGAAATAGAGTTAGTTCACATGAAACCAGTGTTTCAAACTACCAGAATGCACTGAAAAGTAGTATTCAACTGTAAAACAGTTGGAAGACAAGTTTATATAGCTTCGCAAGTCCACAGAAGACTGTATAAAGTTGTTTCTATATGTGGTGAAGTTCCACAAGTAGAGCAGAAGGCCCATTATAGGAAACAGCTAGAAATCAGTAGTAATTCATAGGAAATACTAATGAATATCATAGAATTGTGTGAGAACAAGTGTAAAAGACATCGAAATGTAAGTTTCTAGTCTAGAAAGGATGTTATACACTACAGAAATCCTTGAAATAGAGTTACTTCACAAGAAAACAGTGTTTCAACCCACTAGAATTCACTGAAAAGTAGTATTCAACTGTAAAACAGTTGAAAGACAAGTGTATATAGCTTCTCCAGTTCAGGGAAGAGTGTATAAAGTTGTTTCTACATGTGGTGAAGTCCCACAAGTAGAAAAGAAGGCCCATTATAGGAAACAGCTAGAAATCAGTAGTCATTCAGAGCAAATACTAATGAATATCACAGAATAGAGAGAGAACAAGTGTAAAAGACATCAAAATGTAAGTCTCTAGTCTAGAAAGGATGTTGTACACTGCAGAAATCCTTGAAATAGAGTTACTTCACATGAAACCAGTGTTTCAAACCACCAGAATGCACTGAAAAGTAGTATTTAACTGTAAAACAGTTGAAAGACAAGTTTATATAGCTTCGCAAGTCCACAGAAGACTGTATAAAGTTGTTTCTACATGTGGTGAAGTCCCACAAGTAGAAAAGAAGGCCCATTATAGGAAACAGCTAGAAATCAGTAGTCTTCAGAGCAAATACTAATGAATATCATAGAACTGTGTGAGAACAAGTGTAAAAGACATCAAAATGTAAGTCTCTAGTCTTGAAAGGATGTTATACACTACAGAAATCCTTGAAATAGAGTTACTTCACAAGAAAACAGTGTTTCAACCCACTAGAATTCACTGAAAAGTAGTATTCAACTGTAAAACAGTGGAAAGACAAGTGTATATAGCTTCTCAAGTTCAGGGAAGAGTGTATAAAGTTGTTTCTACATGTGGTGAAATCCCACAAGTAGAAAAGAAGGCCCATTATATTAAACAGCTAGAAATCAGTAGTCATTCAGAGCAAATACTAATGAATATCACAGAATAGAGAGAGAACAAGTGTAAAAGACATCAAAATGTAAGTCTCTAGTCTAGAAAGGATGTTGTACACTGCAGAAATCCTTGAAATAGAGTTAGTTCACATGAAACCAGTGTTTCAAACCATCAGAATGCAGTGAAAAGTAGTATTTAACTGTAAAACAGTTGAAAGACAAGTTTATATAGCTTCGCAAGTCCACAGAAGACTGTATAAAGTTGTTTCTACATGTGGTGAAGTCCCACAAGTAGAGCAGAAGGCCCATTATAGGAAACAGCTAGAAATCAGTAGTAATTCAGAGGAAATAGTAATGAATATCATAGAACTGTGTGAGAACAAGTGTAAAAGACATCAAAATGTAAGTTTCTAGTCTAGAAAGGATGTTATACACTACAGAAATCCTTGAAATAGAGTTACTTCACAAGAAAACAGTGTTTCAACCCACTAGAATTCACTGAAAAGTAGTATTCAACTGTAAAACAGTTGAAAGACAAGTGTATATAGCTTCTCCAGTTCAGGGAAGAGTGTATAAAGTTGTTTCTACATGTGGTGAAGTCCCACAAGTAGAAAAAAAGGCCCATTATAGGAAACAGCTAGAAATCAGTAGTCATTCAGAGCAAATACTAATGAATATCACAGAATAGAGAGAGAACAAGTGTAAAAGACATCAAAATGTAAGTCTCTAGTCTAGAAAGGATGTTGTACACTGCAGAAATCCTTGAAATAGAGTTAGTTCACATGAAACCAGTGTTTCAAACCATCAGAATGCAGTGAAAAGTAGTATTTAACTGTAAAACAGTTGAAAGACAAGTTTATATAGCTTCGCAAGTCCACAGAAGACTGTATAAAGTTGTTTCTACATGTGGTGAAGTCCCACAAGTAGAGCAGAAGGCCCATTATAGGAAACAGCTAGAAATCAGTAGTCTTCAGAGCAAATACTAATGAATATCATAGAACTGTGTGAGAACAAGTGTAAAAGACATCAAAATGTAAGTTTCTAGTCTACAAAGGATGTTATACACGACAGAAATCCTTGAAATAGAGTTACTTCACAAGAAAAGAGTGTTTCAACCCACTAGAATTCACTGAAAAGTAGTATTCACCTGTAAAACAGTTGAAAGACAAGTGTATATAGCTTCTCCAGTTAAGGGAAGAGTGTATAAAGTTGTTTCTACATGTGGTGAAGTCCCACAAGTAGAAAAGAAGGACCATTATAGGAAAAAACTAGAAATCAGTAGTCATTCAGAGCAAATACTAATGAATATCACAGAATAGAGAGAGAACAAGTGTAAAAGACATCAAAATGTAAGTCTCTAGTCTAGAAAGGATGTTGTACACTGCAGAAATCCTTGAAATAGAGTTACTTCACATGAAACCAGTGTTTCAAACCACCAGAATGCACTGAAAAGTAGTATTTAACTGTAAAACAGTTGAAAGACAAGTGTATATAGCTTCTCAAGTTCAGGGAAGAGTGTATAAAGTTGTTTCTACATGTGGTGAAGTCCCACAAGTAGAAAAGAAGGCCCATTATATTAAACAGCTAGAAATCAGTAGTCATTCAGAGCAAATACTAATGAATATCACAGAATAGAGAGAGAACAAGTGTAAAAGACATCAAAATGTAAGTCTCTAGTCTAGAAAGGATGTTGTACACTGCAGAAATCCTTGAAATAGAGTTACTTCACATGAAACCAGTGTTTCAAACCATCAGAATGCACTGAAAAGTAGTATTTAACTGTAAAACAGTTGAAAGACAAGTTTATATAGCTTCGCAAGTCCACAGAAGACTGTATAAAGTTGTTTCTACATGTGGTGAAGTCCCACAAGTAGAGCAGAAGGCGCATTATAGGAAACAGCTAGAAATCAGTAGTAATTCAGAGGAAATAGTAATGAATATCATAGAATTGTGTGAGAACAAGTGTAAAAGACATCAAAATGTAAGTTTCTAGTCTAGAAAGGATGTTATACACTACAGAAATCCTTGAAATAGAGTTACTTCACAAGAAAACAGTGTTTCAACCCACTAGAATTCACTGAAAAGTAGTATTCAACTGTAAAACTGTTGAAAGACAAGTGTATATAGCTTCTCAAGTTCAGGGAAGAGTGTATAAAGTTGTTTCTACATGTGGTGAAGTCCCACAAGTAGAAAAGAAGGCCCATTATATTAAACAGCTAGAAATCAGTAGTCATTCAGAGCAAATACTAATGAATATCACAGAATAGAGAGAGAACAAGTGTAAAAGACATCAAAATGTAAGTCTCTAGTCTAGAAAGGATGTTGTACACTGCAGAAATCCTTGAAATAGAGTTACTTCACATGAAACCATTGTTTCAAAATCATAATGCACTGAAAAGTAGTATTTAACTGTAAAACAGTTGAAAGACAAGTTTATATAGCTTCGCAAGTCCACAGAAGACTGTATAAAGTTGTTTCTACATGTGGTGAAGTCCCACAAGTAGAAAAGAAGGCCCATTATAGGAAACAGCTAGAAATCAGTAGTCATTCAGAGCAAATACTAATGAATATCACAGAATAGAGAGAGAACAAGTGTAAAAGACATCAAAATGTAAGTCTCTAGTCTAGAAAGGATGTTGTACACTGCAGAAATCCTTGAAATAGAGTTACTTCACATGAAACCAGTGTTTCAAACCACCAGAATGCACTGAAAAGTAGTATTTAACTGTAAAACAGTTGAAAGACAAGTGTATATAGCTTCTCCAGTTCAGGGAAGAGTGTATAAAGTTGTTTCTACATGTGGTGAAGTCCCACAAGTAGAAAAGAAGGCCCATTATATTAAACAGCTAGAAATCATTAGTCATTCAGAGCAAATACTAATGAATATCACAGAATAGAGAGAGAACAAGTGTAAAAGACATCAAAATGTAAGTCTCTAGTCTAGAAAGGATGTTGTACACTGCAGAAATCCTTGAAATAGAGTTACTTCACATGAAACCAGTGTTTCAAACCATCAGAATGCACTGAAAAGTAGTATTTAACTGTAAAACAGTTGAAAGACAAGTTTATATAGCTTCGCAAGTCCACAGAAGCCTGTATAAAGTTGTTTCTACATGTGGTGAAGTCCCACAAGTAGAGCAGAAGGCCCATTATAGGAAACAGCTAGAAATCAGTAGTAATTCAGAGGAAATAGTAATGAATATCATAGAACTGTGTGAGAACAAGTGTAAAAGACATCAAAATGTAAGTTTCTAGTCTAGAAAGGATGTTATACACTACAGAAATCCTTGAAATAGAGTTACTTCACAAGAAAACAGTGTTTCAACCCACTAGAATTCACTGAAAAGTAGTATTCAACTGTAAAACAGTTGAAAGACAAGTGTATATAGCTTCTCCAGTTCAGGGAAGAGTGTATAAAGTTGTTTCTACATGTGGTGAAGTCCCACAAGTAGAAAAAAAGGCCCATTATAGGAAACAGCTAGAAATCAGTAGTCATTCAGAGCAAATACTAATGAATATCACAGAATAGAGAGAGAACAAGTGTAAAAGACATCAAAATGTAAGTCTCTAGTCTAGAAAGGATGTTGTACACTGCAGAAATCCTTGAAATAGAGTTAGTTCACATGAAACCAGTGTTTCAAACCATCAGAATGCAGTGAAAAGTAGTATTTAACTGTAAAACAGTTGAAAGACAAGTTTATATAGCTTCGCAAGTCCACAGAAGACTGTATAAAGTTGTTTCTACATGTGGTGAAGTCCCACAAGTAGAGCAGAAGGCCCATTATAGGAAACAGCTAGAAATCAGTAGTAATTCAGAGGAAATAGTAATGAATATCATAGAACTGTGTGAGAACAAGTGTAAAAGACATCAAAATGTAAGTTTCTAGTCTAGAAAGGATGTTATACACTACAGAAATCCTTGAAATAGAGTTACTTCACAAGAAAACAGTGTTTCAACCCACTAGAATTCACTGAAAAGTAGTATTCAACTGTAAAACAGTTGAAAGACAAGTTTATATAGCTTCGCAAGTCCACAGAAGACTGTTTAAGTTGGTTCTACATGTGGTGAAGTCCCACAAGTATACCAGAAGGCCCATTATAGGACACTGCAAGAAAGCATTAGTAATTCAGAGCAAATACTAATGAATATCACAGAATAGTGAGAGAACAAGTGTAAAACACATCAAAATGAAAGTGTGTAGTCTAGAAAGGATGTTGTACACTGCTGAAATCCTTGAAATAGAGTTAGTTCACATGAAACCAGTGTTTCAAACTACCAGAATGCACTGAAAAGTAGTATTCAACTGTAAAACAGTTGGAAGACAAGTTTATATAGCTTCGCAAGTCCACAGAAGACTGTATAAAGTTGTTTCTACATGTGGTGAAGTCCCACAAGTAGAGCAGAAGGCGCATTATAGGAAACAGCTAGAAATCAGTAGTAATTCAGAGGAAATAGTAATGAATATCATAGAATTGTGTGAGAACAAGTGTAAAAGACATCGAAATGTAAGTTTCTAGTCTAGAAAGGATGTTATACACTACAGAAATCCTTGAAATAGAGTTACTTCACAAGAAAACAGTGTTTCAACCCACTAGAATTCACTGAAAAGTAGTATTCAACTGTAAAACAGTTGAAAGACAAGTGTATATAGCTTCTCCAGTTCAGGGAAGAGTGTATAAAGTTGTTTCTACATGTGGTGAAGTCCCACAAGTAGAAAAGAAGGCCCATTATAGGAAACAGCTAGAAATCAGTAGTCATTCAGAGCAAATACTAATGAATATCACAGAATAGAGAGAGAACAAGTGTAAAAGACATCAAAATGTAAGTCTCTAGTCTAGAAAGGATGTTGTACACTGCAGAAATCCTTGAAATAGAGTTACTTCACATGAAACCAGTGTTTCAAACCACCAGAATGCACTGAAAAGTAGTATTTAACTGTAAAACAGTTGAAAGACAAGTGTATATAGCTTCTCAAGTTCAGGGAAGAGTGTATAAAGTTGTTTCTACATGTGGTGAAGTCCCACAAGTAGAAAAGAAGGCCCATTATATTAAACAGCTAGAAATCAGTAGTCATTCAGAGCAAATACTAATGAATATCACAGAATAGAGAGAGAACAAGTGTAAAAGACATCAAAATGTAAGTCTCTAGTCTAGAAAGGATGTTGTACACTGCAGAAATCCTTGAAATTGAGTTACTTCACATGAAACCAGTGTTTCAAACCATCAGAATGCAGTGAAAAGTAGTATTTAACTGTAAAACAGTTGAAAGACAAGTTTATATAGCTTCGCAAGTCCACAGAAGACTGTATAAAGTTGTTTCTACATGTGGTGAAGTCCCACAAGTAGAGCAGAAGGCCCATTATAGGAAACAGCTAGAAATCAGTAGTAATTCAGAGGAAATAGTAATGAATATCATAGAATTGTGTGAGAACAAGTGTAAAAGACATCGAAATGTAAGTTTCTAGTCTAGAAAGGATGTTATACACTACAGAAATCCTTGAAATAGAGTTACTTCACAAGAAAACAGTGTTTCAACCCACTAGAATTCACTGAAAAGTAGTATTCAACTGTAAAACAGTTGAAAGACAAGTGTATATAGCTTCTCCAGTTCAGGGAAGAGTGTATAAAGTTGTTTCTACATGTGGTGAAGTCCCACAAGTAGAAAAGAAGGCCCATTATAGGAAACAGCTAGAAATCAGTAGTCATTCAGAGCAAATACTAATGAATATCACAGAATAGAGAGAGAACAAGTGTAAAAGACATCAAAATGTAAGTCTCTAGTCTAGAAAGGATGTTGTACACTGCAGAAATCCTTGAAATAGAGTTACTTCACATGAAACCAGTGTTTCAAACCACCAGAATGCACTGAAAAGTAGTATTTAACTGTAAAACAGTTGAAAGACAAGTGTATATAGCTTCTCCAGTTCAGGGAAGAGTGTATAAAGTTGTTTCTACATGTGGTGAAGTCCCACAAGTAGAAAAGAAGGCCCATTATATTAAACAGCTAGAAATCATTAGTCATTCAGAGCAAATACTAATGAATATCACAGAATAGAGAGAGAACAAGTGTAAAAGACATCAAAATGTAAGTCTCTAGTCTAGAAAGGATGTTGTACACTGCAGAAATCCTTGAAATAGAGTTACTTCACATGAAACCAGTGTTTCAAACCATCAGAATGCACTGAAAAGTAGTATTTAACTGTAAAACAGTTGAAAGACAAGTTTATATAGCTTCGCAAGTCCACAGAAGCCTGTATAAAGTTGTTTCTACATGTGGTGAAGTCCCACAAGTAGAGCAGAAGGCCCATTATAGGAAACAGCTAGAAATCAGTAGTAATTCAGAGGAAATAGTAATGAATATCATAGAACTGTGTGAGAACAAGTGTAAAAGACATCAAAATGTAAGTTTCTAGTCTAGAAAGGATGTTATACACTACAGAAATCCTTGAAATAGAGTTACTTCACAAGAAAACAGTGTTTCAACCCACTAGAATTCACTGAAAAGTAGTATTCAACTGTAAAACAGTTGAAAGACAAGTGTATATAGCTTCTCCAGTTCAGGGAAGAGTGTATAAAGTTGTTTCTACATGTGGTGAAGTCCCACAAGTAGAAAAAAAGGCCCATTATAGGAAACAGCTAGAAATCAGTAGTCATTCAGAGCAAATACTAATGAATATCACAGAATAGAGAGAGAACAAGTGTAAAAGACATCAAAATGTAAGTCTCTAGTCTAGAAAGGATGTTGTACACTGCAGAAATCCTTGAAATAGAGTTACTTCACATGAAACCAGTGTTTCAAACCATCAGAATGCAGTGAAAAGTAGTATTTAACTGTAAAACAGTTGAAAGACAAGTTTATATAGCTTCGCAAGTCCACAGAAGACTGTATAAAGTTGTTTCTACATGTGGTGAAGTCCCACAAGTAGAGCAGAAGGCCCATTATAGGAAACAGCTAGAAATCAGTAGTAATTCAGAGGAAATAGTAATGAATATCATAGAACTGTGTGAGAACAAGTGTAAAAGACATCAAAATGTAAGTTTCTAGTCTAGAAAGGATGTTATACACTACAGAAATCCTTGAAATAGAGTTACTTCACAAGAAAACAGTGTTTCAACCCACTAGAATTCACTGAAAAGTAGTATTCAACTGTAAAACAGTTGAAAGACAAGTTTATATAGCTTCGCAAGTCCACAGAAGACTGTTTAAGTTGGTTCTACATGTGGTGAAGTCCCACAAGTATACCAGAAGGCCCATTATAGGACACTGCAAGAAAGCATTAGTAATTCAGAGCAAATACTAATGAATATCACAGAATAGTGAGAGAACAAGTGTAAAACACATCAAAATGAAAGTGTGTAGTCTAGAAAGGATGTTGTACACTGCTGAAATCCTTGAAATAGAGTTAGTTCACATGAAACCAGTGTTTCAAACTACCAGAATGCACTGAAAAGTAGTATTCAACTGTAAAACAGTTGGAAGACAAGTTTATATAGCTTCGCCAGTCCACAGAAGACTGTATAAAGTTGTTTCTACATGTGGTGAAGTCCCACAAGTAGAGCAGAAGGCGCATTATAGGAAACAGCTAGAAATCAGTAGTAATTCAGAGGAAATGGTAATGAATATCATAGAATTGTGTGAGAACAAGTGTAAAAGACATCGAAATGTAAGTTTCTAGTCTAGAAAGGATGTTATACACTACAGAAATCCTTGAAATTGAGTTACTTCACATGAAACCAGTGTTTCAAACCACCAGAATGCACTGAAAAGTAGTATTTCACTGTAAAACAGTTGAAAGACAAGTGTATATAGCTTCTCCAGTTCAGGGAAGAGTGTATAAAGTTCTTTCTACATGTGGTGAAGTCCCACAAGTAGAAAAGAAGGCCCATTATAGGAAACAGCTAGAAATCAGTAGTCATTCAGAGCAAATACTAATGAATATCACAGAATAGAGAGAGAACAAGTGTAAAAGACATCAAAATGTAAGTCTCTAGTCTAGAAAGGATGTTGTACACTGCAGAAATCCTTGAAATAGAGTTACTTCACATGAAACCAGTGTTTCAAACCACCAGAATGCACTGAAAAGTAGTATTTAACTGTAAAACAGTTGAAAGACAAGTGTATATAGCTTCTCAAGTTCAGGGAAGAGTGTATAAAGTTGTTTCTACATGTGGTGAAGTCCCACAAGTAGAAAAGAAGGCCCATTATATTAAACAGCTAGAAATCAGTAGTCATTCAGAGCAAATACTAATGAATATCACAGAATAGAGAGAGAACAAGTGTAAAAGACATCAAAATGTAAGTCTCTAGTCTAGAAAGGATGTTGTACACTGCAGAAATCCTTGAAATTGAGTTACTTCACATGAACCCAGTGTTTCAAACCATCAGAATGCAGTGAAAAGTAGTATTTAACTGTAAAACAGTTGAAAGACAAGTTTATATAGCTTCGCAAGTCCACAGAAGACTGTATAAAGTTGTTTCTACATGTGGTGAAGTCCCACAAGTAGAGCAGAAGGCCCATTATAGGAAACAGCTAGAAATCAGTAGTAATTCAGAGGAAATAGTAATGAATATCATAGAATTGTGTGAGAACAAGTGTAAAAGACATCGAAATGTAAGTTTCTAGTCTAGAAAGGATGTTATACACTACAGAAATCCTTGAAATAGAGTTACTTCACAAGAAAACAGTGTTTCAACCCACTAGAATTCACTGAAAAGTAGTATTCAACTGTAAAACAGTTGAAAGACAAGTGTATATAGCTTCTCCAGTTCAGGGAAGAGTGTATAAAGTTGTTTCTACATGTGGTGAAGTCCCACAAGTAGAAAAGAAGGCCCATTATAGGAAACAGCTAGAAATCAGTAGTCATTCAGAGCAAATACTAATGAATATCACAGAATAGAGAGAGAACAAGTGTAAAAGACATCAAAATGTAAGTCTCTAGTCTAGAAAGGATGTTGTACACTGCAGAAATCCTTGAAATAGAGTTACTTCACATGAAACCAGTGTTTCAAACCACCAGAATGCACTGAAAAGTAGTATTTAACTGTAAAACAGTTGAAAGACAAGTGTATATAGCTTCTCCAGTTCAGGGAAGAGTGTATAAAGTTGTTTCTACATGTGGTGAAGTCCCACAAGTAGAAAAGAAGGCCCATTATATTAAACAGCTAGAAATCATTAGTCATTCAGAGCAAATACTAATGAATATCACAGAATAGAGAGAGAACAAGTGTAAAAGACATCAAAATGTAAGTCTCTAGTCTAGAAAGGATGTTGTACACTGCAGAAATCCTTGAAATAGAGTTACTTCACATGAAACCAGTGTTTCAAACCATCAGAATGCACTGAAAAGTAGTATTTAACTGTAAAACAGTTGAAAGACAAGTTTATATAGCTTCGCAAGTCCACAGAAGCCTGTATAAAGTTGTTTCTACATGTGGTGAAGTCCCACAAGTAGAGCAGAAGGCCCATTATAGGAAACAGCTAGAAATCAGTAGTAATTCAGAGGAAATAGTAATGAATATCATAGAACTGTGTGAGAACAAGTGTAAAAGACATCAAAATGTAAGTTTCTAGTCTAGAAAGGATGTTATACACTACAGAAATCCTTGAAATAGAGTTACTTCACAAGAAAACAGTGTTTCAACCCACTAGAATTCACTGAAAAGTAGTATTCAACTGTAAAACAGTTGAAAGACAAGTGTATATAGCTTCTCCAGTTCAGGGAAGAGTGTATAAAGTTGTTTCTACATGTGGTGAAGTCCCACAAGTAGAAAAAAAGGCCCATTATAGGAAACAGCTAGAAATCAGTAGTCATTCAGAGCAAATACAAATGAATATCACAGAATAGAGAGAGAACAAGTGTAAAAGACATCAAAATGTAAGTCTCTAGTCTAGAAAGGATGTTGTACACTGCAGAAATCCTTGAAATAGAGTTACTTCACATGAAACCAGTGTTTCAAACCATCAGAATGCAGTGAAAAGTAGTATTTAACTGTAAAACAGTTGAAAGACAAGTTTATATAGCTTCGCAAGTCCACAGAAGACTGTATAAAGTTGTTTCTACATGTGGTGAAGTCCCACAAGTAGAGCAGAAGGCCCATTATAGGAAACAGCTAGAAATCAGTAGTAATTCAGAGGAAATAGTAATGAATATCATAGAACTGTGTGAGAACAAGTGTAAAAGACATCAAAATGTAAGTTTCTAGTCTAGAAAGGATGTTATACACTACAGAAATCCTTGAAATAGAGTTACTTCACAAGAAAACAGTGTTTCAACCCACTAGAATTCACTGAAAAGTAGTATTCAACTGTAAAACAGTTGAAAGACAAGTTTATATAGCTTCGCAAGTCCACAGAAGACTGTTTAAGTTGGTTCTACATGTGGTGAAGTCCCACAAGTATACCAGAAGGCCCATTATAGGACACTGCAAGAAAGCATTAGTAATTCAGAGCAAATACTAATGAATATCACAGAATAGTGAGAGAACAAGTGTAAAACACATCAAAATGAAAGTGTGTAGTCTAGAAAGGATGTTGTACACTGCTGAAATCCTTGAAATAGAGTTAGTTCACATGAAACCAGTGTTTCAAACTACCAGAATGCACTGAAAAGTAGTATTCAACTGTAAAACAGTTGGAAGACAAGTTTATATAGCTTCGCAAGTCCACAGAAGACTGTATAAAGTTGTTTCTACATGTGGTGAAGTCCCACAAGTAGAGCAGAAGGCGCATTATAAGAAACAGCTAGAAATCAGTAGTAATTCAGAGGAAATAGTAATGAATATCATAGAATTGTGTGAGAACAAGTGTAAAAGACATCGAAATGTAAGTTTCTAGTCTAGAAAGGATGTTATACACTACAGAAATCCTTGAAATAGAGTTACTTCACAAGAAAACAGTGTTTCAACCCACTAGAATTCACTGAAAAGTAGTATTCAACTGTAAAACAGTTGAAAGACAAGTGTATATAGCTTCTCCAGTTCAGGGAAGAGTGTATAAAGTTGTTTCTACATGTGGTGAAGTCCCACAAGTAGAAAAGAAGGCCCATTATAGGAAACAGCTAGAAATCAGTAGTCATTCAGAGCAAATACTAATGAATATCACAGAATAGAGAGAGAACAAGTGTAAAAGACATCAAAATGTAAGTCTCTAGTCTAGAAAGGATGTTGTACACTGCAGAAATCCTTGAAATAGAGTTACTTCACATGAAACCAGTGTTTCAAACCACCAGAATGCACTGAAAAGTAGTATTTAACTGTAAAACAGTTGAAAGACAAGTGTATATAGCTTCTCCAGTTCAGGGAAGAGTGTATAAAGTTGTTTCTACATGTGGTGAAGTCCCACAAGTAGAAAAGAAGGCCCATTATATTAAACAGCTAGAAATCATTAGTCATTCAGAGCAAATACTAATGAATATCACAGAATAGAGAGAGAACAAGTGTAAAAGACATCAAAATGTAAGTCTCTAGTCTAGAAAGGATGTTGTACACTGCAGAAATCCTTGAAATAGAGTTACTTCACATGAAACCAGTGTTTCAAACCATCAGAATGCACTGAAAAGTAGTATTTAACTGTAAAACAGTTGAAAGACAAGTTTATATAGCTTCGCAAGTCCACAGAAGCCTGTATAAAGTTGTTTCTACATGTGGTGAAGTCCCACAAGTAGAGCAGAAGGCCCATTATAGGAAACAGCTAGAAATCAGTAGTAATTCAGAGGAAATAGTAATGAATATCATAGAACTGTGTGAGAACAAGTGTAAAAGACATCAAAATGTAAGTTTCTAGTCTAGAAAGGATGTTATACACTACAGAAATCCTTGAAATAGAGTTACTTCACAAGAAAACAGTGTTTCAACCCACTAGAATTCACTGAAAAGTAGTATTCAACTGTAAAACAGTTGAAAGACAAGTGTATATAGCTTCTCCAGTTCAGGGAAGAGTGTATAAAGTTGTTTCTACATGTGGTGAAGTCCCACAAGTAGAAAAAAAGGCCCATTATAGGAAACAGCTAGAAATCAGTAGTCATTCAGAGCAAATACAAATGAATATCACAGAATAGAGAGAGAACAAGTGTAAAAGACATCAAAATGTAAGTCTCTAGTCTAGAAAGGATGTTGTACACTGCAGAAATCCTTGAAATAGAGTTACTTCACATGAAACCAGTGTTTCAAACCATCAGAATGCAGTGAAAAGTAGTATTTAACTGTAAAACAGTTGAAAGACAAGTTTATATAGCTTCGCAAGTCCACAGAAGACTGTATAAAGTTGTTTCTACATGTGGTGAAGTCCCACAAGTAGAGCAGAAGGCCCATTATAGGAAACAGCTAGAAATCAGTAGTAATTCAGAGGAAATAGTAATGAATATCATAGAACTGTGTGAGAACAAGTGTAAAAGACATCAAAATGTAAGTTTCTAGTCTAGAAAGGATGTTATACACTACAGAAATCCTTGAAATAGAGTTACTTCACAAGAAAACAGTGTTTCAACCCACTAGAATTCACTGAAAAGTAGTATTCAACTGTAAAACAGTTGAAAGACAAGTTTATATAGCTTCGCAAGTCCACAGAAGACTGTTTAAGTTGGTTCTACATGTGGTGAAGTCCCACAAGTATACCAGAAGGCCCATTATAGGACACTGCAAGAAAGCATTAGTAATTCAGAGCAAATACTAATGAATATCACAGAATAGTGAGAGAACAAGTGTAAAACACATCAAAATGAAAGTGTGTAGTCTAGAAAGGATGTTGTACACTGCTGAAATCCTTGAAATAGAGTTAGTTCACATGAAACCAGTGTTTCAAACTACCAGAATGCACTGAAAAGTAGTATTCAACTGTAAAACAGTTGGAAGACAAGTTTATATAGCTTCGCAAGTCCACAGAAGACTGTATAAAGTTGTTTCTACATGTGGTGAAGTCCCACAAGTAGAGCAGAAGGCGCATTATAAGAAACAGCTAGAAATCAGTAGTAATTCAGAGGAAATAGTAATGAATATCATAGAATTGTGTGAGAACAAGTGTAAAAGACATCGAAATGTAAGTTTCTAGTCTAGAAAGGATGTTATACACTACAGAAATCCTTGAAATAGAGTTACTTCACAAGAAAACAGTGTTTCAACCCACTAGAATTCACTGAAAAGTAGTATTCAACTGTAAAACAGTTGAAAGACAAGTGTATATAGCTTCTCCAGTTCAGGGAAGAGTGTATAAAGTTGTTTCTACATGTGGTGAAGTCCCACAAGTAGAAAAGAAGGCCCATTATAGGAAACAGCTAGAAATCAGTAGTCATTCAGAGCAAATACTAATGAATATCACAGAATAGAGAGAGAACAAGTGTAAAAGACATCAAAATGTAAGTCTCTAGTCTAGAAAGGATGTTGTACACTGCAGAAATCCTTGAAATAGAGTTACTTCACATGAAACCAGTGTTTCAAATCACCAGAATGCACTGAAAAGTAGTATTTAACTGTAAAACAGTTGAAAGACAAGTGTATATAGCTTCTCAAGTTCAGGGAAGAGTGTATAAAGTTGTTTCTACATGTGGTGAAGTCCCACAAGTAGAAAAGAAGGCCCATTATATTAAACAGCTAGAAATCAGTAGTCATTCAGAGCAAATACTAATGAATATCACAGAATAGAGAGAGAACAAGTGTAAAAGACATCAAAATGTAAGTCTCTAGTCTAGAAAGGATGTTGTACACTGCAGAAATCCTTGAAATTGAGTTACTTCACATGAAACCAGTGTTTCAAACCACCAGAATGCACTGAAAAGTAGTATTTCACTGTAAAACAGTTGAAAGACAAGTGTATATAGCTTCTCCAGTTCAGGGAAGAGTGTATAAAGTTGTTTCTACATGTGGTGAAGTCCCACAAGTAGAAAAGAAGGCCCATTATATTAAACAGCTAGAAATCAGTAGTCATTCAGAGCAAATACTAATGAATATCATAGAACTGTGTGAGAACAAGTGTAAAAGACATCAAAATGTAAGTTTCTAGTCTAGAAAGGATGTTATACACGACAGAAATCCTTGAAATAGAGTTACTTCACAAGAAAAGAGTGTTTCAACCCACTAGAATTCACTGAAAAGTAGTATTCACCTGTAAAACAGTTGAAAGACAAGTGTATATAGCTACTCCAGTTAAGGGAAGAGTGTATAAAGTTGTTTCTACATGTGGTGAAGTCCCACAAGTAGAAAAGAAGGCCCATTATAGGAAACAACTAGAAATCAGTAGTCATTCAGAGCAAATACTAATGAATATCACAGAATAGAGAGAGAACAAGTGTAAAAGACATCAAAATGTAAGTCTCTAGTCTAGAAAGGATGTTGTACACTGCAGAAATCCTTGAAATAGAGTTACTTCACATGAAACCAGTGTTTCAAACCACCAGAATGCACTGAAAAGTAGTATTTAACTGTAAAACAGTTGAAAGACAAGTGTATATAGCTTCTCAAGTTCAGGGAAGAGTGTATAAAGTTGTTTCTACATGTGGTGAAGTCCCACAAGTAGAAAAGAAGGCCCATTATATTAAACAGCTAGAAATCAGTAGTCATTCAGAGCAAATACTAATGAATATCACAGAATAGAGAGAGAACAAGTGTAAAAGACATCAAAATGTAAGTCTCTAGTCTAGAAAGGATGTTGTACACTGCAGAAATCCTTGAAATAGAGTTACTTCACATGAAACCAGTGTTTCAAACCATCAGAATGCACTGAAAAGTAGTATTTAACTGTAAAACAGTTGAAAGACAAGTTTATATAGCTTCGCAAGTCCACAGAAGACTGTATAAAGTTGTTTCTACATGTGGTGAAGTCCCACAAGTAGAGCAGAAGGCGCATTATAGGAAACAGCTAGAAATCAGTAGTAATTCAGAGGAAATAGTAATGAATATCATAGAACTGTGTGAGAACAAGTGTAAAAGACATCAAAATGTAAGTTTCTAGTCTAGAAAGGATGTTATACACTACAGAAATCCTTGAAATAGAGTTACTTCACAAGAAAACAGTGTTTCAACCCACTAGAATTCACTGAAAAGTAGTATTCAACTGTAAAACAGTTGAAAGACAAGTGTATATAGCTTCTCAAGTTCAGAGAAAAGTGTATAAAGTTGTTTCTACATGTGGTGAAGTCCCACAAGTAGAAAATAAGGCCCATTATAGGAAACAGCTAGAAATCAGTAGTAATTCAGAGAAAATACTAATGAATATCATAGAACTGTGTGAGAACAAGTGTAAAAGACATCAAAATGTAAGTTTCTAGTCTAGAAAGGATGTTATACACTACAGAAATCCTTGAAATAGAGTTACTTCACAAGAAAAGAATGTTTCAACCCACTAGAATTCACTGAAAAGTAGTATTCAACTGTAAAACAGTTGAAAGACAAGTGTATATAGCTTCTCCAGTTCAGGGAAGAGTGTATAAAGTTGTTTCTACATGTGGTGAAGTCCCACAAGTAGAAAAGAAGGCCCATTATAGGAAATAGCTAGAAATCAGTAGTCATTCAGAGCAAATACTAATGAATATCACAGAATAGAGAGAGAACAAGTGTAAAAGACATCAAAATGTAAGTCTCTAGTCTAGAAAGGATGTTGTACACTGCAGAAATCCTTGAAATAGAGTTACTTCACATGAAACCAGTGTTTCAAACCACCAGAATGCACTGAAAAGTAGTATTTAACTGTAAAACAGTTGAAAGACAAGTGTATATAGCTTCTCAAGTTCAGGGAAGAGTGTATAAAGTTGTTTCTACATGTGGTGAAGTCCCACAAGTAGAAAAGAAGGCCCATTATATTAAACAGCTAGAAATCAGTAGTCATTCAGAGCAAATACTAATGAATATCACAGAATAGAGAGAGAACAAGTGTAAAAGACATCAAAATGTAAGTCTCTAGTCTAGAAAGGATGTTGTACACTGCAGAAATCCTTGAAATAGAGTTAGTTCACATGAAACCAGTGTTTCAAACCATCAGAATGCAGTGAAAAGTAGTATTTAACTGTAAAACAGTTGAAAGACAAGTTTATATAGCTTCGCAAGTCCACAGAAGACTGTATAAAGTTGTTTCTACATGTGGTGAAGTCCCACAAGTAGAGCAGAAGGCCCATTATAGGAAACAGCTAGAAATCAGTAGTAATTCAGAGGAAATAGTAATGAATATCATAGAACTGTGTGAGAACAAGTGTAAAAGACATCAAAATGTAAGTTTCTAGTCTAGAAAGGATGTTATACACTACAGAAATCCTTGAAATAGAGTTACTTCACAAGAAAACAGTGTTTCAACCCACTAGAATTCACTGAAAAGTAGTATTCAACTGTAAAACAGTTGAAAGACAAGTTTATATAGCTTCGCAAGTCCACAGAAGACTGTTTAAGTTGGTTCTACATGTGGTGAAGTCCCACAAGTATACCAGAAGGCCCATTATAGGACACTGCAAGAAAGCATTAGTAATTCAGAGCAAATACTAATGAATATCACAGAATAGTGAGAGAACAAGTGTAAAACACATCAAAATGAAAGTGTGTAGTCTAGAAAGGATGTTGTACACTGCTGAAATCCTTGAAATAGAGTTAGTTCACATGAAACCAGTGTTTCAAACTACCAGAATGCACTGAAAAGTAGTATTCAACTGTAAAACAGTTGGAAGACAAGTTTATATAGCTTCGCAAGTCCACAGAAGACTGTATAAAGTTGTTTCTACATGTGGTGAAGTCCCACAAGTAGAGCAGAAGGCGCATTATAGGAAACAGCTAGAAATCAGTAGTAATTCAGAGGAAATAGTAATGAATATCATAGAATTGTGTGAGAACAAGTGTAAAAGACATCGAAATGTAAGTTTCTAGTCTAGAAAGGATGTTATACACTACAGAAATCCTTGAAATAGAGTTACTTCACAAGAAAACAGTGTTTCAACCCACTAGAATTCACTGAAAAGTAGTATTCAACTGTAAAACAGTTGAAAGACAAGTGTATATAGCTTCTCCAGTTCAGGGAAGAGTGTATAAAGTTGTTTCTACATGTGGTGAAGTCCCACAAGTAGAAAAGAAGGCCCATTATAGGAAACAGCTAGAAATCAGTAGTCATTCAGAGCAAATACTAATGAATATCACAGAATAGAGAGAGAACAAGTGTAAAAGACATCAAAATGTAAGTCTCTAGTCTAGAAAGGATGTTGTACACTGCAGAAATCCTTGAAATAGAGTTACTTCACATGAAACCAGTGTTTCAAATCACCAGAATGCACTGAAAAGTAGTATTTAACTGTAAAACAGTTGAAAGACAAGTGTATATAGCTTCTCAAGTTCAGGGAAGAGTGTATAAAGTTGTTTCTACATGTGGTGAAGTCCCACAAGTAGAAAAGAAGGCCCATTATATTAAACAGCTAGAAATCAGTAGTCATTCAGAGCAAATACTAATGAATATCACAGAATAGAGAGAGAACAAGTGTAAAAGACATCAAAATGTAAGTCTCTAGTCTAGAAAGGATGTTGTACACTGCAGAAATCCTTGAAATTGAGTTACTTCACATGAAACCAGTGTTTCAAACCACCAGAATGCACTGAAAAGTAGTATTTAACTGTAAAACAGTTGAAAGACAAGTGTATATAGCTTCTCCAGTTCAGGGAAGAGTGTATAAAGTTGTTTCTACATGTGGTGAAGTCCCACAAGTAGAAAAGAAGGCCCATTATATTAAACAGCTAGAAATCAGTAGTCATTCAGAGCAAATACTAATGAATATCATAGAACTGTGTGAGAACAAGTGTAAAAGACATCAAAATGTAAGTTTCTAGTCTAGAAAGGATGTTATACACGACAGAAATCCTTGAAATAGAGTTACTTCACAAGAAAAGAGTGTTTCAACCCACTAGAATTCACTGAAAAGTAGTATTCACCTGTAAAACAGTTGAAAGACAAGTGTATACAGCTTCTCCAGTTAAGGGAAGAGTGTATAAAGTTGTTTCTACATGTGGTGAAGTCCCACAAGTAGAAAAGAAGGCCCATTATAGGAAACAACTAGAAATCAGTAGTCATTCAGAGCAAATACTAATGAATATCACAGAATAGAGAGAGAACAAGTGTAAAAGACATCAAAATGTAAGTCTCTAGTCTAGAAAGGATGTTGTACACTGCAGAAATCCTTGAAATAGAGTTACTTCACATGAAACCAGTGTTTCAAACCACCAGAATGCACTGAAAAGTAGTATTTAACTGTAAAACAGTTGAAAGACAAGTGTATATAGCTTCTCAAGTTCAGGGAAGAGTGTATAAAGTTGTTTCTACATGTGGTGAAGTCCCACAAGTAGAAAAGAAGGCCCATTATATTAAACAGCTAGAAATCAGTAGTCATTCAGAGCAAATACTAATGAATATCACAGAATAGAGAGAGAACAAGTGTAAAAGACATCAAAATGTAAGTCTCTAGTCTAGAAAGGATGTTGTACACTGCAGAAATCCTTGAAATAGTTACTTCACATGAAACCAGTGTTTCAAACCATCAGAATGCACTGAAAAGTAGTATTTAACTGTAAAACAGTTGAAAGACAAGTTTATATAGCTTCGCAAGTCCACAGAAGACTGTATAAAGTTGTTTCTACATGTGGTGAAGTCCCACAAGTAGAGCAGAAGGCGCATTATAGGAAACAGCTAGAAATCAGTAGTAATTCAGAGGAAATAGTAATGAATATCATAGAATTGTGTGAGAACAAGTGTAAAAGACATCAAAATGTAAGTTTCTAGTCTAGAAAGGATGTTATACACTACAGAAATCCTTGAAATAGAGTTACTTCACAAGAAAACAGTGTTTCAACCCACTAGAATTCACTGAAAAGTAGTATTCAACTGTAAAACAGTTGAAAGACAAGTGTATATAGCTTCTCAAGTTCAGAGAAAAGTGTATAAAGTTGTTTCTACATGTGGTGAAGTCCCACAAGTAGAAAATAAGGCCCATTATAGGAAACAGCTAGAAATCAGTAGTAATTCAGAGAAAATACTAATGAATATCATAGAACTGTGTGAGAACAAGTGTAAAAGACATCAAAATGTAAGTTTCTAGTCTAGAAAGGATGTTATACACTACAGAAATCCTTGAAATAGAGTTACTTCACAAGAAAAGAATGTTTCAACCCACTAGAATTCACTGAAAAGTAGTATTCAACTGTAAAACAGTTGAAAGACAAGTGTATATAGCTTCTCCAGTTCAGGGAAGAGTGTATAAAGTTGTTTCTACATGTGGTGAAGTCCCACAAGTAGAAAAGAAGGCCCATTATAGGAAATAGCTAGAAATCAGTAGTCATTCAGAGCAAATACTAATGAATATCACAGAATAGAGAGAGAACAAGTGTAAAAGACATCAAAATGTAAGTCTCTAGTCTAGAAAGGATGTTGTACACTGCAGAAATCCTTGAAATAGAGTTAGTTCACATGAAACCAGTGTTTCAAACCACCAGAATGCACTGAAAAGTAGTATTTAACTGTAAAACAGTTGAAAGACAAGTGTATATAGCTTCTCAAGTTCAGGGAAGAGTGTATAAAGTTGTTTCTACATGTGGTGAAGTCCCACAAGTAGAAAAGAAGGCCCATTATATTAAACAGCTAGAAATCAGTAGTCATTCAGAGCAAATACTAATGAATATCACAGAATAGAGAGAGAACAAGTGTAAAAGACATCAAAATGTAAGTCTCTAGTCTAGAAAGGATGTTGTACACTGCAGAAATCCTTGAAATTGAGTTACTTCACATGAAACCAGTGTTTCAAACCACCAGAATGCACTGAAAAGTAGTATTTAACTGTAAAACAGTTGAAAGACAAGTGTATATAGCTTCTCCAGTTCAGGGAAGAGTGTATAAAGTTGTTTCTACATGTGGTGAAGTCCCACAAGTAGAAAAGAAGGCCCATTATATTAAACAGCTAGAAATCAGTAGTCATTCAGAGCAAATACTAATGAATATCACAGAATAGAGAGAGAACAAGTGTAAAAGACATCAAAATGTAAGTCTCTAGTCTAGAAAGGATGTTGTACACTGCAGAAATCCTTGAAATAGAGTTACTTCACATGAAACCAGTGTTTCAAACCATCAGAATGCACTGAAAAGTAGTATTTAACTGTAAAACAGTTGAAAGACAAGTTTATATAGCTTCGCAAGTCCACAGAAGCCTGTATAAAGTTGTTTCTACATGTGGTGAAGTCCCACAAGTAGAGCAGAAGGCCCATTATAGGAAACAGCTAGAAATCAGTAGTAATTCAGAGGAAATAGTAATGAATATCATAGAACTGTGTGAGAACAAGTGTAAAAGACATCAAAATGTAAGTTTCTAGTCTAGAAAGGATGTTATACACTACAGAAATCCTTGAAATAGAGTTACTTCACAAGAAAACAGTGTTTCAACCCACTAGAATTCACTGAAAAGTAGTATTCAACTGTAAAACAGTTGAAAGACAAGTTTATATAGCTTCGCAAGTCCACAGAAGACTGTTTAAGTTGGTTCTACATGTGGTGAAGTCCCACAAGTATACCAGAAGGCCCATTATAGGACACTGCAAGAAAGCATTAGTAATTCAGAGCAAATACTAATGAATATCACAGAATAGTGAGAGAACAAGTGTAAAACACATCAAAATGAAAGTGTGTAGTCTAGAAAGGATGTTGTACACTGCTGAAATCCTTGAAATAGAGTTAGTTCACATGAAACCAGTGTTTCAAACTACCAGAATGCACTGAAAAGTAGTATTCAACTGTAAAACAGTTGGAAGACAAGTTTATATAGCTTTGCAAGTCCACAGAAGACTGTATAAAGTTGTTTCTACATGTGGTGAAGTTCCACAAGTAGAGCAGAAGGCCCATTATAGGAAACAGCTAGAAATCAGTAGTAATTCATAGGAAATACTAATGAATATCATAGAATTGTGTGAGAACAAGTGTAAAAGACATCGAAATGTAAGTTTCTAGTCTAGAAAGGATGTTATACACTACAGAAATCCTTGAAATAGAGTTACTTCACAAGAAAACAGTGTTTCAACCCACTAGAATTCACTGAAAAGTAGTATTCAACCGTAAAACAGTTGAAAGACAAGTGTATATAGCTTCTCCAGTTCAGGGAAGAGTGTATAAAGTTGTTTCTACATGTGGTGAAGTCCCACAAGTAGAAAAGAAGGCCCATTATAGGAAACAGCTAGAAATCAGTAGTCATTCAGAGCAAATACTAATGAATATCACAGAATAGAGAGAGAACAAGTGTAAAAGACATCAAAATGTAAGTCTCTAGTCTAGAAAGGATGTTGTACACTGCAGAAATCCTTGAAATAGAGTTACTTCACATGAAACCAGTGTTTCAAACCACCAGAATGCACTGAAAAGTAGTATTTAACTGTAAAACAGTTGAAAGACAAGTGTATATAGCTTCTCAAGTTCAGGGAAGAGTGTATAAAGTTGTTTCTACATGTGGTGAAGTCCCACAAGTAGAAAAGAAGGCCCATTATATTAAACAGCTAGAAATCAGTAGTCATTCAGAGCAAATACTAATGAATATCACAGAATAGAGAGAGAACAAGTGTAAAAGACATCAAAATGTAAGTCTCTAGTCTAGAAAGGATGTTGTACACTGCAGAAATCCTTGAAATAGAGTTACTTCACATGAAACCAGTGTTTCAAACCATCAGAATGCACTGAAAAGTAGTATTTAACTGTAAAACAGTTGAAAGACAAGTTTATATAGCTTCGCAAGTCCACAGAAGCCTGTATAAAGTTGTTTCTACATGTGGTGAAGTCCCACAAGTAGAGCAGAAGGCCCATTATAGGAAACAGCTAGAAATCAGTAGTAATTCAGAGGAAATAGTAATGAATATCATAGAACTGTGTGAGAACAAGTGTAAAAGACATCAAAATGTAAGTTTCTAGTCTAGAAAGGATGTTATACACTACAGAAATCCTTGAAATAGAGTTACTTCACAAGAAAACAGTGTTTCAACCCACTAGAATTCACTGAAAAGTAGTATTCAACTGTAAAACAGTTGAAAGACAAGTGTATATAGCTTCTCCAGTTCAGGGAAGAGTGTATAAAGTTGTTTCTACATGTGGTGAAGTCCCACAAGTAGAAAAAAAGGCCCATTATAGGAAACAGCTAGAAATCAGTAGTCATTCAGAGCAAATACAAATGAATATCACAGAATAGAGAGAGAACAAGTGTAAAAGACATCAAAATGTAAGTCTCTAGTCTAGAAAGGATGTTGTACACTGCAGAAATCCTTGAAATAGAGTTACTTCACATGAAACCAGTGTTTCAAACCATCAGAATGCAGTGAAAAGTAGTATTTAACTGTAAAACAGTTGAAAGACAAGTTTATATAGCTTCGCAAGTCCACAGAAGACTGTATAAAGTTGTTTCTACATGTGGTGAAGTCCCACAAGTAGAGCAGAAGGCCCATTATAGGAAACAGCTAGAAATCAGTAGTAATTCAGAGGAAATAGTAATGAATATCATAGAACTGTGTGAGAACAAGTGTAAAAGACATCAAAATGTAAGTTTCTAGTCTAGAAAGGATGTTATACACTACAGAAATCCTTGAAATAGAGTTACTTCACAAGAAAACAGTGTTTCAACCCACTAGAATTCACTGAAAAGTAGTATTCAACTGTAAAACAGTTGAAAGACAAGTTTATATAGCTTCGCAAGTCCACAGAAGACTGTTTAAGTTGGTTCTACATGTGGTGAAGTCCCACAAGTATACCAGAAGGCCCATTATAGGACACTGCAAGAAAGCATTAGTAATTCAGAGCAAATACTAATGAATATCACAGAATAGTGAGAGAACAAGTGTAAAACACATCAAAATGAAAGTGTGTAGTCTAGAAAGGATGTTGTACACTGCTGAAATCCTTGAAATAGAGTTAGTTCACATGAAACCAGTGTTTCAAACTACCAGAATGCACTGAAAAGTAGTATTCAACTGTAAAACAGTTGGAAGACAAGTTTATATAGCTTCGCAAGTCCACAGAAGACTGTATAAAGTTGTTTCTACATGTGGTGAAGTCCCACAAGTAGAGCAGAAGGCGCATTATAAGAAACAGCTAGAAATCAGTAGTAATTCAGAGGAAATAGTAATGAATATCATAGAATTGTGTGAGAACAAGTGTAAAAGACATCGAAATGTAAGTTTCTAGTCTAGAAAGGATGTTATACACTACAGAAATCCTTGAAATAGAGTTACTTCACAAGAAAACAGTGTTTCAACCCACTAGAATTCACTGAAAAGTAGTATTCAACTGTAAAACAGTTGAAAGACAAGTGTATATAGCTTCTCCAGTTCAGGGAAGAGTGTATAAAGTTGTTTCTACATGTGGTGAAGTCCCACAAGTAGAAAAGAAGGCCCATTATAGGAAACAGCTAGAAATCAGTAGTCATTCAGAGCAAATACTAATGAATATCACAGAATAGAGAGAGAACAAGTGTAAAAGACATCAAAATGTAAGTCTCTAGTCTAGAAAGGATGTTGTACACTGCAGAAATCCTTGAAATAGAGTTACTTCACATGAAACCAGTGTTTCAAATCACCAGAATGCACTGAAAAGTAGTATTTAACTGTAAAACAGTTGAAAGACAAGTGTATATAGCTTCTCAAGTTCAGGGAAGAGTGTATAAAGTTGTTTCTACATGTGGTGAAGTCCCACAAGTAGAAAAGAAGGCCCATTATATTAAACAGCTAGAAATCAGTAGTCATTCAGAGCAAATACTAATGAATATCACAGAATAGAGAGAGAACAAGTGTAAAAGACATCAAAATGTAAGTCTCTAGTCTAGAAAGGATGTTGTACACTGCAGAAATCCTTGAAATTGAGTTACTTCACATGAAACCAGTGTTTCAAACCACCAGAATGCACTGAAAAGTAGTATTTCACTGTAAAACAGTTGAAAGACAAGTGTATATAGCTTCTCCAGTTCAGGGAAGAGTGTATAAAGTTGTTTCTACATGTGGTGAAGTCCCACAAGTAGAAAAGAAGGCCCATTATATTAAACAGCTAGAAATCAGTAGTCATTCAGAGCAAATACTAATGAATATCATAGAACTGTGTGAGAACAAGTGTAAAAGACATCAAAATGTAAGTTTCTAGTCTAGAAAGGATGTTATACACGACAGAAATCCTTGAAATAGAGTTACTTCACAAGAAAAGAGTGTTTCAACCCACTAGAATTCACTGAAAAGTAGTATTCACCTGTAAAACAGTTGAAAGACAAGTGTATATAGCTACTCCAGTTAAGGGAAGAGTGTATAAAGTTGTTTCTACATGTGGTGAAGTCCCACAAGTAGAAAAGAAGGCCCATTATAGGAAACAACTAGAAATCAGTAGTCATTCAGAGCAAATACTAATGAATATCACAGAATAGAGAGAGAACAAGTGTAAAAGACATCAAAATGTAAGTCTCTAGTCTAGAAAGGATGTTGTACACTGCAGAAATCCTTGAAATAGAGTTACTTCACATGAAACCAGTGTTTCAAACCACCAGAATGCACTGAAAAGTAGTATTTAACTGTAAAACAGTTGAAAGACAAGTGTATATAGCTTCTCAAGTTCAGGGAAGAGTGTATAAAGTTGTTTCTACATGTGGTGAAGTCCCACAAGTAGAAAAGAAGGCCCATTATATTAAACAGCTAGAAATCAGTAGTCATTCAGAGCAAATACTAATGAATATCACAGAATAGAGAGAGAACAAGTGTAAAAGACATCAAAATGTAAGTCTCTAGTCTAGAAAGGATGTTGTACACTGCAGAAATCCTTGAAATAGAGTTACTTCACATGAAACCAGTGTTTCAAACCATCAGAATGCACTGAAAAGTAGTATTTAACTGTAAAACAGTTGAAAGACAAGTTTATATAGCTTCGCAAGTCCACAGAAGACTGTATAAAGTTGTTTCTACATGTGGTGAAGTCCCACAAGTAGAGCAGAAGGCGCATTATAGGAAACAGCTAGAAATCAGTAGTAATTCAGAGGAAATAGTAATGAATATCATAGAACTGTGTGAGAACAAGTGTAAAAGACATCAAAATGTAAGTTTCTAGTCTAGAAAGGATGTTATACACTACAGAAATCCTTGAAATAGAGTTACTTCACAAGAAAACAGTGTTTCAACCCACTAGAATTCACTGAAAAGTAGTATTCAACTGTAAAACAGTTGAAAGACAAGTGTATATAGCTTCTCAAGTTCAGAGAAAAGTGTATAAAGTTGTTTCTACATGTGGTGAAGTCCCACAAGTAGAAAATAAGGCCCATTATAGGAAACAGCTAGAAATCAGTAGTAATTCAGAGAAAATACTAATGAATATCATAGAACTGTGTGAGAACAAGTGTAAAAGACATCAAAATGTAAGTTTCTAGTCTAGAAAGGATGTTATACACTACAGAAATCCTTGAAATAGAGTTACTTCACAAGAAAAGAATGTTTCAACCCACTAGAATTCACTGAAAAGTAGTATTCAACTGTAAAACAGTTGAAAGACAAGTGTATATAGCTTCTCCAGTTCAGGGAAGAGTGTATAAAGTTGTTTCTACATGTGGTGAAGTCCCACAAGTAGAAAAGAAGGCCCATTATAGGAAATAGCTAGAAATCAGTAGTCATTCAGAGCAAATACTAATGAATATCACAGAATAGAGAGAGAACAAGTGTAAAAGACATCAAAATGTAAGTCTCTAGTCTAGAAAGGATGTTGTACACTGCAGAAATCCTTGAAATAGAGTTACTTCACATGAAACCAGTGTTTCAAACCACCAGAATGCACTGAAAAGTAGTATTTAACTGTAAAACAGTTGAAAGACAAGTGTATATAGCTTCTCAAGTTCAGGGAAGAGTGTATAAAGTTGTTTCTACATGTGGTGAAGTCCCACAAGTAGAAAAGAAGGCCCATTATATTAAACAGCTAGAAATCAGTAGTCATTCAGAGCAAATACTAATGAATATCACAGAATAGAGAGAGAACAAGTGTAAAAGACATCAAAATGTAAGTCTCTAGTCTAGAAAGGATGTTGTACACTGCAGAAATCCTTGAAATAGAGTTAGTTCACATGAAACCAGTGTTTCAAACCATCAGAATGCAGTGAAAAGTAGTATTTAACTGTAAAACAGTTGAAAGACAAGTTTATATAGCTTCGCAAGTCCACAGAAGACTGTATAAAGTTGTTTCTACATGTGGTGAAGTCCCACAAGTAGAGCAGAAGGCCCATTATAGGAAACAGCTAGAAATCAGTAGTAATTCAGAGGAAATAGTAATGAATATCATAGAACTGTGTGAGAACAAGTGTAAAAGACATCAAAATGTAAGTTTCTAGTCTAGAAAGGATGTTATACACTACAGAAATCCTTGAAATAGAGTTACTTCACAAGAAAACAGTGTTTCAACCCACTAGAATTCACTGAAAAGTAGTATTCAACTGTAAAACAGTTGAAAGACAAGTTTATATAGCTTCGCAAGTCCACAGAAGACTGTTTAAGTTGGTTCTACATGTGGTGAAGTCCCACAAGTATACCAGAAGGCCCATTATAGGACACTGCAAGAAAGCATTAGTAATTCAGAGCAAATACTAATGAATATCACAGAATAGTGAGAGAACAAGTGTAAAACACATCAAAATGAAAGTGTGTAGTCTAGAAAGGATGTTGTACACTGCTGAAATCCTTGAAATAGAGTTAGTTCACATGAAACCAGTGTTTCAAACTACCAGAATGCACTGAAAAGTAGTATTCAACTGTAAAACAGTTGGAAGACAAGTTTATATAGCTTCGCAAGTCCACAGAAGACTGTATAAAGTTGTTTCTACATGTGGTGAAGTCCCACAAGTAGAGCAGAAGGCGCATTATAGGAAACAGCTAGAAATCAGTAGTAATTCAGAGGAAATAGTAATGAATATCATAGAATTGTGTGAGAACAAGTGTAAAAGACATCGAAATGTAAGTTTCTAGTCTAGAAAGGATGTTATACACTACAGAAATCCTTGAAATAGAGTTACTTCACAAGAAAACAGTGTTTCAACCCACTAGAATTCACTGAAAAGTAGTATTCAACTGTAAAACAGTTGAAAGACAAGTGTATATAGCTTCTCCAGTTCAGGGAAGAGTGTATAAAGTTGTTTCTACATGTGGTGAAGTCCCACAAGTAGAAAAGAAGGCCCATTATAGGAAACAGCTAGAAATCAGTAGTCATTCAGAGCAAATACTAATGAATATCACAGAATAGAGAGAGAACAAGTGTAAAAGACATCAAAATGTAAGTCTCTAGTCTAGAAAGGATGTTGTACACTGCAGAAATCCTTGAAATAGAGTTACTTCACATGAAACCAGTGTTTCAAATCACCAGAATGCACTGAAAAGTAGTATTTAACTGTAAAACAGTTGAAAGACAAGTGTATATAGCTTCTCAAGTTCAGGGAAGAGTGTATAAAGTTGTTTCTACATGTGGTGAAGTCCCACAAGTAGAAAAGAAGGCCCATTATATTAAACAGCTAGAAATCAGTAGTCATTCAGAGCAAATACTAATGAATATCACAGAATAGAGAGAGAACAAGTGTAAAAGACATCAAAATGTAAGTCTCTAGTCTAGAAAGGATGTTGTACACTGCAGAAATCCTTGAAATTGAGTTACTTCACATGAAACCAGTGTTTCAAACCACCAGAATGCACTGAAAAGTAGTATTTAACTGTAAAACAGTTGAAAGACAAGTGTATATAGCTTCTCCAGTTCAGGGAAGAGTGTATAAAGTTGTTTCTACATGTGGTGAAGTCCCACAAGTAGAAAAGAAGGCCCATTATATTAAACAGCTAGAAATCAGTAGTCATTCAGAGCAAATACTAATGAATATCATAGAACTGTGTGAGAACAAGTGTAAAAGACATCAAAATGTAAGTTTCTAGTCTAGAAAGGATGTTATACACGACAGAAATCCTTGAAATAGAGTTACTTCACAAGAAAAGAGTGTTTCAACCCACTAGAATTCACTGAAAAGTAGTATTCACCTGTAAAACAGTTGAAAGACAAGTGTATACAGCTTCTCCAGTTAAGGGAAGAGTGTATAAAGTTGTTTCTACATGTGGTGAAGTCCCACAAGTAGAAAAGAAGGCCCATTATAGGAAACAACTAGAAATCAGTAGTCATTCAGAGCAAATACTAATGAATATCACAGAATAGAGAGAGAACAAGTGTAAAAGACATCAAAATGTAAGTCTCTAGTCTAGAAAGGATGTTGTACACTGCAGAAATCCTTGAAATAGAGTTACTTCACATGAAACCAGTGTTTCAAACCACCAGAATGCACTGAAAAGTAGTATTTAACTGTAAAACAGTTGAAAGACAAGTGTATATAGCTTCTCAAGTTCAGGGAAGAGTGTATAAAGTTGTTTCTACATGTGGTGAAGTCCCACAAGTAGAAAAGAAGGCCCATTATATTAAACAGCTAGAAATCAGTAGTCATTCAGAGCAAATACTAATGAATATCACAGAATAGAGAGAGAACAAGTGTAAAAGACATCAAAATGTAAGTCTCTAGTCTAGAAAGGATGTTGTACACTGCAGAAATCCTTGAAATAGTTACTTCACATGAAACCAGTGTTTCAAACCATCAGAATGCACTGAAAAGTAGTATTTAACTGTAAAACAGTTGAAAGACAAGTTTATATAGCTTCGCAAGTCCACAGAAGACTGTATAAAGTTGTTTCTACATGTGGTGAAGTCCCACAAGTAGAGCAGAAGGCGCATTATAGGAAACAGCTAGAAATCAGTAGTAATTCAGAGGAAATAGTAATGAATATCATAGAATTGTGTGAGAACAAGTGTAAAAGACATCAAAATGTAAGTTTCTAGTCTAGAAAGGATGTTATACACTACAGAAATCCTTGAAATAGAGTTACTTCACAAGAAAACAGTGTTTCAACCCACTAGAATTCACTGAAAAGTAGTATTCAACTGTAAAACAGTTGAAAGACAAGTGTATATAGCTTCTCAAGTTCAGAGAAAAGTGTATAAAGTTGTTTCTACATGTGGTGAAGTCCCACAAGTAGAAAATAAGGCCCATTATAGGAAACAGCTAGAAATCAGTAGTAATTCAGAGAAAATACTAATGAATATCATAGAACTGTGTGAGAACAAGTGTAAAAGACATCAAAATGTAAGTTTCTAGTCTAGAAAGGATGTTATACACTACAGAAATCCTTGAAATAGAGTTACTTCACAAGAAAAGAATGTTTCAACCCACTAGAATTCACTGAAAAGTAGTATTCAACTGTAAAACAGTTGAAAGACAAGTGTATATAGCTTCTCCAGTTCAGGGAAGAGTGTATAAAGTTGTTTCTACATGTGGTGAAGTCCCACAAGTAGAAAAGAAGGCCCATTATAGGAAATAGCTAGAAATCAGTAGTCATTCAGAGCAAATACTAATGAATATCACAGAATAGAGAGAGAACAAGTGTAAAAGACATCAAAATGTAAGTCTCTAGTCTAGAAAGGATGTTGTACACTGCAGAAATCCTTGAAATAGAGTTAGTTCACATGAAACCAGTGTTTCAAACCACCAGAATGCACTGAAAAGTAGTATTTAACTGTAAAACAGTTGAAAGACAAGTGTATATAGCTTCTCAAGTTCAGGGAAGAGTGTATAAAGTTGTTTCTACATGTGGTGAAGTCCCACAAGTAGAAAAGAAGGCCCATTATATTAAACAGCTAGAAATCAGTAGTCATTCAGAGCAAATACTAATGAATATCACAGAATAGAGAGAGAACAAGTGTAAAAGACATCAAAATGTAAGTCTCTAGTCTAGAAAGGATGTTGTACACTGCAGAAATCCTTGAAATTGAGTTACTTCACATGAAACCAGTGTTTCAAACCACCAGAATGCACTGAAAAGTAGTATTTAACTGTAAAACAGTTGAAAGACAAGTGTATATAGCTTCTCCAGTTCAGGGAAGAGTGTATAAAGTTGTTTCTACATGTGGTGAAGTCCCACAAGTAGAAAAGAAGGCCCATTATATTAAACAGCTAGAAATCAGTAGTCATTCAGAGCAAATACTAATGAATATCACAGAATAGAGAGAGAACAAGTGTAAAAGACATCAAAATGTAAGTCTCTAGTCTAGAAAGGATGTTGTACACTGCAGAAATCCTTGAAATAGAGTTACTTCACATGAAACCAGTGTTTCAAACCATCAGAATGCACTGAAAAGTAGTATTTAACTGTAAAACAGTTGAAAGACAAGTTTATATAGCTTCGCAAGTCCACAGAAGCCTGTATAAAGTTGTTTCTACATGTGGTGAAGTCCCACAAGTAGAGCAGAAGGCCCATTATAGGAAACAGCTAGAAATCAGTAGTAATTCAGAGGAAATAGTAATGAATATCATAGAACTGTGTGAGAACAAGTGTAAAAGACATCAAAATGTAAGTTTCTAGTCTAGAAAGGATGTTATACACTACAGAAATCCTTGAAATAGAGTTACTTCACAAGAAAACAGTGTTTCAACCCACTAGAATTCACTGAAAAGTAGTATTCAACTGTAAAACAGTTGAAAGACAAGTTTATATAGCTTCGCAAGTCCACAGAAGACTGTTTAAGTTGGTTCTACATGTGGTGAAGTCCCACAAGTATACCAGAAGGCCCATTATAGGACACTGCAAGAAAGCATTAGTAATTCAGAGCAAATACTAATGAATATCACAGAATAGTGAGAGAACAAGTGTAAAACACATCAAAATGAAAGTGTGTAGTCTAGAAAGGATGTTGTACACTGCTGAAATCCTTGAAATAGAGTTAGTTCACATGAAACCAGTGTTTCAAACTACCAGAATGCACTGAAAAGTAGTATTCAACTGTAAAACAGTTGGAAGACAAGTTTATATAGCTTTGCAAGTCCACAGAAGACTGTATAAAGTTGTTTCTACATGTGGTGAAGTTCCACAAGTAGAGCAGAAGGCCCATTATAGGAAACAGCTAGAAATCAGTAGTAATTCATAGGAAATACTAATGAATATCATAGAATTGTGTGAGAACAAGTGTAAAAGACATCGAAATGTAAGTTTCTAGTCTAGAAAGGATGTTATACACTACAGAAATCCTTGAAATAGAGTTACTTCACAAGAAAACAGTGTTTCAACCCACTAGAATTCACTGAAAAGTAGTATTCAACCGTAAAACAGTTGAAAGACAAGTGTATATAGCTTCTCCAGTTCAGGGAAGAGTGTATAAAGTTGTTTCTACATGTGGTGAAGTCCCACAAGTAGAAAAGAAGGCCCATTATAGGAAACAGCTAGAAATCAGTAGTCATTCAGAGCAAATACTAATGAATATCACAGAATAGAGAGAGAACAAGTGTAAAAGACATCAAAATGTAAGTCTCTAGTCTAGAAAGGATGTTGTACACTGCAGAAATCCTTGAAATAGAGTTACTTCACATGAAACCAGTGTTTCAAACCACCAGAATGCACTGAAAAGTAGTATTTAACTGTAAAACAGTTGAAAGACAAGTGTATATAGCTTCTCAAGTTCAGGGAAGAGTGTATAAAGTTGTTTCTACATGTGGTGAAGTCCCACAAGTAGAAAAGAAGGCCCATTATATTAAACAGCTAGAAATCAGTAGTCATTCAGAGCAAATACTAATGAATATCACAGAATAGAGAGAGAACAAGTGTAAAAGACATCAAAATGTAAGTCTCTAGTCTAGAAAGGATGTTGTACACTGCAGAAATCCTTGAAATAGAGTTACTTCACATGAAACCAGTGTTTCAAACCATCAGAATGCACTGAAAAGTAGTATTTAACTGTAAAACAGTTGAAAGACAAGTTTATATAGCTTCGCAAGTCCACAGAAGCCTGTATAAAGTTGTTTCTACATGTGGTGAAGTCCCACAAGTAGAGCAGAAGGCCCATTATAGGAAACAGCTAGAAATCAGTAGTAATTCAGAGGAAATAGTAATGAATATCATAGAACTGTGTGAGAACAAGTGTAAAAGACATCAAAATGTAAGTTTCTAGTCTAGAAAGGATGTTATACACTACAGAAATCCTTGAAATAGAGTTACTTCACAAGAAAACAGTGTTTCAACCCACTAGAATTCACTGAAAAGTAGTATTCAACTGTAAAACAGTTGAAAGACAAGTTTATATAGCTTCGCAAGTCCACAGAAGACTGTTTAAGTTGGTTCTACATGTGGTGAAGTCCCACAAGTATACCAGAAGGCCCATTATAGGACACTGCAAGAAAGCATTAGTAATTCAGAGCAAATACTAATGAATATCACAGAATAGTGAGAGAACAAGTGTAAAACACATCAAAATGAAAGTGTGTAGTCTAGAAAGGATGTTGTACACTGCTGAAATCCTTGAAATAGAGTTAGTTCACATGAAACCAGTGTTTCAAACTACCAGAATGCACTGAAAAGTAGTATTCAACTGTAAAACAGTTGGAAGACAAGTTTATATAGCTTCGCAAGTCCACAGAAGACTGTATAAAGTTGTTTCTACATGTGGTGAAGTTCCACAAGTAGAGCAGAAGGCCCATTATAGGAAACAGCTAGAAATCAGTAGTAATTCAGAGAAAATACTAATGAATATCATAGAACTGTGTGAGAACAAGTGTAAAAGACATCAAAATGTAAGTTTCTAGTCTAGAAAGGATGTTATATACTACAGAAATCCTTGAAATAGAGTTACTTCACAAGAAAACAGTGTTTCAACCCACTAGAATTCACTGAAAAGTAGTATTCAACTGTAAAACTGTTGAAAGACAAGTGTATATAGCTTCTCAAGTTCAGGGAAGAGTGTATAAAGTTGTTTCTACATGTGGTGAAGTCCCACAAGTAGAAAAGAAGGCCCATTATAGGAAACAGCTAGAAATCAGTAGTCATTCAGAGCAAATACTAATGAATATCACAGAATAGAGAGAGAACAAGTGTAAAAGACATCAAAATGTAAGTCTCTAGTCTAGAAAGGATGTTGTACACTGCAGAAATCCTTGAAATAGAGTTACTTCACATGAAACCAGTGTTTCAAACCACCAGAATGCACTGAAAAGTAGTATTTAACTGTAAAACAGTTGAAAGACAAGTGTATATAGCTTCTCAAGTTCAGGGAAGAGTGTATAAAGTTGTTTCTACATGTGGTGAAGTCCCACAAGTAGAAAAGAAGGCCCATTATATTAAACAGCTAGAAATCAGTAGTCATTCAGAGCAAATACTAATGAATATCACAGAATAGAGAGAGAACAAGTGTAAAAGACATCAAAATGTAAGTCTCTAGTCTAGAAAGGATGTTGTACACTGCAGAAATCCTTGAAATAGAGTTACTTCACATGAAACCAGTGTTTCAAACCATCAGAATGCACTGAAAAGTAGTATTTAACTGTAAAACAGTTGAAAGACAAGTTTATATAGCTTCGCAAGTCCACAGAAGACTGTATAAAGTTGTTTCTACATGTGGTGAAGTCCCACAAGTAGAGCAGAAGGCCCATTATAGGAAACAGCTAGAAATCAGTAGTAATTCAGAGGAAATAGTAATGAATATCATAGAACTGTGTGAGAACAAGTGTAAAAGACATCAAAATGTAAGTTTCTAGTCTAGAAAGGATGTTATACACTACAGAAATCCTTGAAATAGAGTTACTTCACAAGAAAACAGTGTTTCAACCCACTAGAATTCACTGAAAAGTAGTATTCAACTGTAAAACAGTTGAAAGACAAGTTTATATAGCTTCGCAAGTCCACAGAAGACTGTTTAAGTTGGTTCTACATGTGGTGAAGTCCCACAAGTATACCAGAAGGCCCATTATAGGACACTGCAAGAAAGCATTAGTAATTCAGAGCAAATACTAATGAATATCACAGAATAGTGAGAGAACAAGTGTAAAACACATCAAAATGAAAGTGTGTAGTCTAGAAAGGATGTTGTACACTGCTGAAATCCTTGAAATAGAGTTAGTTCACATGAAACCAGTGTTTCAAACTACCAGAATGCACTGAAAAGTAGTATTCAACTGTAAAACAGTTGGAAGACAAGATTATATAGCTTCGCAAGTCCACAGAAGACTGTATAAAGTTGTTTCTACATGTGGTGAAGTCCCACAAGTAGAGCAGAAGGCGCATTATAGGAAACAGCTAGAAATCAGTAGTAATTCATAGGAAATACTAATGAATATCATAGAATTGTGTGAGAACAAGTGTAAAAGACATCGAAATGTAAGTTTCTAGTCTAGAAAGGATGTTATACACTACAGAAATCCTTGAAATAGAGTTACTTCACAAGAAAACAGTGTTTCAACCCACTAGAATTCACTGAAAAGTAGTATTCAACTGTAAAACAGTTGAAAGACAAGTGTATATAGCTTCTCCAGTTCAGGGAAGAGTGTATAAAGTTGTTTCTACATGTGGTGAAGTCCCACAAGTAGAAAAGAAGGCCCATTATAGGAAACAGCTAGAAATCAGTAGTCATTCAGAGCAAATACTAATGAATATCACAGAATAGAGAGAGAACAAGTGTAAAAGACATCAAAATGTAAGTCTCTAGTCTAGAAAGGATGTTGTACACTGCAGAAATCCTTGAAATAGAGTTACTTCACATGAAACCAGTGTTTCAAACCACCAGAATGCACTGAAAAGTAGTATTTAACTGTAAAACAGTTGAAAGACAAGTGTATATAGCTTCTCCAGTTCAGGGAAGAGTGTATAAAGTTGTTTCTACATGTGGTGAAGTCCCAGAAGTAGAAAAGAAGGCCCATTATATTAAACAGCTAGAAATCAGTAGTCATTCAGAGCAAATACTAATGAATATCACAGAATAGAGAGAGAACAAGTGTAAAAGACATCAAAATGTAAGTCTCTAGTCTAGAAAGGATGTTGTACACTGCAGAAATCCTTGAAATAGAGTTACTTCACATGAAACCAGTGTTTCAAACCATCAGAATGCACTGAAAAGTAGTATTTAACTGTAAAACAGTTGAAAGACAAGTTTATATAGCTTCGCAAGTCCACAGAAGCCTGTATAAAGTTGTTTCTACATATGGTGAAGTCCCACAAGTAGAGCAGAAGGCCCATTATAGGAAACAGCTAGAAATCAGTAGTAATTCAGAGGAAATAGTAATGAATATCATAGAACTGTGTGAGAACAAGTGTAAAAGACATCAAAATGTAAGTTTCTAGTCTAGAAAGGATGTTATACACTACAGAAATCCTTGAAATAGAGTTACTTCACAAGAAAACAGTGTTTCAACCCACTAGAATTCACTGAAAAGTAGTATTCAACTGTAAAACAGTTGAAAGACAAGTGTATATAGCTTCTCCAGTTCAGGGAAGAGTGTATAAAGTTGTTTCTACATGTGGTGAAGTCCCACAAGTAGAAAAAAAGGCCCATTATAGGAAACAGCTAGAAATCAGTAGTCATTCAGAGCAAATACTAATGAATATCACAGAATAGAGAGAGAACAAGTGTAAAAGACATCAAAATGTAAGTCTCTAGTCTAGAAAGGATGTTGTACACTGCAGAAATCCTTGAAATAGAGTTACTTCACATGAAACCAGTGTTTCAAACCATCAGAATGCACTGAAAAGTAGTATTTAACTGTAAAACAGTTGAAAGACAAGTTTATATAGCTTCGCAAGTCCACAGAAGACTGTATAAAGTTGTTTCTACATGTGGTGAAGTCCCACAAGTAGAGCAGAAGGCCCATTATAGGAAACAGCTAGAAATCAGTAGTAATTCAGAGGAAATAGTAATGAATATCATAGAACTGTGTGAGAACAAGTGTAAAAGACATCAAAATGTAAGTTTCTAGTCTAGAAAGGATGTTATACACTACAGAAATCCTTGAAATAGAGTTACTTCACAAGAAAACAGTGTTTCAACCCACTAGAATTCACTGAAAAGTAGTATTCAACTGTAAAACAGTTGAAAGACAAGTTTATATAGCTTCGCAAGTCCACAGAAGACTGTTTAAGTTGGTTCTACATGTGGTGAAGTCCCACAAGTATACCAGAAGGCCCATTATAGGACACTGCAAGAAAGCATTAGTAATTCAGAGCAAATACTAATGAATATCACAGAATAGTGAGAGAACAAGTGTAAGACACATCAAAATGAAAGTGTGTAGTCTAGAAAGGATGTTGTACACTGCTGAAATCCTTGAAATAGAGTTAGTTCACATGAAACCAGTGTTTCAAACTACCAGAATGCACTGAAAAGTAGTATTCAACTGTAAAACAGTTGGAAGACAAGTTTATATAGCTTCGCAAGTCCACAGAAGACTGTATAAAGTTGTTTCTACATGTGGTGAAGTTCCACAAGTAGAGCAGAAGGCCCATTATAGGAAACAGCTAGAAATCAGTAGTAATTCAGAGGAAATACTAATGAATATCATAGAATTGTGTGAGAACAAGTGTAAAAGACATCAAAATGTAAGTTTCTAGTCTAGAAAGGATGTTATATACTACAGAAATCCTTGAAATAGAGTTACTTCACAAGAAAACAGTGTTTCAACCCACTAGAATTCACTGAAAAGTAGTATTCAACTGTAAAACAGTTGAAAGACAAGTTTATATAGCTTCGCAAGTCCACAGAAGACTGTTTAAGTTGGTTCTACATGTGGTGAAGTCCCACAAGTATACCAGAAGGCCCATTATAGGACACTGCAAGAAAGCATTAGTAATTCAGAGCAAATACTAATGAATATCACAGAATAGTGAGAGAACAAGTGTAAAACACATCAAAATGAAAGTGTGTAGTCTAGAAAGGATGTTGTACACTGCTGAAATCCTTGAAATAGAGTTAGTTCACATGAAACCAGTGTTTCAAACTACCAGAATGCACTGAAAAGTAGTATTCAACTGTAAAACAGTTGGAAGACAAGTTTATATAGCTTCGCAAGTCCACAGAAGACTGTATAAAGTTGTTTCTACATGTGGTGAAGTTCCACAAGTAGAGCAGAAGGCCCATTATAGGAAACAGCTAGAAATCAGTAGTAATTCAGAGGAAATACTAATGAATATCATAGAATTGTGTGAGAACAAGTGTAAAAGACATCAAAATGTAAGTTTCTAGTCTAGAAAGGATGTTATATACTACAGAAATCCTTGAAATAGAGTTACTTCACAAGAAAACAGTGTTTCAACCCACTAGAATTCACTGAAAAGTAGTATTCAACTGTAAAACAGTTGAAAGACAAGTTTATATAGCTTCGCAAGTCCACAGAAGACTGTTTAAGTTGGTTCTACATGTGGTGAAGTCCCACAAGTATACCAGAAGGCCCATTATAGGACACTGCAAGAAAGCATTAGTAATTCAGAGCAAATACTAATGAATATCACAGAATAGTGAGAGAACAAGTGTAAAACACATCAAAATGAAAGTGTGTAGTCTAGAAAGGATGTTGTACACTGCTGAAATCCTTGAAATAGAGTTAGTTCACATGAAACCAGTGTTTCAAACTACCAGAATGCACTGAAAAGTAGTATTCAACTGTAAAACAGTTGGAAGACAAGTTTATATAGCTTCGCAAGTCCACAGAAGACTGTATAAAGTTGTTTCTACATGTGGTGAAGTCCCACAAGTAGAGCAGAAGGCGCATTATAGGAAACAGCTAGAAATCAGTAGTAATTCATAGGAAATACTAATGAATATCATAGAATTGTGTGAGAACAAGTGTAAAAGACATCGAAATGTAAGTTTCTAGTCTAGAAAGGATGTTATACACTACAGAAATCCTTGAAATAGAGTTACTTCACAAGAAAACAGTGTTTCAACCCACTAGAATTCACTGAAAAGTAGTATTCAACTGTAAAACAGTTGAAAGACAAGTGTATATAGCTTCTCCAGTTCAGGGAAGAGTGTATAAAGTTGTTTCTACATGTGGTGAAGTCCCACAAGTAGAAAAGAAGGCCCATTATAGGAAACAGCTAGAAATCAGTAGTCATTCAGAGCAAATACTAATGAATATCACAGAATAGAGAGAGAACAAGTGTAAAAGACATCAAAATGTAAGTCTCTAGTCTAGAAAGGATGTTGTACACTGCAGAAATCCTTGAAATAGAGTTACTTCACATGAAACCAGTGTTTCAAACCACCAGAATGCACTGAAAAGTAGTATTTAACTGTAAAACAGTTGAAAGACAAGTGTATATAGCTTCTCCAGTTCAGGGAAGAGTGTATAAAGTTGTTTCTACATGTGGTGAAGTCCCAGAAGTAGAAAAGAAGGCCCATTATATTAAACAGCTAGAAATCAGTAGTCATTCAGAGCAAATACTAATGAATATCACAGAATAGAGAGAGAACAAGTGTAAAAGACATCAAAATGTAAGTCTCTAGTCTAGAAAGGATGTTGTACACTGCAGAAATCCTTGAAATAGAGTTACTTCACATGAAACCAGTGTTTCAAACCATCAGAATGCACTGAAAAGTAGTATTTAACTGTAAAACAGTTGAAAGACAAGTTTATATAGCTTCGCAAGTCCACAGAAGCCTGTATAAAGTTGTTTCTACATATGGTGAAGTCCCACAAGTAGAGCAGAAGGCCCATTATAGGAAACAGCTAGAAATCAGTAGTAATTCAGAGGAAATAGTAATGAATATCATAGAACTGTGTGAGAACAAGTGTAAAAGACATCAAAATGTAAGTTTCTAGTCTAGAAAGGATGTTATACACTACAGAAATCCTTGAAATAGAGTTACTTCACAAGAAAACAGTGTTTCAACCCACTAGAATTCACTGAAAAGTAGTATTCAACTGTAAAACAGTTGAAAGACAAGTGTATATAGCTTCTCCAGTTCAGGGAAGAGTGTATAAAGTTGTTTCTACATGTGGTGAAGTCCCACAAGTAGAAAAAAAGGCCCATTATAGGAAACAGCTAGAAATCAGTAGTCATTCAGAGCAAATACTAATGAATATCACAGAATAGAGAGAGAACAAGTGTAAAAGACATCAAAATGTAAGTCTCTAGTCTAGAAAGGATGTTGTACACTGCAGAAATCCTTGAAATAGAGTTAGTTCACATGAAACCAGTGTTTCAAACCATCAGAATGCAGTGAAAAGTAGTATTTAACTGTAAAACAGTTGAAAGACAAGTTTATATAGCTTCGCAAGTCCACAGAAGACTGTACAAAGTTGTTTCTACATGTGGTGAAGTCCCACAAGTAGAGCAGAAGGCCCATTATAGGAAACAGCTAGAAATCAGTAGTAATTCAGAGGAAATAGTAATGAATATCATAGAACTGTGTGAGAACAAGTGTAAAAGACATCAAAATGTAAGTTTCTAGTCTAGAAAGGATGTTATACACTACAGAAATCCTTGAAATAGAGTTACTTCACAAGAAAACAGTGTTTCAACCCACTAGAATTCACTGAAAAGTAGTATTCAACTGTAAAACAGTTGAAAGACAAGTTTATATAGCTTCGCAAGTCCACAGAAGACTGTTTAAGTTGGTTCTACATGTGGTGAAGTCCCACAAGTATACCAGAAGGCCCATTATAGGACACTGCAAGAAAGCATTAGTAATTCAGAGCAAATACTAATGAATATCACAGAATAGTGAGAGAACAAGTGTAAAACACATCAAAATGAAAGTGTGTAGTCTAGAAAGGATGTTGTACACTGCTGAAATCCTTGAAATAGAGTTAGTTCACATGAAACCAGTGTTTCAAACTACCAGAATGCACTGAAAAGTAGTATTCAACTGTAAAACAGTTGGAAGACAAGTTTATATAGCTTCGCAAGTCCACAGAAGACTGTATAAAGTTGTTTCTACATGTGGTGAAGTTCCACAAGTAGAGCAGAAGGCCCATTATAGGAAACAGCTAGAAATCAGTAGTAATTCAGAGGAAATACTAATGAATATCATAGAATTGTGTGAGAACAAGTGTAAAAGACATCAAAATGTAAGTTTCTAGTCTAGAAAGGATGTTATATACTACAGAAATCCTTGAAATAGAGTTACTTCACAAGAAAACAGTGTTTCAACCCACTAGAATTCACTGAAAAGTAGTATTCAACTGTAAAACAGTTGAAAGACAAGTTTATATAGCTTCGCAAGTCCACAGAAGACTGTTTAAGTTGGTTCTACATGTGGTGAAGTCCCACAAGTATACCAGAAGGCCCATTATAGGACACTGCAAGAAAGCATTAGTAATTCAGAGCAAATACTAATGAATATCACAGAATAGTGAGAGAACAAGTGTAAAACACATCAAAATGAAAGTGTGTAGTCTAGAAAGGATGTTGTACACTGCTGAAATCCTTGAAATAGAGTTAGTTCACATGAAACCAGTGTTTCAAACTACCAGAATGCACTGAAAAGTAGTATTCAACTGTAAAACAGTTGGAAGACAAGTTTATATAGCTTCGCAAGTCCACAGAAGACTGTATAAAGTTGTTTCTACATGTGGTGAAGTCCCACAAGTAGAGCAGAAGGCGCATTATAGGAAACAGCTAGAAATCAGTAGTAATTCATAGGAAATACTAATGAATATCATAGAATTGTGTGAGAACAAGTGTAAAAGACATCGAAATGTAAGTTTCTAGTCTAGAAAGGATGTTATACACTACAGAAATCCTTGAAATAGAGTTACTTCACAAGAAAACAGTGTTTCAACCCACTAGAATTCACTGAAAAGTAGTATTCAACTGTAAAACAGTTGAAAGACAAGTGTATATAGCTTCTCCAGTTCAGGGAAGAGTGTATAAAGTTGTTTCTACATGTGGTGAAGTCCCACAAGTAGAAAAGAAGGCCCATTATAGGAAACAGCTAGAAATCAGTAGTCATTCAGAGCAAATACTAATGAATATCACAGAATAGAGAGAGAACAAGTGTAAAAGACATCAAAATGTAAGTCTCTAGTCTAGAAAGGATGTTGTACACTGCAGAAATCCTTGAAATAGAGTTACTTCACATGAAACCAGTGTTTCAAACCACCAGAATGCACTGAAAAGTAGTATTTAACTGTAAAACAGTTGAAAGACAAGTGTATATAGCTTCTCCAGTTCAGGGAAGAGTGTATAAAGTTGTTTCTACATGTGGTGAAGTCCCAGAAGTAGAAAAGAAGGCCCATTATATTAAACAGCTAGAAATCAGTAGTCATTCAGAGCAAATACTAATGAATATCACAGAATAGAGAGAGAACAAGTGTAAAGGACATCAAAATGTAAGTCTCTAGTCTAGAAAGGATGTTGTACACTGCAGAAATCCTTGAAATAGAGTTACTTCACATGAAACCAGTGTTTCAAACCATCAGAATGCACTGAAAAGTAGTATTTAACTGTAAAACAGTTGAAAGACAAGTTTATATAGCTTCGCAAGTCCACCGAAGCCTGTATAAAGTTGTTTCTACATATGGTGAAGTCCCACAAGTAGAGCAGAAGGCCCATTATAGGAAACAGCTAGAAATCAGTAGTAATTCAGAGGAAATAGTAATGAATATCATAGAACTCTGTGAGAACAAGTGTAAAAGACATCAAAATGTAAGTTTCTAGTCTAGAAAGGATGTTATACACTACAGAAATCCTTGAAATAGAGTTACTTCACAAGAAAACAGTGTTTCAACCCACTAGAATTCACTGAAAAGTAGTATTCAACTGTAAAACAGTTGAAAGACAAGTGTATATAGCTTCTCCAGTTCAGGGAAGAGTGTATAAAGTTGTTTCTACATGTGGTGAAGTCCCACAAGTAGAAAAAAAGGCCCATTATAGGAAACAGCTAGAAATCAGTAGTCATTCAGAGCAAATACTAATGAATATCACAGAATAGAGAGAGAACAAGTGTAAAAGACATCAAAATGTAAGTCTCTAGTCTAGAAAGGATGTTGTACACTGCAGAAATCCTTGAAATAGAGTTAGTTCACATGAAACCAGTGTTTCAAACCATCAGAATGCAGTGAAAAGTAGTATTTAACTGTAAAACAGTTGAAAGACAAGTTTATATAGCTTCGCAAGTCCACAGAAGACTGTACAAAGTTGTTTCTACATGTGGTGAAGTCCCACAAGTAGAGCAGAAGGCCCATTATAGGAAACAGCTAGAAATCAGTAGTAATTCAGAGGAAATAGTAATGAATATCATAGAACTGTGTGAGAACAAGTGTAAAAGACATCAAAATGTAAGTTTCTAGTCTAGACAGGATGTTATACACTACAGAAATCCTTGAAATAGAGTTACTTCACAAGAAAACAGTGTTTCAACCCACTAGAATTCACTGAAAAGTAGTATTCAACTGTAAAACAGTTGAAAGACAAGTTTATATAGCTTCGCAAGTCCACAGAAGACTGTTTAAGTTGGTTCTACATGTGGTGAAGTCCCACAAGTATACCAGAAGGCCCATTATAGGACACTGCAAGAAAGCATTAGTAATTCAGAGCAAATACTAATGAATATCACAGAATAGTGAGAGAACAAGTGTAAAACACATCAAAATGAAAGTGTGTAGTCTAGAAAGGATGTTGTACACTGCTGAAATCCTTGAAATAGAGTTAGTTCACATGAAACCAGTGTTTCAAACTACCAGAATGCACTGAAAAGTAGTATTCAACTGTAAAACAGTTGGAAGACAAGTTTATATAGCTTCGCAAGTCCACAGAAGACTGTATAAAGTTGTTTCTACATGTGGTGAAGTTCCACAAGTAGAGCAGAAGGCCCATTATAGGAAACAGCTAGAAATCAGTAGTAATTCAGAGGAAATACTAATGAATATCATAGAATTGTGTGAGAACAAGTGTAAAAGACATCAAAATGTAAGTTTCTAGTCTAGAAAGGATGTTATATACTACAGAAATCCTTGAAATAGAGTTACTTCACAAGAAAACAGTGTTTCAACCCACTAGAATTCACTGAAAAGTAGTATTCAACTGTAAAACAGTTGAAAGACAAGTTTATATAGCTTCGCAAGTCCACAGAAGACTGTTTAAGTTGGTTCTACATGTGGTGAAGTCCCACAAGTATACCAGAAGGCCCATTATAGGACACTGCAAGAAAGCATTAGTAATTCAGAGCAAATACTAATGAATATCACAGAATAGTGAGAGAACAAGTGTAAAACACATCAAAATGAAAGTGTGTAGTCTAGAAAGGATGTTGTACACTGCTGAAATCCTTGAAATAGAGTTAGTTCACATGAAACCAGTGTTTCAAACTACCAGAATGCACTGAAAAGTAGTATTCAACTGTAAAACAGTTGGAAGACAAGTTTATATAGCTTCGCAAGTCCACAGAAGACTGTATAAAGTTGTTTCTACATGTGGTGAAGTCCCACAAGTAGAGCAGAAGGCGCATTATAGGAAACAGCTAGAAATCAGTAGTAATTCATAGGAAATACTAATGAATATCATAGAATTGTGTGAGAACAAGTGTAAAAGACATCGAAATGTAAGTTTCTAGTCTAGAAAGGATGTTATACACTACAGAAATCCTTGAAATAGAGTTACTTCACAAGAAAACAGTGTTTCAACCCACTAGAATTCACTGAAAAGTAGTATTCAACTGTAAAACAGTTGAAAGACAAGTGTATATAGCTTCTCCAGTTCAGGGAAGAGTGTATAAAGTTGTTTCTACATGTGGTGAAGTCCCACAAGTAGAAAAGAAGGCCCATTATAGGAAACAGCTAGAAATCAGTAGTCATTCAGAGCAAATACTAATGAATATCACAGAATAGAGAGAGAACAAGTGTAAAAGACATCAAAATGTAAGTCTCTAGTCTAGAAAGGATGTTGTACACTGCAGAAATCCTTGAAATAGAGTTACTTCACATGAAACCAGTGTTTCAAACCACCAGAATGCACTGAAAAGTAGTATTTAACTGTAAAACAGTTGAAAGACAAGTGTATATAGCTTCTCCAGTTCAGGGAAGAGTGTATAAAGTTGTTTCTACATGTGGTGAAGTCCCAGAAGTAGAAAAGAAGGCCCATTATATTAAACAGCTAGAAATCAGTAGTCATTCAGAGCAAATACTAATGAATATCACAGAATAGAGAGAGAACAAGTGTAAAAGACATCAAAATGTAAGTCTCTAGTCTAGAAAGGATGTTGTACACTGCAGAAATCCTTGAAATAGAGTTACTTCACATGAAACCAGTGTTTCAAACCATCAGAATGCACTGAAAAGTAGTATTTAACTGTAAAACAGTTGAAAGACAAGTTTATATAGCTTCGCAAGTCCACAGAAGCCTGTATAAAGTTGTTTCTACATGTGGTGAAGTCCCACAAGTAGAGCAGAAGGCCCATTATAGGAAACAGCTAGAAATCAGTAGTAATTCAGAGGAAATAGTAATGAATATCATAGAACTGTGTGAGAACAAGTGTAAAAGACATCAAAATGTAAGTTTCTAGTCTAGAAAGGATGTTATACACTACAGAAATCCTTGAAATAGAGTTACTTCACAAGAAAACAGTGTTTCAACCCACTAGAATTCACTGAAAAGTAGTATTCAACTGTAAAACAGTTGAAAGACAAGTGTATATAGCTTCTCCAGTTCAGGGAAGAGTGTATAAAGTTGTTTCTACATGTGGTGAAGTCCCACAAGTAGAAAAAAAGGCCCATTATAGGAAACAGCTAGAAATCAGTAGTCATTCAGAGCAAATACTAATGAATATCACAGAATAGAGAGAGAACAAGTGTAAAAGACATCAAAATGTAAGTCTCTAGTCTAGAAAGGATGTTGTACACTGCAGAAATCCTTGAAATAGAGTTAGTTCACATGAAACCAGTGTTTCAAACCATCAGAATGCAGTGAAAAGTAGTATTTAACTGTAAAACAGTTGAAAGACAAGTTTATATAGCTTCGCAAGTCCACAGAAGACTGTACAAAGTTGTTTCTACATGTGGTGAAGTCCCACAAGTAGAGCAGAAGGCCCATTATAGGAAACAGCTAGAAATCAGTAGTCATTCAGAGCAAATACTAATGAATATCATAGAACTGTGTGAGAACAAGTGTAAAAGACCTCAAAATGTAAGTTTCTAGTCTAGAAAGGATGTTATACACTACAGAAATCCTTGAAATAGAGTTACTTCACAAGAAAAGAGTGTTTCAACCCACTAGAATTCACTGAAAAGTAGTATTCACCTGTAAAACAGTTGAAAGACAAGTGTATATAGCTACTCCAGTTAAGGGAAGAGTGTATAAAGTTGTTTCTACATGTGGTGAAGTCCCACAAGTAGAAAAGAAGGCCCATTATAGGAAACAACTAGAAATCAGTAGTCATTCAGAGCAAATACTAATGAATATCACAGAATAGAGAGAGAACAAGTGTAAAAGACATCAAAATGTAAGTCTCTAGTCTAGAAAGGATGTTGTACACTGCAGAAATCCTTGAAATAGAGTTACTTCACATGAAACCAGTGTTTCAAACCACCAGAATGCACTGAAAAGTAGTATTTAACTGTAAAACAGTTGAAAGACAAGTGTATATAGCTTCGCAAGTCCACAGAAGACTGTATAAAGTTGTTTCTACATGTGGTGAAGTCCCACAAGTAGAGCAGAAGGCGCATTATAGGAAACAGCTAGAAATCAGTAGTAATTCAGAGGAAATAGTAATGAATATCATAGAATTGTGTGAGAACAAGTGTAAAAGACATCAAAATGTAAGTTTCTAGTCTAGAAAGGATGTTATACACTACAGAAATCCTTGAAATAGAGTTACTTCACAAGAAAACAGTGTTTCAACCCACTAGAATTCACTGAAAAGTAGTATTCAACTGTAAAACAGTTGAAAGACAAGTGTATATAGCTTCTCAAGTTCAGAGAAAAGTGTATAAAGTTGTTTCTACATGTGGTGAAGTCCCACAAGTAGAAAATAAGGCCCATTATAGGAAACAGCTAGAAATCAGTAGTAATTCAGAGAAAATACTAATGAATATCATAGAACTGTGTGAGAACAAGTGTAAAAGACATCAAAATGTAAGTTTCTAGTCTAGAAAGGATGTTATACACTACAGAAATCCTTGAAATAGAGTTACTTCACAAGAAAAGAATGTTTCAACCCACTAGAATTCACTGAAAAGTAGTATTCAACTGTAAAACAGTTGAAAGACAAGTGTATATAGCTTCTCCAGTTCAGGGAAGAGTGTATAAAGATGTTTCTACATGTGGTGAAGTCCCACAAGTAGAAAAGAAGGCCCATTATAGGAAATAGCTAGAAATCAGTAGTCATTCAGAGCAAATACTAATGAATATCACAGAATAGAGAGAGAACAAGTGTAAAAGACATCAAAATGTAAGTCTCTATTCTAGAAAGGATGTTGTACACTGCAGAAATCCTTGAAATAGAGTTACTTCACATGAAACCAGTGTTTCAAACCACCAGAATGCACTGAAAAGTCGTATTTAACTGTAAAACAGTTGAAAGACAAGTGTATATAGCTTCTCAAGTTCAGGGAAGAGTGTATAAAGTTGTTTCTACATGTGGTGAAGTCCCACAAGTAGAAAAGAAGGCCCATTATAGGAAACAGCTAGAAATCAGTAGTAATTCAGAGGAAATAGTAATGAATATCATAGAACTGTGTGAGAACAAGTGTAAAAGACATCAAAATGTAAGTTTCTAGTCTAGAAAGGATGTTATACACTACAGAAATCCTTGAAATAGAGTTACTTCACAAGAAAACAGTGTTTCAATCCACTAGAATTCACTGAAAAGTAGTATTCAACTGTAAAACAGTTGAAAGACAAGTTTATATAGCTTCGCAAGTCCACAGAAGACTGTTTAAGTTGGTTCTACATGTGGTGAAGTCCCACAAGTATACCAGAAGGCCCATTATAGGACACTGCAAGAAAGCATTAGTAATTCAGAGCAAATACTAATGAATATCACAGAATAGTGAGAGAACAAGTGTAAAACACATCAAAATGAAAGTGTGTAGTCTAGAAAGGATGTTGTACACTGCTGAAATCCTTGAAATAGAGTTAGTTCACATGAAACCAGTGTTTCAAACTACCAGAATGCACTGAAAAGTAGTATTCAACTGTAAAACAGTTGAAAGACAAGTTTATATAGCTTCGCAAGTCCACAGAAGACTGTATAAAGTTGTTTCTACATGTGGTGAAGTTCCACAAGTAGAGCAGAAGGCCCATTATAGGAAACAGCTAGAAATCAGTAGTAATTCAGAGAAAATACTAATGAATATCATAGAACTGTGTGAGAACAAGTGTAAAAGACATCAAAATGTAAGTTTCTAGTCTAGAAAGGATGTTATATACTACAGAAATCCTTGAAATAGAGTTACTTCACAAGAAAATAGTGTTTCAACCCACTAGAATTCATTGAAAAGTAGTATTCAACTGTAAAACTGTTGAAAGACAAGTGTATATAGCTTCTCAAGTTCAGGGAAGAGTGTATAAAGTTGTTTCTACATGTGGTGAAGTCCCACAAGTAGAAAAGAAGGCCCATTATATTAAACAGCTAGAAATCAGTAGTAATTCAGAGGAAATAGTAATGAATATCAAATAACTGTGTGAGAACAAGTGTAAAAGACATCAAAATGTAAGTCTCTAGTCTAGAAAGGATGTTGTACACTGCAGAAATCCTTGAAATAGAGTTACTTCACATGAAACCAGTGTTTCAAACCACCAGAATGCACTGAAAAGTAGTATTTAACTGTAAAAAAGTTGAAAGATAAGTGTATATAGCTTCTCAAGTTCAGGGAAGAGTGTATAAAGTTGTTTCTACATGTGGTGAAGTCCCACAATTAGAAAAGAAGGCCCATTATATTAAACAGCTAGAAATCAGTAGTCATTCAGAGCAAATACTAATGAATATCACAGAATAGAGAGAGAACAAGTGTAAAAGACATCAAAATGTAAGTCTCTAGTCTAGAAAGGATGTTGTACACTGCAGAAATCCTTGAAATAGAGTTACTTCACATGAAACCATTGTTTCAAACCATCAGAATGCACTGAAAAGTAGTATTTAACTGTAAAACAGTTGAAAGACAAGTTTATATAGCTTCGCAAGTCCACAGAAGACTGTATAAAGTTGTTTCTACATGTGGTGAAGTCCCACAAGTAGAGCAGAAGGCCCATTATAGGAAACAGCTAGAAATCAGTAGTAATTCAGAGGAAATAGTAATGAATATCAAATAACTGTGTTAGAACAAGTGTAAAAGACATCAAAATGTAAGTTTCTAGTCTAGAAAGGATGTTATACACTACAGAAATCCTTGAAATAGAGTTACTTCACAAGAAAACACTGTTTCAACCCACTAGAATTCACTGAAAAGTAGTATTCAACTGTAAAACAGTTGAAAGACAAGTGTATATAGCTTCTCAAGTTCAGAGAAGAGTGTATAAAGTTGTTTCTACATGTGGTGAAGTCCCACATGTAGAAAAGAAGGCCCATTATGGGAAACAGCTAGAAATCAGTAGTCATTCAGAGCAAATACTAATGAATATCATAGAATTGTGTGAGAACAAGTGTAAAAGACCTCAAAATGTAAGTTTCTAGTCTAGAAAGGATGTTATACACTACAGAAATCCTTGAAATAGAGTTACTTCACAGGAAAACAGTGTTTCAACCCACTAGAATTCACTGAAAAGTAGTGTTCAACTGTAAAACAGTTGAAAGACTAGTGTATATAGCTTCTCAAGTTCAGAGAAGAGTGTATAAAGTTGTTTCTACATGTGGTGAAGTCCCACAAGTAGACCAGAAGGCCCATTATAGGAAACAGCTAGAAATCAGTAGTCATTCACAGCAAATACTAATGAATATCACAGAATAGTGAGAGAACAAGTGTAAAAGACATCAAAATGTAAGTCTGTAGTCTAGAAAGGATGTTGTACACTGCAGAAATCCTTGAAATAGAGTTAGTTCACATGAAACCAGTGTTTCAAACCACCAGAATTCACTGAAAATTAGTATATAACTGTAAAACAGTTGAAAGACCAGTTTATATAGCTTCGCAAGTCCAGAGAAGAGTGAATAAAGTTGTTTCTACATGTGGTGAAGTCCCACAAGTAGACCAGAAGGCCCATTATAGGAAACAGCTAGAAATCACTAGTCATTCAGAGCAAATACTAATGAATATCACAGAATAGTGAGAGAACAAGTGTAAAAGACATCAAAATGTAAGTCTGTAGTCTAGAAAGGATGTTGTACACTGCAGATATCCTTGAAATAGTGTTAGTTCACAAGAAACCAGTATTTGAAACCACCAGAATTCACTAAAAAGTAGTATTTAACTGTAAAACAGTTGAAAGACAAGTGTATATAGCTTCTCAAGTTCAGAGAAGAGTGTATAAAGATGTTTCTACATGTGGTGAAGTCCCACAAGTAGAAAGGAAGGCCCATTATGGGAAACAGCTAGAAATCAGTAGACATTCAGAGCAAATACTAATGAATATCACAGAATAGTGAGAGAACAAGTGTAAAAGACATCAAAATGTAAGTTTCTATTCTAGAGAGGATGTTATACACTACAGAAATCCTTGAAATAGGGTTACTTCACAAGAAAACAGTGTTTCAACCCACTAGAATTCACTGAAAAGTAGTATTCAACTGTAAAACAGTTGAAAGACAAGTGTATATAGCTTCTCCAGTTCAGAGAAGAGTGTATAAAGTTGTTTCTACATGTGGTGAAGTCCCACATGTAGAAAAGAAGGCCCATTATGGGAAACAGCTAGAAATCAGTAGTCATTCAGAGCAAATACTAATGAATATCATAGAATTGTGTGAGAACAAGTGTAAAAGACCTCAAAATGTAAGTTTCTAGTCTAGAAAGGATGTTATACACTACAGAAATCCTTGAAATAGAGTTACTTCACAGGAAAACAGTGTTTCAACCCACTAGAATTCACTGAAAAGTAGTATTCAACTGTAAAACAGTTGAAAGACAAGTGTATATAGCTTCTCAAGTTCAGAGAAGAGTGTATAAAGTTGTTTCTACATGTGGTGAAGTCCCACATGTAGAAAAGAAGGCCCATTATGGGAAACAGCTAGAAATCAGTAGTCATTCAGAGCAAATACTAATGAATATCATAGAATTGTGTGAGAACAAGTGTAAAAGACAACATAATGTAAGTTTCTAGTCTAGAAAGGATGTTGTACAATACAGAAATCCTTGAAATAGAGTTACTTCACAGGAAAACTGTTTCAACCCACTAGAATTCACTGAAAAGTAGTATTCTACTGTAAAACAGTTGAAAGACAAGTGTATATAGCTTCGCAAGTCCAGAGAAGAGTGAATAAAGTTGTTTCTACATGTGGTGAAGTCCCACAAGTAGACCAGAAGGCCCATTATAGGAAACAGCTAGAAATCAGTAGTCATTCAGAGCAAATACTAATGAATATGACAGAATAGTGAGAGAACAAGTGTAAAAGACATCAAAATGTAAGTCTATAGTCTAGAAAGGATGTTGTACACTGCAGAAATCCTTGAAATAGAGTTACTTCACAAGAAAACACTGTTTCAAACCACCAGAATTCACTGAAAAGTAGTATTCTACTGTAAAACAGTTGAAAGACAAGTGTATATAGCTTCTCAAGTTCAGAGAAGAGTGTATAAAGATGTTTCTACATGTGGTGAAGTCCCACAAGTAGAAAGGAAGGCCCATTATGGGAAACAGCTAGAAATCAGTAGACATTCAGAGCAAATACTAATGAATATCACAGAATAGTGAGAGTACAAGTGTAAAAGACATCAAAATGTAAGTTTCTAGTCTAGAGAGGATGTTATACACTACAGAAATCCTTGAAATAGAGTTACTTCACAAGAAAACAGTGTTTCAACCCACTAGAATTCACTGAAAAGTAGTATATAACTGTAAAACAGTTGAAAGACAAGTGTATATAGCTTCTCAAGTTCAGAGAAGAGTGTATAAAGTTGTTTCTACATGTGGTGAAGTCCCACATGTAGAAAAGAAGGCCCATTATGAAAAACAGCTAGAAATCAGTAGACATTCAGAGCAAATACTAATGAATATCATAGAATTGTGTGAGAACAAGTGTAAAAGACATCAAAATGTAAGTTTCTAGTCTAGAAAGGATGTTATATACTACAGAAATCCTTGAAATAGAGTTACTTCACAGGAAAACAGTGTTTCAACCCACTAGAATTCACTGAAAAGTAGTATTCTACTGTAAAACAGTTGAAAGACAAGTGTATATAGCTTCTCAAGTTCAGAGAAGAGTCTATAAAGATGTTTCTACATGTGGTGAAGTCCCACATGTAGAAAAGAAGGCCCATTATGGGAAACAGCTAGAAATCAGTAGTCATTCAGAGCAAATACTAATGAATATCATAGAATTGTGTGAGAACAAGTGTAAAAGACAACATAATGTAAGTTTCTAGTCTAGAAAGGATGTTGTACAATACAGAAATCCTTGAAATAGAGTTACTTCACAGGAAAACTGTTTCAACCCACTAGAATTCACTGAAAAGTAGTATTCTACTGTAAAACAGTTGAAAGACAAGTGTATATAGCTTCGCAAGTCCAGAGAAGAGTGAATAAAGTTGTTTCTACATGTGGTGAAGTCCCACAAGTAGACCAGAAGGCCCATTATAGGAAACAGCTAGAAATCAGTAGTCATTCAGAGCAAATACTAATGAATATGACAGAATAGTGAGAGAACAAGTGTAAAAGACATCAAAATGTAAGTCTATAGTCTAGAAAGGATGTTGTACACTGCAGAAATCCTTGAAATAGAGTTACTTCACAAGAAAACACTGTTTCAAACCACCAGAATTCACTGAAAAGTAGTATTCTACTGTAAAACAGTTGAAAGACAAGTGTATATAGCTTCTCAAGTTCAGAGAAGAGTGTATAAAGATGTTTCTACATGTGGTGAAGTCCCACAAGTAGAAAGGAAGGCCCATTATGGGAAACAGCTAGAAATCAGTAGACATTCAGAGCAAATACTAATGAATATCACAGAATAGTGAGCGTACAAGTGTAAAAGACATCAAAATGTAAGTTTCTAGTCTAGAGAGGATGTTATACACTACAGAAATCCTTGAAATAGAGTTACTTCACAAGAAAACAGTGTTTCAACCCACTAGAATTCACTGAAAAGTAGTATATAACTGTAAAACAGTTGAAAGACAAGTGTATATAGCTTCTCAAGTTCAGAGAAGAGTGTATAAAGTTGTTTCTACATGTGGTGAAGTCCCACATGTAGAAAAGAAGGCCCATTATGAAAAACAGCTAGAAATCAGTAGACATTCAGAGCAAATACTAATGAATATCATAGAATTGTGTGAGAACAAGTGTAAAAGACATCAAAATGTAAGTTTCTAGTCTAGAAAGGATGTTATATACTACAGAAATCCTTGAAATAGAGTTACTTCACAGGAAAACAGTGTTTCAACCCACTAGAATTCACTGAAAAGTAGTATTCTACTGTAAAACAGTTGAAAGACAAGTGTATATAGCTTCTCAAGTTCAGAGAAGAGTCTATAAAGATGTTTCTACATGTGGTGAAGTCCCACATGTAGAAAAGAAGGCCCATTATGGGAAACAGCTAGAAATCAGTAGTCATTCAGAGCAAATACTAATGAATATCATATAATTGTGTGAGAACAAGTGTAAAAGACATCATAATGTAAGTTTCTAGTCTAGAAAGGATGTTGTACACTACAGAAATCCTTGAAATAGAGTTACTTCACAGGAAAACAGTGTTTCAACCCACTAGAATTCACTGAAAAGTAGTATTCAACTGTAAAACAGTTGTAAGACAAGTGTATATAGCTTCTCAAGTTCAGAGAAGAGTGTATAAAGATGTTTCTACATGTGGTGAAGTGCCACAAGTAGAAAGGAAGGCCCATTATGGGAAAAAGCTAGAAATCAGTAGTCATTCAGAGCAAATACTAATGAATATCACAGAATAGTGAGAGAACAAGTGTAAAAGACATCAAAATGTAAGTTTCTAGTCTAGAGAGGATGTTATACATTACAGAAATCCTTGAAATAGAGTTACTTCACAAAAAAACACTGTTTCAACCCACTAGAATTCACTGAAAAGTAGTATTAAACTGTAAAACAGTTGAAAGACAAGTGTATATAGCTTCTCAAGTTCAGAGAAGAGTGTATAAAGTTGTTTCTACATGTGGTGAAGTCCCACATGTAGAAAAGAAGGCCCATTATGGGAAACAGCTAGAAATTAGTAGTCATTCAGAGCAAATACTAATGAATATCATAGAATTGTGTGAGAACAAGTGTAATAGACATCATAATGTATGTTTCTAGTCTAGAAAGGATGTTATACACGACAGAAATCCTTGAAATAGAGTTACTTCACAAGAAAACAGTGTTTCAACCCACTAGAATTCACTGAAAAGTAGTATTCAACTGTAAAACAGTTGAAAGACAAGTGTATATAGCTTCGCAAGTCCAGAGAAGAGTGAATAAAGTTGTTTCTACATGTGGTGAAGTCCCACAAGTAGACCAGAAGGCCCATTATAGGAAACAGGTAGAAATCAGTAGTCATTCAGAGCAAATACTAATGAATATCACAGAATAGTGAGAGAACAAGTGTAAAAGACATCAAAATGTAAGTCTATAGTCTAGAAAGGATGTTGTACACTGCAGAAATCCTTGAAATAGAGTTACTTCACAAGAAAACACTGTTTCAACCCACTAGAATTCACTGAAAAGTAGTATTCAACTGTAAAACAGTTGAAAGACAAGTGTATATAGCTTCTCAAGTTCAGAGAAGAGTGTATAAAGTTGTTTCTACATGTGGTGAAGTCCCACATGTAGAAAAGAAGGCCCATTATGGGAAACAGCTAGAAATCAGTAGTCATTCAGAGCAAATACTAATGAATATCATAGAATTGTGTGAGAACAAGTGTAAAAGACAACATAATGTAAGTTTCTAGTCTAGAAAGGATGTTGTACAATACAGAAATCCTTGAAATAGAGTTACTTCACAGGAAAACTGTTTCAACCCACTAGAATTCACTGAAAAGTAGTATTCTACTGTAAAACAGTTGAAAGACAAGTGTATATAGCTTCGCAAGTCCAGAGAAGAGTGAATAAAGTTGTTTCTACATGTGGTGAAGTCCCACAAGTAGACCAGAAGGCCCATTATAGGAAACAGCTAGAAATCAGTAGTCATTCAGAGCAAATACTAATGAATATGACAGAATAGTGAGAGAACAAGTGTAAAAGACATCAAAATGTAAGTCTATAGTCTAGAAAGGATGTTGTACACTGCAGAAATCCTTGAAATAGAGTTACTTCACAAGAAAACACTGTTTCAAACCACCAGAATTCACTGAAAAGTAGTATTCTACTGTAAAACAGTTGAAAGACAAGTGTATATAGCTTCTCAAGTTCAGAGAAGAGTGTATAAAGATGTTTCTACATGTGGTGAAGTCCCACAAGTAGAAAGGAAGGCCCATTATGGGAAACAGCTAGAAATCAGTAGACATTCAGAGCAAATACTAATGAATATCACAGAATAGTGAGCGTACAAGTGTAAAAGACATCAAAATGTAAGTTTCTAGTCTAGAGAGGATGTTATACACTACAGAAATCCTTGAAATAGAGTTACTTCACAAGAAAACAGTGTTTCAACCCACTAGAATTCACTGAAAAGTAGTATATAACTGTAAAACAGTTGAAAGACAAGTGTATATAGCTTCTCAAGTTCAGAGAAGAGTGTATAAAGTTGTTTCTACATGTGGTGAAGTCCCACATGTAGAAAAGAAGGCCCATTATGAAAAACAGCTAGAAATCAGTAGACATTCAGAGCAAATACTAATGAATATCATAGAATTGTGTGAGAACAAGTGTAAAAGACATCAAAATGTAAGTTTCTAGTCTAGAAAGGATGTTATATACTACAGAAATCCTTGAAATAGAGTTACTTCACAGGAAAACAGTGTTTCAACCCACTAGAATTCACTGAAAAGTAGTATTCTACTGTAAAACAGTTGAAAGACAAGTGTATATAGCTTCTCAAGTTCAGAGAAGAGTCTATAAAGATGTTTCTACATGTGGTGAAGTCCCACATGTAGAAAAGAAGGCCCATTATGGGAAACAGCTAGAAATCAGTAGTCATTCAGAGCAAATACTAATGAATATCATATAATTGTGTGAGAACAAGTGTAAAAGACATCATAATGTAAGTTTCTAGTCTAGAAAGGATGTTGTACACTACAGAAATCCTTGAAATAGAGTTACTTCACAGGAAAACAGTGTTTCAACCCACTAGAATTCACTGAAAAGTAGTATTCAACTGTAAAACAGTTGTAAGACAAGTGTATATAGCTTCTCAAGTTCAGAGAAGAGTGTATAAAGATGTTTCTACATGTGGTGAAGTGCCACAAGTAGAAAGGAAGGCCCATTATGGGAAAAAGCTAGAAATCAGTAGTCATTCAGAGCAAATACTAATGAATATCACAGAATAGTGAGAGAACAAGTGTAAAAGACATCAAAATGTAAGTTTCTAGTCTAGAGAGGATGTTATACATTACAGAAATCCTTGAAATAGAGTTACTTCACAAAAAAACACTGTTTCAACCCACTAGAATTCACTGAAAAGTAGTATTAAACTGTAAAACAGTTGAAAGACAAGTGTATATAGCTTCTCAAGTTCAGAGAAGAGTGTATAAAGTTGTTTCTACATGTGGTGAAGTCCCACATGTAGAAAAGAAGGCCCATTATGGGAAACAGCTAGAAATTAGTAGTCATTCAGAGCAAATACTAATGAATATCATAGAATTGTGTGAGAACAAGTGTAATAGACATCATAATGTAAGTTTCTAGTCTAGAAAGGATGTTATACACGACAGAAATCCTTGAAATAGAGTTACTTCACAAGAAAACAGTGTTTCAACCCACTAGAATTCACTGAAAAGTAGTATTCAACTGTAAAACAGTTGAAAGACAAGTGTATATAGCTTCGCAAGTCCAGAGAAGAGTGAATAAAGTTGTTTCTACATGTGGTGAAGTCCCACAAGTAGACCAGAAGGCCCATTATAGGAAACAGGTAGAAATCAGTAGTCATTCAGAGCAAATACTAATGAATATCACAGAATAGTGAGAGAACAAGTGTAAAAGACATCAAAATGTAAGTCTATAGTCTAGAAAGGATGTTGTACACTGCAGAAATCCTTGAAATAGAGTTACTTCACAAGAAAACACTGTTTCAACCCACTAGAATTCACTGAAAAGTAGTATTCAACTGTAAAACAGTTGAAAGACAAGTGTATATAGCTTCTCAAGTTCAGAGAAGAGTGTATAAAGTTGTTTCTACATGTGGTGAAGTCCCACATGTAGAAAAGAAGGCCCATTATGGGAAACAGCTAGAAATCAGTAGTCTTTCAGAGCAAATACTAATGAATATCATAGAATTGTGTGAGAACAAGTGTAAAAGACCTCAAAATGTAAGTTTCTAGTCTAGAAAGGATGTTATACACTACAGAAATCCTTGAAATAGAGTTATTTCACAGGAAAACAGTGTTTCAACCCACTAGAATTCACTGAAAAGTAGTGTTCAACTGTAAAACAGTTGAAAGACAAGTGTATATAGCTTCTCAAGTTCAGAGAAGAGTGTATAAAGTTGTTTCTACATGTGGTGAAGTCCCACAAGTAGACCAGAAGGCCCATTATAGGAAACAGCTAGAAATCAGTAGTCATTCAGAGCAAATACTAATGAATATCACAGAATAGTGAGAGAACAAGTGTAAAAGACATCAAAATGTAAGTCTGTAGTCTAGAAAGGATGTTGTACACTGCAGAAATCCTTGAAATAGAGTTAGTTCACATGAAACCAGTGTTTCAAACCACCAGAATTCACTGAAAAGTAGTATTTAACTGTAAAACAGTTGAAAGACAAGTTTATATAGCTTCGCAAGTTCAGAGAAGAGTGTATAAAGATGTTTCTACATGTGGTGAAGTCCCACAAGTAGAAAAGAAGGCCCATTATGGGAAACAGCTAGAAATCAGTAGTCATTCAGAGCAAATACTAATGAATATCACAGAATAGTGAGAGAACAAGTGTAAAAGACATTAAAATGTAAGTTTCTAGTCTAGAAAGGATGTTATACACTACAGAAATCCTTGAAATAGAGTTACTTCACAAGAAAACACTGTTTCAACCCACTAGAATTCACTGAAAAGTAGTATTCAACTGTAAAACAGTTGAAATACAAGGGTATATAGCTTCTCAAGTTCAGAGAAGAGTGTATAAAGTTGTTTCTACATGTGGTGAAGTCCCACATGTAGAAAAGAAGGCCCATTATGGGAAACAGCTAGAAATCAGTAGTCATTCAGAGCAAATACTAATGAATATCATAGAATTGTGAGAACAAGTGTAAAAGACATCAAAATGTAAGTTTCTAGTCTAGAAAGGATGTTATACACTACAGAAATCCTTGAAATAGTGTTACTTCACAAGAAAACAGTGTTTCCACCCACTAGAATTCACTGAAAAGTAGTATTAAACTGTAAAACAGTTGAAAGACAAGTGTATATAGCTTCTCAAGTTCAGAGAAGAGGGTATAAAGTTGTTTCTACATGTGGTGAAGTCCCACAAGTAGAAAAGAAGGCCCATTATAGGAAACAGCTAGAAATCAGTAGTCATTCAGAGCAAATACTAATGAATATCACAGAATAGTGAGAGAACAAGTGTAAAAGACATCAAAATGTAAGTCTGTAGTCTAGAAAGGATGTTGTACACTGCAGAAATCCTTGAAATAGAGTTAGTTCACATGAAACCAGTGTTTCAAACCACCAGAATTCACTGAAAAGTAGTATTTAACTGTAAAACAGTTGAAAGACATGTTTATATAGCTTCGCAAGTTCAGAGAAGAGTGTATAAAGATGTTTCTACATGTGGTGAAGTCCCACAAGTAGAAAAGAAGGCCCATTATGGGAAACAGCTAGAAATCAGTAGTCATTCAGAGCAAATACTAATGAATATCACAGAATAGTGAGAGAACAAGTGTAAAAGACATCAAAATGTAAGTTTCTAGTCTAGAAAGGATGTTATACACTACAGAAATCCTTGAAATAGAGTTACTTCACAAGAAAACATTGTTTCAAAAAAAAACCAAAAAGATGAAAAAAAAGATGGCGACCGGCAGGAAGGTAGGGAGAGAGAGAGTGTGAGTGAGGAACCCATAGAGGAGAGTATAGATGTGTGTGGTGTGTGTGTGTGTATGAGATAGGGTCAGTTAGATTCTGCAGGTCTTCCAAGGGGCTCCCGAACAGGGCAGCCCTAGACGGCGGAGCCCCGCGCACAAAACGGACACTTCTCGGCAGCTGGTGTGGACGCAGAGACCACGCCATCTTGAGAAACAGAGCTGCCTGAGACTCGGATCCTGGCTTCTGACACAAACCAGGATCCTGCAGCCACCGGGGACAGAGAACTGCTATCACAGCTTCAGACAAACAAACAACAAGAATCCAGACTTCCCGGCAGATTTCCGTGAGTCAAAGAGCCTATCCCCCTCCTCGCAGGCACGCTGATAGCGCCATATTAACTGATAGACCTGCCCCTCCCCCAAGCTGCTCAGCGCCCACAGGCGCGCGGAATGCGCCATAGTAACTGATAGACGCGCCCTTTGCCCAAGCTGCTCACAGGCGCATGCACAGACAGCGCCATAGTAACTGATAGACCTGCCCCTGGCCCAAGCTGCCTAGCTTTGCGCAGGGACGCGCTCCCTCTTAGGGAACTTGGCGTGCGCTCACGCACGGGACAGAAGCAGCTCCCCGTCGGGGAAATCTGTCAGTGCGCACAGAGGGCTCCCCTTCAGGGAATTTGGGGGAATTTGGCTCGCGGGTCACAGCTCCCCCTTCGGAGATTCTTAAGAGCGTGCACAGAGGGGCTTCCCTTTGGGGAATTTGGCGCGCAGGACGGACTCCACCCCCCTTCTGGGACTTTGGGAGAGTGCACTGAGCCGGCTCACCTTCAGGTTTTTAAGAATGTGCGCTCTAGCCAGTTTGGCTCAGTAGAGAGAGCACACACAGGACGCAGCTCCACTTCAGGGAATTTGGCACGCCGGACACAGCTGCCTGGGATCCCTGACTCACAGCGCATTCACACTAAGAGCCAGCAACCCCAATTGTTGGTGCGTGCACACACAGGGACCCTGATTCTCAACGAGAAACCGCACAAGGCAACAGAGACTTTGATACTCGAGTCTAGGTGCAGACACAGGGAAACTCTGACTCCTGGCACATGCTAAGGATCTCATTCTCGGCACATACCAACAGTGTGGTGCAGACAGGGCCCCTGATTCTAAATGTGCACACGAGACCACACAGAACACTGGGGACACTGATCCTGGGCAAGTCTGGTTCCCACCAACCAAAGACAGCCACACGTCCTAGTGTCAGAGCACTTCAGTGAAACTAGGGTGGAGCGAAGTCCCCACAGCACATGGCCCAGGTCCACGCAAACAGAAGCTTGAGCTTTCTGGTAATAGCCAGAATGGGGAAACGAAATAACTCACAGAGGAAAGAAAATGTGGAGTCGCCAAGAAAGGAAATTAGTGAAAATGAAGCTTGCAACATGACCGAAAAGGAATTCAGAGTAATGGTCATGGAATTTATACATCGGATGGATGAGAAAATCAACAACTTATGCAAGAATCAGGAAGAAATGAAAAGTGATATAGCTACAATCAAAAACACCATGGAAAGTTTCAACAGTAGACTACAAGAAGCAGAGGACCGAATTAGTGAGTTAGAAGATCAGGTACAGAAACAAGCTCAAGCTGAACAGCAATTGGAGAAAAAAATTAAAAAGCAGGAGGAAAGCCTAAGGGAGCTTCGGGACAACATGAAACGAAGTAACATGCGTATAATAGGGCTGCCAGAAGGACAAGAAGAGCAGCAGGGATTAGAAAATCTATTTGAAGAAATAATGACAGAAAACTTCCCGGATATGGGAAAGATAAAAGTTACGCAAGTAAAGAGAGTCCCAAGCAGGATCAACCCCAAAAGACCCACACCAAGACATGTCATAATTTCAATGGCAAATATAAATGATAAAGAGAGAATCCTAAAGGCGGCAAGAGAGAGACAGAGAGTTACCTACAAAGGAACACCCATCAGATTGTCAAATGATTACTCATCAGAAACACAACAAGCTAGAAGTGAATGGAAGGAGGTATACAAAGTGTTGCAAAGCAAAGGACTGAATCCAAGAATACTATATCCAGCAAGACTATCAATCAAAATTGAAGGGGAAATCAGGAGCTTTGCAGACAAAAAAAGCCTCAGGGAGTTTATCACCACCAAACCAGCAATGCTAGAATTGCTAAAGGGAATACTGTAAAAAGAAGAAATAAACAGGTAAGAAGGAATACAGACACAAAAATAGATATGACTGCAAACAAATACCTTTCAATAATAACTTTAAATGTAAACGGACTAAATGCTCCAATCAAAAGACATTGAGTAGCTGAATGGATAAAAAAACACGACCCATATATATGCTGTCTACAAGAGACCCACCTCAGAACAAGAGACTCACACAGATTGAAAGTGAAGGGATGGAAAAATATCTTTCAGGCAAATGGAAATGAAAAAAAAGCTGGGGTAGCAATACTTATATCTGACAAAATAGACCTCAAAGTAAATGCCATAACAAGAGATAAGGAAGGCCACTTCATAATACTAAAGGGAGAAATCCAACAAGAAGAAATAATCCTGGTAAACATATACGCTCCCAATATAGGAGCACCCAAATACATAAAAAAACTCCTGGAGGATATCAAGGGAGAGATTAATAGCAACACAATCATAGTAGGAGACTTTAATACCCCACTATCACCACTGGACAAATCCTCTAAACAAAAAATCAGCAAAGAAACAGCAATCCTAAATGACTCACTAGACCAGATGGAATTAATTGACATCTTCAGAACATTTCACCCCAAAGCCACAGAATATACATTCTTCTCAAGTGCACATGGGTCATTTTCAAAGATAGACCATATGCTGGGTCACAGGCAAAGTCTCTTCAAATTCAAGAAGATAGAAATTATATCAAGCATCTTCTCAGATCACAGTGGCATAAAACTGGAAATCAACTACAATAAATACAATCCAAAGAAATCAAACACATGGAGACTAAACAGCATGCTATTAAACAAGGACTGGGTCACCAGAGAGATCAAGGAAGAAATAAAAAACATCATGGCAACAAATGACAATGAAAACACAACAATCCAAAATCTATGGGACACAGCGAAAGCAGTCTTGAGAGGGAAGTTCATAGCTCTACAGGCCTATTGCAAAAAACAAGAAACAATGGTAATAAAGTACTTAACCCTACAACTCAAAGAGCTAGAAAAAGAGCAGCAAGAAAAGCCCAGTGTAACCAGAAGGAAGGAAATAACAAAGATCAGAGCGGAGATAAATAACATAGAGACCAAAGAAACAATACATAAGATCAACAAAACCAAGAGCTGGTTCTTTGAAAGGATAAACAAGATTGATGAACCTCTAGCCAGGCTCACCAAGAAGCAAAGAGAGAGGACCCAAATAAACAAAATCAGAAATGAAAGAGGTGAAATAACAACAGACCCCGCTGAGATACAAAGGATTGTTACAAAATACTACGAACAACTCTATTCCAACAAACTGGACAACCTGGAGGAAATGGACATATTCCTAGAAAAATATAACCTTCCAAAAATCAATCAAGAAGAATCTAAACAGCTCAATAGGCCAATAACTATGGACGAAATTGAAGCAGTCATCAAAAAGCTTCCGGCAAACAAAAGCCCGGGGCCTGATGGCTTCACAGGAGAGTTTTACCAAACATTCAAGGAAGAACTAAAACCTATCCTCCTCAGACTATTCCAAAAAATTCAAGTGGAAGGAACACTTCCAAGCTCCTTCTATGAAGCCAGCATCACCCTAATACCAAAACCAGATAAAGACAACACAATGAAAGAGAATTACAGACCAATATCCCTCATGAACATAGATGCCAAAATCCTCAACAAAATTCTAGCAAATCGGCTCCAGCAGTACATCAGAAAGATCATACACCATGACCAAGTAGGATTTATCCCAGGAATGCAAGGATGGTACAATATCCGCAAATCAATAAACGTGATACATCACATAAACAAATTGAAAGATAAAAATCACATAGTCATATCAATTGATGCAGAAAAAGCATTTGACAAAATCCAACACCCTTTCTTGATAAAAACTCTCAACAAGGTGGGAATAGATGGCTCATACCTCAACATAATAAAAGCTATATATGATAAACCCACAGCAAACATCATACTCAATGGACAAAAACTAAAAACATTTCCCCTAAGAACAGGAACAAGACAGGGATGCCCACTCTCACCACTCCTGTTTGACATAGTACTGGAAGTATTAGCCATTGCAATTAGACAAGAAGAAGAAATAAAAGGCATCCAAATTGGAAAAGAACAAGTAAAGCTGTCTTTATTTGCAGATGACATGATATTGTACATAAAAAATCCGAAAGACTCCGTCAAAAAACTAATAGACTTAATAAATGAATTCGGCAATGTATCAGGATACAAAATTAACGCCAAGAAATCTATGGCCTTTCTATACACCAATAGTGAACTTACAGAAAGAGAGACTAAAAAGGCAATCCCATTTACCATCGCACCAAAAAAATTAAGATACCTAGGAATAAACTTAACTAAGGAGGTAAAAGACCTATACACGGAAAACTACAGGACACTGAAAAAAGAGATAGAGGAAGACGTAAACAGATGGAAGAACATACCATGTTCATGGATTGGTAGAATCAACATCATTAAAATGTCCATACTACCCAAAGCAATCTATAGATTCAGTGCACTCCCCATTAAAATACCAACGGCATATTTCACAGACCTTGAAAGAACTCTCCAAAAATTCATCTGAATAAAAAAAGACCCCGAATAGCCACAGCAATCCTGAGAAAGAAGAATAAAGTAGGAGGGATCTCAATACCAGATTTCAAGCTGTATTACAAAGCCACTGTTCTCAAAACAGCCTGGTACTGGCACAAGAACAGACATATAGATCAATGGAACAGAATAGAGAATCCAGATATTGACCCAAACCACTATGCTCAATTAATATTTGACAAAGGAGGCATGAACATACAATGGAATAAAGACAGTCTCTTCAATAAATGGTGTTGGGAAAATTGGACAGATACATGCAAAAAAATGAAGCTTGATCACCAACTTACGCCATACACAAAAATAAACTCAAAATGGATACAGGACTTAAAGATAAGACGGGAAACCATAAAAATACTAGAGAAATCCACAGGCAGCAAAATGTCAGACATATGCCAAAAGAAATTCTTCACTGACACTGCCCCTAGGGCAATGGAAGCTAAAGAGAAAATTAACAAATGGGACTACATCAAAATAAAAAGCTTTTTCACAGCAAAAGAAACCATCAACAAAACAACAAGAAGGCCCACTGCATGGGAGAACATATTTGCAAATGGCATCACTGATAAAGGTTTAATCTCCAACATCTACAGGCAGCTTATACAACTTAATAAAAGGAAGATAAATGATCCAATAAAAAAATGGGCAACAGACCTAAATAGAATCTTTTCAAAAGAAGACAGAAGGAAGGCCAAGAGACACATGAAAACATGCTCAACGTCACTAATTATCCGAGAGATGCAAATCAAAACAACAATGCGGTACCATCTCACACCTGTCAGAATGGCTATCATCAACAAATCAACAAACGACAAGTGTTGGCGAGGATGCGGAGAAAAAGGAACCCTCGTGCACTGCTGGTGGGATTGCAGACTGGTGCAGCCACTGTGGAGAACAGTATGGAGTTTCCTCAAAAAACTGAAAGTGGAACTCCCATTTGACCCAGTAATCCCACTCCTGGGAATATATCCGAAGAAACTAGAAACACCAATTAGAAAGGATATATGCACCCCTATGTTCATAGCAGCACAATTCACCATAGCTAAGATTTGGAAACAGCCTAGGTGCCCGTCAGCAGATGACTGGATCAGAAAACTGTGGTACATCTACACAATGGAATACTATGCTGCCATAAAAAAGAAGGAATTCTCATCATTTGCAGCAACCTGGGAGGAATTGGAGAACATTATGTTAAGTGAAATAAGTCAGTCAATGAAAGAAAAATACCACATGATCTCACTCATTTATGGATAATAAAGAACATTATAATCTTGAACAAAAAGATAGATACAGAGACAGTAAAGCATCAAACAGACTGTCAAATTACAAGGGGAAGGTTAGGGAGAGGTGGGGGAGATAAGAAATCAATCAAAGGACTTGTATGCATGCATATAAGCATAACCGATGGATGCAAAACTCTGGGGGGTGGGGGCATATATGGGAGGGGGGTGTGGGGAGGGCAATGGTAAGATATGTACACATATAATACCTTAATAAAAAAATTGGAAAAAAAAAACAGTGTTTCAACCCACTAGAATTCACTGAAAAGTAGTATTCAACTGTAAAACAGTTGAAATACAAGGGTATATAGCTTCTCAAGGTCAGAGAAGAGTGTATAAAGTTGTTTCTACATGTGGTGAAGTCCCACATGTAGAAAAGAAGGCCCATTATGGGAAACAGCTAGAAATCAGTAGTTATTCAGAGCAAATACTAATGAATATCATAGAATAGTGAGAGAACAAGTGTAAAAGACATCAAAATGTAACTTTCTAGTCTAGAAAGGATGTTATACACTACAGAAATCCTTGAAATAGAGTTACTTCACAAGAAATCAGTGTTTCAACCCACTAGAATTCACTGAAAAGTAGTATTCAACTATAAAACAGTTGAAAGACAAGTTTATATAGCTTCGCAAGTCCAGAGAAGAGTGTATAAAGTTGTTTCTACATGTGGTAAAGTCCCACAAGTAGAAAAGAAGGCCCATTATAGGAAACAGCTAAAAATCAGTAGTCATTCAGAGCAAATACTAATGAATATCACAGAATAGTGAGAGAACAAGTGTAAAAGACATCAAATGTAAGTCTCTAGTCTAGAAAGGATGTTGTACACTGCACAAATCCTTTAAATAGAGTTAGTTCACATGAAACCAGTGTTTGAAACCACCAGAGTTCACTGAAAAGTAGTATTCAACTGTAAAACAGTTGAAAGATAAGTGTATATAGCTTCTCAAGTTCAGAGAAGAGTGTGTAAAGTTGTTTCTACATGTGGTAAAGTCCCACAAGTAGACCAGAAGGCCCATTATAGGAAACAGCTAGAAATCAGTAGTCATTCAGAGCAAATACTAATGAATATCACAGAATAGTGAGAGAACAAGTGTAAAAGACATCAAAATGTAATTCTGTAGTCTAGAAAGGATGTTGTACACTGCACAAATCCTTGAAATAGAGTTAGTTCACAGGAAACCAGTATTTGAAACCACCCGAATTCACTGAAAAGTAGTATTCAACTGTAAAACAGTTGAAAGACAAGTGTATATAGCTTCTCAAGTTCAGAGAAGAGTGTATAAAGTTGTTTCTACATGTGGTGAAGTCCCACAAGTAGAAAAGAAGGCCCATTATAGGAAACAGCTAGAAATCAGTAGTCATTCAGAGCAAATACTAATGAATATCACAGAAGAGTGAGAGAACAAGTGTAAAAGACATCAAAATGTAAGTCTCTAGTGTAGAAAGGATGTTGTACACTGCAGAAATCCTTGAAATAGAGTTAGTTCACAAGAAACCAGTGTTTCAACCCACTACAATTCACTGTAAAGTAGTATTCAACTGTAAAACAGTTGAAAGACAAGTTTATATAGCTTCGCAAGTTCAGAGAAGAGTGTATAAAGTTGTTTCTACATGTGGTGAAGTCCTACAGTTAGAACAGAAGGCCCATTATAGGACACAGCTAGAAATCAGTAGGAATTCAGAGCAAATACTAACGAAATTCACAGAATTATGAGAGAACAAGTGGAAAAGAAATCAAAATGTAAGTTTGTAGTCTAGAAAGGATGTTATACACTGCAGAAATCCTTGAAATAGAGGTAGTTCACAAGAAACCAGTGTTTGAAACCACCAGAATTCACTGAAAAGTAGCATTCAACTGTAAAACAGTTGGGAAACAAGTGTATATAGCTTCTCAAGTTTAGAGAACAGTGTATAATATTGTTTGTACTTGTGGAGAAGACCCACAAGTAGAGCAGAAGGCCCATTATAGGACACAGCTAGAAATCAGTACTAATTCAGAGTAAATACTAATGAATATCATAGAATTGTGTGAGAACAAGTGGAAAACATCAAATTGTAAGTGTCTAGCGTAGAAAGGATGTTGTACACTGCAGTAATCCTTGAAATAGAGTTAGTTCACTTGAAACCAGTGTTTGAAACCACCAGAATTCACTGAAAAGTAGCATTGAAGTGTAAAACAGTTGAAAGCAAGTGTATATAGCTTCTCAAGTTCAGAGAAGAGTGTATAAAGTTGTTTGTACATCTGGTGAAGTCCCACAAGTAGAGCAGAAGGCCCATTATAGGACACAGCTAGAAATCAGTAGTAATTCAGAGCAAATACTAATGAATATCACAGAATTGTGAGAGAACAAGTGGAAAAGACATCAAAATGTACGTGTCTAGTGTAGAAAAAATCTTGTACACTGCAGAAATCCAGGAAATAGAGTTAGTTCACATGAAACCAGTGTTTGAAACCACTAGAATTCACTGAAAAGTAGCATTCAACTGTAAAACAGTTGGGAAACAAGTGTATATAGCTTCTCAAGTTTAGAGAAGAGTGTATAATATTGTTTGTACTTGTGGAGAAGACCCACAAGTAGAGCAGAAGGCCCATTATAGGACACAGCTAGAAATCAGTACTAACACAGAGCAAATACTAATGAATATCATAGAATTGTGTGAGAACAAGTGGAAAACATCAAAATGTAAGTGTCTAGTTTAGAAAGGATGTTGTACACTGCAGAAATCCTGGAAATAGAGTTATTTCACATGAAACCAGTGTTTGAAACCACTAGAATTCACTGAAAAGTAGCATTCAACTGTAAAACAGTTGGGAAACAAGTGTATATAGCTTCTAAACTTTAGAGAAGAGTATATAATGTTGTTTGTACTTGTGGAGAAGACCCACGAGTAGAACAGAAAGCCCATTATAGGACACAGCTAGAAATCAGTACTAACACAGAGCAAATAGTAATGAATATCATACAATTGTGTGAGAACAAGTGGAAAATCAGCAAAATGTAAGTGTCCAGTCCAGAAAGTATCTTGTACACTGCAGAAATACTTGAAATAGAGTTAGTTCACATGAAAACAGTGTTTGAAACCACCAGAATTCACTGAAAAGTAATATTCAACTGTAAAACAGTTGAAAGACAAGTGTATTTAGCTTCTCAAGTTCAGAGAAGAGTGCATAAAGTTGTTTGTACATCTGGTGAAGTCCCACAAGTAGAGCAGAAGGCCCATTATAGGACACAGCTAGAAATCAGTAGTAATTTTGAGCAAATACTAATGAATATCATAGAATTGTGTGAGAAGAAGTGGAAAACCATCAAAATGTAAGTCTCTAGTCTAGAAAGGATGTTGTACACTGCAGAAATCCTTGAACTAGAGTTAGTTCACATGAAACCAGTGTTTGAAACCACCAGAATTCACTGAAAAGTAGTATTCAACTGTAAAACAGTTGAAAGACAAGTGTATATAGCTTCTCAAGATCAGAGAAGAGTGTATTAAGATGTTTCTACATGTGGTGAAGTCCCACAAGTAGAGCAAAAGGCTCATTATAGGACACTGCAAGAAAGCAATAGAAATTCAGAGCAAATACTAATGAATATCACAGAATAGTGAGTGAACAAGAGTAAAAGACATCAAAATGTAAGTCTCTAGTCTAGAAGGGATGTTGTACACTGCAGAAATCCTTGAAATAGAGTTAGTTCACAAGAAACCAGTGTTTCAACCCACTACAATTCACTGTAAAGTAGTATTCAACTGTAAAACAGTTGAAAGACAAGTTTATATAGCTTCGCAAGTTCAGAGAAGAGTGTATAAAGTTGTTTCTACATGTGGTGAAGTCCTACAGTTAGAACAGAAGGCCCATTATAGGACACAGCTAGAAATCAGTAGGAATTCAGAGCAAATACTAACGAAATTCACAGAATTATGAGAGAGCAAGTGGAAAAGAAATCAAAATGTAAGTTTGTAGTCTAGAAAGGATGTTATACACTGCAGAAATCCTTGAAATAGAGTTAGTTCACAAGAAACCAGTGTTTGAAACCACCAGAATTCACTGAAAAGTAGCATTCAACTGTAAAACAGTTGGGAAACAAGTGTATATAGCTTCTCAAGTTTAGAGAAGAGTGTATAATATTGTTTTTACTTGTGGAGAAGACCCACAAGTAGAGCAGAAGGCCCATTATAGGACACATCTAGAAATCAGTACTAATTCAGAGTAAATACTAATGAATATCATAGAATTGTGTGAGAACAAGTGGAAAACATCAAAATGTAAGTGTCTAGTCTAGAAAGGATGTTGTACACTGCACAAATCCTTGAAATAGAGTTAGTTCACATGAAAGCAGTGTTTGAAACCACCAGAATTCACTGAAAAGTAGTATTCAAGTGTAAAACAGTTGAAAGCAAATGTATATAGCTTCTCAAGTTCAGAGAAGAGTGTATAAAGTTGTTTGTACATCTGGTGAAGTCCCACAAGTAGCGCAGAAGGCCCATTATAGGACACAGCTAGAAATCAGTAGTAATTCAGAGCAAATACTAATGAATATCACAGAATTGTGAGAGAAAAAGTGGAAAAGACATCAAAATGTACGAGTCTAGTCTAGAAAAAATCTTGTACACTGCAGAAATCCTGGAAATAGAGTTAGTTCACATGAAACCAGTGTTTGAAACCACTAGAATTCACTGAAAAGTAGCATTCAACTGTAAAACTGTTGGGAAACAAGTGTATATAGCTTCTCAAGCTAAGAGAAGAGTGTATAATATTGTTTGTTCTTGTGGAGAAGACCCACAAGTAGAGCAGAAGGCCCATTATAGGACACAGCTAGAAATCAGTACTAACACAGAGCAAATACTAATGAATATCATACAATTGTGTGAGAACAAGTGGAAAATCAGCAAAATGTAAGTGTCCAGTCCAGAAAGTATCTTGTACACTGCAGAAATCCTTGAACTAGAGTTAGCTCACATGAAAACAGTGTTTGAAACCACCAGAATTCACTGAAAAGTAATATTCAACTGTAAAACAGTTGAAAGACAAGTGTATTTAGCTTCTCAAGTTCAGAGAAGAGTGTATAAAGTTGTTTGTACATCTGGTGAAGTCCCACAAGTAGCGCAGAAGGCCCATTATAGGACACAGCTAGAAATCAGTAGTAATTCAGAGCAAATACTAATGAATATCACAGAATTGTGAGAGAAAAAGTGGAAAAGACATCAAAATGTACGAGTCTAGTCTAGAAAAAATCTTGTACACTGCAGAAATCCTGGAAATAGAGTTAGTTCACATGAAACCAGTGTTTGAAACCACTAGAATTCACTGAAAAGTAGCATTCAACTGTAAAACTGTTGGGAAACAAGTGTATATAGCTTCTCAAGTTTAGAGAAGAGTGTATAATATTGTTTGTTCTTGTGGAGAAGACCCACAAGTAGAGCAGAAGGCCCATTATAGGACACAGCTAGAAATCAGTACTAACACAGAGCAAATACTAATGAATATCATACAATTGTGTGAGAACAAGTGGAAAATCAGGAAAATGTAAGTGTCCAGTCCAGAAAGTATCTTGTACACTGCAGAAATCCTTGAACTAGAGTTAGTTCACATGAAAACAGTGTTTGAAACCACCAGAATTCACTGAAAAGTAATATTCAACTGTAAAACAGTTGAAAGACAAGTGTATTTAGCTTCTCAAGTTCAGAGAAGAGTGTATAAAGTTGTTTGTACATCTGGTGAAGTCCCACAAGTAGAGCAGAAGGCCCATTATAGGACACAGCTAGAAATCAGTAGTAATTCAGAGCAAATACTAATGAATATCACAGACTTATGAGAGAACAAGTGGAAAAGAAATCAAAATGTAAGTTTGTAGTCTAGAAAGGATGTTATACACCGCAGAAATCCTTGAAATAGAGTTAATTCACAAGAAACCAGTGTTTCAACCCACTAGAATTCACTGAAAAGTAGTATTCAAGTGTAAAATAGTTGAAAGACAAGTGTATATCGCTTCTCAAGATCAGAGAAGAGTGTATTAAGATGTTTCTACATGTGGTGAAGTCCCACAAGTAGAGCAAAAGGCTCATTATAGGACACTGCAAGAAAGCAATAGAAATTCAGAGCAAATACTAATGAATATCACAGAATAGTGAGAGAACAAGAGTAAAAGACATCAAAATGTAAGTCTCTAGTCTAGAAGGGATGTTGTACACTGCAGAAATCCTTGAAATAGAGTTAGTTCACATGAAAACAGTGTTTGAAACCACCAGAATTCACTGAAAAATAGTATTCAACTGTAAAACAGTTGAAAGACAAGTGTATATAGCTTCTCAAGTTCAGAGAAGAGTGTATGAAGTTGTTTTTACATGTGGTGAAGTCCTACAAGTAGAGCAGAAGGCCAATTATAGGACACAGCTAGAAATCAGTAGTAATTCAGAGCAAATACTAAAGAATATCATAGAATTGTGTGAGAAGAAGTGGAAAACCATCAAAATGTAAGTGTCTCGTCTAGAAAGGATGTTGTACACTGCAGAAATCCTTGAAATAGAGTTAGTTCACATGAAACCAGTGTTTGAAACCACCAGAATTCACTGAAAAGTGGTAATCAACTGTAAAGCAGTTGAAAGACAAGTGTATATAGCTTCCCAAGTTCAGAGAAGAGTGTATAAAGTTGTTTCTACATGTGGTGAAGTTCTACAGGTAGAGCAGAAGGCCCATTATAGGACACAGCTAGAAATCAGTAGTAATTCAGAGTAAATACTAACGAATATCACAGACGTATGAGAGAACAAGTGGAAAAGGCATCAAAATGTAAGTTTTTAGTCTAGAAAGGATGTTATACACTGCAGAAATCCTTGAAATAGAGTTAGTTCACAAGAAACCAGTGTTTCAACCCACTAGATTTCACTGAAAAGTAGTATTCAACTGTAAAACAGTTGAAAGACAAGTGTATATAGCTTCTCAAGTTCAGAGAAGGGTGTATTAAGTTGTTTGTACTTGTGGAGAAGTCCCACAAGTAGAGCAGAAGGTCCATTATAGGACACAGCTAGAAATCAGTAGAAATTCAGAGCAAATACTAATGAATATCACAGAATTGTGAGAGAACATGTGGAAAACCATCAAAATGTAAGTGTCTAGTCTAGAAAGGATGTTGTGCACTGCAGAAATTCTGGAAATAGAGTTATTTCACATGAAACCAGTGTTTGAAACCACCAGAATTCACTGAAAAGTAGCATTCAAGTGTAAAACAGTTGGGAAACAAGATTATATAGCTTCTCAAGTTCAGAGAAGGGTGTATAAAGTTGTTTCTACATGTGGTGAAGTTACACAATTAGAGCAGAAGGCCTATTATAGGACACTGCAAGAAAGCAGTAGTAATTCATAGCAAATACTAATGAATATCACAGAATTGTGAGAGAACAAGTGGAAAAGACATCAAAATGAAAGTGTCTTGTCTAGAAAGGATGGTGTACACTGCAGAAATACTTGCAATAGAGCTAGTGTACATGAAACCAGTGTTTTAAACCACTGGAATTCACTGAAAAGTTCCATTTAACTGTACAAATGTACATAGCTTCTCAAGTTCAGACAAGTGTGCAGAAAGCCAATTGTAAGACATTGTAAGAAAGAATAGGAACTACCTGCAAAATAGCAGTTAATTGAACAGAATAATGAGAGAGCAAGTGGAAACGAGATCACCATGTTAGGATATATTAATGAAAGTGTTTCATTCAATTCGGGAAATCCTTGAATAGAGCAAAGAGCACATTTAAGAAGCTTTGGAAACCACTAAAATTCACTCAAAGTAGCATTAACGTGTAAAACAGTTGATAGACAAGTGTATATAGATTCTCATGTACACAGAAGAGTGTACAAAGTTGTTTTTACATGTCGCGAAGTCCCATAAGTTGAACAAAAGGCCAGTTATAGGACACTGCATAAAACCAGTAGTAATTCAAAGCAAATAATAATGAATATAACAAAATTGTGAGAGAACAAGTGGAAAAGACATCAAAATGTAAGTCTAAAGTTTAGAAAGGATGTTGTGCACTTCAGATCCTTGAAATAGAGAAAGGGCACATTAACCCAGTATTTGAAACCACTGGAATTCACTGAAAAGTAGCATTAAACTGTAAATCATATTTGGGAGACAAGTGTATATTGCTTGTATACTTCATAGGAGAGTGTAGAAAGGTGTTTGTACAATGCAGGTAAGTCTGGTAATTGTTGCAGTAAGACATTGTAAGAAAAAATAGGAACTACCTGCAAAACAGCAGTGAATTGAACAGAATAGTGAGAGAGCATGTGGAAAAGAGATCACCATGTTAGGATACATTAATGAAAGTTTTTCATTCAATGCAGGAAATCCTAGAATAGAGCAAAGAGCACATTTAAGCTGCTTTGGAAACCACTAAAATTCACTCAAAGTAGCATTAAACTGTAAAACAGTTGAGAGACAAGTGCATGTAGCTTCTCAAGTTCATAAAGTTGTTTGTACATGTAGTGAAGTCCGATAAGTATAGCAGAAGGCCAATTATAGGACATGTATAAAACCAGTAGTAATTCAGAGCAAATAATAATGAATATCACAGAATTGTTAGAGAACAAGTGGAAAAGACATCAAAATGTAAGTCTCTAGTCTAGAAAGGATGTTGTACACTGCAGAAATCCTTGAAACACAGCAAATGCACATTTAACCGGTCATTGAAACCAATAGAATTCACTGCAAAGTAGCATTAAACTGGAAAATAGTTGAGAGTCAAGTGTATATAGCTTCTCAATTTCAGAGAAGAGTGTACAAGGTTGTTTGTACATATGGGGAAGTCCCATTATTAGAGCAGAAGGCCAATTATAGGAGACTTCAAGGAACCACTAGTAATTCAGAGCAAATAATAGTGAATAGAACAGTATTGTGAGAATACAAGTGGAAAAGACAACAAAATATAAGTCTATAGTATAGAAAGTTCTTTGTACTCTGCAGAAAACCCTTTAAATAGAACAAAGTGCACATTAAACCAGTCTTTGAAACCACTTGAATTCACTGAAAACTAGCAATAAACTGTAAAACAGTTTGTAGACAAGTGTATATAGCTTCTCAGGTTCACAGAAGAGTGTACAAAGTTGTTTGTACATCTGGGGAAGTCCCATCAGTAGAGCAAAAGGCCAATTATAGGACACTGCAAGAAACCATATGTAATTCAGAGCAAATAATAATGAGTATAACAGAATTGTGAGAGAACAAGTGGAAAAGACATCAAAATGTAAATCTAAAATCTAGAAAGGATGTTGTACACTGCAGAAATCCTTGAAATAGAGCGTATGCACATTAAACCAGTCTTTGACACTACTAGAATTCCCTGAAAAGTAGCATTAAACTGTAAATCATACTTGGGAGACAAGTGTATATTGCTTCTCCACTTCAGAGAATAGTGTAGAAAGGTGTTTGTACAATACAGGTAAGTCTGGTAACTGTAGCAGAAAGCCAATTGTAAGACATTGTAAGAAAACTAGGAACTAACTGCAACATAGCAGTAAGTTGAACAGAATAGTTAGATTATAAAGGGAAAATACATCATAAATTTAGGGTATAGTAATGAAAGTGTTTCGTTCATGCGGGATATCGTTGAAATGGAGCAGTAAGCACATTTAAGCAGCTTTAGAAACTTCTATAATTCACTGAAAAGTAGCATTAAACTGTAAATCATACTTGGGGACAAGTGTATATTGCTTCTCCACTTCACACAAGAGTGTAGAAAGGTGTTTGTATAATGCACGTAAGTCTGGTAACTGTAGCAGTGTGGAATCCTTTATCACGTTCCGCGTGTTTCAGGGTTCCCGTTTAGGTCCGGTTTCTGGAGAAGGCCGCAATCAAAATGAAAAGTAGATAGAAAAGAATCCATTTGGGTAAATGGGGGGGCCAGGCGGGAGCCCACCTCTAGTGGGAGTACTACCCACTGCTCTGGCCTTTGCCATCCCTTCTTTGGGGTTCTGAGATACACCCATATCCTTTAGGCAGGAAATTCCAATAACAGACAATCAGCAAAAATTTACATATGATTAACAGCTGAGAGTTGCTTTAACTAACAATGTCTCAACTAAACAATGAGTGACTAGCTCTGACCATTCAGAGCAATTAAGGTTGACCAAAGCATTCCAGATTCCCTTTTCACATTTAACTTCCAATGTCTCAATGTTCGGTTTCTGGCATCTCCCCCCAATTCCTTCCTTAAAAAATCTTGCATTTACAGACCAGAAATAAACATATAAGAACAAAATATGTTTGAGTCCCAATTTCAATGTCCAAAAGTTTTGAGTCCAAAGTTTCAATGTCCAAAAGTTCTGAGTCCAACGTTTCAATGTCCAAAAGTTCTGAGTCCAAAGTTTTAATGTCCAATGTCCAAAAGTTCTGAGTTCAAAGTTTCAATGTCCAAAAGTTCTGAGTCCAAAGTTTAAATGTCCAAAAGTTCCTAAAGTGTACATGTCAGCAACAATATCTGGATGGTGGACAAACGGTGGTGATGCAGGTCCGACCTCTGTGGTTTGGACCTGGGCAATCTACAGTGTCACACATCTGCTGACTGCTAGTATGGCAAGGCATAGTCAGTGTCTTCCATCTCTGGACTATTTCACCTCTTGTCTTCATGGCTGGAGCATTCCTGTTAATTACTCTGTTGCAGGAATCCACATGGTCTGGGAGTTGTTTTCTGAAAATATACAAACATATTCTCGACCAAAAGTTAATAAAGGAATCTTTTCTATAAATTTTCTTGGGATCCTTTATTTTTTGCCCAAACAATTTTCCTTTGGCTTATTTTGACACCATGTATGTATTTCATGGGTGTCCTGCTGTATGAAAATTAATTTTCAAAGTAAAAAATTTTTTCTAGATGTAATTTACTTACAGGATATTTTTTCTTACGTGGTATTTTTCTACCATCCCTCTTTTTTATTTAATTTTTAGGAGGCTTTTGGAAAATTTTTATAATGCAGTCTTGATAACTTTAAATTTTTGCACAAAAATATGACTGCTTTAGGTTCATTGCATGTTAAGCAATTTTACCATGAAATGAACTACCAATAGAAATTTTGGTTAATACTTTAGGAACAGCTTTTTGTACAATTAATTTTCTTGAATATTCACTTATTTCATTTAGCCAATTTAAATTAATCTGAAAACTTGACTACTATTTTACTGTCAAATTTAATACTCTAACAAAAATCTTAGTTTACACTGTAAATATCAATGAAAAGGATTATTTTGCATCCTTGAGAAAGCCCTGAGTATTCCTGGATTTAGATATAGGGCAGCTGCCATCGGCCAACTCTGTTGCGTGGGTCCCAATCCAAGCTGGGCCAAGTCTCTTTCTGTTATCTGGGTCTCTTCCAGATCTGAGTTGGGCCAAGTCACTGTATGTTACCTGGGTCCCAATCTGAGCTGGCATGGAAAGCGCGAAGCAGCCATGGGGCAGGAGACCTCCCTCAGAAGGGGCGAGTGTTCAAGCCCCTGCAATGTTGGGGGCGTGAGGATCTGTGCCCTACCTCTGTTGACCCCCAAGTTCTCTCCTGATGGCCCCTCTGCGACTGTGCCTGTCTTAGGTTGTTCCTCTCTTGAGGAATCTTACCCATCATTGACTAACCAGCCATCCTCCGGGGCCAAGCAGGGTGATGTGAGGTTCAGTTCTGTATCCTTGGTAGCCTATGCCCCTGTGGCCTCCATGCCCAGCACCTGCCTTGGGATCCCCTCGCCATCTGGTGGGGCCCCAGCATTGATCAAATGTCTTGGGGAACCCCAGGTTTCTTCTCCAGGGAGGGCCCAGCTCATAGCATTGGGCAAGAGACAGATCCATGGTACCAGCCACCATGAGGCTTCAACCTCAGCATGAACTGAAAACTCAGACAACAGCTGTGGGCAATTGGATTGTGAGAAGAGGGTCCTTCTTGGCAAAAAGGGGCAAGAAAGGCCAATATAGAATGCTCAAGTGCCTTCCCAGGGGGCCTTCCACACAGTGGAAGAGATTAAATCCTTTCATGTCCTTATTAAATTGTTGCCAAACATTCAAAAAGTAGATTTTTAAGTTTGTTTGGGATAATTGTACAATATGCTGTTGTAATCATGTAAGGATATTCTTTGCTCTAGGCATAGCAATTCAATTTCAAACTGGCTGTCATTTTCTTTTTGTATAGACAAAGGTCTTAGTTACATTTTCTGCACCTCTCTTTAATTTTACACACAAAGGGGCAGTGGTTTGATTTTGTGTCATACAGAAGGGAAGCTGGGTGGCTACACCTGTGTAATTATACTTCCTTGCCCCACCCATTTTCCTCCTGGATGACCAAGGTGTTTGGTATTATTGGTGACTATATTAATCAGGAGATCAGCCCACGTAAGGGGTCTTACCCATGAAGGGTCAGGAACATAAGTCCAAAACACTTCCACATTTGTCCCAGGTAATATTACCGTACAGCTTATTACTGCTAGCATGGCAAAAAAGACATTCTCAGGTGTCAGGCGTCCGTACTGTCTTCTTTACCATGCCCCAGGTGACCTCCGAGCTGTTTGTTGTCTGGCTCGTCCTCCTCCTACTCCTCATCTTCAGTGGACTGCTTGGAGTCGCTGCTCTCTGTGGCTGAGGTAGTTGATTGTCTGCAGCTGCATGGTGTGACTCCAGCTGCAGTGGTGTGACTCAGGCACAAAGTCCTCATTAGTCTGGCTAGTTTCTCTCTTGGATCCCTGTTGCAGTTTAATATTTCTAGCAGAAATCCACACGGGTTTGGAAAAATTCTCTGGGAGTATACAAGCATACCCTCTGCCAAAGGTTAATAATGGATCAGGTCCCTTCCATAAACCAGATTCGGGATCTTTCCATTTAACTAGACCATTTTCTTTTGTTTTATTCTAGCATCAATGTAGTTCCATAGGTGTCCTTCCTTCATCATCACAAGTGAAAAAATTTAAAGTAATTAAGGCTTGGTGTAGCCTACCCACAGGTGATTTCTCCATCATCCCCCCTTTTTGTTTTTCAAGTTGGGATTTTAGCCGCTGCTGCTGTCGTTCAATAATGGCCTGTCCTTGGGAATTATATGGTATTCCTGTAATATGCTGAATTTTCCACCTTTTACAAAATTCCTGGAATTGACAACTTGTGTAAGCAGGCCTATTATCAGTTTTAATAATTTTTGGAACTCCCATGACGGCAAAAGCAGCTAGGCAATGATTAATAACCTGTTTTGCCATTTCTCCTGTAGATGCAGTAGCCTATAGGACTTTTGAAAAGGTACCTACAGACATGTAATGCCCCAAGGTGTCCAAAGGAATTATAATGCGTTGCATCCATTTGCCAGATATGGTCTCTTAAGAGACCTCTAGGGTTGACTCCTGTGTTAGGCTTTTGAGGTAGATGTAACATGCAAGTTGGACATTCCTTAATAATAGACAGCATTTTGGCAGGCTGATGTAAACACTGATGAGATTCTAAGGCTTCTTTTAATAAAGCAACCAATTGATCAGCCTGTGCATTTCCTTTTTGTTAAAGGACCAGGTAAGACACTATGAGCCCTGATGTGAGTAATATAAAAAGGATATTGTCAATACGCTCATGAGGAGGAACCAAGATGGCGGCAAAGTTAAACAAATGAACTGCACTGCGCACAGCAATTTCAAAAATACAACTAGAGGACAGAGCGTCTGCCACCCAGAACCACAGGAGAGCTGGCTGAATGGTGGATTTACAACTAAGAGGGAAGAGGAAAGAGCAAATGCGGAGGGGATGAGGTGCAGAGGCGTGTGGGTCGGGCTGGTGGCGGGGGAAGGGACGCGCGGCTTTTTTTCCAACCCGAAGGGAGATAAGCTCCCCATCACTCTGAAATCCAGTTTCTGGGGACGCGTGGGAGACCCAGACACCTATGGGGAGAAGCTGGACTCTCGGCCATTGTGTCGGAAAATGAGAGTGACTTTCTTGCAGAGGTGCACCCAGCAATCAGTGTTTACTGTGCTGGAGTGCGGGACACGGGGACTTGGAAACGCGGAAAGGTAGAAAAGGCAGAAGAAGCAGACTTGCAGCCATTGCGGTTTGCCACGCCCTAGCCTAGTGACGCCCTGAGACCCTGCCCCGCCCTGAGACCCGCCCCGTCCTGAGATCCACCCTGCACATTCTACAAACCCGCCCAGGCTCCAAACAGCAGCTTTTGCATATAAATGGCCTGCCCTGTGGTAGCTTAACCAAATAAACAGCAGTTCCAGTCAGACTGCTCCAAAACCACTCAAGCAGGAGGAGAAAAACTGCAGTTTTTGCTGTAACTCCTGCTGAGTGGCCTCAGACAGTAGGCGACCTGCACCCCATTGGAGACCCAGAAACGAGGGCATCTAGTGGTCGGTGTGAGACGACACCAGATTTCAACCACTTGCATAAGGGACACATTAAAGAGGCAGACTCAGTGAGTGCCAAAGCCCTACTGAAACAAGTCCTGGCCCATAAACGTGTCTCCTGCACAGCAATTCTTCCTTTATGGATACAGTGGGTCCACACAGCCAATTGACCTGGAGGACAATTCCTCCCAGTGACACCAACAACAATCAAGACTTAACTACACAAAGGCGGACCAAGATGGAGGCATAGGGCAGACGCCTGATTGTTGCCTACCACAACAATTTTGAAACTACAACGGGAAAACAGAGCAGACACCATCCAGAACCACCGAGGGCTGGCTGAGCAGATGTTCTACAACTAGAATAAAATAGAGGGGTACGCGGGATGATGCTGATGCCGGTGAGCCAAAGATCGCACTTTAAGAACTACGGCTCTGGCGACACAATGGCGGCCTAGAACGTGCTCGGCGCAGTTTCCCCGGCGGTCTCTGTCTGAGGGGACGGCTCCACTCGCTGCCGAGCATGGACAGACAAGCCACTGGGAGACATGGGGTGGGAGACCCCGTGCTTGCTTACCTCCGAGTCCTTCGAGAATCTCTGCGCCCCGGAAGCTGCCAGGTACGCACGCCCGGCGACCAGCCACCGCTGCAGACCCGAGCGCTAATGCAGCGACCCCGGACCAGCCCGCCACCGTACACCGGGTGCTCCGGAGCTTTGCTGAGCCCGCTGCCCAGCGAGTTCCGCGGCAGCCGCCCCGGAGCTTTGAGAAAATGGCTGGAGGAATTGCTGAGAAGGAATTGACCGATGAGAGTTGGGATCGGGAAGACGAGGCCCCGCTGGGTCCTGGATCCAGGAGCGCTCGCCCGGCAACTGGTCGCCGCTGCAGACCCGAGTGCCGCCGCAACGACCTTGGACCAGCCTGCCGCCACACACCGGGCACACCGGAGCTTCGCCGAGCCCACCACCCAACGAATTCCGCGGCAGCCGGCCTGGAGCTTTGAGAAAATGGCCGAAGGAATTGCTGAGAGGGAATTGATCGACAGGAATTGGGATCAAGAAGACGAAGCCCCGCTGGGTCCCGGGTCCGGGTGAGGCCGTGCGCCCCTGGGTCCGGGCAAGGCTGGGACCCGGGTCAGGGTGAGGCTGAGTCCCAGGTCCGGGCGAGGCCACGCGCCCCTGGATCCGGGTGAGGCCGCATGCCCCTGGGTATGGGTGAGGCTGGGTCCGGGTCCGGGCGAGGCTGCGCGCCCCTGGGCCCGGGTGAGGCCACATGCCCCTGGGTCTGGGTGAGGCCTCACGCCCCTGGGTCTGGGTAAGGCTGGGTCCTGGGTCTGGGTGAGGCCACGGCCCTGGGTACAGGTGAGGCTGGATCCCGGGTCCGGGTGAGGCCGCACGCCCCTGGGTCCGGGTGAGGCTGGGTCCCGGTCCTGGGTGAGGCCGTGCGCTCCTGGGTCTGGGTGAGGCTGGGTCCCGGGTCTGGGTGAGGCTGCGCCCCTGGGTCCAGGTGAGGCCACGTGCCCCTGGGTATGGGTGAAGCTGAATCCCGGGTCCGGGTGAGGCTGTGCGCCCCTGGATCCAGGTGAGGCTGGGTTCCGGATCCGGGTGAGGCCGTGCGCCCCTGGATCTGGGTAAGGCTGGGTCCCGGGTCCGGGTGAGGCCGTACGCCCCTGGATCTGGGTGAGGCTGGGTCCCGGGTCCGGGTGAGGCCACATGCCCCCGGGTCCGGGCGAGGCCACGCACCCCTGGGTCCGGGTGAAGCTGGATCCCGGGTCTGGGTGAGGCCATACGCCCCTGAATCTGGGTGAGGCTGGGTCCCGAGGCCAGGTGAGGCCGCCCCCCTGGGTCTGGGAGAGGCCACGCGCCCCTGGTTCTGAGTGAAGCTGGATACCGGGTCCGGGTGAGGCCGGGCGTTCCTGGATCCGGGTAAGGCTGGGTCCCGGGTCCGGGTGAGACTGCACCCCTGGGTCCGGGAGAGGCCACGCGCCCCTGCATCCGGATGAGGCTGGATCCCGGGCCCGGGTGAGACTGTGTGAGGCCACAGATCCCTCACCCGGGTCCGGGTAAGGCCGCGCGCCCCTGGGTCCGGGTGTGGCTGGATCCCGGGACTGGGTGAGGCTGCGCGCAACTGGGTCTGGGTGAGGCCACGCGCCCAGGGCCCCGGTGATGCTGGGCCCCAGGTCCGGGTGAGGCCACGCACCCCTGAGTCTGGGTGAAGCCGTGCCCCTGGGTCCGGGCGAGACCAAACCAGAGGGAGTCAGACCTGTATTACCACCATTTGTCCACCATCCAGAGCTGAAAAGTCAGTGCCGACAGGTACACATAAGGAACTGGTGGACATTGAAATTGGGTCTCAAAAGAACTGTTGGTCCAGAAAGAAACTCACTACAGACTGATTCATTTGCCTGTCAGCATAACTATTATTGCTCGTCTCACATTCGGTTCTTATAAGTATATTTCTAGTAACACATGATCTCACTCATCTAGGGGAAATGATGAACAACATAGACTGATGAACAAGAACAGACCCAGAAACAAGGAGGCATCGATCGGACTGTTGGGCCTCAGAAGGAGGGTAGGGGAAGGTGGGGGTAGGGGGGAGAGATCAACCAAAGGACTTGTGTGCATGCATACGAGCCTAACCAATGGTTAAGGACAACAGGGGGGTGGGGGCAACTGTGGGGAGGGGTGTGGGATGGGAATGGGGGGATGAGGACAAATATGTGACACCTTAATCAATAAAGAAATTTAAAAAAAAAGGATATTGTCTCTGTTGTACAATCTGCTGAACTTGTTTGAATAGTAAAAATAAACTTTGGTCACTAAGCCATTTCAACCGGGCAGTTTCAATTCTATTCACTAAGTTCGCAGCATAAGAGGAATCAGAGACAATATTAAGAGGCTCTTGGAAATCCTGCAATGCAGCTTTAATAGCTTCTAGTTCAATTCTTTGTATAGAAGTATGACTGGTCAGTATGACTAGGTCTGAATTTATAGTATGATAGGCAGCTTTCCCATTTGATGATCCATCAGTAAAAACAGTTAAAGCTCCAGGAATAGGTTCCTGCGTAGTATTTTTTGGTATAATGATGGAGGTATTTATATAAAAATTGTAGTAATTTATCTTTTAATAGGTGACAGCTAAGTTCCCCTGAATATCCTCTTAACCCAATTTGCCAATTTATATCAGTCTGAAATACCATTTCTAATTGCTTCCCAGTGAGGGGGAGGTAGATACACCTGAGGCTCTTCCCCTCTAAGTTGTTTACAATGTTTCCTAATTAGAAATAATAATTGGGCTAATAATTCTACATATGTAACCGCAGTTTTAGAGGATTGATGTCCTAGGTGGACCCATTCAATAATGGCAGGAGAATTTTTATTTTGAAAGATGACTCCAGTGAGACTATTTGCAGTAGGATTAATTTGTCCCAATAAAGGTAATTCGGGCTGTACCAGTGCTACTTGAGCTGAGGAAATTGCCTGCTCAACCCTTAGCAACTCATTCCTAGCTTCATCTGTTAAAGTTCGGGGAGAGGAAAGATTAGAGTCACCTCTAAGTAAACTAAATAAATTTGTCATTTCTCCTGTAGAGATCTTCAGATAAGATCTTAACCAGTTAATGTCCCCTAATAATTTCTGAAAGTCATTTAAAGTTTTAAGACAATCTTTTCTTACCTCCACCTTCGGAGACCTAATGCATTGGCTATCAATTACAATCCCTATGATATTTGAAGGAAACCTCTCTTTATTTCCTTCCAAAATAATTTTCAAGCTATATAGTTTCATTTAAAAATCTTTGCCACATGAAACAATTTCTCTTAAGGTTATGGTGACCACTAGTATGGATTAGATTTAATATTTTAATAACAATCCTCAGTTTATCCTGGAATACCAGTGAAAGAGATTTCAAAATTTTCAAATTTCTCCTTTTTATTAAGCAAGAAATTTATTTTTAAAGCATTCCCATTAGCTAATTTGCATATACAGAGGGATCATGGGAAGCCTTCAGTAACTTCCTTAAAAAACTTATTTAAATTGCTTACAAAGACATTGGCTTATTTAAAGGAAGGGGGTTGGCCTTTGTTATTTCAAGATGGCGGGCAGTAAGCCATGTGGCCATCATGGTGGCTGCTCAATCTGTTCTTTCAAAAGAAAGTCAAAAATCACATTGCAGACAATCACTAGCTGTTTCTGGTCTTTATTAGAATTATTTATAAAATATTGGCTTTTCATTTAGCTGAAAACCTTGATTATAATTTAATAAGCTAAATTTTTTTAAGTAATTAAAGTTGGTATCTTCATTTAAAAAATAAAGCAAATTTACATCTGAATTCACAAGCCGAATATGTTGCCCCACCTCTAGCTTAATTTAAAATGCAGGGGGCTACAGAAAGTTAGGATTCAATTACTTATAAAAACATTGGCTTCTCATGTAACTTAATTTATATGAGACCTTGATTATATTTTTAAAAGTCTAATTTATAAAGTAACTTAAGTAGGTATCTTTAATTAAAAAAGCAAAGAAGTTTATTCAGTAAACTTATTTGATACTTTATTGGTCTGATCCAAAAGTATAAACACTGTCCCACCTCCAGCCGATTCAAAAATGCAGGCTGCTTGAGGCTTTTGTCTTTCTAGAAATTCTACTGCCGTTGAAAATTTTGGCTATATTTAAGAAATATATTGTTTTTGCCCTTCTTACAGGCAAAAACTTCCATAACATTTAATATATATGTATGTAAGTAAAATATATTAATTAATTTTTATTTGATAAAGCTTTCCATGCGATTTTAAGTATCAATTGGTTTAATTGAAAAAATATTTCTTTTAAGAGAGAATAGACTTTTGTAATACATTTCAGGGCCTGTGAAATGTCTTAAAAGCTATTCTCAAAACCTTGAAATACCTTGGAAAGATCAAACATATAATATATATATGTATATATATGATTTAAAGATTATATACTTAAATTATCTTAAAGAATATCAATTAAATTTAAACTGTATCACAGAATTATTCTCTTTTTTAAATCAGACCAAGAAGTAACATATTTTGAATTCCTAATTATTTAAGAGAAAACATTTTATTTTCTCAAAAACACATTTTACTACACTCTAGGCATTTAGCTACCACAATTATGTAAGTTCTTCCAATTCAATCTGAACCTTAAACTTCCAGAGTTTGTAAGTCAAATATTTAGCAGTTCTTTATTAATAACCCTTTATATTTTTAAGAATAAATTTTAAAATCTAATAATTAACGTTAAACCATGTTTTTTCTGCCTGGGTAAACTGAGAAGCAAACTTGTAGGTCCTTAAAAAATGGCTACTGGCAGAAATTGGATTACCTGTTCTTCTGGGGGAAGGGCGTAGTCTACCCCTTCCGCCATTAACGAAGGGTGTAGCTTTAAAAACTTTTTCATTGCAAGGAAAGAGACCTTAAACTTCCAGAGCTTTAAATTTTAGGTAGCAAAATTAAATACTTAGCATTTCTCAAATCAATAATACTTTTACATTTTTAAGGATACATTTCAAATAAAATATACGGCATATTCAATTAATAGATTAACATATCATCTAGACTTCATACTAGGCATACTCAGATCAACATTTCATTATTTTAAATTTCAATACATTTAGATCATTTGAACTTAAAAGTTTTAAATTTCCAGCCAATAGGCCTGGCACAGCTGCTAAATTTTTAAAAGAATTTTTCCTGCTGGGGAAGTCAAGAAACAAACCCATAGCTATTCACATGTAAATTTCAATACATTTCCTTGGGAAACTGCCTGTATTTCTTTCCCGGTTCATCTCCGCCATTTTTAAGGCCAAAACAGTCTCGGGTTTTTATTCTGTACACAGCAAAAGGTCAAGTTCAGCTCAAAACTATGTGCACTCGTTTTTAAACTGGCCCTTTCCCCTTACATGTGCACAGAAATCCTGGATGCATTTATGACTTGAAAAAGTCATTCCCACCCTACTTACAGATCACGACTTTGCAGCTGGCCGTGGGCTTTTGAGTGCGGTGAATTTCCCTCACCTTTTTCCAGTGAATTTCCACACCTTTTCTCGGTGTATTTTTCCTCCTTCCCTCTAGGCAAAAAATATCATCTCCAGAAGCCCTGCGTGGGCACCAGATGTGGAATCCTTTATCACGTCCCGTGTGTTTCAGGGTTCCCGTTCAGGTCCGGTTTCTGGAGAAGGCCGCAATCAAAATGAAAAGTAGATAGAAAAGAATCCATTTGGGTAAATGGGGGGCCAGGCGGGAGCCCACCTCTAGTGGGAGTACTACCCACTGCTCTGGCCTTTGCCATCCCTTCTTTGGGGTTCTGAGATACACCCATATCCTTTAGGCAGGAAATTCCAATAATAGACAATCAGCAAAAATTTACATATGATTAACAGCTGAGAGTTGCTTTAACTAACAATGTCTCAACTAAACAATGAGTGACTACCTCTGACCATTCAGAGCGATTAAGGTTGACCAAATGTCCCAATTTCTCCTTCAGGGACGTAAGCACAGGTGACCAAGGGTGCCTCAGCCAGTCTCTAAACTGACACGTACGACCCAAGGTACTTACTTAATATTGACCGAGCATAAATTACACAGGAGACAGACATGCAATACACGAATCACACACGGTTTATTTACCAGAGTCCTGGTGGTTTCCAGACCTCGGCAGGCCACCCGGGGATCCGCGCCGACAGACACACACACTGGACGTTGGACGTTGCAGCTGCGGCTCGGCGTCTTGTTTGAGGCCTCAGTTTCCGGCTCACTGTTCCGACTCACAGTCCACGGCAGAGCTTGGGCAGATGCAGGAAGGGGGGTGGAGAGTGACCATCTGTGGAGGAGCAGAGCAGGCCTCTCTGATCTTCCTCTGGTGCTTCCTCTTTTTATGTGCCTAGATGGGCGTCTTCAGTGTGTCTTATCAGCGGGTCCCAGGAGCCTTGCATATCTAGTTTTACATATGGGGAGCAGATCACTTTATCTATTTTCTACATACAGGCCACTCAGGGGTGTTTAATCAACCTGTTTACATTACATGAAGGGTTTACCCCAAGGGAATCAATTATTTTTTATTTTATTGGGGATAAGGCATATAATGATTTTAGCAATCTTAACAAATAAACAAAAGAGGAAAATAATAGCCAATGCAAATAATATTTCCTTAATTAAAGTCCATGTAGCTTCAAATGAAGAGAGTCCATGCTGAATCCATGCGATGGGGTTGATGAAATTCCAATCAGGAGTGCAGGGGACGGTCCTCCATAAGGATAGGAGAGTGTCCGCTGTCTTGCAATTACGGTGTAGTTTTTTCAAGTCTTCCAAGGTTGTGATGGTTCCAGCGTTTGGGATGTAGGCTAAGTGATGTAGTTGTTCAGCTTGTGACTTCAAGGTCTTCATAGTATCTTTTACGAGGGGTTCTAAAGAGCTAAGCTTGTTAAAAGATTTATTAAGAGTAGGGGGTGCAGTATAATGTTTTTCTTGCAAGCGTTGGTATAAGGGTAAAGAGGGTGAGAAGTATAGAGAGGTTTTGGTGTCAAAGAATGAATAATATATTTTATTATTAAAGGTGATGTTCATAGCATTAGTGATTAAGTGACAAGAATTAGGGAAGGAGTAGTTCACGTTCTTCCTTATTGTGTGATCATATACAGAGATATTTGTAAAGCAGGCGACAAAGTTGTGTCTGCCTATATTATACATGAGTGGTCTTGGGTCATGTGGAAGAAGTGATACAGGAAATGTATCTAGAGATAGTGGTTGGAATGCAATGAAGATATTTGGAGTGAATTGTATTAGTGAAGATTTTAAGAAGAAATAAGGTTCCACATATAGCATGTCTCCATTAGGCATTGCATATTCATTATTGTTCATGTGTATTGGTATATTCAATGTAGGATATGCCACTAAGTTTTCTCCTCCTACTGCTGTGAGTATTGAAAGTTCACAGTCTGAGTAGGAGCATCCTATAGGTTTTGTAAAGTCAATTGCAGCTATTGCATCATTCCACAATGGGTTCAGTCCTTGTCCCCTGACAATGAGAGACAAAAGGTCTCGTTGGGCTTGTGTTAGGGAATTTTGTATAAGTTGACATTGTTGTCTAAATTGGTATTTTTGGAATCTTTGATTAATGTCCTCTATGTCTTGATGTAATGTGTGCATATAGTGATCCTGTTCCTTAACTATGTCTGATAAGAGCATGACTTGCTGATGGATTTGTGCTGCCAGTTGATAGGCACTGTCAAATGATTTAGAGATGAGTTCTAATGTTTTAGTTTCAAATTCGGTTGTATGGTGGAAGTATTTATTTAAATCATTAGTTAACTGATTAATTTTAACTGAATTTGCTATAGATACAGATGCTGCGATTGATGCCAATGCGAAGGAAGCTGCGTCTAATTGTAAGAGTTTCCTTCCTGAATGTTGTCTAAATTTTTGAGGGAATGGTGCATTTCTAATTGGAATTGGGGGTTCTACGTCTGCACAAGCTTTGACTAATGAGGAGGCTAAAAAATCATCTGGTGAGAAGTATATGGTAGTTCTCTGAATCTGTGGTTGGAAAATTAGTCTACCTGGGTTATTGATTTGTGTAATTACTGATGGGGCCTCAAGAAGTTTAGGTACAGGTTTTGTAATGCCATAAGAATAGACAGGTGAAAAATGTAAGGTTCTTAGGCATGTCGTAGAATTGTAGCAACCTCTTTGTATGATACATGGTTCTAATAGGTTATTATAACATTTATCAGCTATATTAGGTATATAGTAGAAATCAGTGAAGAGTAGAAGAGAATGATTAGTCATGGGTGAATGGTGGTGGAGGAATAATTTCTTCCATCCGCTGCCTAAGTAATGTAGCATATATGATTGAAAACCAGTAGTGAAGGATCCAGCTATACGTTTTGCTTTTGATGGATTAATATAGGCTCCAAAGGTTGTAAACCAAGAAGTATGTTTTAGTCCATAAGAAATATTGTAATGTAAACTAATGAGTGGGTCATATCCTCTGCAAGCAAAATGTGAGTGATTTAGTGGTATAGGGGTAGGTCTTAATGTTGAGTTGGGATAAAGAACTGTATAGGTCGTTTGGTGTTGTTGGCCTGTGGTAAGATTTGAAAGAATGTTTGTAGAGGTGTAGCTAAATGTAAAATTTCTATAGCTTATAATGGGGAATGGTCCATATGAGTATGGGTGGTTTAAAAATGTAGGTTGTCGTGCTTGTTGATCATGTTTAGGAATAATTGCATAGGTGAGCATTTCTGTGACACTTGGGGAGCAATCTAATAGATATGATGTTGTAGAGGAATTAAACATGAATAAAGAAAAAAAAATTTCTGTGTGTAGTTAGAGAAAAACATAGTTACATTTGCTAAGGAATTAGCCTGTTCTAGTATGTATCTTTTAGACTGTAACCAATCTCTTATAGCCATAGTCATTTTTGTGGATAATGTAGAGCAGTTATAGGAGGGCATAATTGGTGGGTTGATTTTACCAATGGCTATGGTATTAGAACAAATGTGGGTTGAATTCATGACAAATTGTTCTCCTTGTGGGATTTCTGTAAAGGTATGTGTAATTATATCTGGGTAGTAAAGGGTGGTATAATTTATATTCCAGAATCCTAGAAATTGCTGTGATCTTAGTTTGTAAGAATTTGGATATAGCATATTGGGGGTTAGTCTTTGTAATAGATTTAGAACAGATTTGGCCAATTTCTTGTTGGGGTCAACACAATATATAGCTGGTTCTAGTTTGGTATAAAACTGAGTAAAGTTTGTCCCAGTGGTATTAATATGAAGGGAATTATTAGATATAGCTGCTGGAAAGCAAATTTGATATATGGTGCCAAACATAGGTGAATTCCAAAGTTTATGCATAGTTTCACCAGAGTCAAAATTGACAGGACGAATGAGGTCTGTCATCATCTGAGGTATGTGTCTAATTGGCCAGTAGTTGTTATCATGAGCTAAATATTCTTCTGGTGTGATGGCATCAGTTAAAGAGGTTATCATTACAGGGCCATATTCAGACTTTGACATGTGACATTTAATGCCTATACAAAAGTTGCCAAATGTTGGAAAATTTGGAAAGCCTGTTAAATAATATTGATAATAAGTTATATCATTTTCTTTTACAATGTGTGTCATGTTATAATATGGTGAGATAGGAAAGCCTTCTGGTAGGGTTGGGTACGTGGTGGGTGGTGAAAAGAATGGTTGTCTGTTAAAATAGGTTGATATGGGTGTTTCTGTTGTGAGTGTAGGTGTGGATGCCTCTGTTGTGTTCATCTCTTCATATTTATCATATTCATCATAATCCTCAAATTCATCTCCTTGTTCTCCTGTATACCAAAAATGCATGAGATGTTCTTGGAATGGAACTACATTAACTAGTGCTCTCTGAATGCAAGAATTATTTTCTATATTTAAATATGGATCTACATTTTGAACTATGTTTATAAATTTGGAATTGAGAGTTATAAGGGTATCAGTAGTTATATGATAAGTTGTTGTGGGAGGATCTCTTGATTGGACATCTATAATGGAAACTGATCTCAGAGTCAGAGAGTCCTGAAACCATTGTTGGGAAATGCATTCTTTCAATTGAGTGTGACCATATGTTCTCATAGAATTTTGTACATAATTCAATGTTTTAAGTTGGCAAAAATCTGGGTGGTAATATGATGGACACATCTTGTATGTGGAGTAATATTGTAAAGAAGTATTGAAAGAAAAATCACCTATAGTTAGTGAAAAGATTGAGTTATTTGCTGTAAGTGTGACTGGGTGGTGGAAAACATAATGTTTGTTTGGTTTAGTTAGTTGTATGGATAATTTATGGGCTATAGCTGGTTTTATGGTATTTAGCTTGCCAGTATTAGTAGTAGTAGTAGGTAAAGCAGTAGCAGGCACTTCAGTAGTAATATCAGCATTAGTAGAAGTACTAAAAGTAGTTGTAGTGCTAGAAGCACTAGAAATAACATCATTAACAAGAATATTAGTAAAGAGTAAAATCAATGTCCAGTGGAAAATTCCTCTGGGCTATCTAGTTCCATCATATGCTCCCATCTTTCTCTGTCTTCAAGTTCTCTCTGAGAGATTGGAGGGATATAGTTCCAAGGTGGTGTCAAATAGTCTGCATTTAAGTCTCCTATACAAATTATGTTGAGTAATTCATTTGGGGTTGTTAATGGTGGAAGTGAGCTTGGGTATCTGTAAGCAGAATAGATTGCTTGTTCTCCTATGGCAATATAGTCTCTAAGTAGAGCAAGGAAATGTACAGCCGTTTCTCCTGGCAAATATTCTATAATAGATTGAATTTCATCCAGTATGTTTAGGATAGATTCGATGACTCCTCCTGAAAATACATGGCAATATATTCCTTGGTATTGGGTATATGGATCATATTGAAATCTAGTGTACCATGCTGGGTTGCAGATATCAGGATAAAATCTGTGGTATCCTGGTCTATGCGTGTATTGATTGGGCAACAAGGGAATAGAAGTTTGTAAATCAGGAATATGCAAAGCTGTAGCTGGTGGTGATGGAAGTTGGGGAAGATCTGGTGAATTTGGGGGTGTGGGATAATGTGGTGGTGGTGTGGGTTGTTGGTCAGGGGACACTATTTGTATTTTGGCTTCTTCCATAAAGTTCTCTAGGTCCGCTTCCCATTGTTCCATGACAGTCCTGCGGGAGCACAGATCGTGTAATTATAGAACTTGGATAGTGGGTTTGATAATTCTTGGATCAGAATTTTTAGGAATGGGGTTTTACTTAGACTACTTATGCTACTAATGTTTATGGTATTATTGGTTGTAATGTGTCTATATCTACACCATGTCAATGACACGGCTGTCCAAGTGGCAATCAATAGTAAAAGGAGCATAAGGGTAATAAAACTGAGGCGTTCTATTTTTGTGCACATTCTGTTCAATATATGATATGAGTGGTAGGAGGAGTGTAAGAGTGATTATGGCTGAGATAAGACAATAAATAATATAATGTTAATTTTAAAATCTTGGTTGTGTGTTTTGGATTTTGGTTTGTTGTAGTTCTCCCTTATCATTTACTGTCCAGTAAAGTGAGGCTCCGCTGTCAGCTATGATTTCCTGTAAGGACAAGCAGTTATCCTTAGAGTTTTTTGTTAAGATTTTGTAAGGAATTTTCCTATTTGTTCTAGGTGGAGGGCTGAATTGGTATTCATTGATATTTTCAATGTGTGGAAGATATAGTTGTTCTAGGGGGGAGGGTCTGTTCTGTCTAGGTCTAGAATTCAATAAAAGGCATGCTTTATTTAAAAGAACTTGTAAAGATGGATATTTATTATCCATCAATAATGTTTGCATTTTATGTTTGAGGAGTCCATTGTGCCTTTCAATTGTTCCTGCTGCTGTTGGGTTGTATGATAAGTGAAAGTTCCAATCTATGTCATATTCTGCTGCCAACTTTTGTACAGATGTGGCAGTAAAGTGTGATCCTTGATCTGATTCTATGATTTGTGGCGGGCCAAAATGCATCATCCAGGTATTTAGGGAGCGTAATGTTGTATTTGCATCTGGATGTGACAATGCTGTGGCAGCAAGGATTCCTGTATTTACATCCACTAATGTGCATGCATATTTTTGTGAATATGGTACTTTTAAAGGTCCAATAAAATCTATCTGTAAGAGTTGGTTGGGTATATATGGTTTATTCATTCTAGGTGGCTGAAGTGTGCGGAACATGTGTGTTCCTTTGCAAACAGTGCATGCATTTATGGTTGATTTAATGTCTCTGATTGGGGCTTTTATGTTTCTTTTTAGAAACCAGTTTATAAGTGCTGATTGTCCTATGTGTCCTAATGTTTGATGTATTTGTGTGATAAATGGTATGGTCAATTTCATTTCTAATTCTGGAGGTTGTATTTTGTATTTTCCATCTTCCTTTTTTAATTTAATTGATGGAATTGGTGGCAAGGAGTAAGAATTGTTATCTTCCTTTTTTAATGCTAATATTATTGCTAAAGATTTAGATTTATCAGTGATAGTGAGGTTATTTCCTGGTGTTAGTCCTTTTGCTAGTTGATCTACTATTTTGTTGTATAGTGTTGTTTTAGAGCTGTCACTAGCATGTGCATTGACATGTGTTACATATATTTTTATCTTTTGTGATAAAATATATATATATTTTCCCCAGTATTCTCTAGACCATAAATCTTTACCATTGATTTGCCAATTAGTTTGTTTCCATTTTCCTGACCATAATATAATGCCATTATATACTGCCCAAGAGTCTGTAAATATATATATTTTATGTTTTTGTGTCCGCACTGCTTCCTGTATAGCCATATATGCGGCTATAAGTTCTGCATGTTGTGCAGAATTGAACTCACCAGACACAGTCAGAGCTTGTTGTGTCGTGGGAATGAAGGCTGCTGCCCTCCAGATGTTGCGGTCACCGGATACGGGGGCTGATCCGTCTGTAAACCAGGCATTTTTAAAGACAGGGGTGTATTTTGGCCCCTGTATACCTATAGGTGTCTCTATAGGTTCAAACTTGTTGGCACAGGTGGGTGGCTCCACCTCAAGTTTGTTTACCTCCTCGGTGAGGAGGGCTGGTTCTCCGGAGCCGCTGATACAACGCGTGTTTATGTACCACTTCCACGCGAGTACCTTTTCTTCAATTTGGTTACCTGCCAACTCTTCCGCTGACATATTTAACCATGCCTTAAGAGGCAGGGTGCTCCTGACTGTTATTGGCTGTTGTCCTGTCAGAGGTTCTGTGTGTAGCAGTGCTGCATATAAAGTCCAAATCAATTTCTCAAAATATGAGTATTTAAAATGAGAGAATGGAAATTTCTTGGACCAGAATCCTACTGCATTAGCTTATGGTCATCTTTCCCTTTTTTATATAGTCCCCAATTACCATGTTCTGATATAAAAGCAATGTCTAGAATTACCTTGTCACCTGATGGTATATTTTGTAGTTAAGAGGTGGATGTAGTGTTTTAATTGTTGGAAAGCTTCTTCCTGTTCTTTATTCCATTGGAAGTTTACTGCTTTTCTAGTTACTTTGTATATAGGTTTTGCTATGTCTGACAGATATAGTATGTGTTATTTCCAAAACATAAATAATCCCATAACTTGTTGTGCTTCCTTTTTTGATGTGGGGCTTTTAAGTGAGTCTAATTTATTGATGACCTTATTTGGTACTGTTCTTCCTGTAGAATCCCAATGTATTCCTAAAAAGGTTACAGTTGTACCTGCAGGCTGTATCTTGTCAGGATTAATTGTCCATCCATGAGATCTAAGTTCCTTAATGAGGCTATTTAGATCTTTTTGTAAGGTGTCTAGATTATTGTTGTAGAGCAAAATGTCATCTATATATTGGATGATTTTTGAATTGTATTGTTTTTGGATCAATATAAGTAGCAAGAATGTTGTGGGCAATGGTGGGAGAATTCTTATATCCTTGGGGCAATCTAGTAAATTGATATTGTTTTCCTTGCCATGCAAAGGTAGTAAATTGCCTGGAAGCTTTATCAATTGGAATTGCAAAGAACATGTCAGATAGATCAATAGCTGCCATAAATTTAGGTGCATCCCCTTGTATTATATTAATCACTTCTGATGCATTTGGCAAGATTCCTTCAACTAAAGGTGAGACTTTATTGAGGTTTCTGTAATCAATGGTAATTCTATATGTTCCATTAGGTTTCTTTACTGGCCACACTGGGCTATTGTAAATGTGTGATCTTCCTAATTCTATAATGTTTTCATCTAGAAGTTTTTGTATGGCTTTAGTAATGTCTTGGTGTCCTCCCTTCAGTGGATATTGAGGAGTAAATGATGCCTGTGTTGGTGTGGGTAGGATCACAGGGGGAATTTCTACTGCTGCTAAATCTGTCATATATTTTGTGATGGATAATGATTTAATATGTGAGTTATATATTATGGGTATAATATCCATTCCTATTAAGTTAGTTACATTAGGAGCTGTGTAAAATGTAGCTTTAATCTGTCTATTTCTGTACAATATTTTACAGTCTATTGGATTTGCCTTAATAATATTTCCCGTGATTCCTTCAATAGAAATTGTGTTTTCACAGGATTTTGTGGGTATATTATCTATGGCCATTAAAGAGATTTGGGATCCAGTGTCTATTAAAAATGTTTTAGGTAAGATTAAATCATCTCGGGGTTTTATATTCAAAGTAACATATGGCCTGTTATCATTTTCCCTATAGAACTCATCTGCTAGAGCAAGAGAGATTAGTTTCTTCTTATGCCCCCTTGGTTGCCCTTCCATTGGGGGCGGGGGCCTTGGTAGTTTCCCTGTTGTCTGAATGGATTATTTCTGGGTTGTTGTTGAAATGGGTTATTCTTAGATTGGTATGTGGGGAAGGGGTTTCTGGATTGGGTTTTATTGAATGAATTTCCAGATTGATTTTTTGTAAATGGGTTTTGTGGGGGTCCCCTTTTAAAGAAAGGGTTATTCACCTTCCAGTAAGGTTTTTGCTGTGCTAGGTATGGCTTTGGTTGTGTCCAATTTCTTCCCTTGTTCTGGAAATTATTATTATTTCTATACATATTCTGGGGTCCCCTTATTTCCTTCCTTTTTTCTGTGAAAAAAAGAGTAATTTTGTGTTCTCTCCTCCTTTGCTACAAAGGTAAATTTTTTATCTGTAATCATGTCCTGATGGAGGGTGATTTTTTCCTTAATCTCATTTGGGGTTCTTGACCCTGCTAATAAATTTTGCATTTGTATTTTATATCCCTCGGGTGCATTTTTAATTAGACATCTTATGATGCCATCCACATTAGTGGCTTCCCAGGGATTATCTCCATGGTATATTCCATTAAGGATAGTTAATTTCCTCAATTGATGTTGGAGCTGGCCTATATTATTCCATGGTTTTGAAAATTGTGATGAGGAGAAATCTATATGGGGAAAAGACTTTTTCCAAGCCTTAGACACCCAGTGCCATATAGACGCCAGTGCCTGTCTTCCTTGCTGTTCTATGTCTTTTAGTAGTTGTTCTCTTAGTTTTGGGTGTTCTATTGCATCAATTACTTGTGATAATTCATCTGCACTGACCATAAGGGTATGGCCTCCCTTCTCATACAGATGTAGCAACCAATCAATGTCTGTCAGTTCTCCCTTTATTAATAGGCCTCTAAGTTCATTCATTTCTTGTGTGGTGAAGGAGGAAAATTCTACTGTCTCTCCTTCACCTTCTGTTCCTTCCTTCCTAACCACCTTTTTTCTTACTATGGCTGGCTTGCTAGAATATTGTCCTATCACCTTTTGTGCTAATCTTTTGCCTTTATCATTATCTTCCTGAAGATTATGAATTGTATGTAGAAGTATTGGGATCACCTCTTCAGGTGAAGCCCTTTGAATTACTGGTATTAATGTGTCAGGGTTATTGGTTACTTTCTCTCCCAATCTGGGAGTGTATCCGACCTTGCATTTCTCCCTGAGGCTGTCCTCTAGGGTGCACCATTTACTTTCAGCCGGTATGTTAGCTAGTCGTTCTTTATTCCTCCTTAGTTTCTGCCAGAAGCTTCTGAGTTTTTCCATTTTAATCTTCCTTCCTATCTTGAAGGCAGTCCGGACAAATTATTATTTTAGGACCTGCTCTTCCAAAGGGATAGATGGCACAAGGGGAAGTTTCCCTCTGGACTTCAGTCAGGTATATATTGCAAAGAAAGAGATAATTGTGAGCCTTTCTTAAGAAATTCAGGATCCTGTTTTGTAATTTATGCTCTGCCATTCATTTATAAAATCTATATTTATATATATATTCCTCTTTCTTTCCTTAATTTGCAGTGAGAGAATTATTCCTTCCAGCCACAATTCCTCCGTCCCGTTTATGCCACGGTTGTGCTGCCTACGTAAACTGTCGGTTGGTATAATCCGCCAACTCGGGTCCCTCCACCGATTTCTCAAGCCTAGTTTCCCCTTTCGCGTGTCCTTCCTCTTGGCTGCCTCCACAGCCCCTTGCTTGCGTAAACGGTCGGCAGATATAACCCGTCTGCACGGCTCTGCTTGGGCAGTTTCTGCACGGCTCCGCTTGGGCAGAGAAACTGCTAGGACCCTCCGGCGTTTGCCTTCGGGAGTCAGCCTCTCCTGGGCGTGCCCTTACGGTGGACGACTTTTAGTTTGAAGCAAGCTCAAGGTTTTTCAGAAGTGACACCGATCGGTTCTCTATGCCTGATTACTTTCGGGTTTGGGTGGACGACATTATTTGCTCTTAGCAGGCTCAGCACTTGACGTCAGATTTGGCTAGAAGCTTCCCCTTTTCTCTCTTATTCAAATTGATCTCCGCTATGCCCGGAGCAATTTAGAAAAATTAATTTAGGAAATTTGGTTTCACTTACCCCCTTAATGTCCAATTTTAATTTAGCAACTGCCGACTACGCCAATTGTCCCAATTTCTCCTTCAGGGACGTAAGCACAGGTGACCAAGGGTGCCTCAGCCAGTCTCTAAACTGACACGTATGACCCAAGGTACTTACTTAATATTGACCGAGCATAAATTACACAGGAGACAGACATGCAATGCACGAATCACACACGGTTTATTTACCAGAGTCCTGGTGGTTTCCAGACCTCGGCAGGCCACCCGGGGATCCGCGCCGACAGACACACACACTGGACGTTGGACGTTGCAGCTGCGGCTCGGCGTCTTGTTTGAGGCCTCAGTTTCCGGCTCACTGTTCCGACTCACAGTCCACGGCAGAGCTCGGGCAGATGCAGGAAGGGGGGTGGAGAGTGACCGTCTGTGGAGGAGCAGAGCAGGCCTCTCTGATCTTCCTCTGGTGCTTCCTCTTTTTATGTGCCTAGATGGGCGTCTTCAGTGTGTCTTATCAGCGGGTCCCAGGAGCCTTGCATATCTAGTTTTACATATGGGGAGCAGATCACTTTATCTATTTTCTACATACAGGTCACTCAGGAGTGGTTAATCAACCTGTTTACATTACATTCAATACTTTTTAACATCATACTTTAATATCACACTGTAATTCCACACTTTGATACTTATTCTATATTATTCTTATCACTATTACTATAACACCAAAGCATTCCAGATTCCCTTTTCACATTTAACTTCCAATGTCTCAATGTTCTGTTTCCAGCAAGCAGAAAGCCAATTGAAAGACATTGTAAGAAAGACTAGAAACTAAGAGCAAAATAGCAGTAAATTGAACAGAATAGTGAGAGAGCAGGTGGAAAAGAGATCACCATGTTAGGATACAGTAAGGAAAGTGTTTCATTCAATCCGGGAAATCCTGTAATAGAGCAGAGAGCACATTTAAGCAGCTTTGGAAACCACGAGAATTCACTCAAAGTAGCATTAAACTGTAAAACAGTTGAGAGAAAGTGCATATAGCTTCTCAAGTTCAGAGAAGAGTGTATAAAGTTGTTTGTACATGTGGTGAAGTCCCATAATAGAGCAGAAGGTCAATTTAAGGACACTGCAAGAAACCAGTAGTAATTCAGAGCAATTAATAATGAATATAAAAGAATTGTGAGAGAATAAGTGGAAAAGACATCAAAATGTAAGTCTATAGTCTAGAAAGGATGTTGTACACTGCAGAAATCCTTGAAATAGAGCAAGTGCACATTAAACCAGTCTTTGAAACCAATAGAATTCACTGCAAAGTAGCATTCAACTGTACAACAGTTGAGAGACAAGTGTATATAGCTTCTCAAGTTCAGAGAATGTTGTGGGGTCGAACCCTGGAGTCAAAAATAAGACCACCGGAGGCTGCTAATTGATTAAAAAAGCAGGCAAGGATTTATTGAAAACTGGCCAGGACGGCCGCGAGGACACCACACGCAGGTGGCCACCCTCACGACCGCGCTGTCCCAGGTGTAGGCAGTCATTTTAAAGGTCTAAACCACAAGAATTTTCCTTTTTCTAAATGCTAAATTCTAAATTCTAGACATTGGAATGCAGACTTATCTTGTGAAAGCAAATTGTACAAAAGCAGGACTGAGCAGGGTTAATAATCTCTAAAGGTAGTCAACTCCTAGAGCCACTGAGTCAGTGGGAATCAATCTTCTGTGGTTCTGGTCCACAGGCACAGGAAAATAACCTTTGTGAGTTTCCAGGTCTCAATCTGGAGCTGAGGTAACTACCCTATTGTTTAAGCAAGTAAGTGAGTGCAGAAGCCAGAATACCAGGGTTAAAATTTAAACAGCAGTTTTTACCTAAGTATGGTTGCTACCATATTTCATTCCCCACTGGTTTTATGTGCATGAGTCAAATCATGGTCTCATTTTACTTGTTTTAAGGGCATTCTCTGTTCTGTTCCTGTTCTCCCGTCCCCTAGCACATCTAGACTTAGTTAGCCCTGGACTTTTTCACTGGCTAGCAAAAATGTTCTTACAGTTACCAAGGCCCCTAGTACCACAGTCCCCATCAGTACTGTCCACACTGAAGTCCAGTTCCCCTCCTGCAGACGTCAAATCTCCTCCTGGCCTGCGTGGAGCCCAGGCTAGGGATCTCACGGGTGAGGCCGCTGGTTGCCAGGATCCAGGCCGTTTCCTGGTGCAGGAGCTGGAATTGGTGTAGCCAGGTCTGGATGCTATCTACTTCAACAGCCGTGGGTGTGCTCAGGATAACAGTGTAGCGTCCCTTTCAGGTTAGGGTGAGTCCTTGGGCAGTGAACTTTACCCACACCGAGTCTTCGGGCTGGAAGGGATGTACAGGGTCCGCGGTGGGCACTGGCAGTGCATCTCGAACAAGCTTATGGGTGGCTCTCTGGGTATACTGCAGAGCCTGTAAGGACTTGAGCAAGGAATGGTTATGAATTCCAGCTTTCATTTTCTCCCTGACCCTGGGAAGGATGAGGGGAGGTCTACTATACATGATCTCAAAAAAAAAGGGGGGGGGAACCCCTCCCGGTAGGGGGTACACCTGGCCCATAAGAGGGCGAAGGGCAGGAGGTTGGTCCAGTTTTCACCGGTTTCTAGGACAAATTTAGTTAAACTCCTTTTTAGAGTCCTGCTCATGCCTGTCCTAAGGCTTGAGCTATACTTTGAGATACCTTGGCTATAAAGGCAGGCTGTTATCTGATCCTATGACTACTGGCAGCCTGAATTTAGGTATAATCTCCTGGAGTAATATCTTGACTATTATAGAGGCAGTTTCTGTCCTAGTGGGGTATGCTTTAACCCAACCCAAGAAGGTGTCTATGAGAACTAGCAGGTATTTGTACCCTGACGCTAGTGGCTTAATCTCTGTGAAATCCACCTCCTAATGCTCTCCTAGGGAATTTCCCTGGGGCCCAAATTCCCAGGGGGACCCTCTTACCTTGCTTAGCATTTACCTGTGTACAACAGACAGTACTTCTAGTGATTATGCTTTTAATTACCTTATCTAAGCTTGGTAGTACCTGCTTTGAAGAAGTTCAGAAGTCTTGGTGATGCCTAGGTGGGTAGCCTGTGTAACTGGGCAACTCACGTCCGACCTAGAGCCTCTGGGACCAACAGTCTGTCATCTGGTAGGATCCACCAACCATCTGGTCCTTTGATGGCTTGCTTCTGTTCTGCCAATTCCTCCTCTTATTTGGTGTAAGAGGGGGTCTGCGTAGGTCCAGGTCCGGCAGGGTTACTAAAACTTGTTGCCCCGACCCGCGGGTAAAGTCAACGCGGACCCTAGAGGGGGAGTGGGAATGAAAGGACAAGAGGCACAAGAGACGGAGACATGACAGGCTTTCTGATCAAGTCTCGTTTATTGCAAGGTATACGGGGATAGATATAGTCAGGGAGAGTGGAGGAATTCCTCTAATGATGTCAGCGGGAAGGTAGTTAGGCCGTAAATATCAAGAATAGGTTATCTCAACAGAGAGGTCTTGTTGTGCCCCAGCCGCCAGAATGTCTGCCGCCAAGGTGCCTAAGTAATAACTGTCAAGAGCCCCCTGTTGTGCAAACAATGTTATCTTTGGTCATCCAAATGCAGTTCTGGGAGCACAGTTTCCCACAGGTTACCCTTTTTTATATTATATTGGCCAGGGAACGCTCCTTGAGGGGGCTGTGCCTGTCTTAGGTCAGGAGATCACATATACCCGGCCTACACACCTTACCCGTCATGGGCTGACTGGGCAGCTTTTGGCCCAGCGCCTGTCTTAGGTGGTGTGGAGGTCCCGTTTCAAATTTTGGGTATACTCTCCAGTTGCCCGTCTTTGGCTATCCAGCCCAGCTCACCAAGGGTAGGAAAGAGGAACGTTTACCTTCAGACAGCGTCTGAGTAAGTTCCCATATACGCGTCCCTGTCGGCCATTTCAAGTTTGTGGTAATGGACCTGTAAGGGTTTCATTTGGATGGCTTCTATTTGTTGCTTAAGAAATGCCATGAGTTTGTTGAATAAGAAAGGACCTAGTGATAGTAGGATCAACAGGCCGAGCAGGGGTCCTAATAAGGGAAGGAGATAGGGGAGGAATCCATTCAGCCCACTCCAAAGAGGGTTTTTGAACAGCTCCTTTCGCCTTTTCACCAGGTCTTCTTGTAATTTCTTTATCTTGTCTCGGACGATTCCGGATTTGTTGGCATAGAAGCTACAGCGTTCCTGTAGGGCTAAGCATATCCCTCCCTGTTCTGCTGTAAGTCTAACCCCCTTCTGTTTTGTAGGACAACCTCAGCCAGTGAATCAATCTGGTCCTGGAGATCATTAATGGTACCAGAGAGAGCTTGGACATCGTCGATCAATTGGTTAGATAATTTTGTATAGGAATGTATTGCTACCCCTAGACCTGCTGTGCCAGAAGCCATAGCTCCAGAGACCCCTAGACCTACAAGTAAGGGGATGAGCTGGATAGCTCGCTTACTGCGTCCAGCAATGTAGTCAAGGCTGGGTAGGGGAATAGGATCGTCCCGGAATAATATCAATATCGGGGAGAACAATGGCCTGTACGTATAGTCCCGTCCAGTTTGTAGGTAGGGCCGTGAAGGCCATGTTTCCTCCACACACAAACACTTGCCCGGGAGCGGGACAGAGAGATGAGGTATAGTTGACAATAGAGGAGCAATTTGTAAAGGTAGTGAATCCTACGTCTAAATCATAGTTATCATTTTGGGGGTGGCTTTGTAAGCACAGGGATGTATTAAATCCTATAGGTTGGATCCTAAAAGGCAAGCCAACACTACAGTTCCCCTTAGGTTGTACATTGGTAGTATTTGCTGGGATGGCAAGGGGCATGGTTGTACCAAGGGTCATACACAACCAGCAGTCCCCCGCAAGGGTTGGGTTGGTAACATTCAGAGCTCTGAGTGTAGCCTCCAAGATGTTGGAGGTTTGGGTGTCAAGATCTATGCCCCGAGATTTGGGCAGAGCCAAAGGGTGGTACTGTAGGGGCGGATACATGTGCTTAATAATTTCTTCAATCTGTTTCTGAACCATGGCTTCCCTTACCCTGTCTGTTGGCCCACCGCCATCAGACACGTGGATCGGTGCTTGCGGTGGCCAACAAATATCTTTGCCGACCATGCCGCGGCAGGAGGCTTGGGCATATTTAGAGTGCCCTAGAGGGTGGCTATAATCATACTTGCCTCCAAAGAAACCACTATACGTTCTTTGTAAGACGGCCGTTAGGTATATTTTGCCATCTGTGTGAGAACACTGCTGGACACTGTTATAACAGGTAGAGTGTAGCACTATGGCCTTTTGACAATCGCTGGGGCAGGGCCCTGGTTCGCCATTAACCATAGGTATGATTTTGGGCTTCTCAACACATTTCCAGCTTTGTTCGTATCCTCCCCCCATTTGTCTCTTATAAATTAAAAAGGCTGTACTGCTGCCACAATCGGCTATCCGGGTGTAAGAAGTGGGAATCACCCCACTCTTACCTCCTCTGCAGTCGCAAGGGTTTCCAAACAGCTTCAAAAGTAACTCTTGCTTGTTTATTGGGGGTCCCAGTCCGCCGTTAGTCATAGGTATCAGGATCAACATTATTCCTTGTAGTAGGATCTGGGTAATTGTCTCCATGACCTGTAAATAAAGAAAAGCTTGTCTCAGGGAGAGTCTTCTTCCCTGGAGTCTGTTAACTCGTTATCGTTCTCAATGCTCTTATCCACTTGTTTTACTAGGCGTTCAGGGAGCCATCTGGCTGATTTCATTTCTTTGGAGTAAATGCATACTGACCCTCGGCCCCAGATGAGCACAGGGTCTGGCCCGTGCCATGAGTTGTTTAGGGGATCCTTCCACATTACTGAGGCGAATTGTTTCTTTGTTTCCGTTTGCCAAAAGCGAGTAGCTGCTGATGACCCATTGGCATCCAAGTTTAAAAAATTAAGACTAAAGAGTGCATGTGATATTAGATTTCTGGGGGACCCCTTGATGGGGTACCATTCCCCCTTTTTTATTTTATCTATAGTAATTTTGAGGGAAAGGTTAGCTCTTTCTACAATACCTTGGCCTTGAGGGTTATATGGGATGCCTGTTATGTGAGTAATATTCATTTGTTTGCAAAATTTAGAGAAGCCGGAGCTGGCGTAACCAGGACCATTATCAGTTTTAATTTGTTGAGGGCAGCCAAGAACTGAAAAGGTAGTCAAAAGGTGAGCTATTACATTTTTTGTAGCTTCTCCGGTTTGTAGAGTTGCAAATATAAATCCACTATAAGTGTCAATGCTGACATGTATATATTTGAGATTTCCAAACTCAGGGAAGTGTGTGACGTCCATTTGCCATAGAGCATTAGGAATTAAGCCTCGTGGGTTTACCCCTAGATCAGGGGTAGGGAGATGTAGAGTGCAAACAGAGCAAGTTTTAACAATTTGTCTAGCTTGTTCTCTGGTTATTTTAAATATAAGCCGGAGGGTGCGAGCGTTAAGATGATGTAACTGATGAGCTTCTTGTGCTCGGGTTATTTGGGAGGGACTATCAACATTAGTGAGTAGGCTGATGTGGAGGTCTGTTAGCTGGTTACCTGTTGTCAGTGGCCCAGGTAGGTCAGAATGGGCACGGAGGTGTCCGATAAAGAAAGGGTCAGACCTTTTTCTGATCAAATCCTGTAATTGGCTAAATAATTTGCCAGTCTGAGAGCTATGTTTTATCTGTCCACATGTCTCTAATTGAGGTACAGCTTGGGCGATATAAGCACTGTCTGTGTATAGATTAAAGGCTTTCGTGGGGAAGGCTGAAAAAACTGCTATGACAGCATGTAGCTCGGTTATTTGGGCGGAGGAGCTGTTAGTCTGAAATTGGATAGTGCTGGAGTCCCAAACATAGGCAGCTATGCCTGTGGAAGAACCGTCCGTGAAAACGGACAATGCTTTAGGAAGAGGTTTAGTGGAAGTGATCTTTGGAAAGATAAACTCATGTCTGTTGGCAAAATCAATAAGTTTGTTTGGAGGGTAGTGATTGTCTATAGAGCCCGTATAAGAGGCAAGAGCGACTGGCCAAAATTTGGTGGCTTGCATTAGCCAGTCAACTTGCTCTTTAGGGTAAGGTTGAATGATAATATCAGGTTCTTTTCCAAAGTAACGCTTGCCATGATCTCTACCTATCATGATTAAGTCAGAGACTGCTCTATAGTAAGGGTTTAAGACTCGTTTGGGAGATGCTGGGAGATGAACCCACATAAGAGGTGCTGTCTGCCAGAAAACTGCAGTGGGGGAGAGGGTGGTCCTACATATGATGTATTGTAACGGAGAATCGTAATCCATAAAGGTGATGGTTTGATTTTGGATAGCTTGCTCTACTATGGCAATGGCTTTGCGTCCCTCAGCAGTAAGTTCCCTCGGTGAGGTGGGACAGCTATCTCCTTGGAGGATGTCATAAAGAGGCTTAAGCTCATGTTTGGTGAGTCTTAAGTAAGGCATTAGCCAATTTATATCTCCCAATAGTTTTTGGAAGTCATTCAGAGTTTTTAAACTATCTAGTCTGAGGGTTAGTTTTTGAGAGGAGATAGTGGACCCTCTCATTTGGAATCCAAGGTAAGTATAAGGGTCTTTTAGCTGGACTTTATCAGGAGCAATTTGTAGGCCATGAGATTTTAATGCCTGCTGGAGATCAGTATAGCAGCTTAGAACTTCCTCTCCAATTTTGCCTGCTACCAAGATGTCATCCATATAATGAATGATATATAGATCAGGCCATCGGTCTCGAATAGATTGAATAGCCGAGGCTACAAAAGACTGACATAGCGTAGGACTATTTGCCATGCCTTGAGGGAGGACTTGCCACTGGAATCTCTGCATAGGGGCACGGAAATTAATTGAGGGGAGGCTAAATGCAAAACGTTTTTGGTCGTTAGGATGTAAAGGGATGGTGAAAAAACAATCTTTCAGGTCTATGATAATTTTGTAATATCCAAGAGGTATGGCCACAGGGGAGGGAAGGCCTGGCTGTAAAGTTCCCATTAAAACCATAGTTTTGTTAACTGCTCTAAGGTCTTGGAGAAGCCTCCATTTTCCTGATTTCTTTTTAATGACAAAAATAGGGGTATTCCACGGGGAATTGGGCTGTTCCTGCACCAGCTGCTGGGCTGCTAATAATTTTTCATGGGATAGGGGCCATTGATCAACCCATACTGGATCATCTGAGAGCCAGGTGATCTTATCAGCATGGCCTGCAGGAGTGTCAATGACCCCTATGGAAAATGGCCAAGTCCTGCCCGAGGGGGTCGCGGAACTGGCTCAATGGGGTGAGTAATACCTGTGGAATTTTCCCCTAATCCCCTCCCGGGTATATATCCTTGTTTAAACATTTGAAGAGTGACAATTTCATTAGGGCTACAGATGATCATTCCTAGCTGAGCTAATAAATCCCTTCCCCATAAATTAATGGGGAGCCCAGTGATAATATAGGGCTGGATAGTACCTTGGTTGCCTTCCTGGTCCCTCCAAGTTAGTACTTTAGAACTTCTTTTTGGATTTCTACTTTGTCCTATACCTTTAAGATGCGTGAGGGTATCTTCTACTGGCCATGTTTGGGGCCAATCTTCCTCTTTTATAATGGTTACATCAGCACCAGTGTCTACTAAACCAGAAAACTCCTTCCCGTCTAACCATAAAGTCATTAGAGGTTTTTGGGCTGAAAGTACTTCAGACCAGTAGACATCAGATGAACCAAATCCTTGAGCACCTCGGGCACCAATGAGTGCTTTGTTAGTGGTAGAGATAAGAGGAAGGAGTAATAACTGAACGAATCTCTGACCTGAGGGGACAGTATTAATATTTTTGGGGGAAGAGACCATCACTTTGATTTCTCCAGTATAGTCATTATCAATCACTCCGGGGTACACTAGAAGCCCATCCATAGTGTTACTACTTCTACCAACTATGAACCCGAAAGTTTCTTTAGGCAAAGGCCCAAACACTCCCGTAAGAAGCGCCTGTACTCCCATCTCTGGAGTTAAGACTGCGTGGGTGGTGGAACTGAGGTCCAATCCGGCACTTCCTGCTGTTGCCCTGAGGAGGCTTGAAACGGATTGTATGTTGCTGGAACAAAGCTGACTGCCCCGTAAATTTGTTTGTGTTTGGGGGCCTGGGGCTGGCCCCCATTCATGTTTCCCTGGCTCTGACTTTGTGGCAGAGGGAGGGGTTGGCCCTGGGCATCCCTTTTTGATTTACATTCATTAGCCCAGTGTTTTCCCCTCTTACATCTAGGGCAGAGCCCTGGAGCGGGTGACTTGGAGGTAGTTGCTGTTTTACCTGCTTTGCAATCCTTTGCAAAGTGACCAATTTCTCCACAACTAAAACACTTATTTTTATTTTGGTGAGACAAAAACTGCCTGACTGTGTAACCCTCCATAGCAGCAGCCATAGCAAGACCTTGCTGATAGGCGGCCCCTATATCTGAGCAAAGGCGAATGTAGCCAGATAAATCAGTTTTCTTTTTATAAGGGCGAATGGCTGCTTGACAAGCCGCGTTAGCATTCTCAAAAGCAAGTTGTTTAACGAAATCAGTCCCCGCCTCAGCACTACCGAAAATTCTACCTGCAGCTGTAATGAGGCGGTGGACAAAGTCAGCAAATGGCTCGTCAGGACCTTGCTTGATACCAGTGAGTGAGGCACTCACGTCCCCCTTTGAGGGGATTTTTCTCCAGGCTTTAGTGGCTGCCGCCTGGATCTGAGCAAAAAGACCTGCATCAAACTGCATTTGTTGGTCGCTGGTAGTATAATTACCCTCTCCAGCTAACATGTCATATGTCCAGTTATTGCCAGCTTGCGCATTGCGTCTAGCAGTGTCACGGCAGTTTTCAACATACTCTGATTTCCATAATAAGTAATCGCCCCCCCATAGGGTGGCGCGAGCCAAGGACCGCCAGTCTCCAGGGGTAAGCCAATTTTCTGCTACTGACTCTACAATAGCCATAGTATAGGGTGCAGTAGCACCATACTGGGCTACCGCTGTCTTAATTTCTTTTATAACTTTAAAGTCAAAACCATTATGGTGCCTCCAAACCTGTCCCTGAGCATCAGTGGTCTCTGTAACGGGAAAAGCCTCTAAATCCCCATGCTCTATGGAAGCTTCAGGTTTAGGTTGGATCTTAGGGGTTGCCCCTCTAACGGGGGGCTTTGGTTTAGGCTTGGGCTCTATATTATTACTCTCCTCAGTTTTACCTGTCTTTAATTCTTCGAGTTGCTGGATTAGTTCTTGATGTTCCTTTTCTAATTTTATTTGTTCCTTTAAAAATTGAATTTTTTCTCGAAGTAGTTTCTGAGGGTCTATGGCAGGACATGCCAAGGCAGGCGCACTGGGCGCAGGAGCATAAGGCGGAGGGTGCTGAGTGAGGGTTGGCCAGTCAGGATTATGGTATTTGGCTGCTTCCCTTGAGATCTCAACCTAGGTGCCTTACCTCCTGTGAGACCCGTCTCCCTGTTTTCAATAAATCCTTGCAGCTCCTGTCTCCGGCTAAGGTCCCCGAAAGGAGGGAGAGCCTCCAGCCCCTTCTGGGGGGTCCCTCTGACCTCCCTCTCGGGAAGGAGAGCCTCCAGCCCCTACTGGGGTGGTCCCTCTCTCCTCTCGCAGGAGGGAGAGCCTCCGGCCCCTTCTGGGGGGTCCCTCTCACTTCCCTCTCGGGAAGGAGAGCCTCCAGTCCCTTCTGGGGAGTCCCTCTCACCTCCCTTGAGCGGGAGAGCCTCCAGCTCCTTCTGGGGGGTCCCTCTCACCTCCCTCTTGGGTATCTCGCTGGGGCCTCCAAATGTTGTGGGGTCGAACCCTGGAGTAAAAATAAGACCACCAGAGGCTGCTAATTGATTAAAAAAGCAGGCAAGGATTTATTAAAAACTGGCCAGGACAGCCGCGAGGGCACCTCACGCAGGTGGCCACCCTCACGACCGCACTGTCCCAGGTGTAGGCAGTGCTTTTAAAGGTCTAAACCACAAGAATTTTTCTTTTTCTAAATGCTAAATTCTAAATTCTAGACATTGGAATGCAGACTTATCTTGTGAAAGCAAATTGTACAAAAGCAGGACTGAGCAGGGTTAATAATCTCTAAAGGTAGTCAACTCCTGGAGCCACTGAGTCAGTGGGAATCAATCTTCTGTGGTTCTGGTCCACAGGCACAGGAAAATAACCTTTGTGAGTTTCCAGGTCTCAATTTGTAGCTGAGGTAACTACCCTATTGTTTAAGCAAGTAAGTGAGTGCAGAAGCCAGAATAGCAGGGTTAAAATTTAAAAAGCAGTTTTTACCTAAGTATGTTTGCTACCATATTTCAAGAAGAGTGTACAAAGTTATTTGTACATGTGGGAAAGTCCCATAATTAGAGCAGAAGGCCAATTATAGGACACTGCAAGGAACCACTAGTAATTCAGAGCAAATAATAGTGAATGGAACAGAATTGTGAGAATGCAAGTGGAAAAGACAACAAAATATAAGTCTATAGCATAGAAAGGTCTTTGTACACTCCAGAAAACCCTATAAATACAGCAAAGTGCACATTAAAACAGTCTTTGAAACCACTAGAATTCACTGAAAGAAAGCATTAAACTGTAAAATAGTTGAGAGACAAGTGTATATAGCTTCTAAATTTCACAGATGAGTGTACAAAGTTGTTTTTACATGTGGGGAGGTCCCATAAGTAGAGCAAAAGGCCAGATATAGGACATCGCAAGAAACCAGTAGTAATTCAGAGCAAATACTAATGAATATCACAGAATTGTGAGAGAACAAGTGGAAAAGACATCAAAATGTAAGTCTCTAGTCTAGAAAGGATGTTGTACACTGGAGTAATCCTTGAAATAGAGCAAGTACACATTAAACCAGTCTTTGAAACCAGTAGAATTCACTGAAAAGTAGCATTAAACTGTAAATCACACTTGGGAGAAAAGTGTATATTGCATCTCCCCTTCAGAGAAGAGTGTAGAAAGGTGTTTGTACGATGAAGGTAAGTCTGGTAACTGTAGCAGAAAGCCAATTGTAAGACATTATAAAAAGACTAGGAACTAACTGTAAAATAGCAGTAAATTGAACAGAATAGTTAGATTATGAAGGGAAAATAGATCACAATTGTAGGGTATAGTAATAAAAGTGTTTCGTACATGCGGGATATCTTTGAAATAGAGCAGTAAGCACATTTAAGCAGCTTTAGAAACCACTATAATTCCCTGAAAAGTAGAATTAAACTGTAAATCATACTTGGGAGACAAGTGTATATTGCTTTTCCACTTCAGAGAAGAGGGTAGAAAGGTGTTTATACAATTCAGGAAAGTCTGCTAATTGTAGCTGAAAGCCAATTGTAAGACATTGTAAGAAAGACTAGGAACTAACTGCAAAATAGCAGTAAATTGAACAGAATAGTGAGAGAGCAAGTGGAAAAGAGATCACGATGTTAGGATACAGTAATGACAGTGTTTCATACAATGCGGGAAATCCTAGAATAGAGCCAAGAGCACATTTAAGCATCTTGGGAAACCACTAGAATCCACTCAAAGTAGCATTAAACTGTAAAACAGTTGAGAGACAAGTGTATAAAGTTTCTCAAGTTCAAAGAAGAGTGTATAAAATTTTTTGTACATGTGGTGAAGTCCCATAAGTAGAGCAGGAGGCTAATTATTGGACAGTGCAAGGAACCACTAGTAATTCAGAGCAAATAATAATGAATATAAAAGAATTGTGAGAGAACAAGTGGAAAAGACATCAAAACATAAGTCTATAGTCAGGAAGGAATGTTGTACACTACAGAAATTATTGAAATAGAGCAAGTGCACATTAAACCAGTCTTTGAAACCAATAGAATTCACTGCAAAGTAGCATTCAACTGTACAACAGTTGAGAGAAAAGTGTATATAGCTTCTGAAGTTCACAGAAGAGTATACAAAGTTGTTTGTATATGTTCGGAAGTCCCATAATTAGAGCAGAAGTCCAATTATAGGACACTGCAAGGAACCACTAGTAATTCAGAGCAAATAATAGTGAATGGAACAGAATTGTGAGAATACAAGTGGAAAAGACAACAAAATATTAGTCTATATTATAGAAACGTGTTTGTACACTGCAGAAAACCCTTTAAATAGAGCAAAGTGCACATTAAACCAGTCTTTGAAACCACTAGAATACACTGGAAAGTAGCATTAAAATGTAAAACAGTTGAGAGACAAGTTTATATAGCTGCTGTAGTTCACAGAGGAGTGCACAAAGTTGTTGTTGGTACATGTGAGGAAGTCCCATAAGTAGAGCAAAAGGCAAGTTATAGGACACTGAAAGAAAGCAGTAGTAATTCAGAGCAAATACTAATGAATATCACAGAATTGTGAGAGAAGAGTGGAAAAGACATCAAAATGTAAGTCTCTAGTCTAGAAAGGATGTTGTACACTGCAGAAATCCTTGAAATAGAGCAAGTGCACATTAAACCAGTCATTGAAACCACTAGAATTCAGTGAAAATTAGCATTAAACTGTAAATCATACTTGGAAGAAAAGTGTATATTGCTTCTCCACTTCAGAGAAGAGTGTAGAAAGGTGTTTGTACAATGCAGGTAAGTCTGGTAACTGTAACAGAAAGCCAATTTAAAGACCTTGTAAGAAAGACTAGCAACTAACTGCAAAATAGCAGTAAATTGAACAGAATAGTTAGATTATAAAGGGAAAATAAATCACAATTTTTTCGGTATAGTAATAAAAGTGTTTTGTACGTGCGGGATATCCTTGAAATAGAGCAATAAGCACATATAAGCAGCTTTAAAAACCACTATAATTCACTGAAAAGTAGCTTTAAACTGTAAATCATACTTGGGAGACAAGTGTATATTGCTTGTATACTTCAGAGAAGAGTGTGGAAAGGTGTTTGTACAATGCAGGTAAGTCTGATAATTACATTAGAAAGCCAATTGTAAGACATTGTAAGAAAGAGGAGGAACTAAGAGCAAAATAGCAATAGATTGAACAGAATAGTGACAGAGCAAGTGGAAAAGAGATCACCATGTTAGCATACAGTAATGAAAGTGTTTCATACAATGCGGGATATTCTAGAATAGAACAAAGAGCACATTTAAGCAGCTTTGGAAACAACTAGAATCCACTCAAAGTAGCATTAAAATGTAAAACAGTTTAGAGACAAGTGTATATAGCTTCTCAAGTTCAAAGAAGAGTGTATACAGTTGTTTGTACATGTGGTGAAGTCTCATAAGTACAGTAGAAGGCCAATTATAGGACACTGCAAAAAACCAGTAGTAATTCAGAGCAAATAATAATGAATATAAAAGAATTGTGAGAGAACAAGTTGAAAAGACACCAAAATGTAGGTCTATAGTCTAGAAAGGATGTTGTACACTGCAGAAATCCTTGAAATAGAGCAAGTGCACATTAAACCAGTCTTTGAAACCAATAGAATTCACTGCAAAGTAGCATTCAACTGTACAACAGTGGAGAGACAAGTGTATATATCTTCTCAAGTTAAGATAAGAGTGTACAAAGTTGTTTGTACATGTGGGGAAGTCCCATAATTAGAGCAGAAGGCCAATTATAAGGCACTGCAAGGAACCACTAGTAATTCAGAGCAAATAATAGTGCATAGAACAAAATTGTGATAATACAAGTGGAAAAGACAAGAAAATATAAGTCTATAGTATAAATAGGTCTTTGTACACTGCAGAAAACCCTTTATTTATTTATTTATTTATTCATTTTTATTAAGGTATTATATGTGTACATATCTTACCATTGGCCCCCCACCCTACTCCCATATTTGCCCTCACCCCCCAGAGATTTGCATCCATTGGTTATGCTTATATGCATGCATACAAGTCCTTCGGTTGATCTCTTATCTTCCCCACCTCTTCCTAACCTTCCTGCTGTAATTTGACAGACTGTTTGATGCTTTACTGCCTCTGTATCTATCTTTTTGTTCAACAGTTTATAATGTTCTTTATTATCCATAAATGAGTGACATCATGTGGTATTTTTCTTTCATTAACTGGCTTATTTCACTCAGCATAATGTTCTCCAATTCCATCCAGGTTGCTGGAAATGGTAAGAATTCCTTCTTTTTTGTGGCAGCATAGTATTCCATTGTGTAGATGTACCCTAGTTTTCTGATCCAGTCATCAGCTGATGGGCACCTAGGCTGTTTCCAGATCTTAGCTATTGTAAATTGTGCTGCTATGAACATAGTGGTGCATATATCCTTTCTCATTGGTGTTCCCAGTTTCTTAGGATATATTCCTAGGAGTGGGATTACTGGGTCAAATGGGAGTTCCATTTTCAGTTTTTTGAGGAAACTCCATACTCTTCTCCACAGTGGCTGCACCAGTCTGCATTCCCACCAGCAGTGCACGAGGGTTCCTTTTTCTCCGCATCCTCACCAACACTTGTCGTTTGTTGATTTGTTGATGATAGCCATTTTGACTGGTGTGAGATGGCACCGCATTGTTGTTTTGATTTGCATCTCTCGGATAATTAGTGACGTTGAGGATGTTTTCATGTGTCTCTTGGCCTTCCTTCTGTCTTCTTTTGAAAAGATTCTATTTAGGCCGAAACCGGTTTGGCTCAGTGGATAGAGTGTCGGTCTGCGGACTGAAGGGTCCCAGGTTCGATTCCGGTCAAGGGCATGTACATTGGTTGCGGGCACATCCCCGGTGGGGGGTGTGCAGGAGGCAGCTGGTCGATATTTCTCTCTCATCGATGTTTCTAGCTCTCTATCCCTCTCCCTTCCTCTCTGTAAAAAAATCAATAAAATATATTTTTAAAAAAGAAAAGATTCTATTTAGGTCCATTGCCCATTTTTTAATTGGATAATTTATCTTCCTTTTATTAAGTTGTATAAGCTGCCTGTAGATGTTGGAGATTAAACCTTTATCAGTGATACCATTTGCAAATATGTTCTCCCATACAGTGGGCATTCTTGTTGTTTTGTTGATAGTTTCTTTTGCTGTAAAAAAAAAAAGCTTTTTATTTTGATGTAGTTCCATTTGTTTATTTTCTCTTTAGCTTCAATTGCCTTAGGGGCAGTATCGGTGAGGAAGTTCTTTTGGCATATGACTGAGATTTTGCTGCCTGTGGATTCCTCTAGTATTTTTATGGTTTCCCGTCTTATGTTTAAGTCCTGTATCCATTTTGAGTTTATTTTTGTGTATGGTGTAAGTAGGTGATCTAGCTTCATTTTTTTTGCATGTATCTGTCCAATTTTCCCAACACCATTTATTGAAGAGACTGTCTTGATTCCATTGTATGTTCATGCCTCCTTTGTCAAATATTAATTGAGCGTAGTGGTTTGGGTCAATATCTGGATTCTCTATTCCATTGCATTGATCTATATGTCTGTTTTTGTGCCAGTACCAGGCTGTTTTGAGAATAGTGGCTTTGTAATACAGCTTGAAATCTGGTATTGAGATCCCTCCTACTTTATTCTTCTTTCTCAGGATTGCTGTGGTTATTCAGGGTCTTTTTTTATTCCAGATGAATTTTTGGAGAGTTCTTTCAAGGTCTATGAAATATGCCGTTGGTATTTCAATGGGGAGTACATTGAATCTATAGATTGCTTTGGGTAGTATGGACATTTTAATGATGTTGATTCTACCAATCCATGAACATGGTATGTTCTTCCATCTGTTTACGTCTTCCTCTATCTCTTTTGTCAGTGTCCTGTAGTTTTCCGCGTATAGGTCTTTTACCTCCTTAGTTAGGTTTATTCCTAGGTATATTAATTTTTTCGGTGTGATGGTAAATGGGATTGCCTTTTTATTATCTCTTTCTGTAAGTTCACTATTGGTGTATAGAAAGGCCATAGATTTCTTAGCATTTATTTTGTATCCTGCTACAATGCCGAATTCATTTATTAAGTCTATTAGTTTTTTGACGGAGTCTTTCAGATTTTTTATGTACAATATCATGTCATCTGCAAATAAAGACAGCTTTATTTGTTCTTTTCCAATTTGGATGCCTTTTATTTCTTCTTCTTGTCTAATTGCAATGGCTAATACTTCCAGTACTATGTCAAACAGGAGTGGTGAGAGTGGGCATCCCTGTCTTGTTCCTGTTCTTAGGGGAAATGGTTTTAGTTTTTGTCCATTGAGTATGATGTTTGCTGTGGGTTTATCATATATAGCTTTTATTATGTTGAGGTATGAGCCTTGTATTCCCACCTTGTTGAGAATTTTTATCAAGAAAGGGTGTTGTATTTTGTCAAATGCTTTTTCTGCATCAATTGATATGACTATGTGATTTTTATCTCTCAATTTGTTTATGTGATGTATCACGTTTATTGATTTGCAAATATTGTACCATCCTTGCATTCATGGGATAAATCCTACTTGGTTATGGTGTATGATCTTTCTGATGTACTGCTGGAGCCGATTTGCTAGAATTTTGTTGAGGATTTTGGCATCTATGTTCATGAGGAATATTGGTCTGTAATTCTCTTTCATTGTGTTGTCTTTATCTGGTTTTGGTATTAGGGTGATGCTGGCTTCATAGAAGGAGCTTGAAAGTGTTCCTTCCTCTTGAATTTTTTGGAATAGTCTGAGGAGGATAGGTTTTAGTTCTTCCTTGAATGTTTGGTAAAACTCTCCTGTGAAGCCATCAGGCCCCGGGCTTTTGTTTGCCGGAAGCTTTTTGATGACTGCTTCAATTTCGTCCATAGTTACTGGCCTATTGAGCTGTTTAGATTCTTCTTGATTGATTTTTGGAAGGTTATATTTTTCTAGGAATATGTCCATTTCCTCCAGGTTGTCCAGTTTGTTGGAATAGAGTTGTTCGTAGTATTTTGTAACAATCCTTTGTATCTCAGCGGGGTCTGTTGTTATTTCACCTCTTTCATTTCTGATTTTGTTTATTTGGGTCCTCTCTCTTTGCTTCTTGGTGAGCCTGGCTAGAGGTTCATCAATCTTGTTTATCCTTTCAAAGAACCAGCTCTTGGTTTTGTTGATCTTCTGTATTGTTTCTTTGGTCTCTATGTCGTTTATCTCTGCTCTGATCTTTGTTATTTCCTTCCTTCTGGTTACACTGGGCTTTTCTTGCTGCTCTTTTTCTAGCTCTTTGAGTTGTAGGGTTAGGTAATTTATTACCATTGTTTCTTGTTTTTTGCAATAGGCTTGTAGAGCTATGAACTTCCCTCTCAAGACTGCTTTCGCTGTGTCCCATAGATTTTGGATTGTTGTGTTTTCATTGTCATTTGTTGCCATGATGTTTTTTATTTCTTCCTTGATCTCTCTGGTGACCCAGTCCTTGTTTAATAGCATGCTGTTTAGTCTCCATGTGTTTGATTTCTTTGGATTGCATTTATTGTAGTTGATTTCCAGTTTTATGCCACTGTGATCTGAGAAGATGCTTGATATAATTTCTATCTTCTTGAATTTGAAGAGACTTTGCCTGTGACCCAGCATATGGTCTATCTTTGAAAATGACCCATGTGCACTTGAGAAGAATGTATATTCTGTGGCTTGGGAGTGAAATGTTCTGAAGATGTCAATTAATTCCATCTGGACTAGTGAGTCATTTAGGATTGATGTTTCTTTGCTGATTTTTTGTTTAGAGGATTTGTCCAATGGTGATAGTGGGGTATTAAAGTCTCCTACTATGATTGTATTGCTATTAATCTCTCCCTTGATATCCTACAGGAGTTTTTTTTTTATGTATTTGGGTGCTCCTATTTTGGGTGCGTATATGTTTACCAGAATTATTTCTTCTTGTTGGATTTCTCCCTTTAGTATTATGAAATGGCCTTCCTTATCTCTTGTTATGGCATTTACTTTGAGGTCTATTTTGTCAGATATAAGTATTGCTACCCCAGCTCTTTTTTTCATTTCCATTTGCCTGAAAGATATTTTTCCATCCCTTCACTTTCAATCTGTGTGAGTCTCTTGTTCTGAGGTGGGTCTCTTATAGACAGCATTTATATGGGTCATGTTTTTTTATCCATTCAGCCACTCGATGTCTTTTGATTGGAGCATTTAGTCCGTTTACATTTAAAGTTATTACTGAAAGGTATTTGTTTGTAGTCATATCTATTTTTGTGTCTGTATTCCTTTCTTACCTGTTTATTTCTTCTTTTTACAGTATTCCCTTTAGCATTTCTTGAATTGCTGGTTTGGTGGTGATAAACTCCCTGAGCCTTCTTTTGTCTTCGAAGCACCTGATTTCCCCTTCGATTTTGATAGCCTTGCTGGATATAGTATTCTTGGATTCAGTCCTTTGCTTTGCAACACTTTGTATACCTCCTTCAATTCTCTTCTAGCTTGTTGTGTTTCTGTTGAGTAATCATTTGATATTCTGATGTGTGCTCCTTTGTAGGTAACTCTCTGTCTCTCTCTTGCCGCCTTTAAGATTCTCTCTTTATCATTTATATTTGCCATTGAAATTATGACATGTCTTGGTGTGGGTCTTTTGGGGTTGATCCTGCTTGGGACTCTCTGTACTTGTGTAACTTTTATCTTTCCCATATCCGGGAAGTTTTCTGTCATTATTTCTTCAAATAGATTTTCTAATCCCTGTTGCTCTTCTTGTCCTTCTGGCAGCCCTATTTACACATGTTACTTCGTTTCATGTTGTCCCGAAGCTCCCTTAGGCTTTCCTCCTGCTTTTTAATTTTTTTCTCCAATTGCTATTCAGATTGAGCTTGTTTCTGTACCTGATCTTCTAACTCACTAATTCGGTCCTCTGCTTCTTCTAGTCTACTGTTGAAACTTTCCATGGTGTTTTTGATTGTAGCTATATCACTTTTCATTTCTTCCTGATTCTTGCATAAGTTGTTGATTTTCTCATCCATCTGATGTATAAATTCCACGACCATTACTCTGAACTCTTTTCGGTCATGTTGCAAGCTTCAGTTTCACTAATTTCCTTTCTTGGTGACTCCTCATTTTCCTTCTTCTGTGAATTGATTTGTCTCCCCATTCTGACTATCACCAGAAAGCTCAAGCTTCAGTTTGCGTGGACCTGGGCCATGTGCTGTGGGGACTTAGCTCCACCCGAGTTTCACTGAAGTGCTCTGACACTAGGATGTGTGGCTGCCGTTGGTTGGTGGGAACCAGGCTTGCCCAGGGTCAGTGTCCCCGGTGTTCCATGTGGTCTCGTGTGCACACTCAGAATCAGGGGCCCTGTCTGCACCACACTGTTGGTATGTGCCTAAAATGAGATCCTTAGCATGTGCCAGGAGTCAGAGTTTCCCTGTGTCTGCACCAAGAATCAAGTGTCAGAGTCTCTGTTGCATTGTGCAGTTTCTCATTGAGAATCAGGGTCCCTGTGTGTGCATGCACCACAATTGGAGTCACTGGCTCTTAGTGTGAATGCGCTGTGAGTCAGGGATCCCAGGCAGCTATGTCCAGCATGCCAAATTCCCTGAAGTGGAGCTGCGTCCTGTGTGTGCTCTCTCTACTGAGCCAAACCAGCTAGGGCTTCGCATACTCTCAAATTCCTGAAGGGGAGCTGCCTCCGTGCACTCTCCCAGATTCCCTGAAGGGGGGCGGAGTACTCCTGTGCGCCAAATTCCCCAAAGGGGAGCCCATCTGTGCATGCTCTAAGATTCCCCGAAGGGGAGCTGTGTCCCACAAGCAAAATTCCCCCAAATTCCCTGACGGGGAGCCCTCTGGGCACGCTGTCAGATTTCCCCTAAGGGGAGCTACATCTGTAACTCGTGCCAAATTCCATAAAGGAGAGTGTGTCAGTGTGCAGGTGCTCTGCAGCTTGGGTGAGGGGTGGGTCTATCAGTTACTATGGCGATATCCTCGAGCCTGTGGGGAGGATAGGCTCTTTGACTCATGAAAATCAGCTGTCTTGAAGTCTGGATTCTTGTTGTCTGTTGGTCTGAAGCTGTGATAGCTGTTCTCTGTCCCCAGTGGATGCAGGGACCTGGTTTGTGTCTGAAGCCACTAGTTTCAGGCAGCTCTGTTTCTCAAGATGGCATGGTCTCCACATCCTCACCAGCCACCAAGATGTGTCCCCTTTGTGCACAGAGCTCCCCCATCTAGGACTGCCCAAATAGGCAGCCCCTTGGAAGACCTGCAGAATCTAACTGACCCTAGCTCATACACACACACACACCACAGATGTCTACACTCTACTCTATGGGTTCCTAAATCACACTCTCTCTCTCCATACCTTCCTGCTGGTCACCATCTTTTCATAAGTCAGAAAAGCCTTTAAATAGAGCAAAGTGCACATTAAACCAGTCTTTGAAACCACAAGAATTCACTGAAATGTAGCATTAAACGGTAAAACAGTTGAGAGATAAGTGTATATGGCTTTTGCAGTTCACAGAAGAGTGTACAAAGTTGTTTGTACATGTGGGGAAGTCCCATAAGTAGAGCAAAAGGCCAGTTATAAGACACTGCAAGAAACCAGTAGCAATTCAGAGCAAATAATAATGAATATAACAGAATTGAGTGAGAACAAGTGGAAAAGACATCAAAATGTAAGTCAAAGGATAGAAAGGATGTTGTACACTGCAGAAATCCTTGAAATAGAGCAAGTGCACATTAAACCAGTCTTTGTAACCACTAGAATTCAAAGAAAAGTAGCATTAATCTGTAAAACATAGTTAAGGAACAAGTGTATAATGCTTCTCAACTTCAGAGAAGAGTGTAGAAAGCTCTTTGTACAATGCAGGTAAGTCCGGTAGTACAGCAGAAAGCCAATTGAAAGACACTGTAAGAAAGACTAGGAACTAACTGCAAAATAACAGTAAATTGAACAGAGTAGTTAGATTATAAAAAGAAAATACATCACAATTTCTGGGTATAGTAATGAAAGTGTTTCCTACATGCGGGATTTCCTTAAAATCGAGCAGTAAGCACAATTAAGCAGCTTTAGAAACCACTATAATTCACTGAAAAGTAGCATTAAACAGTAAATCATACTTGGGAAACAAGTGTATATTGCTTATATACTTCAGAGAAGAGTGTAGAAAGGTGTTTATACAATGCAGGTAAGTCCGCTAATTACAGCAGAAAGCCAATTGTAAGACATTGTAAGAAAGACTAGGAACTAAGAGCAAAATAGCAATTAATTGAACAGAGCAAGTGGAAAAGAGATCACCATGTTAGCATACAGTATTGAAAGTGTTTCATACAATGCGGGAAATCCTACAATAGAGCAAAGAGCACATTCAAGCAACTTTGGAAACCACTAGAATTCACTCAAAGTAGCATTGAACTGTAAAACAGTTGCGAGACAAGTGTATATAGCTTATCAAGTTCACAGAAGAGTGTACAAAGTGGTTTGTATATGTGGGGAAGTCCCATAAGTAGAGCAAAAGGCCAGTTATAAGACACTGCAAGAAACCACTAGCATTTCAGAGGAAATAATAATGAATATAACAGAATTGTGGGAGAAAAAGTGGAAATGACATCAAAATGTAAGTCTAAAGTCTAGAAAGGATGTTGTACACTGCAGAAATCCTTGAAATAGGGCAAGTGCACATTAAACCAGTCTTTGTACCACTAGAATTCAAAGAAAAGTAGCATTAATCTGTAAAACATAGTTAAGGGACAAGTGTATAATGCTTCTCAACTTCAGAGAAGAGTGTAGATAGCTGTTTGTACAATGTAGGTACATCCGGTAAGTACAGCAGAAAGCCAATTGTAAAACATTGTAAGAAAGACTAAGAACTAACTGTAAAATAGGAGTAAATTGAACAAAATAGATTATAAACGGAAAATACATCACAATTTATGGGTATAGTAATTAAAGTGTTTTGTACATGCGGGATATCCTTGAAATTGAGCAGAAAGCACATTTAAGCAGCTTTAGAAACCACGACAATGCACTGAAAAGTAGCATTAAACTGTAAATCATACTTGGGAGACAAGTGTATATTGCTTCTCCACTTCAGAGAAGAGTGTAGAAAGGTGTTTGTACAATGCAGGTAAGTCCGCTAATTACAGCAAAATGCCAATTGTAAGACATGTAAGAAAGAGGAGGAACTAAGAGCAAAATAGCAATAAATTGAACAGAATAATGACAGAGCAAGTGGAACACAGATCACCACGTTAGGATACAGTAATGAAAGTGTTGCATACAATGCGGGAAATCCTGGAATAGAGCAAAGAGCACATTTAAGCAGCTTTGGAAAACACTAGAATACACTCGAAGAAGTATTAAAATGTAAAACAGTTGAGAGACAAGTGTTTATAGCTTCTCAAGTACATAGAAGAGTGTACAAAGATCTTTGTACATGTGGGGAAGTCCCATAATTAGAGCACAAGGCCAATTATAGGGCACTGCAAGGAACCACTAATAATTCAGAGCAAATAATAGTGAATAGAACAGAATTGAGAGAATACAAGTGGAAAAGACATCAATATGTAAGTCCATAGTCCAGAAAGGTCTTTGTACACTGCAGAAAACACTTTAAATAGAGCAAAGTGAACATTAAACCAGTCTTTGAAACCACTAGAATTCACTGAAAGGTAGCATTAAACTGTACAACAGTTGAGAGACAAGTGTATATAGCTTCGGCAGTTCACAGAGGAGTGTACAAAGTTGTTTGTACATGTGGGGAATTCCCATACGTAGAGCAAAAGGCCAGTTATAGGACACTTCAAGAAACCAGTAGTAATTCAGAGTAAATAATAATGAACATAACAGAATTGTGAGAGAACAAGTGGAAAAGACTTCCAAATGTAAGTCTAATATCTAGAATAGAGGTTGTACACTGCAGAAATCCTTGAAATACAGCAAGTGCACATTAAACCAGTCTTTGTAACCACTAGAATTCAAAGAAAAGTAGCATTAATCTGTAAAACATAGTTAAGGGACAAGTGTATAATGCTTCTCAACTTCAGAGAAGAGTGTAGAAAGCTCTTTGTACAATGCAGGTAAGTCCGGTAAGTACAGCAGAAAGTCAACTGTAAGACATTGTAAGAAAGACTAGGAATTAACTATAAAATAGCAGTAAATTGAACAAAATAGTTAGAGTATAAAGGTAAAATACATCACAATTTCTGGGTCTAGTAATGAAAGGGTTTCATACATGTGGGATATCATTGAAATAGAGCAGTAAGAAAAATTAAGCAGCTTTAGAAACCACTATAATTCACTGAAAAGTAGCATTAAACTGTAAATCATACCTGGGAAACAACTGTATATTGCTGCTCAACTTCAGAGAAGAGTATAGAAAGGTGTTTGTACAATGCAGGTAAGTCCGCTAAGTACAGTAGAAAGCCAATTGTAAGACATTGTAAGAAAGACTAAGAACTATCTGTAAAATAGGAATAAATTTAACAGAATAGTGACAGAACAAGTGTAAAAGAAATCACTATGTTAGGATACAGTATTTTTTGTTTGTTTGTTTATTTATTTATTTATTTTTTAAAAATTTCTTTATTGATTAAGGTGTCACATATTTGTCCTCATCCCCCCATTCCCATCCCACACCCCTCCCCACGGATGCCCCAACCCCCTGTTGAACTTAACCATTGGTTAGGCTCATATGCATGCACACAAAACCTTTGGTTGATCTCTTCCCCCTCCCCCCACCCTCCCCTATCCTCCCTCTGAGGCCCGATAGTCCGATCGATGCCTCCTTGTTTCTGGTTCTGTTCTTGTTCATCAGTCTATGTTGTTCATCATTTCCCCTAGATGAGTGAGATCATGTGTCACTAGAGATATACTTATAAGAACTGAATGTGAGAAGAGCAATAATAGTTATGCTGACAGGCAAATGAATCAGTCTGTAGTGAGTTTCTTTTTGGACCAACAGTTCTTTTGAGACCCAATATCAATGTCCACCAGTTCCTTATGTGTACATGTTGGCACTGACCCCTCAGCTCTGGATGGTGGACAAATGGTGGTAATGCAGGTCCGACTCCCTCTGGTTTGGTCTTGGCCGGACCCAGGGGCACGGCTTCACCCGGACCCAGGGGCACGTGGCCTCACCCGGACCCAGGGGAGCGCGGCCTCACCTGGACCCAGGTGCGCATGGCTTCACCCGGACCCGGGACCCAGCCTCACCTGGATCCAGGGGCACACGGCCTCACCTGGACCCGGGATCCAGCTTCACCCGGCCCCAGGGGCGCATGGCCTCACCTGGACCCAGGGGAGCGCGGCCTCACGGGGACCCAGGGGCGCGTGGCCTCTCCCAGACCCAGGGGCGCGAGGCCTCACACGGACCCAGGGGCGCGTGGCTTCTTCCAGACCCAGGGGCGCGTGGCCTCACCCGGATCCAGGGTCACACGGCCTCACCCGGACCCAGGGGCGCGTGGCCTAACCCTGATCCAGGGGCCCATGGCCTCACCCGGACACGGGACCCAGCCTCACCCGGATCCAGGGGCACACGACCTCGCCCAGACCCAGGATTCAGCTTCACCCAGACACAGGGGCGCGTGGCCTCTCCCAGACCCAGGGTCGTGTGGCCTCACCCGGATCCAGGAGCCCACGGCCTCACCCGGACCCGGAACCCAGCTCACCCGGACCCAGGGGTGCATGGCCTCACCCGGACCCAGAGGCGCGTGGCCTCTCCCCGGCCCGGGACCCAGCCTCACCTGGATGCAGGGGCACACGGCCTCGCCCGGACCCAGGATCTAGCTTCCCCCAGACCCAGTGGCGCGTGGCCTCTCCCGGGCCCGGGACCCAGCCTCACCCGGATCCAGGGGCACACGGCCTCACCTGGACCCGGGATCCAGCTTCACCCGGCCCCAGAGGCGCATGGCCTCACCTGGACCCAGGGGAGCGCGGCCTCACCCAGACCCAGGGGCGCGTGGCCTCTCCCAGACCCAGGGGAGCGTGGCCTCACCCTGATCCAGGGTCCATGGCCTCACCCGGACCCGGGACCCAGCCTCACCCGGATCCAGGGGCACACGACCTCGCCCAGACCCAGGATTCAGCTTCACCTGGACCCAGGGGCGCGTGGCCTCTCCCGGGCCCGGGACCCAGCCTCACCCGGATCCAGGTGCACACGGCCTCGCCTGGACCCGGGATCTAGCTTCCCCCGGACCCAGGGGAGCGTGGCCTCTCCCAGACCCAGGGTCCCGTGGCCTCACCCGGATCCAGGGGCGCACGGCCTCACCCGGACCCGGGATCTAGCTTCCCCCGGACCCAGGGGCGCGTGGCCTCTCCCGGGCCCGGGACCCAGCCTCACCCGGATCCAGGGGCACACGGCCTCACCTGGACCCGGGATCCAGCTTCACCCGGCCCCAGGGGCGCATGGCCTCACCTGGACCCAGGGGAGCGCGGCCTCACCCGGACCCAGGGGCGCGTGGCCTCTCCCAGACCCAGGGGAGCGTGGCCTCACCCTGATCCAGTGTCCATGGCCTCACCCGGACCCGGGACCCAGCCTCACCCGGATCCAGGGGCACACGACCTCGCCCAGACCCAGGATTCAGCCTCACCCGAACCCAGGGGCGCGTGGCCTCTCCCAGACCCAGGGGAGCGTGGCCTCACCCGGACTCAGGGGCGTGTGGCCTCACCCGGGCCCGGGACCCAGCCTCACCCAGATCCAGGGACACAGGGCCTCGCCCAGACCCGGGATCTAGCTTCCCCCGAACCCAGGGGCGCATGGCCTCTCCCGGGCCCGGGACCCAGCCTCAACTGGATCCAGGGGCACATGGCCTCACCTGGACCCGGGATCCAGCTTCACCCGGCCCCAGAGGCGCATGGCCTCTCCCAGACCAAGGGTCGCGTGGCCTCACCCGGATCCAGGGGCGCACGGCCTCACCCGGTCCCGGGACCCAGCCTCACCCGGATCCAGGGGCACACGGCCTCACCCGGACCCGGGATCCAACTTCACCCGGACCCAGGGGCGCGTGGCCTTACCCGGACCCAGGGGCGCATGGCCTCACCCAGGCCCGGGACCCAGCGTCACCCGGATCCAGGGACACACGGCCTCACCCGGACCCGGGATCTAGCTTCCCCTGGACCCAGGGGCGCGTGGCCTCACCCGGACCCAGGGGCGCGTGGCCTCTCCCGGACCCAGGGGTGTGTGGCCTCACCCGGACCCAGAGGTGCGTGGCCTCACCCGGGCCCGGGACCCAGCCTCACCCGGATCCAGGGGCACACGGCCTCACCCGGACCCGGGATCTAGCTTCCCCCGGACCCAGGGACGCGTGGCCTCAACCGGACCCAGGGGCTCGTGGCCTCTCCCGGACCCAGGGGCGCGTGGCCTCACCCGGACCCAGAGGCGCGTGGCCTCTCCCGGGCCCGGGACCCAGCCTCACCCGGATCCAGGGGCACACGGCCTCACCTGGACCCGGGATCCAGCTTCACCCGGCCCCAGAGGCGCATGGCCTCACCTGGACCCAGGGGAGCGCGGCCTCACCCAGACCCAGGGGCGCGTGGCCTCTCCCAGACCCAGGGGAGCGTGGCCTCACCCTGATCCAGGGTCCATGGCCTCACCCGGACCTGGCACCCAGCCTCACCCGGATCCAGGGGCACACGACCTCTCCCGGACCCGGGATCTAGCTTCCCCCGGACCCAGGGACGCGTGGCCTCTCCCGGGCCCGGGACCCAGCCTCACCCGGATCCAGGGGCACATGGCCTCACCTGGACCCGGGATCCAGCTTCACCCGGCCCCAGGGGTGCATGGCCTCACCTGGACCCAGGGGAGCGCGGCCTCACCCGGACCCAGGGGCGCGTGGCCTCTCCCAGACCCAGGGGTGCGTGGCCTCACCCTGATCCAGGGTCCATGGCCTCACCCGGACCCGGGACCCAGCCTCACCCGGATCCAGGGGCACACGACCTCGCCCAGACCCAGGATTCAGCTTCACCCGGACCCAGGGGCACGTGGCCTTACCCGGACCCAGGGGCGTGTGGCCTCACCCGGGCCCAGGACCCAGCCTCACCCAGATCCAGGGGCACATGGCCTCGCCCGGACCCGGGAACTAGCTTCCCCCAGACCCAGGGGCGCGTGGCCTCACCCGGATCCAGGGGCGCACGGCCTCACCCGTGCCCGGGACCCAGCCTCACCCCGATCCAGGGGCACACGGCCTCGCCCGGACCCGGGATCTAGCTTCCCCCGGACCCAGGGGCGCGTGGCCTCTCCCAAACCCAGGGTCACGTGGCCTCACCAGGATCCAGGGGCGCACAGCCTCACCCGGGACCGGGACCCAGCCTCACCCGGATCCAGGGGCACACGGCCTCACCCGGACCCAGGGGCGCGTGGCCTTACCCGTATCCATGGGCGCACGGCCTCACCCGGGCCCGGGACCCAGCCTCACCCGGATCCAGGGGCACACAGCCTCTCCCAGACCCAGGATTCAGCTTCACCTGTTCCCAGGGGCGCATGGCCTCACCCGGACCCAGGGGCGCGTGGCCTCTCCCGGGCCCGGGACCCAGCCTCACTCGTATCCAGGGGCACACGGTCTCGCCCGGACGCGGGATCTAGCTTTCCCCGGACCCAGGGGCACGTGGCCTCTCCCTGACCCAGGGTTTCGTGGCCTCACCCGGATCCAGGGGCGCACGGCTTCACCCGGATCCGGGACTCAGCGGGGTTTCATCTTCTTGATCCCAATTCCTGTTGGTCAATTCCCTCTCAGCAATTCCTTCGGCCATTTTCTCAGAGCTCCAGGGCACCCGCCGCAGAACTCGTTGGGCGGTGGACTCAGCGAAGCTCCGGTGTGCCTGGTGCGTGGCGGCGGGCTGGTCCGGGGTGGCTGCGTCGACCCTTGGGTCTGCAGCGGTGGCCGGTCGCCGAGCGTGCGCACCTGGCCGCTTCTGGGGCATTGAGATTCTTGAAGGACTCGGAGGTCAGCAAGCGGGGAGTCTCCCACCCCATGTCTCCCAGGGGCTCGTCTGTCCGTGCTCGGCAGCGAGTTGAGACGTCCCCTCAGCCGGAGACCGCCGGGGGAACTGGGCCAAGCACGTTCCAGGCCGCCATTGTGTCACCTGAGCCGTAGTTTTTAAAGTGTGATCTTTGGGTCACCGGCATCAGCATCATCCCGCGTACCCCTCTCTTTTATTCTAGTTGTAGAGCATCTGCTCAGCCAGCCCTCCAGTGGTTCTGGATGGTGTCTGCTCTGAGGATACACTATTGAAAGTGTTTCATACAATGCGGGAAATCCTAGAATAGAGCAAAGAGCACATTTAAGCAACTTTGGAAACCACTAGAATTCACTTAAAGTAGCATTAGACTGTAAAGCAGTTGCGAGACAATTGAATATAGCTTATCAAGTTCACAGAAGAGTGTACAAAGTGGTTTGTACATGTGGGGAAGTCCCATAAGTAGAGCAAAAGGCCAGTTATAGGACACTACAAGAAACCAGTAGTAATTCAGAGCAAATAATAATGAATAGAACAGAATTGTGAGAATACAAGTGGAAAAGACATCAAAATGTAAGTCTATAGTCTAGAAAGGTCTTTGTACACTGCAGAAAACACTTTAAATAGAGCAAAGTGAACATTAAACCAGTCTTTGAAACCACTAGAATTCACTGAAAGGTAGCATTAAACTGTACAACAGTTGAGAGACAAGTGTATATAGCTTCGGCAGTTCACAGAGGAGTGTACAAAGTTGTTTGTACATGTGGGGAAGTCCCATAAGTAGAGCAAAAGGCCAGTTATAGGACACTTCAAGAAACCAATAGTAATTCAGAGTAAATAATAATGAACATAACAGAATTGTGAGAGAACAAGTGGAAAAGACATCAAAATGTAAGTCTAATGTCTAGAATGGATGTTGTACACTGCAGAAATCCTTGAAATACAGCAAGGGCACATTAAATCAGTTTTTGTAACCACTAGAATTCAAAGAAAAGTAGCATTAATCTGTAAAACATAGTTAAGGGACAAGTGTATAATGCTTCTCAACTTCAGAGAAGAGTGTAGAAAGCTGTTTGTACAATGCAGGTAAGTCCGGTAAGTACAGCAGAAAGCCAACTGTAAGACATTGTAGGAAAGAGTAGAAATTAACTATAAAATAGCAGTAAATTGAACAAAATAGAGTATAAAGGGAAAATACATCACAATTTCTGGGTCTAGTAATGAAAGGGTTTCGTACATGTGGGATATTCTTGAAATAGAGCAGTAAGCAAAATTAAGCAGCTTTAGAAACCACTATAATTCACTGAAAAGTAGCATTAAACTGTAAATCATACCTGGGAAACAAGTATATATTGCTGCTCAACTTCAGTGAAGAGTATAGAAAGGTGTTTGTACAATGCAGGTAAGTCCGCTAATTACAGCAAAAAGCCAATTGTAAGACATGTAAGAAAGAGGAGGAACTAATAACAAAATAGCAATAAATTGAAGAGAATAGTGAGAGAGCAAGTGGAAAAGAGACCTCCACGTTAGGATACAGTATTGAAAGTGTTTCATACAATGCGGGAAATCTTAGAATAGAGCAAAGAGCACATTTAAGCAGCTTTGGAAACCAGTAGAATTCACTCAAAGTAGCATTAAACTGTAAAATAGTTGCGAGACAATTGAATATAGCTTATCAAGTTCACAGAAGAGTGTACAAAGTGGTTTGTACATGTGGGGAAGTACCATAAGTAGAGCAAAAGGCCAGTTATAGGACATTACAAGAAACCAGTAGCATTTCAGAGGAAATAATAATGAATATAACAGAATTGTGGGAGAACAAGTGGAAATGACATCAAAATGTAAGTCTAAAGTCTAGAAAGGATGTTGTACACTGCAGAAATCCTTGAAATAGAGCAAGTGCACATTAAACCGGTCTTTGAACCAGTAGAATTCACTGTAAAGTAGCCTTAATCTGTAAAACATAGTTAAGGGACAAGTGTATAATGCTTCTCAACTTCAGAGAAGAGTGTAGAAAGCTGTTTGTACAATGCAGGTAAGTCTTATAACTGTAGCAAAAAGCCAATTGTAATACCTTGTAAGAAAGACTAGGAACTAAGTGCAAAATAGCAGTAAATTGAACAGAATGGTTCGATTATAACTGTACAATACATCACAATTTATGGGTATAGTAATGAAAGTGTTTCGTATATGCGGGATATCCTTGAAATCGAGCAGTAAGCACATTTAAGCAGCTTTAGAAACCACGACAATTCACTGAAGAGTAGCATTAAACTGTAAATCATATTCAGAGACAAGTGTATATTGCTTATATACTTCAGAGAAGAGTGTAGAAAGGTGTTTGTACAATGCAGGTAAGTCCGCTAATTACAGCAAAAAGCCAATTGTAAGACATGTAAGAAAGAGGAGGAACTAAGAGCAAAATAACAATAAATTGAACAGAATAGTGACAGAGCAAGTGGAAAAGAGATCAGCATGTTGGCAAACAGCAATGAAAGTGTTTCATACAATGCAGGAAATCCTAGAATAGAGCAAAGAGCACATTTAAGCAGCTTGGGAAACCACTAGAATTCATTCAAAATAGCACTGAAGTGTAAAACAGTTGCTAGACAAGTGTATATAGCTTATCGAGTTCACAGAAGAATGTACAAAATGGTTTGTACATGTGGGGTAGTCCCACAAGTAGAGCAAAAGGCCCGTTATAAGACACTGCAAGGAACCACTAGCATTTCAGAGCAAATAATAATGAATAGAAGAGAATTGTGGGAGAAAAAGTGGAAAAGACATCAAAATGTAAGTCTATAGTATAGAAAGGATGTTGTACACTGCAGAAATCCTTGATATAGAGCAAGTGCACATTAAACTGGTCTTTGAAACCAGTAGAATTCACTGAAAAGTGGCATTAAACTGTAAATCATATTTGAGAGACAAGTGTATATTGCTTCTCCACTTCAGAGAAGAGTGTAGAAAGTTGTTTGTACAATTCAGGTAAGTCAGATAACTGTAGCAGAAAGACAATTGTAATACATTGTAAGAAAGACAATGAACTAATTGCAAAATAGCAGTAAATTGAACAGAATAGTTAGATTATAAAGGGAAAATACATCACAATTTATGGGTATAGTAATGAAAGTGTTTCATACATGCGGGATATCCTTGAAATCGAGCAGTAAGCACATTTAGGCAGCTTTAGAAACCACGACAATGCACTGAAAAGTAGCATTAAACTGTAAATCATACTTGGGAGACAAGTGTATATTGCTTCTCCACTTCAGAGAAGAGTGTAGAAAGGTGTTTTTACAATGCAGGTAAGTCCGCTAATTACAGCAAAAAGCCAATTGTAAGACATTGTAAGAAAGAGGAGGAACTAAGAGCAAAATAGCAATAAATTGAACAGAATAATGACAGAGCAAGTGGAAAACAGATCACCACGTTAGGATACAGTAATGAAAGTGTTGCATACAATGCGGGAAATCCTGGAATAGAGCAAAGAGCACATTTAAGCAGCTTTGGAAAACACTAGAATTCACTCAAAGTAGCATTAAACTGTAAAACAGTTGCGAGACAAGTGTATATAGCTTATCAAGTTCACAGAAGAGTGTACAAAGTGGTTTGTACATGTGGGGAAGTTCCATAAGTAGAGCAAAAGGCCAGTTATAAGACACTGCAAGAAACCAGTAGCATTTCAGAGGAAATAATAATGAATATAACAGAATTGTGGGAGAACAAGTGGAAAAGACATCAAAATGTAAGTCTATAGTATAGAAAGGATGTTGTACACTGCAGAAATCCTTGAAATAGAGCAAGTGTACATTAAACCGGTCTTTGAAACCAGTAGTATTCACTGAAAAGTAGCATTAAACTGTAAATTATACTTGGGAGACAAGTGTATATTGCTTCTCCACTTCAGAGAAGAGTGTAGAAAGGTGTTTGTACAATTCAGGTAATTCTTATAACTGTAGCAGAAAGCCAATTGTAATACATTGTAAGAAAGACTAGGAACTAACTGCAAAATAGCAGTAAATTGAACAGAATAGTTAGATTATAAAGGGAAAATACATCACAATTTATGGGTATAGTAATGAAAGTGTTTCGTACATGCTGGATATCCTTGAAATCGAGCATCAAGCACATTTAGGCAGCTCTAGAAACCAGGACAATTCACTGAAAAATAGCATTAAACTGTAAATCATACTTGGGAGACATGTGTATATTGCTTCTCAACTACAGAGAAGAGTGTAGAAAGGTGTTTGTACAATGCAGGTAAATCCGGTAAGTACAGCAGAAAGCCAATTGTAAGACATTGTAAGAAAGACTAAGAACTAACTGTAAAATAGCAATAAATTGAACAGAATAGTGACAGAGCAAGTGGAAAAGAGATCACCATGTTAGGATACAGTATTGAAAGTGTTTCATACAATGCGGGAAATCCTAGAATAGAGCAAAGAGCACATTTAAGCAAATGTGGAAACCACTAGAATTCACTTAAAGTAGCATTAAACTGTAAAACATTGGGAGACAAGTGTATATAGCTTATCAAGTTCACAGAAGAGTGTACAAAGTGGTTTGTACATGTGGGGAAGTCCCATAAAGGCCAGTTTTAGGACACTATAAGAAACCAGTAGTAATTCAGAGCAAATAATAATGAACATAACAGAATTGTGAGAGAACTAGTGGAGAAGACATCAAAATGTAAGTCAAATTTCTAGAAAGGATGTTGTACACTGCAGAAATCCTTGAAATACAGCAAGTGCACATTAAGCCAGTCTTTGTAACAACTAGAATTCAAAGAAAAGTAGCATTAATCTGTAAAACATAGTTAAGGAACAAGTGTATAATGCTTCTCAACTTCAGAGAAGAGTGTAGAAAACTGTTTCTACAATGCAGGAAAGTCGGGTAAGTACAGCAGAAAGCCAACTGTAAGACATTGTAAGAAAGATTAGGAACTAACTGTAAAATAGCAGTAAATTGAACAAAATAATTAGATTATAAAGGGAAAATACATCACAATTTCTGGGTATAGTAATGAAAGTGTTTCGTACATGCGGGATATCTTTGAAATCGAGCAGTAAGCACATTTAAGCAGCTTTAGAAACTACTACAATTCACTGAAGAGTAGCATTAAACTGTAAATCGAACTTGGGAGACAAGTGTATATTGCTTATATACTTCAGAGAAGAGTGTAGAAAGGTGTTTGTACAATGCAGGTAAGTCCGCTAATTACAGCAGAAAGCCAATTGTAAGACATGTAAGAAAGGAGGAACTAAGAGCAAAATAGCAATAAATTGAACAGAATAATGACAGAGCAAGTGGAAAAGAGATCACCATGTTAGGATACAGTAATGAAAGTGTTTCATACAATGCGGGGAATCCTAGAATAGAGCAAAGAGCACATTTAAGCAGCTTTGGAAAACACTAGAATTCACTCGAAGTAGCATTAAAATGTAAAACAGTTGAGAGACAAGTGTTTATAACTTCTCAAGTACATAGAAGAGCATACAAAGTTGTTTGTACATGTGGGGACATCCTATAATTAGAGCACAAGGCCAATTATAGGACACTGCAAGGAACCACTAGTAATTCAGAGCAAATAATAGTGAATTGAACAGAATTGTGAGAATACAAGTAGAAAAATATCAAAATGTAAGTCTATAGTCTAGAAACGTCTTTGTACACTGCAGAAAACCCTTTAAATAGAGAAAAGTGCACATTAAACCAGTCTTTGAAACCACTAGAATTCACTGATAGGTAGCATTAAACTGTACAACAGTTGAGAGACAAGTGTGTATAGCTTCTACAGTTCACAGAGGAGTGTACAAAGCTGTTTGTACATGTGGGGAAGTCCCATAAGTAGATAAAAAGGCCAGTTGTAGGACACTACAAGAAACCAGTAGTAATTCAGAGCATATAATAATGAATATAACAGAATTGTGAGAGAAAAAGAGGAAAAGACATCAAAATGTAAGTCTAAAGTCTAGAAAGTATGTTGTACACTGCAGAAATCCTTGAAATAGAGCAAGTGCACATTAAACCAGTCTTTGTAACCACTAGAATTCAAAGAAAAGTAGCATTAATCTGTAAAACATAGTTAAGGGACAAGTGTATAATGCTTCTCAACTTCAGAGAAGAGTGTAGAAAGCTGTTTCTACAATGCAGGAAAGTCCGGTAAGTACAGCAGAAAGCCAATTATAAGACATTGTAAGAAAGACTAAGAACTAACTGTAAAATAGCAGTAAATTGAACAAAATAGTTAGATTATAAAGGGAAAATACATCACAATTTCTGGGTATAGTAATGAAAGTGTTTCGTACATGTGGGATATCCTTGAAATAGAGCAGTTAGCAAAATTAAGCAGCTTTAGAAACCACTATAATTCACTGAAAAGTAGCATTAAACTGTAAATCATACCTGGGAAACAAGTGTATATTGCTTCTCAACTTCACAGAAGAGTATAGAAAGGTGTTTGTACAATGCAGGTAAGTCCTCTAATTACAGCAGAAAGCCAATTGTAAGACATTTTAAGAAAGACTAGGAACTAAGAGCAAAATAGCAATAAATTGAACAGAATAGTGACAGAGCAAGGGGAAAAGAGATCACCATGTTAGCATACAGTAATGAAAGTGTTTCATACAATGCGGGATATTCTAGAATAGAACAAAGAGCACATTTAAGCAGCTTTGGAAACAACTAGAATCCACTCAAAGTAGCATTAAACTGTAAAACAGTTTAGAGACAAGTGTATATAGCTTCTCAAGTTCAAAGAAGAGTGTATACAGTTGTTTGTACATGTGGTGAAGTCTCATAAGTAGAGTAGAAGGCCAATTATAGGACACTGCAAAAAACCAGTAGTAATTCAGAGCAAATAACAATGAATATAAAAGAATTGTGAGAGAACAAGTTGAAAAGACATCCAAAATGTAGGTCTATAGTCTAGAAAGGATGTTGTACACTGCAGAAATCCTTGAAATAGAGCAAGTGCACATTAAACCAGTCTTTGAAACCAATAGAATTCACTGCAAAGTAGCATTCAACTGTACAACAGTGGAGAGACAAGTGTACATGTTGGCACAAGGACCAAGCACAAGGTCGCGGCGTCGACCCAACGGGGCCCCGAGAGTGCCCCCAACTTCACGGGTCCCGGGTCCGAGGAGCCCGCGCGAGAGCAGCGGCGACGGCCCCAGGAGCCATCCCGGCCCAAGCCTCAGTCCAACCTCAGGGAGGTCGCGTGTGCGGTGCCCGCCGAAGCCGTCCTCATTCACCAGTCCCGGGACTGAGGGGGCACGGCCGACCGCCTGCTCAACCATCCAGCCGGGGACGTCCTCCCCGGGGGGCTCAAGGGCACTGGCCAAGGCCCTGGTCCCAGAGGGGGAGCAAAGGCGAACAGGAAGAAGAAGAAGAAGAAGAAGAAGAAGAAGAAGAAGAAGAAGAAGCAGGGGCACAGGTCCGTGCCCGCGTGCCAGTGATGCCAGCAGCATGAGTGGCCCAGGAGCCTGTGGGAGAGCCTTGAGCTGAGCGCTGAGGAGTTGGGGTTGGGGGGGGGGGGGCGGGCGTGGTGGGCGTGGTGCGGGGGGGATTGGGAGGGTGTGTGGAAGTGTGTGTGTGTGTGTGTGTGTGTGTGTGTGCGCTACTTTCCAGGGTGCCAGGTCAAGGGTCAGTGATGGGCGGCACAAAATCGCAATTTTGGCAAAGTTGGATACTCCTGAACCCATGTAGGGGGGTGAGGGGCTAGAGAAAGGGGGCGACAGGAGGAAGGTGGGAGGAGGAGGAAGGGGCGTGGTTGTGCGCATTGATTTTAGTCTCTCTGTTCACGTGCCCCGCGTCCTGAAGCCCATTAGCCCATCAGCCCATCAGCCCTTGGCGTCCGCTTCCCAGATCTGCCTGCACTCCCAGGCCCCAGTTCTGCCCCGTGGAGGAGCTGGGTCTCCACTCCTGTGACTAATCACTGGAATGGCTCGATGTCCCCCTCCCGAGGCGCATGCCCAGCTGTGCTGATGTGAACCCGGGTGGATCATACCCGCAGGGTGGCCACGACTGCAGGCAAACGTCCCGGCGCCCTCCCAGGATCCCAGGATCGGCAGCCCAGCACAGCCGGGAGGCTTGTGTGGCGCACGAGAGCCCCCAAAACATTTCCAACCCCTCCCTGGTGGGCTGTCACTGCTCTTGCCACCCTGGAGAGGCCGGGAAATGTGTGACCAGCTGCCCCAGAGTCCTCCAGGTTTTGCACCGCAGCCCCCAGCCCCCGGGTCCGTCCGCCATTGCCAAAGAGGGTTGTCCTGGGCCCACCCGATCCTGTCTAAACATGTGTGGTCGCCTCTCCGACCCAGCAAAAGGTGGTGCCGCCCTGCAAGACATGGAGAAGGTGTCCTGCGGGGGTCCTCGGGCACCTGCGGAATCTCCCAAGTCCTCTCTAAGCCCGGGAAACGCTTCGGCAGGCCCGTGGCGCCCTCTGCTGGTCGATGAGCGCTAATGTGCTAATGTGTGTGTGTGTGTGTGTGTGTGTGTGTGTGTGTGTGTGTCCGCCCCGCAGCCTCCTCTGGGGGAGGCAGAGCCAGGTGCCTGGACCTCTCCAGGTCTGGGGAGACCCGAGGGGGTGGCGGGGGTGGGGTGGGGGGGCTGGAGGGGGACGAGCGAACGTCCTGCAAGGAGCGCTGTCTATGAGAATGCAGGGACTTGCGGGGACAGGGGGGGGGGGCGGGGGGGTGTTTGGCGCGAGGCGACTGGTGGTAGGTGGGGGGAGGGGCGTGCTCATGGATGCGTTCAGAGCACTCAATCAGCGAGTGTGCCTGGGAGACCGCTGACGAACACGCGAACACGTGGCAGCACAAGGACGGCTACCAAGATTTCTGCCGAGTGATCCACGTCTGGGAGATTCACCGTGGCTGTTTTCCTCGTGGCTCGGGCCTGCGTATGATATTTGGCGCTCACGCGAGATTGTGATCACATGTACAGGAAAACTGACCTCATTCGATTAAATGGTTTTGAGAGACAGACGTCGTGCAGCCCGTCTTAAGGACGGCATCCTATGCCTTTCCTAGATTCGCCATGTCCCGCTACCACCAACGAGGTGGCGTACCAGAAGAGAAAGGCATTCCCCGAGAGTCCAGATGGCAGAAGTCAAAAATCAAGGTGCCAGCGGGACCCCTTTCCGTCTGAGGTCTCTGAGGTCGCTGGGCGGGGCCGCTGGTGGCCTCTGGTGTCGCTGGCCCAGTGCCTTCAACTCCAGCGTCCGCCTCCCACGACCTCCAAGGCCAGCTTCGGTGTGTCTGCGTCTCCCGTCTCCCTCCCCTTTCTTCGAGGAACACCAGGCGTGGGGCGAGACCAGCCTCTGTTCAGGAGCACCTTTTCTCGAGACCCTTGCGTTAATCCCACCTGAAAGGTGTGCCTGGGTCCGCCTGGGGCAGGAGGGCCCACACCCTAAAGTTGATTCCATCAAGCCTGGGGGCCACTGATTGGTGGAGCTCGTGGCTCCTCCCAGCACGCTCTGGGCCTATAAAAGGGCGGGTGGGGCGGCCAGGGCCTTCATTCTCAGACCTCCTCTGCCCCGGACGCTTCGTTCTCCAAGGGAGCTTTCAGGGGAGAGATCTCGCGAAGGCCCTGTCCGCGGACATGGAGGCCGCTTCTGCGCACCGGGAAGAGGAGCTTCAGCTCAGGCACCCCCCGAAGGTCGAATCCGCTGGATTCGGTGATGGGGCCGCGGAAGTCCACTGTGGCCCCCGCGGGCCTCAGGAACCACCACTGCCCCGGGAGAGCGGGTGCGCCCCGCGGGGCCCACTGGCTCCCGCCGACACCCCTCCTCCGAGTGGGATCTGGAGCCCGGGGAGACCCCACGCGGTGGGGGCCGGGCTTCAGAACCTGGGCAACACCTGCTACGCGAACGCGGCCCTGCAGTGCCTCAGCTACACCCCGCCCCTGGCCCGCTACCTGCTGTCCGGGCGGCACTCGGGGGCCTGTGGGCGGCGGGCGTCCTGCGCCCTGTGCGCCCTGCAGGCTCACGTGACCCGGGCCCTCCTGCGCCCCGGGGACGTCATCGTGCCCGAGGGGGAGCTGCTCGCGGGCTTCCACGCGTACCGGCAGGAGGACGCCCACGAGTTCCTCCTGTTCACGCTGGACGCCCTGCAGCGGGCCTGTGTGCCTGAGGAGCGGCCGCCGTCGCCGCCGGGCCGGCCCTCCCAGGAGGACGCCACCCTGATCCGTCGGGTCTTTGGAGGCCACTGGAGATCTCGGATCCAGTGCCTCCGCTGCCAGGGCGTGTCCGACACCCTGGACCCTTACCTGGACATCGGCCTGGACATCCAGGCGGCGCAGAGCGTGACCCAGGCCCTGGAGCTGCTGGTGAGGCCCGAGCGGCTGGGCGGGGCCGACGGCTACCAGTGCGGCAAGTGCCGCCGGAAGGTGCCGGCCACCAAGACGCTGCGCCTGCACGCGGCCTCCAGGGTGCTCACGCTCGTGCTGAAGCGGTTCTCGGCGCTCGCGGACAGCAAGGTGGAGCGGGACGTGCGCTACCCGGAGCACCTGGACCTGCGGCCCTACCTGTCCCAGGGGCGCCACGCGGGCCCGCTGCTGTACCGGCTCTACGCCGTGCTGGTCCACTCGGGCCGCACCTGCCACAGCGGCCACTACTTCTGCTACGTCCGAACCGCGGGCGGCCGGTGGTTTAAGATGGACGACGCCCAGGTGACCGCCTGCGACGCTTCTGAGGCCCTGAGCCAACGCGCCTATGTGCTCTTTTACGTCCAGACCAGTGAACTGGAAGGAGACAGTGGGAAACCCACATGCCCCGGGACCGAGCACAAGGTCGCGGCGTCGACCCAACGGGGTCCCGAGAGTGCCCCCAACTTCACGGGTCCCGGGTCCGAGGAGCCCGTGCGAGAGCAGCGGCGACGGCCCCAGGAGCCATCCCGGCCCAAGCCTCAGTCCAACCTCAGGGAGGTCGCGTGTGCGGTGCCCGCCGAAGCCGTCCTCATTCACCAGTCCCGGGACCGAGGGGGCACGGCGGACCGCCTGCTCAACCATCCAGCCGGGGACGTCCTCCCCGGGGGGGCCAAGGGCACTGGCCAAGGCCCTGGTCCCAGAGGGGGAGCCAAGGCGAACAGGAAGAAGAAGAAGAAGCAGGGGCACAGGTCCGTGCCCGCGTGCCAGTGATGCCAGCAGCAGGAGTGGCCCAGGAGCCTGCAGGAGAGCCTTGGGCTGAGCGCTGAAGGGTGGGGGGGGAGAGGGCGGGCGTGGTGGGCGTGGTGCAGGGGCGATTGGGAGGGTGTGTGGAAGTGGGGGGCGGGTACACTTTTCAAGGGGCCAGATCAAGGGTGTTGAGCAGCATCTGTGTCCTGTATACAACATGTGTGGGGAGCAACACAGCTGCAGAGGCTGCCACACACTCCCGGGGCCCAACCCACCCCAGGACCTGGTGCTGCCTTTTTTTTTTTGGTTAATCCCCACCACGTATAGGGATATAGGGGATATAACGGATATAAGGGATATTGGAAATGGGGATATGGGGATATAATCGACATAGGGATATAGGGATAAAGTGATATAGAGATATAAGGGATATAGCGATATAAGGGATATAGGGATATAAGGGATCAAGGCATATAAGGGATAAAGGGATATAGCGATATAAGGGATAAAGGGATATAAGGGATAATGGGATATAGAGATATAAGGGATATAGGAATATAGGTATATAAGGGTAAATGTATAAAGGGATATAAGGGATATAGGGATATAGGGGATATAAAAGATATAGGGATATGGGGCTATAAGGGACTAGGGATATAATCCAGTCTTGTATCAGGGACCCAGACCTCCCTCCCTGGTCTGAACTGCCGTCCTAGGACCCAGACCTCCATCCGGGTCCCAGACCATCATGGCGGGTCCGAGAAGATTATCCCGGTTCCCAGGTTTCTAACACATAATCCAGTTGGGAACTGGGGCCTCTGTGTGCCTTGCAGGGTGTTGAGCAGCATCTGTGGCCTCTATACAACACGTGCGGGGAGCAACACAACTGCAGAGGCTGTCACACACCCCTGGGGGCCAACCCACCCCAGGTGCTAGTGCTGCCATTTTATAATTTTTTGGTTAATCCTCACTGGGGATAGGGATATAGGGGATATAGAGATATAGGGGATATAAGGGATATAGGGGATATAAGGGATATAGGGATTTAAGGGATTAGGGATATAATACAGTCTTGTATCAGGGATGTAGTTCTCTATCTGTAACCCAGACCACCATTCCATAACCCAGATGCAAGGTGAGGTACCAGACCGCCCCCTGGGACCCAGACCTCCCTCCCTTGTCTGAACTACCATCCTAGGACCAAGACCTCCATCCGAGTCCCAGACCATCATGGCGGGGCCGAGAAGATTATCACAGGGCCCAGGTCTCTAACACAGAATCCAGTAGAGAACTACACCCCCAATACAAGACTAGATTCATGATGGGGCCGAGAAGATTATCCTGGGGCAAGGTCTCAAACACAGAATCCAGTCTTGTATCAGGGGTGTAGTTCTCTATCTGTTACCCAGACCACCATTCCAAAACCCAGATGTCCAGGTGAGGTACCAGACCTCTCTCCCTGGCCCGAACTGCCCTCCTAGGACCCAGACCTCCATCTGGGTCCCAGACCATCATGGCTGGGCCAAGAAGATTATCCTGGGGTAAGGCCTCAAACACAGAATCTTGTATCAGGGGTGTAGTTCTCCATCTGTAACCCAGACCATCATAACATAACCCAGATGTCCATGTGCGGTACCAGACCTCCCCCTGGGGCCTAGACTTCGCTCCCTGGCCCGAAGTATCCTCTCAGAACACATTCCTCTATCTGGGGCTCAGAACTACATCCGGGTCCCAGACCATCAGGGCAGGTCCGAGAAGATTATCCCGGGGCCCAGGTCTCTAACACAAAATCCAGTCTTGTATCAGGGGTGTACTTCTCTATCTGTAACCCAGACCACCATTCCATAACCCAGATGTCCAGGTGAGGTAAAAAACCACGCCCTGGGGCCCAGACCTCCCTCCCTGGCCCGAACTGCCCTCCTGGGACCCATTCCTCTATCCGGGGCTCAGACCTACATCCTGGTCCCAGACCATCAGAAGATTACCCAGGGGCCCTGGTTTCTAACACATAATCCGGTTGGGAACTGGGGCCTCTGTGTGCCTTGCAGGGTGTTGAGCAGCATCTGTGGCCTGTATACAACATGTGTGGGGAGCAACACAGCTGCAGAGGCTGCCACACACTCCCGGGGCCCAACACACCCCATGTTCGAGTGCTGCCATTTTTTTCTTTTTTGGTTAATCCTCACCAGAGATAGGGATATAGGGATATAGGGGATATAGGGATATAAGGTATATAAGGGATATAAGGAATATAGGGATATAGAAATATAGGGATATAGGTATATACGGATAAAGGGATATAAGGGATATAAGGGATACAAGGGTAAAGGGATAAAGAGATATAGAGGACATAGGGATATAAGGGATTAGGGATATAATCCAGTCTATAAGGGATTAGGGATATAATCCAGGGGTGTAGTTCTCTATCTGTAACCCAGACCACCATTCCATAACCCAGATGTCCAGGTGAGGTACCAGACCGCCCCAGGGGCCCAGACCTCCCTCCCTGTCCCGAATTGCCCTCCTAGGACCTATTCCTCTATAAGGGACTCAGACCATCAGGGCAGGTCCGAGAAGATTATCCCGGGGCCCAGGTCTCTAACACAAAATCCAGTCTTGTATCAGGGGTGTACTTCTCTATCTGTAACCCAGACCACCATTCCATAACCCAGATGTCCAGTGAGGTACCAGAACTCTCCCCGGAGCCAGACTTTGCTCCCTGGCCCGAACTATCCTCTCAGAACCCATTCCTCTATCCAGGGCTCAGACCTACATCCATGTCCCAGTCCATCATGGCGGGTCCAAGAAGATTATCCCGGGGCCCAGGTTTCTAACACATAATCCGGTTGGGAACTGGGGCCTCTGTGTGCCTTGCAGGGTGTTGAGCAGCATCTGTGGCCTGTATACAACACGTGTGGGGAGCAACACAACTGCAGAGGCTGCCACACACCCCCGGGGGCCAACCCACCCCAGGTGCTAGTCCTGCCATTTTTTTCTTTTTTGTTTAATCCTCACCAGGGATAGGGATATAGGGATATAGGGGATATAATAGATATAAAGATCATGGGAAATGGGGATAAAAGGGATATAGGGATATAGCAATAAAGGGATATAGCAATATAAGGGATATAGGGATATAAGGAATATAAGGGATATAAGGTATATATGGGATATGAGGAATATAAGGGATATAAGGTATATATGGGATATAAGGAATATAGGGATATAAGGATATAGAGATATAGCGATAAAGGAATATAGGGATATAAGGAATATAAGGGATATAGGGATGTAGAAATATAGGGATATAAGGGATAAAAGTGATATACGGTATATAAGGGATGTAAGAAATATAGGGATATAGTTCTCCATCTGTAACCCAGACCATCATAACATAACCCAGATGTCCATGTGCGGTACCAGACCTCCCCCTGGGGCCTAGACTTCGCTCCCTGGCCCGAAGTATCCTCTCAGAACACATTCCTCTATCTGGGGCTCAGAACTACATCCGGGTCCCAGACCATCAGGGCAGGTCCGAGAAGATTATCCCGGGGCCCAGGTCTCTAACACAAAATCCAGTCTTGTATCAGGGGTGTACTTCTCTATCTGTAACCCAGACCACCATTCCATAACCCAGATGTCCAGGTGAGGTAAAAAACCACGCCCTGGGGCCCAGACCTCCCTCCCTGGCCCGAACTGCCCTCCTGGGACCCATTCCTCTATCTGGGGCTCAGACCTACATCCTGGTCTCAGACCATCAGAAGATTACCCAGGGGCCCTGGTTTCTAACACATAATCCGGTTGGGAACTGGGGCCTCTGTGTGCCTTGCAGGGTGTTGAGCAGCATCTGTGGCCTGTATACAACATGTGTGGGGAGCAACACAGCTGCAGAGGCTGCCACACACTCCCGGGGCCAAACCCACCCCATGTTCGAGTGCTGCCATTTTTTTCTTTTTTGGTTAATCCTCACCAGAGATAGGGATATAGGGGATATAGGGATATAAGGTATATAAGGGATATAAGGAATATAGGGATATAGAAATATAGGTATATAGGTATATACGGATAAAGGGATATAACGGATACAAGGGTAAAGGGATAAAGAGGTATAGAGGAAATAGGGATATAAGAAATTAGGGATATAATCCAGTCTTGTATCAGGGGTGTAGTTCTCTAACCCAGACCACCATTCCATAACCCAGATGTCCAGGTGAGGTACCAGACCGCCCCAGGGGCCCAGACCTCCCTCCCTGTCCCGAATTGCCCTCCTAGGACCTATTCCTCTATCCGGGACTCAGAACTACATCCGGGTCCCAGACCATCAGGGCAGGTCCGAGAAGATTATCCCGGGGCCCAGGTCTCTAACACAAAATCCAGTCTTGTATCAGGGGTGTAGTTCTCTATCTGTAACCCAGACCATCATTCCATAACCCAGTTGTCCAGGTGAGGTACCAAAACTCCCCCCGGGGCCAGACTTTGCTCCCTGGCCCAAACTATCCTCTCAGAACCCATTCCTCTATCCGGGGCTCAGACCTACATCCATGTCCCAGTCCATCATGGCGGGTCCAAGAAGATTATCCCGGGGCCCAGGTTTCTAACACATAATCCGGTTGGGAACTGGGGCCTCTGTGTGCCTTGCAGGGTGTTGAGCAGCATCTGTGGCCTGTATACAACAAGTGTGGGGAGCAACACAACTGCAGAGGCTGCACGATACCCACTGTCGAAAAAAGAGCGGAATACGTATAACTGCCTGCCTCGAGGACTGCAGCCTCCAACCTCCTGGCTGTCTCAGTAGAGGCGGCCGGCACCTGCCTGCCTGCCAGGGTAAAGGCCCCGTGCCCAGTACTGGCTGCCTTGTTAGCAGGGGCCTCTGCTGTACGGAATGTCCCAGTAATGTCGGCCTGCCCGCTATGGCCTGCCTCAATAATGGCAGCCTCTCGTGGTACTCAGCACCTCGCTGTAAGGATTGACTGCCTCAATAATGACGGCCTGCACCGTACCCACTGCTGCAATGCTATCGGGCTCCGTGTAATTGCATTCCTCGAGGACAGTGACCTCACCGGTTCTGGGTGCTTCAAAAATGGCTGCCTTTAGGGTATGGAGTGACATACTGAACGCACAGGTTCACCATGTCAGTGCAGCAGCCCTTTGCAGGGCTGGGCTGTGAACGGGTGCAAAATCCAGGCTAGTAACTTTAGTCCATCCAGGGAAGGAATGACTCCCGCCCTGGACAGACTTGATGATTTTGAGGGATTTTCTTTTTTCCTGGGTGTTTGTTTGTTTTGGGGTAGAATTATTTTTTGCGTTCACGGGGCATTAGCTGGAATTTCAGCACCATGGACAGGAGCGCACAGTGTTATTTCTTGAATGGCCACAACAGTAACTTGGTAACTAGGAACCAGTAACCTGGTAACCAGTAACCAGTCACCTGGTAAGCAGTTAACTGGTAAGTAGTAAACCAATAACTAGTGACCCGGTAAAAGGTTAGCAGGGGCGGTGGCGGGGCCTCCGCCTTACAGAAGGTCTCAGTAACGACGGCATGCTGAGTATGGCGTGCCTCAATTACAGCGGCATCTCGGGAGGGCGCTGCATCTTGCAGTACTCAGTACCTAGCTGTACGGACTGGCTGCCTCAATAATGGCGGCCTGCACAGTACCCATTACCGCAACCTGAGCGGCCTCCGTTTTTCTGCCTTCCTCCAGGAAAGCTGCCTCCAACCTCCTAGCTGCCTCAGTCAGAGGCGGCCTACACCTGCCTGCCTGCCAGGTTAAAGGCCCCGTGCCCTCTGCTAGCTGGGTCGTTAGCGGGAGCCTCTGCCGCATGAAAGGTCTCAGGAATGTCGGCCTGCAGCATTCGGCCTGCCTCAATAATGGCAACCTCTCGTGAGGACGCTGTATCTCGCAGTACTCAGCAACCTCGCTGTACAGACTGGCTGCCTGAATAATGGCGGCCTGCACCGTACCCATTGCTACAACCTGAGCGGGCTCCGTTTTTCAGCCTGCCTCCAGGAAAGCGGCCTCCAACCTCTTGGATGCCTGAGAAGAGGAGGCCTGCACCTGCCTGCCTGCCAGGGTAAAGGCCCCGTGCCCCGTACTGGCTGTCTCGTTAGCGGGGGCCTCTGTGTTGCGGCAGGTCTCGGTAATGTCGGCCTTCAGCATTCGGCCTGCCTCAATAATGGCGGCCTCTCACGAGGACGCTGTGTCTGGCGTTATTTAGCACCTCGCTATAGGGACGGGCTGTCTCAATAATGGTGGCCTTCTGGGTACCACAGCAGCAACCCGATAAAACTCCGAATAACTGGCTTCCTCGAGTCCTGTGGCCTCCAACCTGCTGGCAGCCTCAGTAGAGGCCGCTTGCACCTGCCTGCCTGCCAGGGTAAAGGCCCCAGGCATGCGTCTATTAAGGCGGCAAATGGCGAGCACGCTGCGTCTCGCAGGACCTGCACCTCGCTGCACGGACTAGCTTCCTCAAAAATGGCGGCCTGTACCGTACACAATGCCGCAGCCCAAGCGGGCTCCGTAAAACTGCCTGCCACAAGTACGGCCGCCTCCAACCCCCTGGCTGCATGAGTAGAGGAGGCCTGCACCTGCCGGCCTGCCAGGGCAAAGGCTCTGTGCCCAGTACTGGCTGCCTGGATGGCGGGGGCCTGCGCCGTAAGGAAGGTCTCAGTCATGGCGGCCTGCAGCGAATAGCTTGAGTCCATTAAGGCGGCCTCTCGCATCCACGCTGCATTTCGCGGGTCTCACCACCTCTCTGTTTGGACTGGCTGCCTCAATATTGGTGGCTTCTAGGTTTCCAAAGGGTTCATGATGTCAGCGCAGCAGCCGAGGCCTCCCTTTGCAAAGAGGGAGCAGGAAGCGGTGAAGTACCCACAACTGTGACTTTGCTCCATCCAGGGACGGAATGCATGCCGCCCTGCCCAGCCTCTCTGATCTTGTGACCCTTTCCGGCCCCCCCCCCCCCCCCCCGGTGGAATTTTCGGTGGAGTTCACAGGGTTTTAGCTGGATTTTCAGCAACAGGGACAGAGGCACAGCGTGTTATTCCGGAAAAGGCCACAGGAGGGCAGCAAAGGACAGGTTTTGCCTGACAGCTTCCTTTTGAGGTCCAGTGGAATAAGTATATGGTTCTATAGACAGACGTGTACAGTATAATCAGTAACTTACTTGAAAGAAAATGAAAACATTTATCTTATAAAAGCAGTGCATAACCCTGCTCTATGATTACATTCTGATAAATCACAAAATGAGGTGTACTTACTATTAGCACATTTCTATAACTCTCTGCCAAGGGGACGTCAGCCTCCAAACCCCTGGCTGCCTCAGTACAGGCGGCCGGCAACTGCCTGCGCGCCAGCGTAGGAACCCCGTGTCCCGTACTGGCTGTGTCCTTTACGGGGAGGGGTGGGAGGGCCTCTGCCGTACAGAAGGTCTCAGTAATGTCGGCCTGCAGCATTCGGGCTTCCTCAATAATGGCGGCCTCTCGCGAGGACGCTGTGTCTCATGGTACTCAGCACCTTGCTGTACGAACTGGCTGCCTCAATTATGGCGGCCTGCACGATACCCACTGTCGAAAAAAGAGCGGAATACGTATAACTGCCTGCCTCGAGGACTGCAGCCTCCAACCTCCTGGCTGTCTCAGTAGAGGTGGCCGGCACCTGCCTGCCTGCCAGGGTAAAGGCCCCGTGCCCAGTACTGGCTGCCTTGTTAGCAGGGGCCTCTGCTGTATGGAATGTCCCAGTAATGTCGGCCTGCCCGCTATGGCCTGCCTCAATAATGGCAGCCTCTCGTGGTACTCAGCACCTCGCTGTAAGGATTGACTGCCTCAATAATGACGGCCTGCACCGTACCCACTGCTGCAATGCTATCGGGCTCCGTGTAATTGCATTCCTCGAGGACAGTGACCTCACCGGTTCTGGGTGCTTCAAAAACGGCTGCCTTTAGGGTATGGAGTGACATACTGAACGCACAGGTTCACCATGTCAGTGCAGCAGCCCTTTGCAGGGCTGGGCTGTGAACGGGTGCAAAATCCAGGCTAGTAACTTTAGTCCATCCAGGGAAGGAATGACTCCCGCCCTGGACAGACTTGATGATTTTGAGGGATTTTCTTTTTTTCTGGGTGTTTGTTTGTTTTGAGGTAGAATTATTTGTTGCGTTCACGGGGCATTAGCTGGAATTTCAGCACCATGGACAGAAGCACACAGTGTTATTTCGTGAATGGCCACAACAGTAACTAGGAACCAGTAACCTGGTAGCCAATAACCAGTCACCTGGTAACCAGTTAACTGGTAAGTAGTAAACCAATAACTAGTGACCCGGTAAAAGGTTAGCAGGGGCGGTGGCGGGGCCTTCGCCTTACAGAAGGTCTCTGTAATGACGGCATGCTGAATATGGCGTGCCTCAATTACAGCAGCATCTCGGGAGGGCGCTGCATCTTGCAGTACTCAGTACCTAGCTGTACGGACTGGCTGCCTGAATAATGGCAGCTAGCACAGTACCAATTACCAAAACCTGAGTGGCATCCTTTTTTCTGCCTGCCTCCAGGAAAGCGGCCTCCAAACTCTTGGCTGCCTCAGTAGAGGAGGCCTGCACCCGCCTGCCTGCCAGGATGAAGACCCCGTGCCCTTTACTGACTGTGTCATTAGCAGGGGGCCTCTTCCGCATGAAAGGTCTCAGTAATGTAGGCCTGCCACATTCGTCCTGCCTCAATAATCGCGGCTTCTCGTGAGGACAGTGCTTCTCGTGGTACTCAACACCTTGCTGTACGAACTGCCTGACCCAATTATGGCGCCAGCACGATACCCACTAGCAAAACCAGAGTGGGCTTCTTATAATTGCCTGCCTTGAGGACTGCAGCCTCCAAACTTCTGGCTGCCTCAGTAGAGGCGGCCTGCACCTGCCTGCCTGCTAGGGTAAAGACCCCATGCCCCGTACTGGCTGCCTTGTTAGCAGGGGACTCTACTGTATGGCAGGTCTCAGTAATGTCGGCCTGCAGCATTCGGCCTGCCTCAATAATGGCGGCCTCTCGCGAGGACGCTGTGTCTCACGTTATTCAGCACCTCACTGTACGGAATTGCTGCCTGAATAATGTCGGCCTGCTCGGTACCACAGCAGCAACCCAATAAAACTCTGTATAACTGGCTGTGTCGAGGCCTGTGGCCTCCAAACTCCTGGCAGCCTTAGTAGAGTGAACCTGCACCTGCCTGCCTCCCAGGGTAAAGGCCCCGTGACCTCAACTGGCAGTCTCATTAGCGGGGGAGTCTGCTGTACGGCAGGTCTCAGTAATGTCGGCCTGCAACAGACGGCCTGCCTCAATAATGGCAGGCTCTCGCGAGGACTCTGCGTCTGGCAGAATTCAGCACTTCGCCTTATAGACTGGCTGCCTCAATAATGGTGGCCTTCTGGGTACCACAGCAGCAACCCGATAAAACTCCGGATAACTGGTTGCCTCGAGCCCTGTGTTCTGCAACCTGCTGGCAGCCTCAGTAGAGGCCGCTTGCACCTGCCTGCCTGCCACGGTAAAGGCCCCAGGCCCCGTACCGGCTGCCTCATTAGGGGGCGGCCTTCGCCTCACGGAAATTCTCAGTCATGGAGGCCTGCGGCGTAAGGCATGCATCCATTAAGGCGGCCTCTGGTGAGCACGCTGCGTCTCGCGGGACTCAGCACCTCGCTGCATGGACTAGCTTCCTCAACAATGGCGGCCTGTACCGTACACAATGCCGCAGCCCGAGCAGGCTCTGTAAAACTGCCTGCTACCCCCTGGCTGCATGAGTAGAGGAGGCCTGCACCTGGCGGCCTGCCAGGGTAAAGGCCCTGTGCCCAGTACTGGCTGCGTGGATGGTGGGGGCCTGCGCCGTAAGGAAGGTCTCAGTCATGGCGGCCTGCAGCGAATACCTTGAGTCAATTAAGGCGGCCTCTCGCATCCACGCTGCATTTCGCGGGTCTCACCACCTCTCAGTTCAGACTGGCTGCCTCAATATTGGTGGCTTCTAGGTTTCCAAAGGGTTCATGATGTCAGCGCAGCAGCCGAGGCCTCCCTTTGCAAAGAGGGAGCAGGAAGCGGTGAAGTACCCACAACTGTGACTTTGCTCCATCCAGGGACGGAATGCATGCCGCCCTGCCCAGCCTCTCTGATCTTGTCACCCTTTTTTCCTGGGTAGAATTTTCGGTGGAGTTCACAGGGCTTTAGCGGGAATGTCAGCACCAGGGACAGAGGCACAGCGTGTTATTCCTGAAATGGCCACAGGAGGGCAGCAAAGGATAGTTTTTGCCTGACAGCTTCCTTTTGAGGTCCAGTGGAATAAGTATATGGTTCCATAGACAGACGTGTACAGTATAATCAGTAACTTACTTGAAAGAAAATGAAAACATTTATCTGATAAAAGTCGTGCTTAACCCTGGTCTATAATCATAAACATTATGATAAATCACAAAATAGGGTGTACTTACTATTAGCACATTTCTATAACTCCCTGCCAAGGGGACAGCAGCCTCCACACCCCTGGTTGCCTCAGTAGAGGCGGCCTGCACCTGCCGGCCCGCCAGTGTAAAGACCTTGTGCCCACAACAGGGGGGTGGGGACATTTGTGGGGAGGGGTGTGGGCTGGGAATGGGGGGATGAGGAGAAATATGTGATACCTCAATCAATAAAGAAATTAAAATAAATACATAAATAAAATTTAGTTTAGGTCTAGGGTTATGGCTAGTTTTAGGGTTAAGGTTAGGCCTAGGGTAAGGGTTGGGTTTAGGGTTAGGTTTAGGGCTTGGGATAGGGGTAGGTTTAGGGTTAGGGTTAGGGTTAAGGCTATTGTTGGGGCTGGGTTAGGCCTAAGTTTAGATTAGGGTTAGGGTTAGGGCTAGGGTCAGGACTAAGGCTAGTGCTAGGGTTAGGGTTAGGGTTGGGGTTATTTTTAGGGTTAGGGCTAGGGTTATGGTTGGGGTTATGGATAGTGCTAGGGTTAGGGTTAGGTTTATGGTTAGGGCTTGGGTTAGCCTTAAAGTTAGTGTTAGGGCTAGGGCTAGGGTAATGACTATGCATAGGGTTAGTATTAGGTTTAGGGCTATGATTAATGTTTGGGTTAGGGTTCGGGCTAGTGTTATGGTTAAGGTTAGGTTTAGGACTAGGGCTAGGGCTAGGGTTAGATTTAGGGCTATTGTTACAAAGAGGGCTCGATTTACGGGTAGTGTTATGTTTAGATTTAGGGTTAGGTTTATGGTTAGGGTAGTGTTAGGGGTAGGTTTAGGATTAGGATTACGTCTAAAATTAGATTTAAAAAAACACACAAACAAACAAACAAAAAGACCCCGTGCCCGTACTGGCTGTGTCGTTCGCGGGAAGGGGTGTGGGGAGGGCCTCTGCTGTACGGAAGGTCTCAGTAATGTCGGCCTGCAGCATTCGGCCTTCCTCAATAATGGCGGCCTCTCGCGAGGACGCTGTGTCTCATGGTACTCAGCACCTTGCTGTACGAACCTGCTGACTCATTTATGGCGGCCTGCATGATACCCAATGCTGAAACCAGAGCATGCTTCGTATAACTGCCTGCCTCGAGGACTGCAGCTTCCAAACTTCTGGCTGCCTCAGTAGAGGTGGCCTGCATCTGCCTTCCTGCCAGGAAAAAGGCCCCGTGATCCGTACTGGCTGTCTCATTAGCAGGGGCGTCTGCCGTACGGCAGGTCTCAGTAATGTCGGCCTGCAGCATTCGGCCTGCCTCAATAATGGTAGCCTCTCGCGAGGACGCTGTATCTCCCAGTACTCAGCACCTCGCTGTACGGACTGGCTGCCTGAATAATGGCGGTCTGCACCGTACCAGTTGCTGCAACCTGAGCGGGATCCATTTTTCTGCCTTCTTCCAGGAAAGCGGCCTCCAACCTCTTGGCTGCCTGAATAGAGGAGGCCTGCACATGCCTGCCTGCTAGGCTAAAGGTCCCGTGCCCCGTACTGGCTGCCTTGTTAGCAGGGGCCTCTGCTGTACGAAAGGTCTCAGTAATGTCGGCCTGTCCGCTATGGCCTGCCTCAATAATGGCAGCCTCTCATGGTACTCAGCACCTCGCTGTAAGGACTGACTGCCTCAATAATGACGGCCTGCACCATACCCACTGCCGCAATGCTATAGGGCTTCGTGTAATTGCATTCCTCGAGGATGGTGACCTCATCGGTTCTGGGTGCTTCAAAAATGGCTCCCTTTAGGGTATGGACTGACATAGTGAACGCACACGTTCACCATGTCAGTGCAGCAGCCCTTTGCAGGGCTGGGCTATGAACGGGTGCAAACTCCAGGCTAGTGACTTTAGTACACCCAGGGAAGGAATGACTCCCGCCCTGGACAGACTTGATGATTTTGAGGGATTTTCTTTTTTTCTGGGTGTTTGTTTGTTTTGGGGTAGAATTATTTGTTGCGTTCACAGGGCATTAGCTGGAAATTCAGCACCATGGGCAGAAGCACACGGTGTTATTTCTTGAATGGCCACAACAGTAACTTGGTAACGAGGAACCAGTAACCTGGTAACCAGTAACCAGTCACCTTGTAACCAGTTAACTGGTAAGTAGTAAACCAATAACTAGTGACCCGGTAAAAGGTTAGCAGGGGCGGTGGTGGGGCCTTCGCCGTACAGAAGGTCTCAGTAATGACGGCATGCTGAGTATGGCGTGCCTCAATTACAGCCCCATCTCGAGAGGGTGCTGCATCTCGCAGTACTCAGTACCTCGCTGTACTGACTGGCTGCCTCAATAATGGCGGCCTGCACAGTACCCATTGGTACAACCTGAGCGGGCTCCGTTTTTCAGCCTGTCTCCAGGAAAGCTGCCTCCAACCTCTTGGATGCCTGAGAAGAGGAGGCCTGCACCTGCCTGCCTGCTAGGGTAAAGGTCCCGTGCCCCGTACTGGCTGCCTTGTTAGCAGGGGCCTCTGCTGTACGAAAGGTCTCAGTAATGTCGGCCTGTCCGCTATGGCCTGCCTCAATAATGGCAGCCTCTCATGGTACTCAGCACCTCGCTGTAAGGACTGACTGCCTCAATAATGACGGCCTGCACCATACCCACTGCCGCAATGCTATAGGGCTTCGTGTAATTGCATTCCTCGAGGATGGTGACCTCATCGGTTCTGGGTGCTTCAAAAATGGCTCCCTTTAGGGTATGGACTGACATAGTGAACGCACACGTTCACCATGTCAGTGCAGCAGCCCTTTGCAGGGCTGGGCTATGAACGGGTGCAAACTCCAGGCTAGTGACTTTAGTACACCCAGGGAAGGAATGACTCCCGCCCTGGACAGACTTGATGATTTTGAGGGATTTTCTTTTTTTTTCTGGGTGTTTGTTTGTTTGTTTTGGGGTAGAATTATTTGTTGCGTTCACAGGGCATTAGCTGGAAATTCAGCACCATGGACAGAAGCACACGGTGTTATTTCTTGAATGGCCACAACAGTAACTTGGTAACGAGGAACCAGTAACCTGGTAACCAGTAACCAGTCACCTTGTAACCAGTTAACTGGTAAGTAGTAAACCAATAACTAGTGACCCGGTAAAAGGTTAGCAGGGGCGGTGGTGGGGCCTTCGCTGTACAGAAGGTCTCAGTAATGACGGCATGCTGAGTATGGCGTGCCTCAATTACAGCGGCATCTCGCGAGGGTGCTGCATCTTGCAGTACTCAGTACCTCGCTGTACTGACTGGCTGCCTCAATAATGGCGGCCTGCACAGTACCCATTGGTACAACCTGAGCGGGCTCCGTTTTTCAGCCTGCCTCCAGGAAAGCTGCCTCCAACCTCTTGGATGCCTGAGAAGAGGAGGCCTGCACCTGCCTGCCTGCCAGGGTAAAGGCCCCGTGCCCCGTACTGGCTGTCTCGTTAGCGGGGGCCTCTGTGGTGCGGCAGGTCTCAGTAATGTCGGCATGCAGCATTCGGCCTTCCTCAATAATCGCGGCCTCTCGCGAGGATGCTGTGTCTCACGGTACTCAGCATCTTGCTGTACGAACTGGCTGACTCAATTATGGCGGCCTGCACGATACCCACTGCCAAAACAAGAGCAGGCTTCGTATAACTGCCTGCCTGGAAGACTGCAAGCTCCAACCTCCTGGCTGCCTGGGTAGAGGTGGCCTGCACCTGCCTGCCTGCTAGGGTAAAGGCCCCGTGCCCCGTACTGGCTGCCTTGTTAGCAGGGGCCTCTGCTGTACGGCAGGCCTTAGTAATCTCGGCCTGCAGCATTCGGCTTGCCTCAATAATGGCAGCCTCTCTTGGTACTCAGCACCTCGCTGTAAGGACTGACTGCCTCAATAATGACGGCCTGCACCGTACCCACTGCCGCAATGCTATAGGGCTTCGTGTAATTGCATTCCTCGAGGATGGTGACCTCATCGGTTCTGGGTGCTTCAAAAATGGCTCCCTTTAGGGTATGGACTGTCATAGTGAACGCACACGTTCACCATGTCAGTGCAGCAGCCCTTTGCAGGGCTGGGCTATGAACGGGTGCAAACTCCAGGCTAGTGACTTTAGTGCATCCAGGGAAGGAATGACTCCCGCCCTGGACAGACTTGATGATTTTGAGGGATTTTCTTTTTTTTCTGGGTGTTTGTTTGTTTTGGGGTAGAATTATTTGTTGCATTCATAGGGCATTAGCTGGAAATCCAGCACCATGGACAGAAGCACACGGTGTTATTTCTTGAATGGCCACAACAGTAACTTGGTAACTAGGAACCAGTAACCTGGTAACCAGTAACCAGTCACCTTGTAACCAGTTAACTGGTAAGTAGTAAACCAATAACTAGTGACCCGGTAAAAGGTTAGCAGGGGCGGTGGCGGGGCCTTCGCTGTACAGAAGGTCTCAGTAATGACGGCATGCTGAGTATGGCGTGCCTCAATTACAGCGGCATCTCGCGAGGGTGCTGCATCTTGCAGTACTCAGTACCTCGCTGTACTGACTGGCTGCCTGAATAATGGCGGCCTGCACAGTACCCATTGTCGCAACCTGAGCGGCCTTCGTTTTTCTGCCTTCCTCCAGGAAAGCTGCCTCCAACATCCTAGCTGCCTCAGTCGAGGCGGCGTACACCTGCCTGCCTGCCAGGTTAAAGGCCCCGTGCCCTCTGCTAACTGGGTCGTTAGCGGGAGCCTCTGCCGCATGAAAGGTCTCAGTAATGTTGGCCTGCAGCATTTGGCCTGCCTCAATAATGGCAACCTCTCGTGAGGACGCTGTATCTCGCAGTACTCAGCACCTCGCTGTACAGACTGGCTGCCTGAATAATGGCGGCCTGCACCGTACCCATTGCTACAACCTGAGCGGGCTCCGTTTTTCAGCCTGCCTCCAGGAAAGCGGCCTCCAACCTCTTGGATGCCTGAGAAGAGGAGGCCTGCACCTGCCTGCCTGCCAGGGTAAAGGCCCCGTGCCCCGTACTGGCTGTCTCGTTAGCGGGGGCCTCTGTGGTGTGGCAGGTCTCAGTAATGTCGGCATGCAGCATTCGGCCTCCCTCAATAATGGCGGCCTCTGGCGAGGATGCTGTGTCTCATAGTACTCAGCATCTTGCTGTACGAACTGGCTGACTCAATTATGGCGGACTGCACGATACCCACTGCCAAAACAATAGCGGGCTTCCTATAACTTCCTGCCTGGAAGACTGCAAGCTCCAACCTCCTGGCTGCCTGGGTAGAGGTGGCCTGCACCTGCCTGCCTGCTAGGGTAAAGGCCCCGTGCCCCGTACTGGCTGCCTTGTTAGCAGGGGCCTCTGCTGTACGGCAGGCCTTAGTAATCTCGGCCTGCAGCATTCGGCTTGCCTCAATAATGGCAGCCTCTCTTGGTACTCAGCACCTCGCTGTAAGGACTGACTGCCTCAATAATGACGGCCTGCACCGTACCCATTGCCGCAATGCTATAGGGCTTCGTGTAATTGCATTCCTCGAGGACGGTGACCTCATCGGTTCTGGGTGCTTCAAAAATGGCTGCCTTTAGGGTATGGACTGACATAGTGAACGCACAGGTTCACAATGTCAGTGCAACAGCCCTTTGCACAGCTGGGCTGTGAAGGGGTGCAAAATCCAGGCTAGTGACTTTAGTACACCCAGGGAAGGAATGACTCCCGCCCAGGACAGACTTGATGATTTTGAGGGATTTTCTTTTTTTCTGGGTGTTTGTTTGTTTGTTTTGGGGTAGAATTATTTGTTGCGTTCACAGGGCATTAGCTGGAAATTCAAGCACCATGGACAGAAGTACACGGTGTTATATCTTGAATGGCCTCAACAGTAACTTGGTGACTAGGAACCAGTAACCTGGTAACCAGTCACCTGGTAACCAGTCAACTGGTAAGTAGTAAACCAATAACTAGTGACCCGGTAAAAGGTTAGCAAGGCTGGTGGCGGGGCCTTCGCCGTACAGAATGTCTCAGTAATGACGGCATGCTGAGTATGGCGTGCCTCAATTACAGCGGCATCTCGCGAGGGTGCTGCATCTTGCAGTACTCAGTACCTCGCTGTACTGACTGGCTGCCTGAATAATGGCGGCCTGCACAGTACCCATTGCCTCAACCTGAGCGGCCTCCGTTTTTCTACCTGCCTCCAGGAAAGCAGCCTCCAACCTCCTAGCTGCCTCAGTCGAGGCGGCCTACACCTGCCTGCCTACCAGGGTAAAGGCCCCCTGCCCCGTACTGGCTGTCTCGTTAGCAGGTGCCTCTGTCGTACGGCAGGTCTCAGTAATGTCGGCCAGCAGCATTCGGCCTGCTTCAATAATGGCAACCTCTCATGAGGACGCTGTATCTCGCAGTACTCAGCACCTCGCTGTACAGACTGCCAGCCTGAATAATGGCGGCCTGCACCGTACCCATTGCTGCAACCTGAGTGGCTCAGTTTTTCTGCTGCCTCCAGGAAAGCGGCCTCCAATCTCTTGGATGCCTGAGTAGAGGAGGCCTGCAGCTGCCTGCCTGCCAGGGTAAAGGCCCCGTGCCCCGTACTGGCTGTCTCGTTAGTGGGGGCCTCTGTGGTGCGGCAGGTCTCAGTAATGTCGGCATGCAGCATTCGGCCTCCCTCAATAATGGCGGCCTCTGGCGAGGATGCTGTGTCTCATAGTACTCAGCATCTTGCTGTACGAACTGGCTGACTCAATTATGGTGGCCTGCACGATACCCACTGCCAAAATAAGAGCGGGCTTCGTATAACTGCCTGCCGGGAGGACTGTAGCCTCCAACCTCCTGGCTGCCTCAGTAGAGGCGGCGTGCACCTGCCTGCCTGCTAGGGTAACGGCCCCGTGCCCCATACTGGCTGCCTTGTTAGCAGGGGCTTCTGCTGTACTGAAGGTCTCAATAAGGTAGGCCTGCAGCAGATGGCCTGCCTCAATAATGGCAGGCTCTCACGAGCACTTTGCGTCTCGCAGAATTCAGCACCTCGCTGTATAGACTGGCTGCTTCAATAATGGCGCCCGTCTGGGTACCACAGCAGCAACCTGATAAAACTTCGAATAACTGGCTGCCTAGAGCCCTGTGGCCTCCAACCTGCTGGCAGCCTCAGTAGAGGCCGCTTGTACCTGCGTGCCTGCCAGGGTAAAGAACACGAACCCTGTACTAGTTGCCTCGTTAGGGGGCGGCCTTCGCCTTACAGAAATTCTCAGTCATGGTGGCCTAATGTGTAAGGCATGCATCCATGAAGGCGGCCTCTGGCGAGCACGCTGCGTCTCGCGGGAATCAGCACCTGGCTGCACAGACTAGCTTCCTCAACAATGGCGGCCTGTACCGTACCCACTGCCGCAGCCTGAGCGGGCTGCAGCATTCGGCTTGCCTCAATAATGGCAGCCTGTCTTGGTACTCAGTACCTCGCTGTAAGGACTGACTGCCTCAATAATCACGGCCTGCACCGTACCAACTGCTGCAATGCTATCGGGCTCCGTGTAATTGGATTCCTCGAGGACGGTGACCTCACCGGTTCTGGGTGCTTCAAAAATGGCTGCCTTTAGGGTATGGACTGACGTAGTGAACGCACACGTTCACCATGTCAGTGCAGCAGCCTTTTGCAGGGCTGGGCTGTGATCGAGTGCAAACTCCAGGCTAGTGACTTTAGTGCATCCAGGGAAGGAATGACTCCCGCCCTGGACAGACTTGATGATTTTGAGGGATTTTCTTTTTTTCTGGGTGTTTGTTTGTTTGTTTGGGGGTAGAATTATTTTTTGCGTTCACAGGGCATTAGCTGGGATTTCAGCACCATGGACAGAAGCACACGATGTTATTTCTTGAATGGCCACAACAGTAACTTGGTAACGAGGAACCAGTAACCTGGTAACCAGTAACCAGTCACCTGGTAACCAGTCAACTGGTAAGTAGTAAACCAATAACTAGTGACCCGGTAAAAGGTTAGCAGGGGTGGTGGCGGGGCCTTCGACGTACAGAAGGTCTCAGTAATGACGGCATGCTGAGTATGGCGTGCCTCAATTACATTGGTATCTCGGGAGGGCGCTGCATCTTGCAGTACTCAGTACCTTGCTGTACTTACTGGCTGCCTGAATAATGGCGGCCTGCACAGTACCCATTGCCTCAACCTGAGCGGCCTCCGTTTTTCTACCTGCCTCCAGGAAAGCAGCCTCCAACCTCCTAGCGGCCTGCCCAGTACCCATTGCTGCAACCTTAGCGGCCTCTGTTTTTCTGTCTGCCTCCAGGAAAGCGGCCTCCAACCACCTGGCTGCCTCAGTAGAGGAGGCCCACACCTGCCTGCCTGGCAGGGTAGAGGCCTCAGGTCCCGTAATGGTCACCTCGTGAGGGGGCAGCCTACGGCATACGAAAGGTCGCAGTCACAGCGGCCTGTGGCGTATGTCATGCATTAATTAATGTTTCTGTATCATAGATGTTTGTAACTCTCTATCCCTCTCATTTCCTCTCTGAAAAATCAATAAAATATATTTTAAAAAAATATAAAAGAAAATCCCATATATTTAATCCCATCAGTAAATCCCAATATACTAATCCCATCAGTAAAACCCACATATATTAATCCCATCAGTAAAAAATCTCTCACATGCTAATCCCATCAGTAAAAAATCCCATATATTTATACCATCAGTAAAATCCAATATAGTAATTCTATCTGTGAAATCCAATATATATAATCCCATATATCTAATCCCAGGTATCACTCATGGCGGCCTGCAGCGAATATCAAGATTCAATTAAATTGGCCTCTTGTATACACGATGCTTTTCTCGGGTCTCAGGACCTCGCTGTTCGCAATGGCTGCCTCAATATTGCTGGCTTCTAGGTTTCCAAAGGGTTCATGATGTCAGCGCAGCAGCCCAGGCCTCCCTTTACAGGGACGGAGGAGGAAGCGGTGAAGAACCCATAACGGTGACTTCGGTCCATCCAGGCATGGAATGAATGCCGCTTTGCCCAGCCTCTCTCATCTTGTGATTCTTTTTTCCTGGGTACAATTTTTGGTCCAGTTCACAGGGCTTTAGTTGGAATTTCAGCTTCAGGGACAGAGGCACAGCATGTTATTCCTGGAAAGGCCAATAGAGGGCAACAAAGGATAGTATTTGCCTTACAGCTTCCTTCTGAGGGCCAGTGTAATAAGGATATAGTTCCATAGACAGACGTGTACAGTATAATCAGTAACTTACTTGAAAGAAAATGAAAACATTTATCTTATAAAACCACTATATAATCATGCTCTATGATTACATTCTGATAAATCACAAAATAAGGAGGACTTACTATTAGCATATTGCTATAACTCCCTGCCAAGGGTACGTCAGCCTCCAACCCCCTGGCTGCCTCAGTGGAGGCGGCCTGCACCTGCCTGCCTGACAGGGTAAAAGCTCTGTGCCCAGTACTGGCTTCCTGGATAGCGGGGACTTGCGCTGTATAGAAGGTCTCATTCATGGCGGCCTGTGGCATAGCGCATGCGTCCATTAAGGCGGCTCTCCCGATGACGACGCTGCGTCTTGCGGGACTCAGCACCTCGCTGCACAGACTGGCTGCCTCAACAATGGCGGCCTGTACCGCAGCCCAAGCGGGCTCCTTAAAACTGCCTGCCACGAGGACGGCGGCCTCCCACCCCCTGGCTGCATGAGTAGAGGAGGCCTGCATCTGCCGGCCTGCCAGGGGAAAGGCTCTGTGCCCAGGACTGGCTGCCTGGGTAGAAGAGGCCTGCGCCATACGGAAGGTCTCAGTCATGGCGGCCAGTGGCAGATGGCATGCGTCCATTAAGGCAGCCTCTCGCGAGCATCCTGTGTCTCCCGGGCCTCAATACCTCGCTGGGCAGACTGGCTGCCTGAAAAATGGCGGCTTGCGCCGTACCCACTACCGCATCCCGAAAGGGCTGCCAATAACTGCCTACCAAGAGGACGGCGGCCTCCAACCCCCTGGCTGCATGAGTAGAGGAGGCTTGCAACTGCCGGTCGGTCAGGGTAAAGGCCCCGGGCCCCCTACTGGCTGCCTCATGGGGGGGTGGGGCGGGCTACGCCGTAGGGAAGGTCTCAGTCATGGCGAATTGCAGCGTATGGCAAGCGTCAATTAATGTTTCTCTCTTATCTATGTTTCTATCTGTCTATCCCTCTCCAGTCCTCTCTGTGAAAAATCAATAAAATATATTTTTTAAAAAATAAAAGCAGATATATGTAATCCTATCATTCAAAATCCCATATATTGATCCCATCGATAAAATCCCATCACCCTAAACCCATCAACCAAAGCCCATCACCCTAACCCCATCACCATAAATCCATCAACCTAATCCTATCAGCATGAACCCATCAACCTAATTTAAATGATGGTGGCAAATGATGGGGCCAGGTGATGGTGCCATATGATGGGGCCATATGATGGTGCCAAATGATAGTGCCATACGATGGGGACAAATAATGGGGACAAATGATGGGGCCAGGTGATGGGGCTAAATGATACATTTGGTTAATCCTCACACGAGCATAGTTTTTCCATTGATTTTTAGAGAGACAGCGGTAGCGGGGAGGGTGACAGAGAGAGAGAGAGAGATGGTTTGTTTGCCTCTTGCACACACCCCAACCAGGACAGGGATCAAGCCTGCAGCCCAGGCACATGCTCTGGCCCGGGAATCAAACCGGAGACTCTTCGATGTACAGGATGCTCTAACCACGGATCCACACCGGCCAGGGCCAACACCATTTTTAAAAGTAAGTTAGGGAGTGTGGACAGGGGCGCAGCGCATCGGGGTAGCCCTGCATCCCAGGACTTGATCGAGGCGACGGTCCCTTACCTCAAGTTTCCTCCTGGCCATGGTCATGTCCTCACGGGAAGCTCAGGGATGCCCCACCCCCGCCCCGACCCACCCCATCTGGACCTGGGAGGCCAGCCCAAAAGTCTGGGACAAAGTCCTTTTGAGGAAAGCGACTGAGGAACATTCTGGGAGCTTTGCGGGGTCTGGAACTTACCTCCTGGTCCACCTGGGAGGCATCGGCAGCCCTTAAAATGGACGCGAAGCCTGAAGTTCCCTTTCGGGGACACCTGACACCCGGTGGACCATCGACTGGTCGCAGGCCCTCCGGCAGCCGGTGTGGAAGCATGGGGCCGTGTCACCGGATGGTGAACAAGACCCGGGCGTCCCGGGAGGCATACAGACTTGCCCGGGAAGGTGCTCTGGAGGCTTTGCCACTGGAGGTGTGGGCATCTACCTGACACTGAGCCTTGAGTGGGGCCCAGGGGCCTGTGTGAGCTCAGATACAAAGGGTGAATACAGTGACCAGGTGTGGGAGGAAGGAAGAGGCAGCGCCACAACTGGCCGTGGCATGTGCAAAGGCCTTGGGGCAGAGCAAGCCGGAAAGAAGGCAGGTGGCCGGGCATGGACAGTGACGTGTGTGTGCAAGGGCAGGCGGAAGCCAGACCCCACTGGAAAGTTTTGCTTCATGTAGGGAAAGAGATGTAAGGTGACACGGTCCTTGCATCTGTAGGGGCTAGCAAGCCTGGCACCCTACCCACACAGATTTCCCAGGCCTGCTTGTATGGCAACTAATCAGTATAACGAGAGCAGCCCCTGCCTACAGAGCTTTCCCAGGGTTTGTTTATATGACTGCTATTAGTAGGATAAGAGGTAGTTTCATGGCTTCCCAAGAAATATGTATCCAACTAGTGAGAAAGAATGTTTTCCTTGTGATTGATTCCCTGCTTAGTGTCTTATGTATAAAAAGCACTGTATTACTAATAAAAGTTGCCAGAGCTCCTCGAGAGTTTGTGCACCTCCCGAATCCCGCTGTCCTGTCTTCCTTTCTTTTCTGAAATCCCACCTCCCTACCTCAGCCCAGTTCAACCCATCAGGCTGGACCTGATAAAAGATGACTTTGATTTGCTAAAGATGAATTTGAAGGGTAAAAGGGGAATTTGTGTTGCAAAATGTGAATGACTCTGTATTTGAGAAGCATCCAAATGAGTCGCTCTTTCCAGGATGCTAGTAAATTCCAACATTGCTCCATATTTTTTCAAGTTACTTCTTTGTTATTAAAGTTATTATTACTGAGCACTTGTTTATTCTAGTAAATTAGTTGTAAACAAGTTTTTTTTCTGATTAAAATATTCTAGTTAATAGTTTGGTGTTGCAATACAGTCATTTTGAAACGTGTTCGTGTAACTTAAGGGGTTCTGTTTGATACCTATGCCTGTCTCTTTTAGAATGAAAGATAAAATAATTCTGTAGAAATGTGCTAAGAGGAAGGACTCCTTCTTTTGTGATTTATCACAATGTAATCATAGAGCAGGGTTATATACTGGTTTTATAAGATAAACGCTTTCATTTTCTTTCAAGTAAGTTACTGATTATACTGTACACATCTGTCTATGGAACTATATACTTATTACCCTGGAGCTCAAAAGGAAGCTGTCAGGCAAAAAACTATCCTCTGCTGCTGTCCTGTGTCCATTCAAAAATAAAACGCTGTGCCTCTGTCCCTGGTGCTGACATTCCAGCTAAAGCCCTGTGAACTCGACCGAAAATTCTACCCAGGAAAATAGGGTCACAAGATCAGCGAGGCTTGGCAGGGCGGCATTCATAGTTGTGGGTTCTTCACCGTTTCCTGCTCCCTCCCTGCAAAGGGAGGCCTCGGTTGCTGCGCTGACATCATGAACCCTTTGGAAACCTAGAAGCCAACAATATTGAGGAAGCCAGTCTCAACAGCGAGGTGCTAAGACTGAAAATGCAGCGTGGATGCGAGAGGCCTCCTTAATTGACTCATGTTATTCGCTGCAGGCCGCCATGACTGAGACCTTCCCTATGGCATAGGCCCCTGCTATCCAGGCAGCCAGTATTGGGCACAGAGCCTTTACCCTGTCAGGCCAGCAGGTGCAGGCATCCTCTACTCATGCAGCCAGGGGGTGGGAGGACACCGTCCTCGTGGCAGGCAGTTTTACGGAGCCCACTCGGCTGTGGCAGTGGGTATCGTGCAGGTCGCCATTGTTGAAGCAGGCCAAATGCTGCAGGCCGACATTACTGAAACCTTCCGTATGGCAGAGGCCCCCCATCTAACAAGGCATCCGGTGTGGGGCACGGGGCCTTTACACTGGTAGGCAGGCAGGTGCAGGCTGACTCTACTGAGGCTGCCAGGAGATTGGAGGACACAGGCCTCGACACAGCCATTTTGGGGTTTCTGCTGTGGTACCCAGCAGGCCGCCATTATTGATGCAGCCAGTCCATACAGCGAGTTGCTGAGTACCGTGAGATACAGAGTCCTCTTGAGATGCCGCCATTATTGAGGCAGTCCGTATGCAGTAGGTTGACATTACTGAGACCTTCAGTACAGCAGAGGCGCCTGCTAACAAGGCAGCCAGTACAGAGCACGGGGCCTTTACCCTGGCAGGCAGGCAGGTGCAGGCCTCCTCTATTGAGGCAGGCAAGAGGTTGGAGGCTGCTTTCCTGGAGGCAGTCAGAAAAATGGAGTCCGGGGCCCAGACTTCGCTCTCTGACCTGAATGATCCTCTCAGAACCCATTCCTCTATCCAGGGCTCACACCTACATCTGGGTCCCAGACCATCAGGGCGGGTCCGACAAGATTATCCCGGGGCCCAGCATTCTAACACAGAATCCAGTCTTGAATTAGGGGCATAGTTCTCTATCTGTAACCCAGACCAACATTCCATAACCCAGATGTCCAAGTGAGGTCCCAGACCGCCCCCCCAGGGGCCCAGACCTCCCTTCCTTGCCTGAACTGCCCTCATAAGACCCAGAACTCTATCTGAGGCTCAAACCTACATCTGGGTCCCAGACCATCATGGTGGGGCCGAGAATATTATCCAGGGGCCCAGGTTTCTAACACAGAATCTAGTCTTGTATCAGGGGTGTAGTTCTCCATCTGTAACCCAGACCATCATAATGAAATCCAGATGTCCATGTGAGGTACCAGACCTCCCCCGGGGCCCAGACTTCACTCCCTGGCCCAAACGATCCTCTCAGAACCCATTCCTCTATCCGGAGCTCAGACCTACATCTGGGTCCCAGACCATCATGACGGGGCCGAGAAGATTATCCCGGGGCCCAGGTTTCTAACACAGAATCCAGTCTTGTATCAGGGGTGTAGTTCTCCATCTGTAATCCAGTCCACCATTCCATAACCCAGATGTCCAGGTGAGGAAGCAAACCGCCCCTCGGGGCCCAGACCTCCATCCCTGGTCCGAATTGTCCTTCTAGAACACAGACTTCAATCCGGGGCTCAGACCTACATCCAGGTCCTCGACCATCATGAAAGGGCCAAGAAGATTATCCCGGGGTCTAGGTTTCTAACACAGAATCCAGTCTTGTATCAGAGGTGTAGTTCTTTATCTGTAACACAGACCACCATTCCATAACCCAGATGTCCAGGTGAGGTACCAGTCCGCCTCCCGGGGCCCAGACTTCCCTCCCTGGCCCGAAATGCCCTCCTGGTACCCAGACCTTAATCTGGGGTTCAGACCTACACCCGGGTCCCAGACCATCATGGCTGGTCCGAGAAGATTATCCCTGGACCCAGGTTTCTAACACAGAATCCAATCTTGTATTAGTGGTGTAGTTCTCTATCTGTAACCCAGACCACCATTCCATAACCACATGTCCAGGTGAGTCACCAGAACTTCCCCCGGGGGCCCAGAGTTTGCTCCCTGGCCTGAATGATCCTCTGAGAACCCATTCCTCTATCCAGGGCTTAGACCTATATCCGGGTCCTTGACCATTATGGCGGGTCTGAGATTATCCGGGGGCCCAGGACTCTAACATTTAGAATCCAGTCTTGTATCAGGGGTGTAGGTCTCTTTCTGCAACCCAGACCACCATTCCATAATCCAGATGTCCAGGTGAGGTACCAGACCGCTCCCTGGGGCCCAGACTTCCTTCCCTGGCCCAAACTGCCTTCCTAGGACCCAGACCTACATCCGTGGCTCAGACCTCCATTCGGGTCCCAGACCATCATTGTAGGTCCGAGAAGATTATCCCGGGGCCCAGGTCTCTAACACAGAATCCAGTCTTGTATCAGGGGTGTAGTTCTCCATCTGTAACCCAGACCATTATAACATAACCCAGATGTCCATGTTAGGTACCAGAAATCCCCCCGGGGCCCAGACCTCCCTCCCTGGACCTAACGATCCTCTGAGAACCCATTCCTCTATCCGTGGCTCAGACCTACAACGGGTCCCAGACCATCATGTCGGGTCCGAGAAGATTATCCCTGGGCCCAGGTTTCTAACATATAATCCGGTTGTGAACTGTGGCCTCTGTGTGCCTTGCAGGGTGTTGAGCAGCATCTGTGGCCTGTATCCAACACATGCGAGGAGTAACAGAGCTGCAGAGGCTGCCACATGCCCCTGGGGCCCAACCCACCCCAGGTGCGAGTGCTGCCTTTTTTTTCTTTTTTGGTTAATATTCACCAGGGATAGGGATATAAGGGACATAAGGGATATGGGATATGGGATATGGGAAATGTGGATATTGATATATAAGGGATATAGGGATACAGGGATATAGGGATAAAGGGATAAGGGATATAAGTGATATAAGGAATATGGGGATATAGGGTTATAAGGGATAAAGGGATAAAGGGATATAATGGATAAAGGGATATAGGTATATGGCATATAGGGATATAAGGGATATAGAAATATAAGGGATGTAAGGGATATAGGGATATAAGGGATATAGGGTTATAGGAATATAGGGATATAAGGGATATAGGGTTATAAGGGATAAAGGCATAAAGGGATATAATGGATAAAGGGATATAGGTATATGGCATATAAGGATATAAGAGATATAGGGATATAAGGGATATAGGGATATAGGGGATATAGGGTTATAGGGATATAGTGATATAAGGGATATAGGGATATAAGGGATATAAGGGAAATAGGGATATAAGGGATATAAGGGATTACGGATATAATCCAGTCTTGTTTCAGGGGTGTAGTTCTCTATCTGTAACCCAGACCACCATTCCATAACCCAGATGTCTAGGTGAGGTACCAGACTGCCCCCCGGGGCACAGACCTCCCACCCTGGCCCGAATGATCCTCTCAGAACACATTCCTCTATCTGGGGTTCAGACGTACATCCGGGTCCCAGACCATCATGGCCGGTCTGAGATTATCCCGGGGCCCAGGTTTCTAACACAGAATCCAGTCTTGTATCAGAGGTGTAGTTCTCTATCTGTAACCCAGACCAACATTCCACAACCCAGATGTCCAGGTGATGTAAGAGACCGCCCCCCGGGGCCCATACCTCCTTCCCTGGACCGAATGCCCTCCTGGTACACAGACCTGTTACCCAGAGCCTGCGGTGACCGCTGTGCAGAGAGGCTGAGGGTGGAGCCGCGTGGACGTGAGTGGCAGGGTGTTCCCAGTTTGCCAGAGCCAGGCAGCCCCAGGGCTGTGAGGGTCATGACCCGGCTGACGTGGCCCCCACTCCAGGAGTGTGATGGGATTATGGTTGATGGGTTTAGGGAGATGGCTTTAGGGTGATGGGTTTATGGTGATGGGATTAGGGTGATGGGATTTTACTGATGGTATTAGTATATGGGATTTTTACTGATTAGATATATTAGATTTTCTTTTTCTTTTTAAAAAATATATTTAATGATTTTTCACAGAGGAATTGAGAGGGATAGAGAGATAGAAACATCGATGAGAGAGAAATATTAATTGACGCATGCTGTATGCCTTAATTGACACAAGCTATACGCTGCAGGCCGCCATGACTGAGACTTTCCGCACGGCGTAGGCACCCCCCCCCCTCACGAGGCAGCCAGTATGGGGCCCGGGGCCTTTACCCTGACCGACTGGCAGTTGCAGGCCTCTTGTACTCATGCAGCCAGGGCGTTGGAGGCGGCCGTCCTCGTGGCAGGCAGTTTTACGGAGCCCGCTCTGGCTGCGGCAGTGGGTATGGTACAGGCCGCCATTGTTGAGGCAGCCAGTCCGTGCAGCTAGGTGGTGCTGAGTCCCGCGAGACGCAGCGTGCTCGCGAGAGGTCGCCTTATTGGACATATGTCTTACGCTGCAGGCTGCCATGACTAAGAACTTCCGTAAGGCGAAGGCCGCCCCCTAACAACGTAGTCAGTACGGGGCCCAGGGTCTTTACGCAGGTGGACCGTCAGGTGCAGGTCGCCTCTACTGAGGCAGCCAGGGGTTTGGAGGCCTCCGTCCCCTTGGCAGGGAGCTATAGCAATGTGCTAATAGTAAGTCCTCCTTATTTTGTGATTTATCAGAATGTAATCATAGAGCAGGGTTATACAGTGGTTTTATAAGGTAAATGTTTTCATTTTCTTTCAAGTAAGTTACTGATTATACTGTACACGTCTGTCTATGGAACCATATACTTATTGCACTGGACCTCACAAGGAAGCTGTCAGGCAAAAGCTTTCCTTTGCTGCCCTCCTGTGGCCATTTCAGGAATAACACGCTGTGCCTCTGTCCCTGGTGCTGAAATTGAGCTAAAGCCCTGTGAACTCGACCAAAAATTGTACCCATGAAAAAAGGGTCCAAAAAAAAAAAAAGAAAGAAAGAAAAGAAAAAGAAAGAAAGAAAGAAAGAAAGAAAGAAAGAAAGAAAGAAGAAAGAAAGAAAGAAGAAAGAAAGAAAGAAAGAAAGAAAGAAAGAAAGAAAGAAAGAAAGAAAGAAAGAAAGAAAATAAAAAGAAAAAAGGGTCACAAGATCAGAGAGGCTGGGCAGGGCGTCATTCGTTCCGTCCCCGGATGGACCAAAGTCACAGTTGTGGGTTTTTCGCCACTTCCTGCTACTTCCCTGCAAAGGGAGGCCTCGGCTGCTGCGCTGACATCATGAAATCTTTGGAAACCTATAAGCCACCAATATTGAGGCAGCCAGTCCCAAAAGCGAGGTGCTGAGACCTACGAAATGCAGTGTGGATGCGGCAGGCCACCTTAATTGACTCATGCTATTCGCTGCAGGCAGCCATGAGTGAGACCTTTTATACGGCACAGGCCCCCGCCATCCAGGCAGCCAGTTCTGGGCACATAGCCTTTACCCTGGTAGGCCAGCAGGTGCAGGCCTCCTCTACTCATGCAGTCAGGGGGTGGGAGGCTGCCATCCTCATTGCATGCAGTTTTACAGAGCCCGCTCGGGCTGCGGCAGTGGGTACGGTACAGGCCGCCATTGTTGAGGAAGCTAGTCCATGCAGTGAGGTATTGAATTCCGTGAGATGCAGTGTCCTCGCAAGAGCCGTCTGCTGCAGGCCTACATTACTGAGACCTTCAGTATAGCAGAGGTTGCTGCTAATAAGGCAGCCAGTACAGTGCATGAGGCCTTTACCCTGGCAGGCAGGCAGGTGCAGGCAGCCTCTACTGAGGCAGCCAGGAGGTTAGAGGCCTTAGTCCTCGAGGCAGGGAGTTATACGAAGCCCGCTCTGGTTTTGGCAGTGGGTATCGTGCAGACCGCCATTATTGAGGCAGGCCGTATGCTGCAGGCCGACTTTACTGAGACCTTCCGAATGGCAGATGCCCCCCCTTGCTAAGAAGGCAGCTAGTACGGGGCAAGGGGCATTTACCCTGGCAGGCAGGCAGGTGCAGCCATTCTGTACTGAGGCTGCCAGCAGGTTGTAGCCTGCAGCCTCGAGGCAGGCAGTTAAACGGAGCCTGCTCTGGTTTTGGCAGTGGGTATCGTGCATGCCAGTATTATTGAGTCAGAGAGTCCGTACAGAGAGTGCTGAGTACCCTAGAAGCACCGTCCTCACGAGAGGCCGCCAATATTGAGGCAGGATGAATGGTGCAGGCCGACATTACTGAGACCTTCAGTATGGCAGAGGCACGCCGCTAACGAGACAGCAAGTACAGGGCACAGTCCTTTAGTCTGTCAGTCCGTACCCTAGATGCTGCGATTATTGAAGGCGTGTGTACTGGGGAGGCGTGTGTACAGTTGTGGACAGGTGTCGTTTCCTGATGCAGCCAGTACCCTTTCGGCTTCGTTTCTTGATGGTCCCTTCTGATGCATGGTTCTCATGGGAACGTGTTTGTATCACGAATAAAAAATTGAAGTCAGTCAAAGTTTTGTGTGTAAACATTGTTTTATTTTTAGCAGTATATATATTTCCTATTTCCTAAAGTAAGAGAGAGGGAGAGAGTAACGTCCATGATGAGTGATCATCGTCGATGGGCTGGCTTTTGCCAGAAGAAAGTGGTGTATTTGGTCTCATCTGGTAAGTGGAAGGAATCGGCCCTAGCCAGTGTTGGTCGCTGGTTCTAGTTTTGGATGCTTAGCGGTGGAATTCCTGGTCCTGAGCACATCCTGGGATTCAGGTTTCATTGCCAGGCGTGGCCTGTTTTGCTGTGTCAAGGAAAAATCCAATGGTGTCTGGCATCTTCCTTTCTGCTTTTTTGTTCCCTCTCTCTCCTCTCCTCTCCTTCCCTCCCTCCCTCCCTCCCTCCCTCCCTCCCTCCCTCCCTCCCTCCCTCCCAGTGTCTCTTAAAACGTCAATTGGAAAAATATATTTTCTGTTAAGAATTACTCAATAGATATACATGAGAAAAGTACAAAGAAGGAAAAGGTGTGGAGGGTGTTCCAAACAGCATCCCCCTACCAGAAAGGCTGCATCCGGAGCAGAGCCCTGAGGTACGGTGATGTTTTTCAAGGTGATGTTTGTAGAAGCTAAAAATAAAATGTCCAAGTGTCCCTGAGCTGGCAAGGTGGTGACAGAACACAAGGAAGCCGCTGTAGGGAGTTCCCTGGAGGTTGTCTTAAGCCACCACGTTAGTGACACTGATGAGTCTTTGTTGGTAGCCAGGGAGGGGCAGGGGAAAGTCAGGTGTGAGGGAGGCAGGGAATGGAGAGAGGTGTGGCCCGCACATGCTCCCCTGCAGTGGCCCGTACCGCTGGTCCCTGAGCCACCCACTGTGAGAAGATGCGAGCAGACTCAGGTGATGTCATTGTTTGAGGGACATGCTGGGGAAAGGACACATATCCTGAGGGCCGGCTAGATGACGGGGCCGCAGTGGCCTGGAGAGATGAGTTGTGTGAAGTTGTGGCCAGCATGTGGTTTCCCTCTGTCTTCCCCTAGGTACCTTCTCGTTGGTTGAGGACTCCAGAACCCTGTCTTCCATTGCCACAGACTCCACCTCCTTCATGGCGACTGTGTGCAAGACACAAGAGCTGTATGGATATGTATTTGCACAAGAGTGGTATTGGGAAGTGATGTGAAAGTTATTGTCTCTAGTTCTTATTTGGAGACTAAATCCTAGCAAAGCGGTTATCTGTTTGATGTCTGAAATATTTGTATTCCAAATAGTTTTTATTTCAGTGAATAACATTTCTTGTACCAAGTTGGTTTCCTAAGTCTAATGAAATGATTAAGTGGCAAATGTTTGTAAATTTGGTAATGATCACTGTCTATTGCTGGCTACTGTAGTTTTTGGGGTGATGTGTGGAATGTCCTCCTCTTCTCCGCCCAGAATATATCCTGTGTTAGTGCAAGCATCTATGACTTTTCTTCCTTAGTCTTCGTGAGAATTGGTTTTCATGAATGTTCCCAGTATCTCCCTTTAAAACTCTTGTGCAAAATACACACAAACAGCTGAGCATCCCATCCTGGATCCTTTTTAGTTGTTTTCAAAGGAATGCAGATTGCTCGTGATTGTAGGTGGATGGTGAAGCACTGAGGCTCCTTGGTGAGTCCCAATAGAGACATGAATGGAAGAGACTAGAATGCTTGTGAAGAGACCCAAATGCTAAGGTTTGTGTTTTTTATGATCCATGTTTCTCCTGAGGCCATTTGAAAAGCATGGCATTCTGTAGTCAATGGTATTGTGACTCGAGTCAAGGTGCACATCGCTGATAAAAGTCAAAGTGCAGTCGTATCCCGTGTCTTCAGCGGTTGGAGTGCCGTCCATGTGCGAGGCCGAGAGTGAGGTGAGCCGTGCGTGCAGGACATGAGGAGAACCCCCAGGTGTGATGTGGCAGGTGACCCAGTGTCCCGGAGGAGCGGTGGGGGCTGCAGGTGATGGCGCTGAGCCTTGGTTGCCAGCTAGAGCATGTTGTTCCCCAGCTCCTCGGCGAGAGGTGGCCATGGGTGAGGCATCCATTCCCCTGGAGGCCAGTGCGATTGAGGCAGTGATTCCCTTGCAGGTGGTCCTGAGGGAAGCAGCCATCCACGTAGGTGGAGGTCGCCATGGTGGAGGCAGTGATGTATTTATTGCTTGAGGTATTTCATGCATTTTTTATCATGTGAAGGTGTTGCGTGGAGAAAAGAAGATTCTGGTAAATAGGTATGTGGTAAAACAAAATGTTTGTTAAGTTTCTTAAAAAGTAATTTTATTATTTCCTCAAGGAAGAGAGAGGAGGGAGACATGTGCATGCTGCGATAGAATCCACGATGAGGGAGAATGCCTCTAAGTCAGTGTTGCTACTGTTGGTTGTGCACCCCTTCCCTCCCATTGCTGTCAAGGGTCGTGGCAGAGACTGTTGTGTGGAAGTTTCCCGTGAGGTGAGCGAGTGCCCCCCCCCCCCCTGACTAAGATGCTCTGCTATTTTTCCCTTTTAAAGACAAGTAGAGAGTGTTTAGTTGTGGTTTTTGTAAGTTGATGCTGTAATCATTGAGTACTCATGATCTAGTGGCCTTATTGTCTGTGAAAGATGTGACATGGAACCCTTTCCCTCCCAGCCGTCCTGAGTGTCCATCATGCAGTTGTCCCGCTCCCGTTTGTAGCACGTGTCATCCCTAGGCATTGTAGTTGAATCTGTCATTTGTTCCCTTAGGATGGATGTGTCCTTTTCCGTGTCCTAAATTTGGAAACGTATTTGTTGATGAATTTTCTGAATGCTGTGACATTGAAAGGCCACATGGACTATGTGTTCGAAATAAAGGGATGAAAGAGAAGCGATGTTTTTTGAAACATAAAGGTTTGCATGGTAGTTTATTTTGTTGCAGTATGTGTGTGAATATTATATTACTAAAATTATATATATTTTTAAAGGAAACATATATTCTTATTGAAAATATGTTTATTGGAATTGAAGGGCAGGAGAGCAGAAAAGTCTACTATTGGCAACTTGCTGTCAGGAATGTCTGTTTGAGCCCTTGTGTGTCTGTCCAAGGTTTTGTGAGGACTTCAGTTGTCAAGCCCCTGCCCGGCTTCCTCAGCAGGTGTCGCCAAGTCCTCTTTGAGGAGACATGTTTGTGTATTTGCTTTGCCGGATTGATTTCCGTGTGATCCATGAGGTGAGGATCCCGACGGGGCAGTGAGGCCAGTTGTGCCGTGTCCCTTTGTATCGTGTGTGTGTGAAAGGGGGTATGTTGTGAGCGCCTCCCAGGTGAGGTGTTGCTAAGGGAAAAGGTGTGATGGTAGTTGGCAGGTCCCATGAGGCACGTGGTGATTCTGTCCTTTTTTTTGTGCAGGTCCTGGGTGTCCCCACTCATGAGTGTTGGATTGCAGGCGAGTATTGTGAAATGTTGTCAGTATTGGTTTGTGTGGAGGGAGGGTTCTGTTTTTTAAATTGTAAATGAAATAGGATGATGGTAGAGTTGAAAGAGGTGTAGTCCTAGGGTTGGATCCATGAAGAGCATGATTCCATTGCCATGTGCAGCATGTGAAGGTGTTTGCCTGTCATGAGTGTTGTCGTTGGGAGGTGTTGTCCCCCGTGTCCCCCTCCCCCCCAGGCTTCCCGTTGGATACCCATTCACGTGCAGGTGTTTCAGCTCCTGCGTTGAGCAGCTCTGGTGGGGTGTGTGTTGTCTGTACGGTTTGCACATTGAAGTGCTCTCTGCCATTGGACATGCCTGCATTCCCCATCGCCCCTCCCTCCCATGTTGCGGTTTGAACCCGAGGATCGAGTGACCAGTTGGCCTCCCTCCCTGATGCCATGGAAGTGCGTTGAGCCTTTTTCGTTAGGAGAAAGCTGATGGGGTGTTTGTCGTGCGGTGACTCGTGGATGTGTTTCCTGTGTGGTTTCCAGGCATGTTTCCCCGAGTCAGTGAGGGAAGTGCTGCTCGGGAGCCTCCGCGACCGAAGAGAGCTAAAGTAAGGTCCCAGGCTGTCCTTGAAAGCAAACGTTGACATGGGAAGGAGTTGCTCCTGGTTAGCTATGTCTTTGGGAAATCTCTTTCCCGAGGACGATCGATGTTCCTGTTTAGCGGCTTATTGTCCTTTTGCCTATGAGAGGACCGAGTTGTGAATTTGGTTATTCAGTTTGAAGTATCTTTTTTCTTTCCTCTTGATGGCGCAGCCCCAGCTCCATGTCGTGGAGTAGAAGTGTTTGTATTGTTCTTGTGAGCCTGTTAACGGTTGAGCGTTAAGTCATCTTCAGTCAGAATTTTTTTTTTTTTGTAAAAAAAGCTTATTTTTTTATTTTAACCTTTATGGTTTGGGTTCATTACTCATAGTTATTTTGATTGTCTTAACTTATGTTTGATTGAATACTGCTTTCCTGATGTTTTGAATGTCCCATTTATTGTGATCGCACTGGTTCTCGAGGTCCATTCCTGGGAAAGCAGACAGCTCCATGATTGTCCATTGTGTCTGTAGCTACAGGTCATGCATTCCTCTTGACTCAGTGATCCCAGAATCTGGAGAGCATATTTATTCTCCCTTGTGTATGTGGGCTTAGATAATGCTCATGTTTTTCCATTAATTCAGTGATTCCTAGAAGACTAAGTTGGTCTTATTGTGCTTTTGTGAAAATGCTTTTTTGCCAAATAGGTTCCTTATTTCAGCCCGAAAGATGCAATGCAAAGTTTAGTGATGTTCTTGCCATCTAAGGCATGCGTGTGCAACTGTTGGTGTCTGCCAGATTTGTATCTTTATTTCCTTTTATGCCAGCATCCGTTCTTCAATGACTCGATCATGTGAATTTTTTGAGGCTTTATTTGTAATACGGGGCTTCCACTCCCACAGTAGGGAACCACAGAGGTTTGTGTGCTTTGCTTTGTCCCACGTCCTCCATGTCCGTCTGCTTCTTTGTGTTAAAATGTAGAAAAGAACGTGTTAGCAATCACCATTTTGTAGAGCACTCTCTCCATTCCCGGCTATTGTTGTGTGAGTCATTTTTGTTGTGTTGTTGTCATCGTCGTGGAGAAGCTACGTGTTTGTGTGTAGGTGTGAGGAGAGATGTTTCTGGAGGCAGCAGCGCCGCCGTGTCATGGTATTGAAAGCTTTCTATTTTTAAGCAATGATGGCATGAGATTGTCCTATGAGTATGTTTGCTCTTTTGTCTGTTTTGTACCGTGGACACCGCCTATGTAGGTCCAGTGAGTCTTGGGGAGGCTGTCGTTTGTAGGGTTTTGGTTGTTCGAAGCAGGTATTTTGTATGATGCGAGTGTTTTATTTTGTGGATGCAAAGATTCTTTTGACTAGGTTGCTGTAGAGAGATAGTGTTTATTTTCTTTGAGTCCAAGGTGATTCGTTCCCAAAGGAAGAGGGAGGGAGAAAGTGAGGAGGCTCAAAGAAGTCATTGCAATGTAATTCTGTCATTGGAGGCTAGTGACCTGCATGCCAGTCAGTGTCCAGAGGGAGGGCTATTGTTAGAGAGATTCTGATCCTTCAAACAATGCAGGAGGAGAGCTTGGAGAGACTTTATTCACTGCGGTGGGCTTAGAGAAAATGAATTTAAATTTTAAGCAAAGGTATAAGCAGAACTTCCCTTTTTCTTCTGGAGCCAGGTCTATGTGCACTTAGTGGTTATGTTGCTACTGGCCTGGAAACAACAGAGTTCTATGCAATGAAAGAATGCACCTGGCATGGCATTGAAATTCTGTGCATATGTAGTTTATAGCCTATAAGGTCAGGCAGCTAAGTTTATTTTCCTCATTATTCAAGCAGGTGAAAGCAAAGTTATTTTTTTAATAATAAGTGTCTGTCCAAAACAAGAGCATAGAATTCCAAAGAGTAGTTTTATAAAATAGGGGTTTTTCCTTGTCACTATCTGTTGTGACACCAGGCCAGACCCTCAGATCTGTCTTGGAGACCCACCTCCAACACCCGGCGGCCTTCTTGCAAGGCCCGTGAAAAGGATGGGAAGCGTCATGTATGTTGTTGGTGAAGTATGGTAGCAAGCATAGTTGTTTAAAAACTGGTGTTTTAATTTGCACCCTGCTATTGTGGCTTCTGCACACACTTAGTTGCTTCAAGAGTAGGGTCGTTCCTTCAGCTTCCAGACTGAGACCTGAAAAGTCAGCAAGGTCCTTTTGCTGTGCCTGTGGACCAGAAGTGCAGGAGATGGATTGCCAATGATTCGGTAGGTGCAGGGTTCGAAATTGTAGGTAACCTTTCAAGATGAGTCACTGTGCTTCATTGTGCTTTTGCAAGATAGGGCCCTCTGGCTATGTCAAGCATGATGTGTGTGGGAATCCCCCTGCGGTCTGTTGCCAGCAATTTTAATTGAGAATTGAGAATCAAGGAAAATGTGGTTTAGAGCTTTCAAAGGCCCGCCTCCATCTGTCACATCGCATTCATGATTGTGTCCCCCACTTGCATGTGGTGTTCTCGCGGCCGTCCCGGCTAGTTCAGGAAATATTTGCCTTATTTTTGTAATCCATCCACAGCCTCCCGCGGTCTTGTGATTGCAGGGTTTGAGCCCACCACAGTGGGGGAAAGTTGACAGGGAGGGACATGTAAGGGTTGGGGTGCCCATGCATGTGTCTCCATTGAGATTTGGAAGGGCGTTTCCCGCGTTGGCCGGCGTTCTTCAACAGTGTTCCTCCTCTGTCCTCAGAAGCGTCCTTGGTCCTGTAGGTTGTCTGCAACCCAAGAAATAGGCATGGTTCGTTGGAATCCATGATCCGTGAGAATTTTCAGAAGTCACCGTGAAGCCTCTGGGTTGTGTAGGCCCTCCCTGCCATCCCTGCCAAGGGGTTTGGGGGTGGTTTCCCGGAGACTGTTGTATGGAAGTTGTGTGTTCGATGTCTTGCATTCGTAAGCCGATATTTTTTGGCCTTTGTAAGGAAAAGAGTTTTTTGAGTCGTGTATGTTGTAAGTTGATGTATTAGTGAGCACTAGCAGCATACTGGTCCTATTGACTGCGAAAGATGTGACATGGATCCGAAACGGGTTTTGTTCAGTGGATAGAGCGTCAGCCTGTGGACGGTGGGGTCCCGGGTTCGATTCTGGTCAGAGGCACGTACTTTGGTTTTGGGCGCATCCCCGGTGGTGGGTGTGCAGGAGGCTGCCGATTGATGTTTGTAACTCTGTATCTGTCTCCCTTCCTCTCTGTAAGGAAAAAAAAAAAATTAAAAAAACCTTTTAAGAAAAAGATGTAAAATTGAAAGCATTCCTTCCCATCTGCTGTGAGTGGAAATTCACACGTTGTCTTGCTCATCATGCTCTTGTTTTCTGCACGTGGTATTCCTAGGCATTGGATTTGGAAATTTCATTTGATAAAGTATGATTGATGTGTTGTTTTTTGCATGTGACATGTGAAATCCTCGTAGTTGAGGAACTTTGAGAATGCTGTGAAACTCAAAGGCCCAATTCACTAAGTGTGTCAAGTGTAAAGGCGAAAGAGAAGCGATGTTTTTTGAAACCGAAGGCTGTCATGGTAGTTTATTTTGTTTCACTCCATGGGGCAATCGTTTTTTACAAAAATAAGATTTTTTTAAAAGAAAACATGCCTTCGTATTGAACATCTGTTGCTTGGCATGAAATGATATAGGAGAGTCGAACCCCCTATGTTTGCGACGTTCTTCCCAGGAACCTTCGTGCATGCGAGCCACTGTGTGTTTCCGGTGTTGAGAGGATTCCATTTGTGAAGCCATTGTCCAGCTTCCCCAGCAGGTGGCGCCAAGTCTTCGTTGAAGAGAAATGTCTGCGTATGAGTGTTTTCTTTTTTTTTCCTAAATATTGTATAGATTTTTTATAGAAAAGAAGGGAAAGGGATAGAAAGTTCGAAACCTTGATAAGAGAGCAACGATCAGTCGCCTCCTGCACCCTCCTGGGTATGTGGGCGCCCCCAAGGTCCATGTCTTTGACCGGCAGTGAACCCGGGATCCTCGAGTCCGCAGGCTGACGCTTCTCCACTGAACGAAAGCGGTTCGGGCTGTGTTTGAATTTTTGATGGAGGGATTTCCTCTTGAAATATGATGCCAGGATCCCTGTGGATGTGGCCCTTTGTAGCGTGTGTGTGAAAGGTGGGATCCTGTGAGCGGCCCGCAGGTGAGGCGTTTGTAAGGGAAAAGGCGTGTTGGTATTTTTCACGTCCCGTGAGGCCCATGGCGACCCTGTGCCTTTTTTTGTGTAGGTCACGGTTGCCTGCCTCCATGCAAGTGTGTTGGAAACGAGGCGAGCATCCCGAGATGTTGTGAGGAGTGGCTTGTGTGAAGTGTTTTTTTTTTTGTAATTGTGAATGAAATGCGATGATGTGTGAGTTGGAAGAGTTCTAGTTGTAGTTTGGTATTCTTTGACGATTTGAAGTCATTTTTATGTGAATTGTGTGAAGCTGTTTCCCCGGCATGAGTTTTGTGTTTCTTGAAGGTGATGTCCGTCAGCTATGTGAGGAGGCTATCTCCCCCGGTTGCACCTAGTGTGGCCCAAGTCCCCTTCCCCCGCAGGCTTCCCGTTGGAAGCCTACACATCACAGGTGGTTTAGGGTCTCTCAAGTCCCCCCGAAGCATGGCCTTCGAAGGCAAAGCTTGAAATGCCACAGAGCTGGTGCTGGGTAGGGAAGTCCTCGGGGCATGTTTTCCCTGAGGACGAGGCATTTGTATGTTGATGTGGCTATTGTCCTTTTGTGTATGAGAGTAAGTATTTGTGAAATGTCCTATTTTTTTTGAAGTTCCGTTTTATCGCCCCCTTGAGGGCACAGCCCCGGCCTCCTGGCGCGCAATAGAAGTGTCTGCATTGTTGCGATCCTGTGAATGTTGACCGTGAAGTCCTCTGAAGCTATCTAATTTTTTTTATTCTTTGTAGCCCACCCACCCCCGAGGTGTGTGTGGTTGTCTTTGTCCCCCGTCCCCAATGTCCATGTCCTTCTTTGAGTGCAAAATGTGTAAAGTAAGAGGTGAAACCCCCCTTGTGGACAGCACTTTTTGTTGTGTGATGGTGATGTTCGTGTCAAAGGTATGTGTTAGCGTGTAGGTGTCAGGGGATACGTTGTTTGAATGTTAATGTCGTCGTGTAAGGTGATTGCAAGGTTTTTCTCCTGAAGAAATGCCATGAGATTGGCCTATGTGTTTGTATTTGTGTAAGTTTTGTATCCGTTTTGTAGCTGGCATGTTTTCTCGGTGTGTCTCTCCGTCCCAGTCCCTGCTTCGTCCCAGTCCTTCCGTAGTGTTTGATCATGTGGAAGTTAGACCTTGTGTCAGTTGTGTTTTGGGTATCTATAGATTTTGTGGAACTCTTTCCTTTGTTTGTGTGTGGCGCTGTTTAAATTTGAAGTCGTCCGGAAAAGCATTGTTGCACCTGCAGACTGTTGGGCAAAGGCAGAGAGTTCCCGTAACGCTTGCAAGAATGTTGACGAGCATGCCGAATCTTAGATTGTGTGTTCCGTCCTTTCTGTCTTATTTTTGATTTTGATTTTTGGAAAGTGTCCTAAATGGTTTCCCGGTTTCGGTTTCATTTTGTTCTCCGTGAACACAAGCCTTTGCCATTGTGGAGGAAGGCGGAGTCCTTTAGCATGCTAATGGGAGAGAGTCTGGGCTCTGTGGGGAGTTGTTGTCAGAATCTTGAAGGAGGAAGTGCCCGGGGTTGTTTGAAAGGGCAGGAAGGGGGTTGGATGACTTCCCCTTTTGGTCAAGTGAGGGAGAGCATCCCAAAGAATGGCAGGTAGCCTGTTGAGTAAAGTTGCGGAAAGCTTGTTTTTCCCGTGTTAACGAAAAAAACCATTGAAACCTGTAAAGAATTTTAGTGAGTTTATTTGAGCCAAACTGTCGACATATGCCGGGAAGCAGAACCTCAATGAATTGAGATTATGCTCCGAAGAATGGTGGGTTACATCTGTATTTATGCATTGCCATCAAAGGAGGGACATAGGTGGGCTACATGAAATTCATTGGATAAAGTCAAATGGTGGGAAACACCTGGGATTGGACAAAAAGTAAAATGATGGACACATACTTAGGTGGGTACAGGAACAATTAACATGATAATGAAGGAATTTGAGGCATCTGTCCTGGCGCCTACCACATTTGGTTGTGCCCCAGGGGCTCCAGCAAAAGAAGGAAGTTACAAGTTACCCAGACATCTCACAGATATGTTATCTCAGAGGCAAAAAGGCAAATGGGCTCAGGAAAGAAGATCTAAGTTGATCTTTGTCAGGGAAGGTATCAGCTTAGGAATGACTGCCCACTATAACCTGTTTGTAGTTAAATATTTAATTTTCAAACCATCCTTTGTGGTTATTCCAGGTCTCTGAGTTTGCAAGACTGCCACGCAGGCCTCCCCTGAGCTTGTCAGGTTAGCATGTGGCTCCTTTCATCCACACCAGGTTGAATGTGTTGTATTGGTGAAGGTGTTATCGATTTTCTAGGAGATTTTGGGCACCCGTCCATGTGTTTTGAGTTGAGTTGCGTTGTCTTTAAAGTAGGGATATGTTAGTATTCTCTTTCTATATTTTGTGATCACGGAGGGAGTTTCTGGATCTTTTTCCCCTCATGTGGTAGATAGGTTAGAAGGGAGTGTGTGTTTTGTAGGTATGGATGGAGGGAGAGGGAGAGAGCGAGAGCGAGAGATGGGGGACAGTTTAACGGTGATGTGAGAGATACATGAGTTGTGTTTCGTATGTGTATAGACATGTCGGTATGCTGGCATCCTTGCGTTTTTAAGGGTTTCATTTGGGAGTCTTTTAGCCTCCCCCCCCCCCCCCCCCCCCGCCGATCCTCTCGTTCTGTGTTGTGTTGTTTGTTTTAGTGGCTTCCTAATGAAATGTCTGTTTTTATGCTAAGAAGCTGTCTTGTTTTCTTCCCGGTGATTGGTTCCTTGGAGAAGTGTGATTCTCCCAGTTTCAGGGGTTTCTTGTTAGGTTTGCTTGAGCCATTGAGCAGATAGCCTTTTCCGGAGAAGTGGCTTTTGAAGTCACTTGACCTTGGCTAGTCCCTTTGTTGAAGAGCAGTTCTCATTGTGGGTGAGCACATTCCATCTTTCCCTCCGGGTATGCATGATGAAGTCTCCGCCCTTGAACATCCCGCCCAAAGCCCTTTTGAAGCGAGTGATTGTTTTCCTTGGTTGCTGGAACCATCCCGGCTCAGCTGTGTGGTGTGTGGAGGATGGAATGAATGAGTTCTCCCTCAGGTACCTGGTCTTGTGAGTTCGTCTCTCAGCAACCTCCATCTCCCTGCTCGTATTCCTTCCACAGGACTATGTCCATCTGTTGTAGTAGGGAGCCGTGGTGGATTTGTTTGTTTGAGCGGCTTTGTGGAGATGTCTTTGTGTAGGGTCGGACAAACCCGCATGTGGTGTGTATGCTCTGTGTTGGCTTTCTGCCATGTGTTTAGAAGTTTGGTCTCCTAATGTTGTTGTTGTTGTTTGTTTTTTGTAGGCCAAGTCCTTCCAGGCGAAGTGTCTGTCCAGCCACGTCAGCCTGACCTTGTTTTTGCCATGGCCATTGTGTTTTTCTGCGTATGCGTTCCTGTTGTCCACAGGTAAGAAAGTGTCACGGTCAGTCGCATGAATGATCGACTTAAATGGATATTTAGATTAGAGATGATGAGTTCTTGTTCAAATGTTAGTGGGATAGTAATAGAAAAGAATTAAAAAGAAGGAGTAACTATTGCAAGTGAAGTATGGTAGCAACCATACTTGGGTAAAAATAGGTGTTTGCATTTTCACCGTGCTATTTTCGCTTCTGCATGCAGTTACTTTCTTCAACAATAGGGTAGTTCCCTCAGGTTCCAGATGGAGACTTGGAAACTCCCTGCCCCCCTCCCCCCACATTACAAAGGCGATTCTCCTTTGCCTGTGGACCAGAAGCACAGGAGATTGATTTCTATTGACTCAGTCGCTCCAGGAGTATAAATTGTAGATCACCTTTCTAGAAGGTGAAATTTGCTCCGTTGCACTTCTTCATGTCAACGTCCAGCAGGATGTGCTTCCAGAATTTAGAAGAAATAAAATTTCTTGTGTTGTCGACTTTTCAAAGCACCTCCTACACCTGGGACGGCGCGTCGTTGAGGGTGGCCACCTGCGCGTGGTGCTCTGGCGGCCGTCCTGGCCAGTTCCCTCAATCCTTTCCTGGTGTTTTAATGAATCGGCAGCCTCCGGTTATCTTATTTTTGACTCCAGGGTCGACCCTAGAAGAAGTGCATTCTCTTGACAGAGTTTATGAGCACGGAGTGAGTATTTATGGACATTTTTTCCATCATGTCCTAGATAGGGTCGAAGGGAGTGTGTGTTTTTGAGGGCAGGAGGTCGGGAGGGCGGGAGGGAGGGAGAGAGAGAGAAATGGGGGAGAGGAGAGAGCACGCTGATGTGAGAGCTACATGAGCTGTGTTTAGTATTTGCATAGACGTGTTTGTAGGGTGGTATTCTTGCATTTTTAAGGCTTTCCTTTGGGAGCCTTTTAGCCCCCACCCCCAGGTCCTCTCTGTTTGTGTTTTTATGTTTTTTTTTGTGGCGTCGAAATGAAATGGTGGTTGTGTCGAAGATAACCAGCTGTGTTGTTGAAGTCCCGGTGATTGGTTCCTTGGAGAAGTGTGAGTCTCCCGTTTTCAGGGTTTTCTTGTTAGGGTTGCTTGAGCCATTGAGTAGATATTTTTTTGACGAGAAGTGTCTTTTCAAGTCACTTGACCTTGGATAGTCCCTTTGCTGAAGACCAGTTATCATTTTCGTTGAGCACATTGCCTTGTTTCCCCTTCGGGCATGCATGAAGCAGTCTCCGCCCCTCCAAAGCTCACTCAAAGTCCTTTCTAAGCAACTGATTGTTGTCCTTGGGTGCCGGAGTTATCCCGGCTCAGCTTTGTGGTGTGTGGGTGATGGAAAGAATGCATCACCCCTCACCCCTCACTTGTCTGGCCTCGTGAGTTTCTCTCCCAGGAACCTAAATCCCCCTCCTCCTATTCCTTGGATAGGACCGTGTCCTGGTGTTGTATGTAGCTGGGGTGTATTTGTTTGAGGCGGACAGCCCCGATTTGGTTCTTGTGCAGGCATGTGAGGCTCCCCTCGTGTCGTGTGTATGCTATGTTTTGGCTCTCCCATCCGCCTTGAAGTCTCCTCTGTGTATTTTCTTTTTTTTGTAGGCGAAGTTATTCTAGGCGAAGCATTTGTTTGTCAAGCCGTGTCAGCCTGCCCTCGTTTTTGCGATGGCCATTGTGTTTTTCTGCATATGCGTTCCTCTTGTCCACAGGTAGGCAAGTGTGATGTTTAGTCGCATGAATGGCCGAGTTACAGTGACATTTTGATTAGAGATGATGGGTATTTGGTGAAATGCCAGTGGACTGTTAAGAGAAGTGTTGAATGTCCTGATGTTTGTGCAAGAATTCAACAGAACGAGGAAGAGAACAATGGAAAGTGTATGCCAGGAGGATGTGCTATGTGTGTTGAGAAAAAGGCTGTTTCAGCTGTTGAGTTGCATTCCCTGCAGTTTCCTGTTGATGTCTGTGTTTGTGAGTTTGAATCGCTGAAGCCGTTCCCTTTGTTTCCTATGTGAAAGAGAAGCGTGAAGAAGGTCCGTGTCCATTCAGCATTCCCTATAGCAGGAAGTTTGGGTATCTCTGTTTTTAGTTTGAGTAGGTTGTTGCCCTTGTGCTCTGCCTTTTTTGTGATGAGATGTAATGTTTGTATCAGGGTACAGAGAGGCCGCTTCATCCCTGAAACCTTGTCGTCTTCCAATGTCTCTAAGATGTCTTTGAAGGTAGGAATGTGACCAGTGACATTGTCTTTATCTTTTTGAATAGTAAGTGTGTGATGGTTGTTACCCATTGCGTCTCTTATTGCATGAGATGGCCAAGGTATTTAGAAATTTCAAATAACATGGATTCCTATCCTTTGATAGTTAGATCCACAGGTCAGCGTGAGACATGTGGCGTGTAGGCGAGTTGAAGTCAGTCGTTGATGGATGCAAACGAGAAAGGGACATGAAGAGAACCATGTTTTCTCTAATTTGTCCATTCTCCTGAGTTCTGAAAGTGTTTTTGATAGGCCATGGCTCCGTTCTCAGTGGGATAGAGGGCAAGGGAGATGTTGATGTGCCCATTCAAAGTAGGCACGGTGAAGGATCTCAAGGGCCTTTTGTGGAAGCATCGATGGCCATGGGTTTTGAAAGTCATGGGTCAGGATTGTGTTTTTGTGCCATGTAGTGTATTTGTTTACGTGGTGGTCTGTTATGGAAGCATGAAGATGTTACAGTTTGATCAGATGTGTGTGAGAAAGTCAGGGCCGTGCATGTCCTGACGGTTTCTAGTGCCCGTGTCCCTAGGATGGATCTGAGCCAATGTGCCTTGCCCGTGTCCTTAAAGTATATTTTTCTGTGAGTCTGTCCTAATGGAATCTCTTGTGAATTTTTAGTGTGCATGACACCATGGCCAGTGTCGATGTGTTACCCAGATGTGTGAACGGTGTGTGATATGTTGAGTTTAGTATGTAGTCATGACGTTGTAGAGCAAGTTTGTGTTGGATTCATTTAAAAAAGAAGTCAATGTGTATTTTCTGTAGCGCCCGTATTATTTTTTCTGACACTTGTGTGCTGATTGTTGTTTGTATGTATTTCTTTTGTGCCGTCTGAATCGTTAGCCGTGTAGTATTTTTGCCTCGTGATGGATGGCTCCAGCGGTGGTTGATGTCCCAGCCTCCCGTGAGGAGTTTGCACCCCAGCGACTGCTTTTTCCAGGTGTTATCGGATGTGTGCGGCACGGCTGCGATCGAAGGAAAGCATCTTGTAGAACGTCGATGTCCTTTTCGATGGCGTTTCATCTTACCACCGTCTTTTCTGCCCCTCAGAACTGCCACTTCCTCTCAAAAATGCACCTCTTCCGTGACAAGCGAGCGTCCCACACGGCTCCTTTTGTGCAAGACCTGCGCAGTGACTATGTGTACTTGTCAAAGAATGAAGGTGAAGGCTGCTCATGGAAACGTAGGAACCGTGGAAGTCCGAACGGCATCGTAAGTGCTGTCCTATCTCGGTAGGTTGTGTTGTTGAATGTGCTTCTGTGTTCATGGATGGAGGCATTTTGAGATTTCTGAAGCGTTCCATGGGTCTGGCCATTGGAAGGAAGCATGTGTGTCCTTTTTAATTGTGATTGTGTTAGCCAGCTACTTGTGCTCCTGAGAGAACTACAGAAAATTATTAGAGGAATGATTTTTGAAGGGTAACGCCTGTGGGGACTGTTGAAAAAACCATGCATGGTTTTCTTAAATTGCCATGGTCCTTAGAAAAATGATGTATTTCTGTCCCAATTTCTCCTTCAGGGACGTAAGCACAGGTGACCAAGGGTGCCTCAGCCAGTCTCTAAACTGACACATACGACCCAAAGTACTTACTTAATATTGACCGAGCATAAATTACACAGGAGACAAACATGCAATGCACGAATCACACACGGTTTATTTACCAGAGTCCTGGTGGTTTCCAGACCTCGGCAGGCCACCCGGGGATCCGCGCCGACAGACACACACACTGGACGTTGGACGTTGCAGCTGCGGCTCGGCGTCTTGTTTGAGGCCTCAGTTTCCGGCTCACTGTTTGGACTCACGGTCCATGGCAGAGCTTGGGCAGATGCAGGAAGGGGGGTGGAGAGTGACCGTCTGTGGAGGAGCAGAGCAGGCCTCTCTGATCTTCTTCTGGTACTTCCTCTTTTTATGTGCCTAGATGGGCGTCTTCAGTGTGTCTTATCAGCGGGTCCCAGGAGCCTTGCATATCTGGTTTTACATATGGGGAGCAGATCACTTTTATCTATTTTCTACATACAGGCCACTCAGGGGTGTTTAATCAGCCTGTTTACATTACATTCAATACTTTTTAACATCATACTTTAATATCACACTGTAATTCCACAGTTTGATACTTATTTTATATTATTCTTATCACTATTACTATAACAATTTCCCTGTCCATTTTTACTCCTTCATCGGTGTCAGTGTTTGTGCATGTACCGTGTCCCCACGTTGTAGGTTTTATTCATTGCCAAGGTGCTATCCAATGCATTAGGTAATCGAAACGAAGTTTTTCTCTCCCATCTTTTTTTTTTTTTTTTTTTAAATCGTCTTTCCTTGATTGCAGTATCTGTAAAAAGCAGTTGAAGAAGTGTTTTTTGTACAGGAAATATGTTTTTATTGTGTTATTTTATTTTTATACTTTGTAAATGTGTTATTCATGATACAAAGATATCAGGAAACACTGTTTATGTGATGAGTCTGTTTGGAAGTGTATTTTTTCATATTTGTTTTGATGGCATGTGTTTCAGATGGAGAGATTTCCTTGGACGGAGCTGCAGCGGGAGTGTCCGGACGAGGCAGCCACCGGCCGTGAATCTGTGTTAGCTGAGTCTTGGGAGGTCTGACGGATTGGCCACCCGTTCCCCGGCTTGTATACGATCATCGCTACACTCATCGTCGCCGTTTGTTTGTAGAGCACGACTCAGAGCACGAGCATCAGGTAACGTTTAGAGTGTTTACGTAGGCGTGTCCCGCGATTCTGCGTCCAACAGGGATCCCTAAGACATGACGTTTTATGCAGCCCTGCCTTGTTGTGCAGGTTGGGTCCTTTTCTGCACAGTGACAGGTGAAGTCATAGTATTTGTTTATGTAAAGGAATTGTCATGTGATAGTACTTTTAGGAAACAGAAGCTTATGTGATACAATGTAAAGGCATCTGTCCAGCATGATGGGTCATCCCATTCACGGTTCTTGGAATATTCCCCCCAGGTGTGGAAGTGCCACGCACGATGTTTTTATGTTTCAGTGACTATGTTCCCTGTGGGAAATCAGTATCGTGAGGTGCATTGCATTTTGTAGGCTGTTTGTTATGGTGTTATTCTCTTCCTGTAAGGTGGTCTTGGGATTGTGGCCCGAGCGTGTTTCTAGGAAGATTCTTACCTACTGAGTTTGAATCGTTGAGTCGTTTTTAAATTGTTTGTTGAACCTTGGGAGCTGCCAAGTCATTTTCCAAAATTGGTCCATTTCTTGAGTGAGTGTGTGCTTACCAGTGTCTGTTTATGGTCCTGTTGGAAGCTCCTTTTCCCACGTGTCATCCTGAGGGCCTGTCATTTTTACCGTATCGGTGATTGTATTCCATTTTATTTTTTGGATGCTGTTCTTGTTCCCCTGGGCCCCTCATGCCATGCCCCTTCCCCTGCCCCTTGCAAGGCGCGTCAGACTTGTTTATGTACTGTAAATGCACTAGTGCACCTGTAATTTAGGAAAGAATTGTCAGCGCCTCCTAGGACATGCCTCTCTTGTTGTATGGCAGGGGCCGGTTGAGGTTTTCAGTAGGCACAGTGCTTTCAAGGTTCGATAGTGCAGGAGACAGACAGCTGTGATAGGCTTTTGAATAGTCCATGTGAGATTGGACTAGGCCCGGTGTTCAGTGCACATTTTTGGGATTGTCTGTGAGTGTCGTTTTTTCCCATGCCTCTCTCTCTCCCGTTGCCATCTCTTTAGTCCCAGGTCTTGTTTCATTGTAGCCCTTGGGACAGAATAAGGGCATGTGTGGTGTGTGTGTGTGTTGTAGGCCACAGAGTATCCTTTTAGCAAGAAAAGTTTTTCCAGAGGTCCCTGTTTGAGCGTGATTGAGGTAGAGTCCTTTAGGATGTCAGTCATCAGTGCCAGTGGGATGTTGGGAAAGTTCCTAGGGGTAGCCGTCCGCAGGTCTCTTGTTGTGTGGATCGTGCCTCCTATGGAGAAGCCAGTCCATGTGATGTGTTACGGTGCATGCGTTGGTCTTTAAGAAGCAGCCTACATGGCTATCTCGTTCTATATGTAGCTGAGAGCCGCCTCCTCTACCGTTGTGCAGTCCTTGAAAGTGAAGGTCATTGCACGGAAGCCAGCGTAGCTGTGAGGTGTGCAAGGTCATCTCGGTAGCCGTATCGATTCTCCAAGGGATGATCTCATTTTATATTAGCTCTAAGGGGTCTGAAGCATTCCTAATTGGTGTTGTTAAATGTTAAGCAAATTGTAGTGTAATTTATGTCCTTGTAGTCTTGTAGAGTTTGCTTGGGGCTTGTGCGTAAGTGTTATTTGTCTATATAGCATGCTGAACTCCATGTGTCTGGTGGTTGGATGGATGGGTGGATGGGTAGATTTGTGGATGTATGGATGGGTGGATGTATGTGGATGTATGGATGTATGGATGGATGGATGGATGGATGGATGGATGGATGGATGGTTGGGTGGGTGTGTGTCTGGCTTATTTATGGGCCTATCCTGTCTTGAGTCTTGTTATCCTGTTGCTTTTTGATGACACTATATATTGTTATTGTTTTTTATAGGTTTTTCTTCTCCTGGTTTCTACGTCGTCTGTTGTCTACATCCTCAGCTCTCATGGTGCTGTTGTCCTGGAGGGATCCACGCCTTCCCGTTTACTTTCTGTAGTGACCTTTGTTATCACCCGCTTGGTGTAGTTGCTGTGCCATTCTATGTATGGTATGCCAGCGTATTCTAGTTCCTCCCCGTCTTTTCTCTCCTTGTAACCTTGCACACTCGTGAGTGCTGTGCCCCTTTCCCTGCAGTAGAAATGAATGGAAAGTGCTCGTCTGCTGGCTGCTGTTGCACTAATGTGATGGCGCACATTTATGGGGTTGTGCAGCTTCATGAAAGCCTGTGGCACTAAGTGGAGCTTGTCTCCTTCATAGCTGTGTGCAAGAGCACTAACCCCACCCCCACCATTTTGCTAGTCATGAGCTATCATTGCTGCACCTGTGCTGTGAGTCCTGCATGCAAGACTGGTCTCTGCTTTTCATCCCTCGAAGTATCACGCCAGTCCAGTTTCTCCCATGGGGAACTTGTGCTACTGGAGTATGTAGATCCGAATGAGCTCAGAATGTGGAGTTGGATTTGCTGTTTGATATCATAGCAGTATTTTTTTTCGCTGCAGCCTCCTCCTCCCTCCATGGGAGTTGTTTGTCAGTATCTGTTGTGTCCTCATCCTTGGCTGTATCATCATTTGTAGTTCCCACCTTCCAACAGTGCTGCTACCAGTAATTATGTTATAGTGAAAGGCTAACACCCTTTCAAAATGTACTGCTTTATCAGTTGTATGGGCTTGGATATTGCTGTTATGATTTTGTATCAGCAGTGTGTAAGCCTAAATCTTGTACAGAATAACTCCCATGTCATGCTCCAAGAACTTTTTTGTTGCTCATCCAAGTTCCACCTGATGACTCAGTTAGTGGAGGATGTATGTGTGTGTCTGCAGTTCAGTGTATTGTTTTGGCCAGCCGCAGGTGTTAGTGTTGTCTTGCAGCAGTTGTTGTGCGGTGTCACTGTGTTGCTGTATCGTAGCCTACTCCCCCACCCTAACTGTGTCCTCTGGGGTACCTTTCCCTGCAGCTGAGAGGAGTGGCAAGTATGGCCTCCTGGATTTTTCTCCAGCACCAATAGATTGTACATGTCCCTCTCCATGGGCTTATTGTTCCTGTTTAGTTGCAGGGGAAGCTTGTGATATGAAGTGCAGCTTGTCCCCTTCTGTCATAAGTGTGTCAGTGTGCTTCTCCCTAGCAACATTTTCCTAGTCTTGGAGTATAACTGCTACCCCCGTCTACTGACTCCTGCAAACCTGGTCTTTGGACTGCTTTTCATCCCTCCATCATATCGTCACAGTTTGTAGTTTCTCCTGTGGGTACCTGCTGCTATTGGAGTATGCAGTCTGAAATCTGAAACAGCCCAGAAATTGCAGTTAGATGTGCATTGCAGCATGTCAGCAGCATCTGTGGTATCCTCATCTTGCGTTGCACCCGACCGCCCCTCCACCCACCCAATGTGCATTGTGAACCAGAAGTCCCTAAAATGTTTGTTGCAGGACATGTCATTTTTCCTGCCATTTGTGTGTATTCTGGTGATGTGTGCATTTTCTGAGCCACTTTTACCTGCCTTGGGGATCTTTGTGCCTTGCTGTAATCCTTTCTTAAGTATGAGTTGTGGAACACAGGAGACCCTTTTTGAAACAGTACTCATGGTTGCATTGACATCAGCGATCAAGGTATACAACTTGCAGTATTTTCAGGTGTTGGGGTCTTACAGGTAAGTAAGTGTATGGATTTTTGTCAGTCTGTGTGCCTGATCTGTGAAATCAGTGTAATGTTCTCCTCTCATCTGTATTGCCCCCTCACAGCTCTGTTAGACCTAATTGACTGCATCACAGTGCTGGCTGCTCAGTGGCAGGGTATATTCTGTGCCAGCTGAGAATCTGTGAGTACTGAGTAGTATCTCAAGGTGGGGTATGCCCTTTCAATTTGTGTTTTTTCTTTTTCCTAAGTCCTCCTATAACAGTGCAGTGTCCCCCCTGCTGTGTGCTGTTTAAAGGATGTGCGTGCACCCCTGTGGGTCGAGCAGCCTGCTGTGTGATCCTCTGCATCCTCATGGACTCTGTGTTCTGTGGATGTTTTTAGTAGTGTGTAAGTGTCATGTCATGTCTGGGTGAGTGAGCATGCTCTCCATTTGTCACCTATGGTAGCAGTTCATGGTACTGTACATTTCTGGCATGATTCTGTATGTGTAGTGTGTAATACTGTATGCCATACTTCTGCCATGCTGCACGTCTTCCTTTGTTGCTCATTCATGTCCTACCTCAGTCTTCAGTTTCCTCTAAGTGGCGGTCTGTTCCTGTTGTACTGTCACGCCTGGCTCGCTGCTTTCTGTATGTGAAGTGAATGGATTGGAGCATGTAGTGTTTGTGGTGGCCTTTTTTAATTTTTTTTTTTGTTGGGAAGCCCCAGGTGTCAGTGTATGCCTGGTGCGTTTGCGGTGCTATTCTAGCTGTGGTGTGTGAGTCCCCTACTGTGTCCTAGCGTAGTTTTCTGCTGCCCCCCACTGCAACTCTCTGGGCTGCTGTGCCCCTTTCCATGCTGCTGCAATGAATGGCAGGCATTCTAGCCTACTGTCTGCTTGCCCAGTACCCGCAGATGGTGCATCTTCATGGGCTTCTGTGTGCTGTGCAGTTGCAGGGGAAGCTTTTGACAGTTCATCCAAAGCATTATCTTTGGACTGCTTTTCACCCACCCCTCAGGTATCCTGCCCTTGCAGTTTCTCTAAGGGGGATGTGCCGCTATTGCATTACGCAGAGTAGAATCAATCCTGAATCTGCAGTAGGATCTGTAGTGCCACCTTGTAGTGCAATCCTGAATCTGCAGTAGGATCTTGTGAGCCACCTTAACCGTTGTGATTCCATGTGCTGTGACCCCATCCTTCTGTATTTCACCACCTTATGCACACAGGAGGTTGCGTTTGATGTTCTCATGTTTGCATTCACAACATCTTGGACATTGGAAGGCATGCTACTCTCCGTATTTTTAGGCTTTTTGGTGTTCCTGCTAAGCAAGTCTGGATTCTTCTTGGGAGTTTTTGCTCCTGATCTGTGGAATAGAGTCCACTCTGTGGACATTGTGGTGGTCCCCATCTTTATTCCTGCACCCCTTCCTCAGCTCTAGTTGACCCCATCACACTGCTGTCTGCTCAGTGTTGGTATTTTTTTGTGAGCTGGGATTTCGTGAGTGCCGATGACTATGTAAAGGTGGTGCATGCCCTTGCAGGTGGTGAGCTTTGCTGTGTGCCGTCCGTGGCTGCCCATTGTCTTTTTGCATGTGTGCCTCAGATATGTGTGCTAACGACAAGCAGCCCTGATCCCCCCTCCAGTCTATCTGTGTTTATGCTGTGCAGTTTTCCTTCCCTGTCCTCCTCTTCTCTTCCCCTGGTGTTGTCATGACCGTGTCATGGCCCCCTTCCCCCTTGCTGCTTGTGAAAGGTTGTGCGAGCACTTTTGTTGTTAGCACAAGGTGGTCTCGCTGATGTCTATCTTCAAGGGCTGTGTTGTGCAGATGTTGGAGCAGAGTGTGAGATAACTGAGCTTGCCCTCCATTTTTTGCCTCTACTGATGCTGCGATTAGTATTGCCCCTGGCCTGGTATTCTGATTTCTGAGTCTCCCTGGCACTCAATAGTCAGTCTCTATTACACTCCACATCCACCTCCTCCTGTATGGTTCATGTGTGCTCATGGGAGCATCAAGTAACGGATGGATGACAGTCAGCACACATTGTGGAGTAAGTCATGTATCATCAGCATGGCTGCAGCAGGTCTCGGCTCATGCTTTGGTGTCCTGTGCCTCCACTCTCCCCCAAACTCACCTGTGTGATTTCTCAGACAGTAGTACTTTTGGATGCAGCTATAGTCTCTTGTGTGCCACTCACATCATGTCACTGCCCCTGCTCACAGCACGGTTGTGGTACACCTGGAGTACATGAGTCATTTTAACAGCTGTGTGGTCCTTCCAGTTTTCTGCCATTGCCCATCCCCCTGCTACTGACTTTTGATTGGAAAGCCACCTCTTCCATGCCAGTCCCCATGTTGCAGTGAAAGGATGCCATTGTAAAAACCAGTTTATGGTCCTGGACATTTCTAGTAGGATACATCTTGCAAACTGTGTAAGCTTAAATCTTGTACACAGTATGTCTTATCCCATGGTGAAAGCAATCTTTTGTTGGTCGGCCATCTCTCACCTGATTTCTGTTTTTCTCCTGTTGGCTATTCTCGTAAGTGGTGGTCTGTTCCTGTTGTACCATCACTGTTGGCTTTCATCCAAATTGAATGAAGTGGAATATGTGGTGTGTGTGGTAGTATTTCATTCTTCAATTTCGTGGCCAGCCCGTGCTGTTATTGCATGCTTGGTGGAGTTGCTGTGCTGTTCTGTGTGTCCGTGTGCTACCGTTGCCTAGTCTAGTTTCCCATTCCCACTGCAATCCTCTGGACTTTTGTACCCCTTTCCATGCAGTTGAGAAGAGTGGCAAGTGTGGAACTGAGTGGAGTTTGTTCCTTTCATAGGTGTGTGCAAGAGTACCCCTCCTCACCATTTTCATTGCCATGAGCTGCCCCTGCCTTGTGAGTCCTGCAAGCCTGGTTTTTGGGGTGCTTTTCGGCCCTTGAAGTATCACGTCATTCCAGTTTGCAGCATGGGACCTTCTGCTACTGGAGTATGCACATCAGAATCATTCCAGAATCTGGAGTTGGATGTGCTGTGCCAGATTGTAGCAGCATTTGTGATGGCAGCAGCCTCTTACTCCCTCCATGAGAGCCTTATCCCAGCATCTGTTGTGTCCTCATCCTTGGCTGTATCATCATGTCTACTTCCCACCTCCCAACAGTGCTGTTGCAGGACACCTGCAACATGTGACTTTTCATCAGCCTTTTAGTTCGTTTTCCATTGCTCCTTGGTAATGAGTTCTGGTCATGTCCCTGCACCTCTGCAGTGAAAGGCTATGTTGCAGTGAAAGGCTAATACCCCTTTAAAAGCACTGGTTTTTCCAGTTGTATGGGCTTGGATCATTCTGGTATGATTTTGCATCACCAGTGTGTAACCCTAAACCTTGTACAGAACAAGTCACATCTTATGGCAGAAGCATTCTTTTGTTGCTCAGCCATGTCCCATCTGAGTACTCAGTGCAGCATGTATGTGTGTGGCTGCAGTTCAGTGTATTGCTTTGGACAGCCCCAGGCGTTAGTGTTTCCTTGGTGCAGTTGCTGTGCTGTTCTAGCTGTGTGTTGTGCCTAGTCCCCCACCCGTACTGCAACTTCTGGGGTGTCTTTCCGTGCATCAGAGCAGAGTGGCAAGTATGGCCTCCTGGCTGGTTTTGCAGCACGAAGAGATGGCACATGTCCATGTCCATGGGCTTATTGTTGATGTTTCGTTGCAGGGGAAGCTGGTTATATTAATGCAGCTTGTCCCCTTCCTTCATAAGTATGTCAAAATGTGCCCCCCCCCCCCACCATTTTCCTAGTGTTGCATCAGTGCTACTGCTGTCTATTGACTTTCAAATCTCGTCCTTGGACTGCTTTTCATCCCTCAATTATCCCCTCAGTCTGCATTTATCCCGTGGGTACCTGCTGGTACTGGAGTATGCAGACTGAAATCAGAAGCATTCCAGAAACTGCACTTTGTCATCCATTGCCACCTTGTTCCAGTAGTTTTGCTGGCAGCAGTGTCTTCCTTCCTCAGATCTGTATGTGTGCAATATCTGTGGTGTCCTCATCCTCACTGGTACCATCATGTCCCTCTCCCCACAAACGTTGTTCTGTGACACTTGTACTATGTGACTTGTTTTTATCAGCCTCACAGTTCCTCCACTTTTCCATCATCTCTCACCCCCAGGGTTACTCACCTAGGATTGTCTCCATCAGCAGCCAGCGTGTCTGCACTCACTATGATTTTGCAAAAGGATGTACACCATCCTGAAAGCATTGCTACTTCTAGTTGTATGATGTGCGGTGTTCTCGGTATGATTCTGCATCCCGTGTGTTATCCTAATTCCTGTACAGAATCCCCCCCTCATTCACTGCTGCATTCTTATTTTTCTGATCCATGTCCTGCTTGAGTATTCACTTGGTTTTTTTCCTTGAATATTCTAAGTGGTCGTGTGTTTGTGTTTTCCCATTATGTTTTTGTGTATTTCCTGTATCCTCATTGAATGTAGGAACATGGAGGTTTTCTTTTTGGGTCAATGCTGATGTTGTTGGTCAGCCCCAGATCTTAGTATGTGTGTGGTGTTTTTGCTGTGCTATCCAGTCTGGGGCGTACATTTGGGATGCTGTATTCCAATTTCCTGCCTGACCTCTTCCTTAAACCCCAATGCAAGCTGTGGCGTGCTCTGCTGCTTTCCCTGCACCTGGCATGGCTGGACAGTATGTTTGAGTCCCTGCTGCTCTCCTAGCACCCAGATGCCACACCATGGGCTGTGTATTGCTGTGCAGCTGCATGGACAACCTGTGGTATTAATTGTGCCATGTATCCTTCATAAGTGCTGTGGTGTGTGCTGTCATGGGTAGCTTCTGCTGCTGTTGTGCCATGCCTGCTGGAATGAGGGCAGAATCTGGCATTGCATGTGCACTGCTGTAAGTGTGTTGTGTGGTGGCAGCAGCCTCTTCCTCCCCTCCCAGAAGAGTTGGATACCAGAAGCTTCTGCAGTGTCATCCTTGTCTGCATCATCTGTGCTGCTGCATTGCAGCCTAGTCCACTACCTTTACTGCAACCTCTGGGTTACCTTTCACTGCAGCTGAGATGAGTGGCAAGTATAGTCTCCTGGCTGCGTCTCAAGCATCAAGAGATGGCATATCTCCATCTCCATGGGCTTATTGTTGCTGTGTCGTTGCAAGGGAAGCTGGTGATATTGATGCAGCTTGTCCTCTTCCTTCATAAGTCTGTGAAAGTGTGCTCCCCCCATTACCATTTTCCTAGTGTTGTGGTATCACTGGTACCGCTGTGTAGTGGCTCTTTTAAATCTCGTCCTTGGACTGCTTTTCATCCCTCAATCATCCTGTCACAGTCTGCAGTTTATCCTGTGGGTACCTGCCGCTATTGGAGTATGCAGACCGAAATCAGAAGCAGCCCAGCAACTGCTTTTAGACGTGCATTGGCATCTCATTGCATTAGTTGTGCTGGCAGCAGTGCCTTCCTTCCTCAGAGCTGTATGCCTGCAGCATTTGTGCTGTCCTCATCCTCACCTGCATTATCATGCCCCCCCCCCCCCCCCCCCAGCCAACGTTGTTGCGGGACAACTGTGCCGTGTGACTTAGTTTTGGCAGCCTCACAGTCCCTGCAATTTCCATCATCTCTCACCCCCAGGGTGACTCACCTCGGATTGTGTCCCTGCCTCTCCGTCAGCATCCAGAGCGTCTGCACTCAGTAAGATCTTGCAAAAGGATGTAGACCATCCCAAAAGTATTGCTAGTTCTAGTTGCATGGTGCAGGGTGTTCCCGGTATGAATCTGCATTGAATGTAGGAGCACGGTGGTTTTGTTTTTGGGTCAATGCTTATGTTGTTGTGCAGCCCCAGTTGTTTGTATGTGCGTGGTGCATTTGCTGTGCTATCTAATGTGGGGCGTGCAAGTGGGATGCTGTGTCCCAATTTTCTGCCTCACCTCCTCCTTAAATCCCAACTCAAGCTCTGGACTGCTCTGCTGCTTTGCCTGCACCTGGCATGGCTGGACAGTATGCTTGACTCCTGGCTGTTCTCCTCCTTGCATGCAGATGCCACATCATGGTCTGTGTAGGGTTGTGCAGCTGCATGGAAAGCCTGTGGTATTAAGTGTACCTTGTACCCTTCATAGGTGTGTGTGTGTAAGGGCACACCCCTCCTCTCCTCCACCAGCATTCTTCCATTCACCTATCACTGCTGCCCCTGCCCTGTGAGTCATGCAAGATTGGTCTTTGGACTGCTTTTCATCCCTCAGGTTTCCTGCCATGGTCTCTGCTGTCATGGGGATCTTCTGCTGCTGTTGTACTATGCAGGCTGGAAGGAGGGCAGAATCTGGTGTTGCATGTGCTCTGCTGTAGCAGTATCCTGTGGTAGCAGCAGTCTCTTCTTCCCCTCCCTGAAGAGTTGGATACCAGAAGCATCTGTAGTGTCCTCATCCTTGCCTGCATCATCAATTCTGTCCCCCCTTCAGCAATGCTGTTGGTGGACGCCTGTATCATGTGATTTATCTTTAACCACTTTGCAGTCCCTCCCCTTTTCTGCCATCACTCGTCCCTGGTACTGAATTCCGATTCTGCCCCCCTTTTTCTGATGCCAGTCCCCATCATCCAATGAAAGGACGCCATTCTAAATAGCATTGCTTGTTCCCGTTTTCTGGTGTTGGATATTTCCAATTGATTTTTGCTTCCACAGTGTATGGTCCTAAAGTCTGTATTGAAGAGTTTGTTTGTGTGCAGCAAGTATTGCTTTGTTTGTCAGCTCTGTTCCTGAGTCTGCACGTCATTGCTTTTTGTTGGCTGGACGCAGGTCCCATCATATGCTTGTTGCAATTTTTGTACTGTTTTAGCTGTGGTGTGTCAGAGCCATACCGTGTACCAGTGTAATTCCCCATACCCAGTGCAGCCTCGTGGTTGCTGTGTTCCTTCTCTTGCTTCTGAGATGATTGGCAAACTATGCCTGGCTACTGCCCCAGTACACAAATGGTCTACATTGTCACTGGCTGCCACTTGCTGTGTAGCCGGTCCCCTTCATAGCTGGAGTAAGGAGTCCCCCCTCCCAATTTTCCTCAGTCGTTAGCTGCCATTGGTGACGCAAGCGCCCCACCCCCATCTTGTAAGTGAGGCGCATGTGGGCTGCTTTTCATCCCTCAAAGTGTCCTGCCATGATCTGGAGTTTCTCTCATGCGCACCTGCTGCTATTGGGGTATGCATACCGAAATCAGAAGCAGGCCAGAAACTGCAGTTACACGTGTATTGCTCTCTTGCTGCACTGGCCATACTTGCAGCGGTCTCTTCCTCCCCTCCGAGGTGTATGTCAGCAGCATCTGTGGTGTACTATCCCTCAGCTGCACCTGCCCACTGTGCATTGTGAACCACAAGTCCCTAAAATGTTGGTTGCAGCGCATGTCATATTCCCTAGCATTTGTGTTGATTCTGGTTATTTGTGCATCTTCTTAGCCACTTTTACCTGTGCTCTGGATCTCTGTGCCTTGCTGTCCTATTTTCCTAATCTTTACCTTTTGAACACAGGAGATCCTGTTTGTAGCACTCCTCATGTTTGTATTGATGTCTGTGATAAAGCTTTGCAACCTGCATTATTTTCAGGTATTTTCAGCTAAGCAAGTGTATGGATTTGTGGCAGTCTGTGTGGCTGACATGTGGAATCGTAGCCTCACCTGCTACTCACCTGTATTGCCCCCTCACCCCTCCGTTAGACCCATTTGGCTGCATCACACTGCTGCTTGCTCAATGCCAGCTTATTTTCCGTGCTAGCTGAAAATCAGTGAGTGCTGAGTATTTTTTCAAGGTGGGTCATGCCTTTTCAATTGGTGATTTTTCCCCCCATTCCATTCCCTGGTTGCTTATTGTGTTTGCATATGTATGTCAGGCATGTGTGCTAGCAAAGGTCCCCCCCAGTTGGCCTACAGCCTATGGTGGTTTTTGTGATCATTTTTGTCCTTCTCTTACCTTCTGTAACCTTCCCCAATTACTTCCACGGCAGTGTAGTATGCCCTCCTCCTGGGTTCGTTTGAAGGGATGTGCGAGTACTCCTGTGGTTTGACCAACCTGCTCTCTGCCCTTCTCTATCCTCATGGCCTTTGTGTTGTGCAGATGCCGCAGTAGTGTGTACGTGTCATGTCTGGCTGAGTGAGTATGCTCTCCAGTTGTCCCACAATTGCTGCTGCAACCATTCTTAATACCTGCCCGGTATTCTCAGTCCTGGAAATCTCCCTGCCACTCCTCAACAGTCACGCTCCATCACCCAGCACCCCTCAAACCCCTACTCCACGGTTTTATGGGAGTGGCAGACACCGGATGATGGGATGAGAATCGGCACACATTCTGGAGGAAGACATGCAGCATTAGGCTGAACCAGGTCTTGGCTGATGCCTCAGTGTCGTTCACCCCCCTGTCCCCCAATGAGTTTTTCAACAGTACTGACTCTGTCAGCATTCATAGGCTCCTCTATGTGACCCACATCATGTTGTTCCCTACACTTAACCCCAACGCAATTGTGTGACGCCTGTAGAGCATGAGTTTGTCCTCCAGTTTTCCATCATTGCTCGTCCATGGTAATGAATTTAGATTGTGCCTCTGCCTCTCCAATGCTACTCCTCATGTTCTACCGAAATGCCGCTGTTCTGAAAAGCAGTTCATGGTCCTGGATGTTTCTGCCATGATTCTGCATGTGTGGTGTGTCATCCTGTATGCAATGCTTCCCCCATGCTGCAAGTGTTCCCTTGTTGCTCATTTATCTCCCACGTCAGTCTTCACTTTGTTGTAAGTGGTCGTCATCTGTTCATGTTCTATGGGTCACGCCTGGTTTGTTGCTTTCCGTATGCCAATGGAACGGATTGGACAATGTAGTGTCTGTGCTGTCAAATTTTTTTTTTTTTTGGCTATTGTAGGTGTTAGTGTATGCTTGGTGCAGTTGCTGTGCTGTTATGTGTGGTGTCAGTCCCCCATCGTGTCCTAGCCTCGTTTCCCTCTGCCCCCCCCCCCCCCCCCCCCCCCCGCAGCCCTCTGGGCTGCTGTTCTCCTTTCCATGCTGCTGAGCTGAATGGCAGGTATGCTTGCCTAATGCCTGCTTTCCCAGTACATGGATATGGTGCTTCCATATGGGCTTCCTTTTGCTTTGCACCTGCCAGGGACACTTTTGATGCTAAATCCAGCTTGTCCCCTTCCTCATTGCAGCAAAGTGCATTCCCCTCCACCCTAATTATTTTCATGGTCTTGAGGTATTACTGGTGTTCTTGTCCTGAGTTCTGCAGGCCTTATGTTTCGACTGCTTTTTACCCTTCCCGTGTTGTGCTGTTGCAGTTTCCAGGGGGACCTGCTGGTACTGCATTTTGCAGAGCAGAATCAACTCTGAATATGCATCGTGATGTGCAGTGAAGATCATTGTGCCCCTATCATTCCCACCTGTATCATTGCCTACTGGCAGCATTTGCTTTGTCGTCCCTCATCTCCATCCACTTTCCTTGCAGTGTGAGCAAGCAGAGCTACCTAAAAGGGGTCTTGCATAGTATAGCCCATTCCTTTGTGTGCATTCTGGCCACGTGTCCATCCTGTGAACCGCCTTTACCTGCCCTTGGGATTCCATGTTCTGGGGCCCCATCCTTCCCTATTCCTCCACTTGATGTACCCAGGAGCTCGTCATCGAAGCTCTCATGTTTGCATCGCAATTCTCTCAACTGTCAGTACTTTCATTTTTTGTTTTTTTTTGATTATTGTTTACGTTCTTATTGGGAGTTTGTGTTGCTGAGCTGTGGAATCAGGACCCACCCTGTGGACATCCTTCTCCTCACTCCCTGTAGTCTTTCACCCCTTCCTCAGCCATTATGGAGTTTATGGCACTGCTGTGTGCTTGTCATGGGTATCTTTTTTTGAGCTGGGGACCCTTGAGTACGCATCTCTATCTTAATGTGGTGCTTGGTGTTGCAAGTGGTTTGCTTTCCTGTTTCTATTCCTTGTTTGCCTATTGCTTTTGTATCTCTGTCTGAGGTATGTGTGGTCACAGCTTCAGCGCCCCCCCCCCCCCCAACTTCACTGTATCAGGTTTCTGCTTTGCAGGTTTCCCTCGTTTTTTCTGTTCCTTTTTTTGTGTGCTACCATGAGTGTAGCAGACCCCACCCCTACCCGTCTCCCCGCTTTCTCTTCAAAGGTTGTGACAGCACCCTTTTTGCCATAGAAACCAGCTTTTGCTGATGTCTATTCTCATGGACCTCATTCCTGGGCATCTGCAGAGTCTGTGGTCAAGAAGTGTATTCTGTTTTCACAGTAGGGGAGTAAAGCCCTGCACCTCCCCAGCCCTGATGGATGGCTGTATAGCAGCTGAAATCTTGGCACAGCTTTGTTGGATTTTCCCCCACCCATGGAGGCTTTGTGTGCCAAGCACCCCACCATTTTGCCTAAAGGGGTGCAGAGGCAGTGGTAGTTAGTAGTTAGTGCTGCTGCCCACAGGTCCTGCTGTGGGAACCATCCCTATACCTGCATTACTTGTGTGTGCCTGCTGACATAGGTCAGTGAAATTTGGTGACCTGTCAGTTATGTCCACTGTTTAGTATTTACTTTTTTTTTTCCTTGAACATTCTATAGTGGTGGTGTGTTTCTGCTTTCCCATTATGCTTGTCTGTATATCCTGTATTCTCATAGAATGTAGGAACATGGAAGTTTTCTTTTCTGGTCAATGATGATGTTGTTGGCCAGCCCCAGTTGTTAGTATGTGCATGGTTCATTTGCTGTGCTATCCAATCTGGGTCGTGCAAGTGGCATGCTGTATCTCCATTTCCTGCTTGACCCCCTCCTTAAACTCCATTTCAAGCTCTGGACAGCTCTGCTGCTTTCCCTGCACTTGGCATGGCTGGAAAGTATGCCTCATTCCTGGCTGCTCTCCTAGAACCCAGGTGGCACACCATGGGCTGTGCAGTGTTGTGCAGCTCCATGGAAAGCCTTTGGTATTAAGTGCGCCTTGTGTCCTTCATAGGTGTGTGTATGAGCACACCCCCCCTCCCCTCCACCACCAGCATTCTCCCATTCACCTATCACTGCTGCCCCTGCCCTGTGAGTCCTGCAAGATTGCTCTTTGGACTGCTTTTTATCTCTCAGGTATCCTGCCATGTTCTGTGCTGTGATGGGGAGCTTCTGCTGCTGGTGTCCTATGCAGGCTGGAAGGAGGGCAGAATCTGGTGTTGCACGTGCTCTGCTGTAGCTGTATGTATGTCATGGTGGCAGCAGGCTCTTCCTCCCTTCCCTGAAGAGTTGCATACCAGAAGCATCTGCAGTGTCCTCATCCTTCCTTGCCTGCATCATCAGATCTCTGACACCTTCAGCAATGTTGTTGTTGGACCCCATGTATCATGGGACTCCTTTTTCATCACTTTGCAGTCCCTCTACTTTTCTGCCATCACCATCACTGGTACTGAATTATGATTCTGCCCCGTTTTCTCTGATGCCAGTCCCCATCATCCAATGAAAGGACCCCATTCCAAATAGTATTGCTTGTTCAAGGTCCTGGATATTTCCAATTTATTTTTGCATCCACTATGTATAATCTTAAACCCTGTATCCAAGACTTTGTATGCATGCTGCAAGTATTTTGTTGCTCAGCTATGTTCTGGAGTCTTCAGTTGTTTTCGGTTCCTGGTCTATTGGCTTTATCCTAATTGAGCCAAGTTGAGCATGTGCAATGTGTGTGGCAGTAGTTTATAGCTTTTGTTTGGGTGGACCCAGGTGTCATCATATGCTTGGTGCAATCACTGTGCTGTTGTAGATGTGTTGTGTCATTCTGCATCCCCATTGCATTCTCTGGGCTGCTGTGTTCCTTTCCTTGCCGCTGAGATGATTGGCAAAGTATGCCTGGCTCTTTCCCCAGCACACTAATGGTCTACGACTTCAGGGGCTGCTAGTTGCTTTGTAGCCGATCCTCTACATAGCTGGAGTAAGGAGGGCCCCCCCCCCCCCCCCAATTTTCCTCAGTCTTTATCTGCCATTCCTGACGCCTCCCCTCCCCCCACCGTGTTGTGAGTGAAGCACATTTGGGCTGCTTTTTATCCCTCAAAGTATCCTGCCACGGTCTGCAGTTTCTCTCATGGGGACCTACTGCTATTGGAGTGTGCAGACCGAAATCAGAAGCAGCCCAGAAAGTGCAGTTAGATGTGCATTGCTGTCTCTTTGCAGTGGTCATACTTGCAGCAGCCTCTTCCTCCCTCCGAGCTGTATGTCAGCAGCATCTGTGGTGTCTTGTTCCTCAGCTGCACCTGCATGCCCGCCTGTCCACCTGCCCGCTGTGCATTGTGAACCATAAGTCCCTAAAATGTTGTTTGCAGGACATGTCATTTTCCCTAGGATTTGTGTGTGTTCTGGTGATGTGTGCATCTTCTGAGCCACCTTCACCTGCCCTGGGGAAGTGTGTGTCTTGTTGTCATCCTTTCTTAACCATGAGCGAGTTAGTGAACACTGGAGACCATGTTTGAAGCTCTAGTCATGGTTTTTTGGATATCTGGTATGAAGGTATACAGCTTGCAGTGTTTCCCAGTGTTGGTGTGTTGCAAGTAAGCAAGCGTATGGATTTCTGGCAGTCTGTGTGGCTGATCTTTGGAATCAGAGCCTAACCTCCTCCTCCCCCCCACCTTTATTGCCCCCTCACCCTTCCCTTGGTCCTAATTGGCTGCATCCCTCTGCTGCCTGCTCAGTGATAGGGTATTTTCTGTGTGAGCAGAAAATCCGTGAGTGCTGGGTAGTATCTCAAGGTGGTGTATGCACTTTCAATTGTTGTGATTTATTTTCCCATTCCTTGGCTGCCCATTGTGTTTGTGTATGGATGTCTCAGGCATGTGTGCTAGCACAGGCTCCCCCCCTCCCCCGCTCTTTGGCCTACAGCCTATGGATCTTTGTATGATCCTTTTTTCTTTCCCTTCCCTCCTGTAACCTTTCCCAAGGCCTCCCATGACAGTGTACAATCCCGTCCTGTTGGGTTCCTTTGAAAGCATGTGAGTGCCCCTTTGGTTTGAGCAACCTGCTGTCTGACATTCCCTATACTCATGTCCTTTGTGTTGTGCGGGTGCCACACTAGTGTGTGTCATGTCTGGCTGAGTGAGTATGCTCTCCATTTGTCCAATTGCTGCTGAAATCATTATCAATAACGGCTCTGTATTCTCAGTCCTGGAAGTCTCCCTGCCACTCCTTGATACTTAGTCTCCATCATCCAGCACCCCTCAAACCCCTACTCCACGGTCCTATGGGAGCAGCAGACACGATGATGGCAGGAGAATCAGCACACATTATGGAGGAAGACATGCAGTATCAGGCTGAAGCAGGTCTTGCCTGATGCCTCAGCGTTCTTCAAACCCCTGTCACCCAATGATTTTTATGACATCAGAGAATGTTGTGGGGTCGAACCCTGGAGTCAAAAATAAGACCACCGGAGGCTGCTAATTGATTAAAAAAGCAGGCAAGGATTTATTGAAAACTGGCCAGGACGGCCGCGAGGGCACCACACGCAGGTGGCCACCCTCACGACCGCGCTGTCCCAGGTGTAGGCAGTCCTTTTAAAGGTCTAAACCACAAGAATTTTCCTTTTTCTAAATGCTAAATTCTAAATTCTAGACATTGGAATGCAGACTTATCTTGCGAAAGCAAATTGTACAAAAGCAGGACTGAGCAGGGTTAATAATCTCTAAAGGTAGTCAACTCCTAGAGCCACTGAGTCAGTGGGAATCAATCTTCTGTGGTTCTGGTCCACAGGCACAGGAAAATAACCTTTGTGAGTTTCCAGGTCTCAATCTGGAGCTGAGGTAACTACCCTATTGTTTAAGCAAGTAAGTGAGTGCAGAAGCCAGAATACCAGGGTTAAAATTTAAACAGCAGTTTTTACCTAAGTATGGTTGCTACCATATTTCATTCCCCACTGGTTTTATGTGCATGAGTCAAATCATGGACTCATTTTACTTGCTTTAAGGGCATTCTCTGTTCTGTTCCTGATCTCCCGTCCCCTAGCACATCTAGACTTAGTTAGCCCTGGACTTTCTCACTGGCTAGCAAAAATGTTCTTACAGTTACCAAGGCCCCTAGTACCACAGTCCCCATCAGTACTGTCCACACTGAAGTCCAGTTCCCCTCCTGCAGACGTCAAATCTCCTCCTGGCCTGCGTGGAGCCCAGGCTAGGGATCTCACAGGTGAGGCCGCTGGTTGCCAGGATCCAGGCCGTTTCCTGGTGCAGGAGCTGGGATTGGTGTAGCCAGGTCTGGATGCTATCTACTTCAACAGCCGTGGGCGTGCTCAGGATAACAGTGTAGCGTCCCTTTCAGGTTAGGGTGAGTCCTTGGGCAGTGAACTTTACCCACACCGAGTCTTCGGGCTGGAAGGGATGTACAGGGTCCGCGGTGGGCACTGGCAGTGCATCTCGAACAAGCTTATGGGTGGCTCTCTGGGTATACTGCAGAGCCTGTAAGGACTTGAGCAAGGAATGGTTATGAATTCCAGCTTTCATTTTCTCCCTGACCCTGGGAAGGATGAGGGGAGGTCTACTATACATGATCTCAAAAAAAAAAAGGGGGGGGAACCCCTCCCGGTAGGGGGTACACTTGGCCCATAAGAGGGCGAAGGGCAGGAGGTTGGTCCAGTTTTCACCGGTTTCTAGGACAAATTTAGTTAAACTCCTTTTTAGAGTCCTGCTCATGCCTGTCCTAAGGCTTGAGCTATACTTTGAGATACCTTGGCTATAAAGGCAGGCTGTTATCTGATCCTATGACTACTGGCAGCCTGAATTTAGGTATAATCTCCTGGAGTAATATCTTGACTATTATAGAGGCAGTTTCTGTCCTAGTGGGGTATGCTTTAACCCAACCCAAGAAGGTGTCTATGAGAACTAGCAGGTATTTGTACCCTGACACTAGTGGCTTAATCTCTGTGAAATCCACCTCCTAATGCTCTCCTAGGGAATTTCCCTGGGGCCCAAATTCCCAGGGGGACCCTCTTACCTTGCTTAGCATTTACCTGTGTACAACAGACAGTACTTCTAGTGACTATGCTTTTAATTACCTTATCTAAGCTTGGTAGTACCTGCTTTGAAGAAGTTCAGAAGTCTTGGTGATGCCTAGGTGGGTAGCCTGGTGTAACTGGGCAACTCACGTCCGACCTAGAGCCTCTGGGACCAACAGTCTGTCATCTGGTAGGATCCACCAACCATCTGGTCCTTTGATGGCTTGCTTCTGTTCTGCCAATTCCTCCTCTTATTTGGTGTAAGAGGGGGTCTGCGTAGGTCCAGGTCCGGCAGGGTTACTAAAACTTGTTGCCCCGACCCGCGGGTAAAGTCAACGCGGACCCTAGAGGGAGAGTGGGAATGAAAGGACAAGAGGCACAAGAGATGGAGACAAGACAGGCTTTCTGATCAAGTCTCGTTTATTGCAAGGTATACGGGGATAGATACAGTCAGGGAGAATGAAGGAATTCCTCTAATGATATCAGCGGGAGGGTAGTTAGGCCGTAAATATCAAGAATAGGTTATCTCAACAGAGAGGTCTTGTTGTGCCCCAGCCGCCAGAATGTCTGCCGCCAGGGTGCCTAAGTAATAACTGTCAAGAGCCCCCTGTTGTGCAAACAATGTTATCTTTGGTCATCCAAATGCAGTTCTGGGAGCACAGTTTCCCACAGGTTACCCGTTTTTATATTATATTGGCCAGGGAACGCTCCTTGAGGGGGCTGTGCCTGTCTTAGGTCAGGAGATCACATATACCCGGCCTACACACCTTACCCGTCATGGGCTGACTGGGCAGCTTTTGGCCCAGCGCCTGTCTTAGGTGGTGTGGAGGTCCCGTTTCAAATTTTGGGTATACTCTCCAGTTGTCCGTCTTTGGCTATCCAGCCCAGCTCACCAAGGGTAGGAAAGAGGAATGTTTACCTTCAGACAGCGTCTGAGTAAGTTCCCATATACGCGTCCCTGTCGGCCATTTCAAGTTTGTGGTAATGGACCTGTATGGGTTTCATTTGGATGGCTTCTATTTGTTGCTTAAGAAATGCCATGAGTTTGTTGAATAAGAAAGGACCTAGCGATAGTAGGATCAACAGGCCGAGCAGGGGTCCTAATAAGGGAAGGAGATAGGGGAGGAATCCATTCAGCCCACTCCAAAGAGGGTTTTCGAACAGCTCCTTTCGCCTTTTCACCAGGTCTTCTTGTAATTTCTTTATCTTGTCTCGGACGATTCCGGACTTGTTGGCGTAGAAGCAACAGCGTTCCTGTAGGGCTAAGCATATCCCTCCCTGTTCTCCTGTGAGTAAGTCTAACCCCCTTCTGTTTTGTAGGACAACCTCAGCCAGTGAATCAATCTGGTCCTGGAGATCATTAATGGTACCAGAGAGAGCTTGGACATCGTCGATCAATTGGTTAGATAATTTTGTATAGGAATGTATTGCTACCCCTAGACCTGCTGTGCCAGAAGCCATAGCTACAGAGACCCCTAGACCTACAAGTAAGGGGATGAGCTGGATAGCTCGCTTACTGCGTCCAGCAATGTAGTCAAGGCTGGGTAGGGGAATAGGCTCGTCCCGGAATAATATCAATATCGGGGAGAACAATGGCCTGTACGCATAGTCCCGTCCAGTTTGTAGGTAGGGCCGTGAAGGCCATGTTTCCTCCACACACAAACACTTGCCCGGGAGCGGGACAGAGAGATGAGGTATAGTTGACAATAGAGGAGCAATTTGTAAAGGTAGTGAATCCTACGTCTAAATCATAGTTATCATTTTGGGGGTGGCTTTGTAAGCACAGGGATGTATTAAATCCTATAGGTTGGATCCTAAAAGGCAAGCCAACACTACAGTTCCCCTTAGGTTGTACATTGGTAGTATTTGCTGGGATGGCAAGGGGCATGGGTGTACCAAGGGTCATACACAACCAGCAGTCCCCCGCAAGGGTTGGGTTGGTAACATTCAGAGCTCTGAGTGTAGCCTCCAAGATGTTGGAGGTTTGGGTGTCAAGATCTATGCCCCGAGATTTGGGCAGAGCCAAAGGGTGGTACTGTAGGGGCGGATACATGTGTTTAATAATTTCTTCAATCTGTTTCTGAACCATGGCTTCCCTTACCCTGTCTGTTGGCCCACCGCCATCAGACACGTGGATCGGTGCTTGCGGTGGCCAGCAAATATCTTTGCCGACCGTGCCGCGGCAGGAGGCTTGGGCATATTTAGAGTGCCCTAGAGGGTGGCTATAATCATACTCGCCTCCAAAGGAACCACTATACGTTCTTTGTAAGACGGCCGTTAGGTATATTTTGCCATCTGTGTGAGAACACTGCTGGACACTGTTATAACAGGTAGAGTGTAGCACTATGGCCTTTTGACAATCGCTGGGGCAGGGCCCTGGTTCGCCATTAACCATAGGTATGATTTTGGGCTTCTCAACACATTTCCAGCTTTGTTCGTATCCTCCCCCCATTTGTCTCTTATAAATTAAAAAGGCTGTACTGCTGCCACAATCGGCTATCCGGGTGTAAGAAGTGGGAATCACCCCACTCTTACCTCCTCTGCAGTCGCAAGGGTTTCCAAACAGCTTCAAAAGTAACTCTTGCTTGTTTATTGGGGGTCCCAGTCCGCCATTAGTCATAGGTATCAGGATCAACATTATTCCTTGTAGTAGGATCTGGGTAATTGTCTCCATGACCTATAAATAAAGAAAAGCTTGTCTCAGGGAGAGTCTTCTTCCCTGGAGTCTGTTAACTCGTTATCGTTCTCAATGCTCTTATCCACTTGTTTTACTAGGCGTTCAGGGAGCCATCTGGCTGATTTCATTTCTTTGGAGTAAATGCATACTGACCCTCGGCCCCAGATGAGCACAGGATCTGGCCCGTGCCATGAGTTGTTTAAGGGATCCTTCCACATTACTGAGGTGAATTGTTTCTTTGTTTCCGTTTGCCAAAAGCGAGTAGCTGCTGATGACCCATTGGCATCCAAGTTTAAAAAATTAAGAATAAGGAGTGCATGTGATATTAGATTTCTGGGGGACCCCTTGATGGGGTACCATTCCCCCTTTTTTATTTTATCTATAGTAATTTTGAGGGAAAGGTTAGCTCTTTCTACAATACCTTGGCCTTGAGGGTTATATGGGATGCCTGTTATGTGAGTAATATTCATTTGTTTGCAAAATTTAGAGAAGCCAGAGCTGGTGTAACCAGGACCATTATCAGTTTTAATTTGTTGAGGGCAGCCGAGAACTGAAAAGGTAGTCAAAAGGTGAGCTATTACATTTTTTGTAGCTTCTCCGGTTTGTAGAGTTGCAAATATAAATCCACTATAAGTGTCAATGCTGACATGTATATATTTGAGATTTCCAAACTCAGGGAAGTGTGTGACGTCCATTTGCCATAGAGCATTAGGAATTAAGCCTCGTGGGTTTACCCCTAGATCAGGGGTAGGGAGATGTAGAGTGCAAATAGAGCAAGTTTTAACAATTTGTCTAGCTTGTTCTCTGGTTATTTTAAACATAAGCCGGAGGGTGCGAGCGTTAAGATGATGTAACTGATGAGCTTCTTGTGCTCGGGTTATTTGGGAGGGACTATCAACAATTAGTGAGTAGGCTGATGTGGAGGGACGAGTGGCCAGGTTTGCTAGCTGGTTACCTGTTATCAGTGGCCCAGGTAGGTCAGAATGGGCACGGAGGTGTCCAATAAAGAAAGGGTCAGACCTTTTTCTGATCAAATCCTGTAATTGGCTAAATAATTTGCCAGTCTGAGAGCTATGTTTTATCTGTCCACATGTCTCTAATTGAGATACAGCCTGGGCGATATAAGCACTGTCTGTGTATAGATTAAAGGCTTTCGTGGGGAAGGCTGAAAAAACTCCTATGACAGCATGTAGCTCGGTTATTTGGGCGGAGGAGCTGTTAGTCTGAAATTGGATAGTGCTGGAGTCCCAAAAATAGGCAGCTATGCCTGTGGAAGAACCGTCCGTGAAAACGGACAATGCTTTAGGAAGAGGTTTAGTGGAAGTGATCTTTGGAAAGATAAACTCATGTCTGTTAGCAAAATCAATAAGTTTGTTTGGAGGGTAGTGATTGTCTATAGAGCCCGTATAAGAGGCAAGAGCGACTGGCCAAAATTCGGTGGCTTGCATTAGCCAGTCAACTTGCTCTTTAGGGTAAGGTTGAATGATAATATCAGGTTCTTTTCCAAAGTAACGCTTGCCATGATCTCTACCTATCATGATTAAGTCAGAGACTGCTCTATAGTAAGGGTTTAAGACTCGTTTGGGAGATGCTAGGAGATGAACCCACATAAGAGGTGCTGTCTGCCAGAAAACTGCAGTGGGGGAGAGGGTGGTCCTACATATGATGTATTGTAACGGAGAATCGTAATCCATAAAGGTGATGGTTTGATTTTGGATAGCTTGCTCTACTATGGCAATGGCTTTGCGTCCCTCAGCAGTAAGTTCCCTCGGTGAGGTGGGACAGCTATCTCCTTGGAGGATGTCATAAAGAGGCTTAAGCTCATGTTTGGTGAGTCTTAAGTAAGGCATTAGCCAATTTATATCTCCCAATAGTTTTTGGAAGTCATTCAGAGTTTTTAAACTATCTAGTCTGAGGGTTAGTTTTTGAGAGGAGATAGTGGACCCTCTCATTTGGAATCCAAGGTAAGTATAAGGGTCTTTTAGCTGGACTTTATCAGGAGCAATTTGTAGGCCATGAGATTTTAATGCCTGCTGGAGATCAGTATAGCAGCTTAGAACTTCCTCTCCAATTTTGCCTGCTACCAAGATGTCATCCATATAATGAATGATATATAGATCAGGCCATCGGTCTTGAATAGATTGAATAGCCGAGGCTACAAAAGACTGACATAGTGTAGGACTATTTGCAATGCCTTGAGGGAGGACTTGCCACTGGAATCTCTGCATAGGGGCACGGAAATTAATTGAGGGGAGGCTAAATGCAAAACGTTTTTGGTCGTTAGGATGTAAAGGGATGGTGAAAAAACAATCTTTCAGGTCTATGATAATTTTGTAATATCCAAGAGGTATGGCCACAGGGGAGGGAAGGCCTGGCTGTAAAGTTCCCATTAAAACCATAGTTTTGTTAACTGCTCTAAGGTCTTGGAGAAGCCTCCATTTTCCTGATTTCTTTTTAATGACAAAAATAGGGGTATTCCACGGGGAATTGCTGGGGATAATATGGCCAGCTTGAAGCTGTTCCTGCACCAGCTGCTGGGCTGCTAATAATTTTTCATGGGATAGGGGCCATTGATCAACCCATACTGGATCATCTGAGAGCCAGGTGATCTTATCAGCATGGCCTGCAGGAGTGTCAATGACCCCTATGGAAAATGGCCAAGTCCTGCCCGAGGGGGTCGCGGAACTGGCTCAATGGGGTGAGTAATACCTGTGGAATTTTTCCCTAATCCCCTCCCGGGTATATATCCTTGTTTAAACATTTGAAGAGTGACAATTTCATTAGGGCTACAGATGATCATTCCTAGCTGAGCTAATAAATCCCTTCCCCATAAATTAATGGGGAGCCCAGTGATAATATAGGGCTGGATAGTACCTTGGTTGCCTTCCTGGTCCCTCCAAGTTAGTATTTTAGAACTTCTTTTTGGATTTCTACTTTGTCCTATACCTTTAAGATGTGTGAGGATATCTTCTACTGGCCATGTTTGGGGCCAATCTTCCTCTTTTATAATGGTTACATCAACACCAGTGTCTACTAAACCAGAAAACTCCTTCCCGTCTAACCATAAAGTCATTAGAGGTTTTTGGGCTGAAAGTACTTCAGACCAGTAGACATCAGATGAACCAAATCCTTGAGCACCTCGGACACCAATGAGTGCTTTGTTAGTAGTAGAGATAAGAGGAAGGAGTAATAACTGAGCGAATCTCTGACCTGAGGGGACAGTATTAATATTTTTTGGGGAAGAGACCATCACTTTGATTTCTCCAGTATAGTCATTATCAATCACTCCGGGGTACACTAGAAGCCCATCCATAGTGTTACTACTTCTACCAACTATGAGCCCGAAAGTTTCTTTAGGCAAAGGCCCAAACACTCCCGTAAGAAGCGCCTGTACTCCCATCTCTGGAGTTAAGACTGCGTGGGTGGTGGAATTGAGGTCCAATCCGGCACTTCCTGCTGTTGCCCTGAGGAGGCTTGAAATGGATTGTATGTTGCTGGAACAAAGCTGACTGCCCCGTAAATTTGTTTGTGTTTGGGGGCCTGGGGCTGTCCCCCATTCCCGTTTCCCTGGCTCTGACTTTGTGGCAGAGGGAGGGGTTGGCCCTGGGCATCCCTTTTTGATTTACATTCATTAGCCCAGTGTTTTCCCCTCTTACATCTAGGGCAGAGCCCTGGAGCGGGTGACTTGGAGGTAGTTGCTGTTTTACCTGCTTTGCAATCCTTTGCAAAGTGACCAATTTCTCCACAACTAAAACACTTATTTTTATTTTGGTGAGACAAAAACTGCCTGACTGTGTAACCCTGCATAGCAGCCATAGCAAGACCTTGCTGATAGGCGGCCCCTATATCTGAGCAAAGGCGAATGTAGCCAGATAAATCAGTTTTCTTTTTATAAGGGCGAATGGCTGCTTGACAAGCCGCGTTAGCATTCTCAAAAGCAAGTTGTTTAACGAAATCAGTCCCCTCCTCAGCACTACCAAAAATTCTACCTGCAGCTGTAATGAGGCGGTGGACAAAGTCAGCAAATGGCTCGTCAGGCCCTTGCTTGATACCAGTGAGTGAGGCGCTCACGTCCCCCTTTGAGGGGATTTTTCTCCAGGCTTTAGTGGCTGCCGCCTGGATCTGAGCAAAAAGACCTGCATCAAACTGCATTTGTTGGTCGCTGGTAGTATAATTACCCTCTCCAGCTAACATGTCATATGTCCAGTTATTGCCAGCTTGCGCATTGCGTCTAGCAGTGTCACGGCAGTTTTCAACATACTCTGATTTCCATAATAAGTAATCGCCCCCCCATAGGGTGGCGCGAGCCAAGGACCGCCAGTCTCCAGGGGTAAGCCAATTTTCTGCTACTGATTCTACAATAGCCATAGTATAGGGTGCAGTAGCACCATACTGGGCTACCGCTGTCTTAATTTCTTTTATAACTTTAAAGTCAAAACCATTATGGTGCCTCCAAACCTGTCCCTGAGCATCAGTGGTCTCTGTAACGGGAAAAGCCTCTAAATCCCCATGCTCTATGGAAGCTTCAGGTTTAGGTTGGATCTTAGGGGTTGCCCCTCTAACGGGGGGCTTTGGTTTAGTCTTGGGCTCTATATTATTACTCTCCTCAGTTTTACCTGTCTTTAATTATTCGAGTTGCTGGATTAGTTCTTGATGTTCCTTTTCTAATTTTATTTGTTCCTTTAAAAATTGAATTTTTTCTCCAAGTAGTTTCTGAGGGTCTATGGCAGGACATGCCAAGGCAGGCGCACTGGGCACAGGAGCATAAGGCGGAGGGTGCTGAGTGAGGGTTGGCCAGTCAGGATTATGGTATTTGGTTGCTTCCTCTTTAAGATCAGCCCAGTCATTATCTCCTAAGCCATCTGAAACCTGGAGAACTTGTTTAAGGGAGGGATAAAGTTTCTTTTCCTTAGGTGGAGCCTCCAGAGACCATTTACTGCTAGAGGGAGACAGAGACCTGAGGTTATGGCTAGGGGGTTTTTCTGGCCGCTCCGTTAAGGAGGGGCTTCCCCCCCCCCCCCCCCCCCAGTGGAGGCATGGGTTCCTGAGGTTTTTTGTGTGAATCTTTTTCTTTTTTGGGGTGAGGACCTTCGTCCTTGCTATCAAATGACATTAAGTCTTCCTCCTCCTTAGGTTTAGAATTTTTAAGTTTTGGGGAAACTCTATCTCTTTTCCCTTCTTGTCTCAATAGCTCTTCTCCTGCCTCAATCGCTCCTGCTATGACGGGGTCTCTTTGTTTCTGAGATAAGATTTCATCTATGAGATTCCAATAGGAAAAAGCAGTAATGGGGACCTTCTCTGGCCCAAAAGTCTGATAATAGTCTTTAAGAGCGTCTCCTACCCGCTTCCATCTTTTTTCATCAATAGTACCTTCCTGTGGAAACCACGGACAAACATCCTTAACATACTCAAAATATTTTAACAATTGTTTTACAGAAACCTTTACCCCTCGTGCCTTTAAAGCCTGTTTTTGTCCCTCTACGAACATTTCATGTTGACTTATTTCTTGTCCCATAATCGCTGTTCACTTACCGAGGTTCAGAAGAAACAGCAGGTTCCCGTTTAATCTCCTCCTCCTTTCAGTTTCTTTTTTCGCCGGCTCTCCGAACAGCGTTCCTCACGGAGTCCCCCGTGCTCGGACCCACACCTTGGGCGCCACTTTGCCCCGACCCGCGGGTAAAGTCAACGCGGACCCTAGAGGGGGAGTGGGAATGAAAGGACAAGAGGCACAAGAGACGGAGACAAGACAGGCTTTCTGATCAAGTCTCGTTTATTGCAAGGTATACGGGGATAGATATAGTCAGGGAGAGTGAAGGAATTCCTCTAATGATGTCAGCGGGAGGGTAGTTAGGCCGTAAATATCAAGAATAGGTTATCTCAACAGAGAGGTCTTGTTGTGCCCCAGCCGCCAGAATGTCTGCCGCCAGGGTGCCTAAGTAATAACTGTCAAGAGCCCCCTGTTGTGCAAACAATGTTATCTTTGGTCATCCAAATGCAGTTCTGGGAGCACAGTTTCCCACAACTTGTAAAGGCCCCACTGGTTTTGGGGCGGCTTCCTTGGCAGTTTGGTCTGCGGCTCTATTTCCTCTGGCTTCAATTATCTCCCCTTTCTGATGTCCTTTGCAGTGCACCATTGCTACTGCCCTTGGGAGCCAGATGACCTCTAATAAGGCTAAAAATCTCTTTTTTATTTTTAATGTCCCTTCTGGCTGAAGTTGGTAACCCTCTTTCCTGGGGGATGGCACTGTCAGCTTTTTGTGCCGTGGTTCCCCTATTCAGGGACTGTGCCCAAATGGTGCGATCTAGGGTGACTACTGCTGCCCCTGCATATGAGATGCTATCCTGAACATAACTGCTCCCAACCGTGAACAGTACCTCTGTTATGCCCAGAGTTCAGGGTCCCCAATAATCAACCACCAGGGAGCCTTTTCTCCGATGCAAAAGCAAAGAGTCTTTATTCAAACCCGGGTTTGGCTCCCGGCCTCCTCCTGACGCAGCAGTGAGACCAAAGAGAGGGAACCCCTGGAGAGCGGTAGTTTATAAAGGGTTGGTCATTTTGGGTGGGCTTAGGGAAGTGACGTGGGTTACAGAGATTGCCTAATTTGGACTGAGTCTACTTCTCTACATTCCTATTGGAAGGTTTATGCAACTGTTACATTCTCGCGGTTTTCTAAGAAAAAGGAGTCATATACATAGTTACACAGGATGAAGGGTACAGTACATTTTGTGCTGTCCTGCTCTGCCCTTTCATTCCCCCCTTGTCTTGGGACACCCGGCTCAATCATGAGACGGTTTGCATTTCTATTTTGTCTCTTATTTTTAGCTAAGGCCTCTAGTACTACATTCCCCAAAAGTACTGTCCACAGTGAATTCCAGTTCCTCTCCTGCAGGTGTCGAGTTTCCTCCTGGCCTTCATGGAGCCCAGGCTAAGGATCTCACGGGTGGTTGCCAGGATCCAGGCCGTTTCTTGGTGCAGGAGCTGGAAGTGGTGTAGCCAGGTCTGGACGCCGTCTACTTTAATAGCCATGGGCGTGCTCAGGATAACAGTGTAGAGTCCCTTTCAGATTGGGGTGAGTCCTTGGGCAGTTAACTTCTTTACCCACACCGAGTCCCTGGGCTGGAAGGGATGTACAGGGTCTGCAGTGGGCACTGGTAGAGCATCACGAACAAGCTTATGGGTGGCTCTCTGGGTATACTGCAGAGCCTGTAAGGACTTGAGTAAGGGAATGGTTATGAATTCCAGCTTTCAGTTTCTTCCTGACCCTGGAAAGGAAGTGGCAGGGGGAGGTCTATCATATATGATCTCTAAAAGGGGGAAACCCCTACCGGTAGGGGGTACACCTGGCCCATAAGAGGGTGAAGGGCAGGAGGTTGGTCCAGTTTTCACCGGTTTCTAGGATAAATTTAGTTAAATTCTTTTTTTGAGTCTTGCTCATGCCTGTCCTAAGGCTTGAGCTATATTTTGAGATATCTTGGCTACAAAGACGGGGCTGTTATCTGATCCTATGACTACTGGCAGCCTGAATCTAGGTATAATCTCCTAGCAACTATAGAGGTAGTTTCTGTCCTAGTGGGGTATGCTTCAACCCAACCCGAGAAGGTGTCTATGAGAACTAGCAGGTACTTGTACTCTGATGCTGGTGGCTTAATTTCTGTGATATCTACCTCCTAATGCTCTCCTGGGGAATTTCCCTGGGGCCTGAATTCCCAGGGGGACCTTCTTACCTTGCTTAGTATTTATCTGTGCACAAACTGTACTTCTAGTGACTATGCTTTTAATTATTTTATCTAAGAGTACCTGCCTTGCAGAAGTTCAGAAGTCTTGGTGACACCAAGGGGGTAGCCTGGTGTAACTGGGTAACTAACGTCTGACCTATAGCATCTGGGACCAACAGTCTGTCATCTGGTAGGGTACACCAACCATCCAGTCCTTTAATAGCTTGCTTCTGTTCTGCCAATTCCTCCTCTTATTTGGTGTAAGAGGGGGTCTGCGTAGGTCCAGGTCCGCCAGGGTTACTAAAACTTGTAAAGGCCCCACTGGTTTTGGGGCGGCTTCCTTGGCAGTTTGGTTTGCGGCTCCATTTCCTCTGGCTTCAATTGTCTCCCCTTTCTGATGTCCTTTGCAGTGCACCATTGCTACTGCCCTTGGGAGCCAGATGACCTTTAATAAGGCTAAAATTTCTTCCTTATTTTTAATGTCCTTTTTCACTGCAGTTGGTAACCCTCTTTTCCGGTGGATGGCACTGTGTCCCCATCAGAAGGCCTGGATTAAGACCAAAAGCTGGACTTTCTGTGCCATGGTTCCCCTATTCAGGGACTGCACCCAAATGGTGCAGTCCAGGGTAACTACCGCTGCTCCTGCATATCGGATGCCATCCTGAACATAACTGCTCCCAACCGTGAACAATACCTTGTCTGGTGATGATAGTGGGGCATCTGTCAGGTCTGGGCAAGCCATTTGTACTGCGTCTTTTACCTCCATGCAGTCATGAATGGGTTCCTCTGGGTCATCATCTGGGAGCAGGCTGGCAGGGTTGATGTCCAGTGTCTTATGGAACCGGACGCAGGGCTGGTCCAGGAGAAGAGCTTGGCACTGGGTGATCCTGGTGTTTGATATTTATCTCTCCAGAGCACCTCGAAGGAGGGCCTTCACACCATGGGGTGTTGTCAGGGCTAGTTCCTGGCCCAGAATCTGCTTACCTGCCTCCTTTACCAGCAATGCTGTGGTGGCCACTGCCCGGAGGCACGCTGGCCACCCTGCTGCCACGGGGTCTAGCCTCTTAGACAGATAGGCAACAGGTCTCTTCCAGGGACCTAGAGTCTGAGTGAGAACCCCTTTGGCAATGCCTCTTACCTCACTCACGTGGAGGTGGAAGGGCTTTGTGACGTCTGGTAAGGCTAGAGCAGGTGCTGAGATGAGAGCCTTCTTTAGCTCCTCAAAGGCCCATTGTTCTACTTCGGTCTAGTTCAGCGGCTGGGTTCCCCCAGTACTTGAGTCTAGAGGTTTAGCAATCTCTATGAGCCCCGGTATCCACAGGTTGTAGTATCCAACTGCCTCTAAGAATTCCCGCTCCGTCCCCCTCAAAGGATATGGTGGCAGTCCAAATAGTTTCTGTAGGAGGTCACATCTACACAGGGGGTACGGGCATTCTGGCATGACCAGAAATGAATGCGTTACCGTGTTCTCTCCGAGGTCCATAGTCCTTTTTGATGTCTAAGGAAAACAGGCAATTTGTCTGGTGGCTTCCTGGACTGCTGTCTTCTTAGAGGTTACGGGTCCTATCGGCTCTGTCAAGACTGAATAGGCTGCTCTAGTGTCCACCAGGAAACTAACAGGTCTGCCCCCCACTTGTAAGGTTACCCTGGGGGCTTAATGGAAAGGAACCCGGTCCTATCAGTCCTTTTCCTCTAAGTTAAAGACCCTTGGAGTCTGAGTCTCCCCTTTCTGCTTCTCTAGCTAATCTGCCAGGACATTTTCTCTTCTAGTGCCTCTGGTTCTTACAATAGGCATATTAATTCCTTCCTATTTGCTGCTGGCTTTTTCTTCCTTCTAACATTTCTCTGTTCTCCTTCTTACTATATATACAAACCTTTACAAATTTCACAATTTTAAATTAGCCTTCAAACCTTCTTCTATGTCTTTCAAAAATGCATAACCATGCCTCAAATCTTCTATTATTTTAAAATATTTAGAAAAGGCAGAGGGAGAAGGGAGCAGGCCCAGCCTCTTGAATTTCAAACTGTCATATTTTTCCTACAGATAAGAATCTCAGAGTCTGATAAGCCTGGAAAGGGGAATTTCTAGCTGCCGCCTTTAAGCCCCCTAACAGAACATGGTGAAAAGTGTCCAAGGAGTCACCGAGGGTTCTTGGGTCTCATTGGGGTGGAGGGGGTCACAAGGGAATTTCCCTCCTCATTGCTGCCTCTAGTCACTTAAAACAACCCCTGGAGAGGATGGACACCAGGTGGGCAGAGGCAGGGAGCGCGGCGCGGGTCCCACTGAGGCATTTTCATCTGGCAGTCCACTCTCTGTTCCCACTAGGAAAAGCGCTTGCCTCCTGCTAACGAAGGTGGCATGGGGGAACCGGTGACCTCTACACTGTAATCAGACTCCCTGACCTTTCTGAAAAGCCACTCTGCTTGAGTGTGTTTCTATTAAAAATTACTGATTTCAAAATTATAACTTAAGAGTTGCCACACACACACAAGGACTAAGTGGCCTATAAAATATTTTCCTTTTCTTTTAAAGGTTTTACAATGTACATTAATCACATCAAACTTAATGGCTAATTGAGACAAACACTTCTGAGACTGTTCCTCCACCACTGATTAAGACTGGGTGGTGGCAGGTGTCAGAAATAAGATTTATTTAGGTTTTGAGCTTGCTGGGCAGACTTGGTGACTTTGCCAGCTCCAGCTTCCTTCTTATAGTTAATTTTAGAATGTGGTCCCTGCTTTAAATCTCTTTGGACTACAATTGTTATAATTTTATATCTTTAAATTAATAAATATAGACAGAAATGTTGTTAGGCAGGCCGATTCCCCCTCTGACGGGGAGAAAACACCCCTGGGAAAAAAGAATCCCAGTGGCCACTCGGGGGGGGGGTTGCTACCCGTCAGAGCACTCAGCCTTAAACAAATTAAATGTTTCTTATTTCTTTTTACAGACTTCTATATATGAACAAATAATTATAACTAGGCAGACAACAAAATATTAAACAAACATCTGTCCTTATATCATTTCAATAAATAAGTATTCTTACATTCTTGGGATCTAAGCAGATAACAGGAACACTGCCTCTAAGTCCCCTGATGGGGGCCTCCCTTTCCTATCGTCGCTTTTTCTGGCTTCTGCCATAGGCCAGTGGGCGGGACCAGTGTGTTGAAGGAAAAGTCATCCTGCAGTATGGCTCGGGGAGGGACAGGTTACACATAGAGCGTTATTTCAGGAGAGGCAAAACCTTGATAAAAGCTCAGTAATCCAATCACACAGTCAAAGGTTAAACAGGAAGGGAAGAACCACTCATTGTCCTCTGAGAGGATTTTAACAAACTGATAACAAACTCACAAAACCTTGACAAATCAAAACTCAACAAATAATATATACATATAGGGCCCAATTATGACAGAAAATATAAGACAAAAAGACAAAACAAACAGTCCTGATACCAACATGACAAAACACAAAACAAACACCTGTTGAGAGGGAGAGCCTCTAGCCCTTTCTGGGGGGGGGGGGGGTCCCTCTCTCCTCTCGCAGGAGGAGATTTCTTGTGAGCTGAAAGTCTGGATGGCCTCCTGAAAGAAAAGATTTTTAATCCAGTTACAGATGCTATTAGAATCAGAATGAGAGAGGAAGGGAAAGATCAGGTTGTGTCCTCTATGAGGATCCTAATAACTGAAAAGAGTCAGTTAAACAAACAGTTAACGGGGTCTATAAAGAGTTAATAGTAACTTCAGCCTTAATTTCACGTTGGACTATGATGTCACAGGCAGGGACAGGGCCTGTAAATCTCTCCGCCCTGTGAAGCTGTTAGCTGGGAGTCTCCCAGCACCAAAAGAGATAAGGAAGCTGTAAATAAAAGTTCTTTTGTTCTTTGAAATGTTATAAATGGATACTTTTAAATCAACCCTAGGACTTTAAAATTCAATTTAATACAGTAAATTCACAAATCAGAGCAAACTGAAACCTTCATTTATACAAACAGAGGAATTTTTATCATCTAAGTGGGCTGATTCCCTCTCTGACGGAGAACAAAGGACTCTGAGAAAAAGGTGTCTCAGCAGCTGCTAAAGACCTTTGTATTCCGCCATAGCAGGTCCGCCCCATCTTTAAATAAATTAAACAGCAGAAAGAGATAACAAATACTTTCACATTTATATTTATATGCCAAACAGTCTGAGTTTTTGACTCCTATTAGATATTTACCAGAGTTTAAACAGTCACCTGATTAATTTGCCTGAGGAAACTCTATGGCCTCCGGGGGAGGGGGGGGTTAAGCTCCCCTTTCCACTCACTTGGAGTGGACTGAGTCTATCCCATAATGTCCATCCAGTAAGTCCACAGAAGTCCACAGAAAGACACAGAAACCAAACAGACAAAGACACTGAAAAACTGGACGATGGCCCTGTGCCAACCAGCGGGAGCGACCCGCTTCGTCCCAGAGTTTTGAGGGGAAGCCACTCCCCTCCAGACGGGGGTTTTTACGCCCCTCCAGATGGAGAATCAGAGCGTCCTCTGACCCTCCTACCCAAGATCCACCTGTGCGTCCACTTAGACCGTTTTTGGGCACTTCAGACTTGGCTTCAGAAGCGAGCTCGCACAGAACAGACAATACAGACACTTACTGCGGTCAGTCAGCAGTCAGACTCTTCGGATCGGGTCCCTCGTGGGTATTGGAGAACTCCGGGAAAGCCCCCAAATGTTATGCCCAGAGTTCAGGGTCCCCAATAATCAACCACCAGGGAGCCTTTTCTCCGATGCAAAAGCAAAGAGTCTTTATTCAAACCCGGGTTTGGCTCCCGGCCTCCTCCTGACGCAGCAGTGAGACCAAAGAGAGGGAACCCCTGGAGAGCGGTAGTTTATAAAGGGTTGGTCATTTTGGGTGGGCTTAGGGAAGTGACGTGGGTTACAGAGATTGCCTAATTTGGACTGAGTCTACTTCTCTACATTCCTATTGGAAGGTTTATGCAACTGTTACATTCTCGCGGTTTTCTAAGAAAAAGGAGTCATATACATAGTTACACAGGATGAAGGGTACAGTACATTTTGTGCTGTCCTGCTCTGCCCTTTCACCTCGTCTGGTGATGATAGGGGGACATCTGTCATGTCTGGGCGAGCCGTTTGTACTGCGTCTGTTACCTCTGTGCAGTCATGAATGGGTTCCTCTGGATCATCATCTGGAAGCAGGCTGGCAGGGTTGATGGCCAGTGTCTTATGGAACCGGATGCGGGGCTCACTCACGTAGAGGTGGTAAACAGCAGTTTTCTTCGTGAAGTCAGGCAAGGCTAGGGCAGGTGCTGAGATGAGAGCCTTCTTTAGCTCCTCAAAGGCCCGTTGTTCCACTTCAGTTCAGTTCAGTGGCTGCGTTCCCCCAGTACTTGAGTATAGAGGTTCAGCAATCTCCACGAACCCCGGTCCACAGTCCTCTTTGATGTCCAAGGAAAACAGGCAGTTTTTCCGGTAGCTTCCTGAACTGATGTCTTCTTAGAGGTTACGGGTCCCATCGGCTCTGTCAAGACTGAATAGGCTGCCCCAGTGTCTACCATGAAACTAACAGGTCTGTCTCCCACTTGTAAGGTTACCCTGGGGGCTTAATGGAAAGGAGCCCCAGTCCTGTCAGTCCTCTTCCTTTAAGTTAAAGACCTTTGGAGTCTGAGTCTCCCCTTTTGCTTCTCTAGCTAACCTGCCAGGACATTCTCTCCTCCAGTGCCCCTGCTTCCCATAATAGGTATACTAATTCCTTTTTATTTGCTGCTGGCCTTTTCTTTCTTTAGGAAAGGCAGAGGGAGGAGGGAGCAGGTCCAGCACCCTGTTCCCAGGCCTCCAGCCACTTGAAATGCAAACTGCTACATTTTTCCTAAGAGATAATGAGGGAATTTCTAGTTGCCATCTTTAAGCCCCCCAACAAAACACACCTTTAAGCCCCCCTAACAGAACACGGTGAAAAGTGTCCAAGGAGTCGCTGGGGGTTCTTGGGTCTCATTGGGATGCAGGGGGTCACAAGGGAATTTCCCTCTTAGCCGCTTCTCCAGATACTCAAAACAACCCCTGGAGGGGATGGACTGGATGCCGGGTGGGCGGAGGCAGGGAGTGTGGCTCGGGTCCCAGGTGGCGAAGGAGGTGTTCCCACCGAGGCATTTTTATCTGGCAGTCCACTGAGAAAAGCGCTTGCCTCCTGCCAACAAAGGTGGCATGGGGGAAACCTTGTGACCCTTACACTGCAATCAGACTCCCTGACCTTTCTGAAAAGCCCCTCTGCTTGAGTGTGTTTCCATTAAAATTACTGATTTTAAAACTATAACTTAAGAGTTACCACACACACACAAGAACCAAGTGGCCCACAAAATATTTTCCTTCTCTTCTAAAGATTTTGCAATGTACTGTAATCATTAACCACATCAAACTTAAATGGCCAATTGAGACAAACACTTCTGAGACCGTTCCTCCACCACTGATTAAGACTGGGTGGCGGCAGGTGTCAGAAATAAGATTCAGTTAGTTTTTGAGCTTTCTGGGCACACTTGGTGACTTTGCCAGCTCTGGCTTCTTTCTTGTAAATAGTTAAGTTTAGAATGTGGTCCCTGCTTTTAACCTCTTTGGACCACAATTGTTATAACTTCATACCTTCAAATTAATAAACATAGACATAAATGTTGTTAGGCAGGCCGATTCCCCTCTGACAGAGAGCAAGCACCCCTGGGAAAAAGGAATCCCAGTGCCACTCGGGGGGGGGGGGGGGGGGGTTGCTATCCGTCAGAGCACTCAGCCTTAAACAAATTAAATGTTTCTTTTTTCTTCTTACAGACTTCCACACTGACATGAACAAATAATTATACCCAGGCAGAAAAACAAAATGTCAAACAAATATCTGCATTTATACTCTTTTAGTAAACAAGTATTCTTAGAGTCTTGGGATCTGAGTAGATAACAGGAACAGACGTGGGGACCTCCCTTTCCCACATCCCAGGACAGGATTCTTGACCCATGTTTCAGCAAAATAGAAATAGCACTCATGTTGGACAAAGGAAACAACACTAATAGACTTGCAAACTCTGCCACCCCGCCGCAGCCGCCGCTTTTACTGGCTGCCGCAGGCCAGTGGGCGGGATCAGTGTGTTGAAGGAAAAAAAAAAGTTAAAACCACTCAATGTCCTCCAAGACGATTTCAACAAACTGACAAAACCTTGCTAAATCAAAACTCAACAAATAATACACACATAGGGCCCAAATATGACAGACAAACACAAGACAAAAAGACAAAACAAACAGTCCTGACACCAACACGACAAAAACACAAAACAAACACCTGTCGAGAGGGAGAGCCTCCAGCCCCTTCTGGGGGGTCCCTCTCTCCTCTCACCTTGGGCCAAGGACACGTCATGTCCTCCGGCCAGAGTCTGGAGGTTATGCTGCGTCCAGCCCTCCAACAGACTCACCCTTGAGATCTCAACCTAGGTGCCTTACCTCCTGTGAGACCCGTCTCCCTGTTTTCAATAAATCCTTGCAGCTCCTGTCTCCGGCTAAGGTCCCCGAAAGGAGGGAGAGCCTCCAGCCCCTTCTGGGGGGTCCCTCTGACCTCCCTCTCGGGAAGGAGAGCCTCCAGCCCCTACTGGGGTGGTCCCTCTCTCCTCTCGCAGGAGGGAGAGCCTCCGGCCCCTTCTGGGGGGTCCCTCTCACTTCCCTCTCGGGAAGGAGAGCCTCCAGTCCCTTCTGGGGAGTCCCTCTCACCTCCCTTGAGCGGGAGAGCCTCCAGCTCCTTCTGGGGGGTCCCTCTCACCTCCCTCTTGGGTATCTCGCTGGGGCCTCCAAATGTTGTGGGGTCGAACCCTGGAGTAAAAATAAGACCACTGGAGGCTGCTAATTGATTAAAAAAGCAGGCAAGGATTTATTAAAAACTGGCCAGGACAGCCGCGAGGGCACCTCACGCAGGTGGCCACCCTCACGACCGCACTGTCCCAGGTGTAGGCAGTGCTTTTAAAGGTCTAAACCACAAGAATTTTTCTTTTTCTAAATGCTAAATTCTAAATTCTAGACATTGGAATGCAGACTTATCTTGCGAAAGCAAATTGTACAAAAGCAGGACTGAGCATGGTTAATAATCTCTAAAGGTAGTCAACTCCTGGAGCCACTGAGTCAGTGGGAATCAATCTTCTGTGGTTCTGGTCCACAGGCACAGGAAAATAACCTTTGTGAGTTTCCAGGTCTCAATTTGTAGCTGAGGTAACTACCCTATTGTTTAAGCAAGTGAGTGCATAAGCCAGAATAGCAGGGTTAAAATTTAAAAAGCAGTTTTTACCTAAGTATGTTTGCTACCATATTTCAAGAAGAGTGTACAAAGTTATTTGTACATGTGGGAAAGTCCCATAATTAGAGCAGAAGGCCAATTATAGGACACTGCAAGGAACCACTAGTAATTCAGAGCAAATAATAGTGAATGGAACAGAATTGTGAGAATGCAAGTGGAAAAGACAACAAAATATAAGTCTATAGCATAGAAAGGTCTTTGTACACTCCAGAAAACCCTATAAATACAGCAAAGTGCACATTAAAACAGTCTTTGAAACCACTAGAATTCACTGAAAGAAAGCATTAAACTGTAAAATAGTTGAGAGACAAGTGTATATAGCTTCTCAATTTCACAGATGAGTGTACAAAGTTGTTTTTACATGTGGGGAGGTCCCATAAGTAGAGCAAAAGGCCAGATATAGGACATCGCAAGAAACCAGTAGTAATTCAGAGCAAATACTAATGAATATCACAGAATTGTGAGAGAACAAGTGGAAAAGACATCAAAATGTAAGTCTCTAGTCTAGAAAGGATGTTGTACACTGGAGTAATCCTTGAAATAGAGCAAGTACACATTAAACCAGTCTTTGAAACCAGTAGAATTCACTGAAAAGTAGCATTAAACTGTAAATCACACTTGGGAGAAAAGTGTATATTGCATCTCCCCTTCAGAGAAGAGTGTAGAAAGGTGTTTGTACGATGAAGGTAAGTCTGGTAACTGTAGCAGAAAGCCAATTGTAAGACATTATAAAAAGACTAGGAACTAACTGTAAAATAGCAGTAAATTGAACAGAATAGTTAGATTATGAAGGGAAAATAGATCACAATTGTAGGGTATAGTAATAAAAGTGTTTCGTACATGCGGGATATCTTTGAAATAGAGCAGTAAGCACATTTAAGCAGCTTTAGAAACCACTATAATTCCCTGAAAAGTAGAATTAAACTGTAAATCATACTTGGGAGACAAGTGTATATTGCTTTTCCACTTCAGAGAAGAGGGTAGAAAGGTGTTTATACAATTCAGGAAAGTCTGCTAATTGTAGCTGAAAGCCAATTGTAAGACATTGTAAGAAAGACTAGGAACTAACTGCAAAATAGCAGTAAATTGAACAGAATAGTGAGAGAGCAAGTGGAAAAGAGATCACGATGTTAGGATACAGTAATGACAGTGTTTCATACAATGCGAGAAATCCTAGAATAGAGCCAAGAGCACATTTAAGCATCTTGGGAAACCACTAGAATCCACTCAAAGTAGCATTAAACTGTAAAACAGTTGAGAGACAAGTGTATAAAGTTTCTCAAGTTCAAAGAAGAGTGCATAAAATTTTTTGTACATGTGGTGAAGTCCCATAAGTAGAGCAGGAGGCTAATTATTGGACAGTGCAAGGAACCACTAGTAATTCAGAGCAAATAATAATGAATATAAAAGAATTGTGAGAGAACAAGTGGAAAATACATCAAAACATAAGTCTATAGTCAGGAAGGAATGTTGTACACTACAGAAATTATTGAAATAGAGCAAGTGCACATTAAACCAGTCTTTGAAACCAATAGAATTCACTGCAAAGTAGCATTCAACTGTACAACAGTTGAGAGAAAAGTGTATATAGCTTCTGAAGTTCACAGAAGAGTATACAAAGTTGTTTGTATATGTGCGGAAGTCCCATAATTAGAGCAGAAGTCCAATTATAGGACACTGCAAGGAACCACTAGTAATTCAGAGCAAATAATAGTGAATGGAACAGAATTGTGAGAATACAAGTGGAAAAGACAACAAAATATTAGTCTATATTATAGAAACGTGTTTGTACACTGCAGAAAACCCTTTAAATAGAGCAAAGTGCACATTAAACCAGTCTTTGAAACCACTAGAATACACTGGAAAGTAGCATTAAAATGTAAAACAGTTGAGAGACAAGTTTATATAGCTGCTGTAGTTCACAGAGGAGTGCACAAAGTTGTTGTTGGTACATGTGAGGAAGTCCCATAAGTAGAGCAAAAGGCAAGTTATAGGACACTGCAAGAAAGCAGTAGTAATTCAGAGCAAATACTAATGAATATCACAGAATTGTGAGAGAAGAGTGGAAAAGACATCAAAATGTAAGTCTCTAGTCTAGAAAGGATGTTGTACACTGCAGAAATCCTTGAAATAGAGCAAGTGCACATTAAACCAGTCGTTGAAACCACTAGAATTCAGTGAAAATTAGCATTAAACTGTAAATCATACTTGGAAGAAAAGTGTATATTGCTTCTCCACTTCAGAGAAGAGTGTAGAAAGGTGTTTGTACAATGCAGGTAAGTCTGGTAACTGTAACAGAAAGCCAATTGTAAGACCTTGTAAGAAAGACTAGCAACTAACTGCAAAATAGCAGTAAATTGAACAGAATAGTTAGATTATAAAGGGAAAATAAATCACAATTTTTTCGGTATAGTAATAAAAGTGTTTTGTACGTGCGGGATATCCTTGAAATAGAGCAATAAGCACATATAAGCAGCTTTAAAAACCACTATAATTCACTGAAAAGTAGCTTTAAACTGTAAATCATACTTGGGAGACAAGTGTATATTGCTTGTATACTTCAGAGAAGAGTGTGGAAAGGTGTTTGTACAATGCAGGTAAGTCTGATAATTACATTAGAAAGCCAATTGTAAGACATTGTAAGAAAGAGGAGGAACTAAGAGCAAAATAGCAATAGATTGAACAGAATAGTGACAGAGCAAGTGGAAAAGAGATCACCATGTTAGCATACAGTAATGAAAGTGTTTCATACAATGCGGGATATTCTAGAATAGAACAAAGAGCACATTTAAGCAGCTTTGGAAACAACTAGAATCCACTCAAAGTAGCATTAAACTGTAAAACAGTTTAGAGACAAGTGTATATAGCTTCTCAAGTTCAAAGAAGAGTGTATACTGTTGTTTGTACATGTGGTGAAGTCTCATAAGTAGAGTAGAAGGCCAATTATAGGACACTGCAAAAAACCAGTAGTAATTCAGATCAAATAATAATGAATATAAAAGAATTGTGAGAGAACAAGTTGAAAAGACATCAAAATGTAGGTCTATAGTCTAGAAAGGATGTTGTACACTGCAGAAATCCTTAAAATAGAGCAAGTGCACATTAAACCAGTCTTTGAAACCAATAGAATTCACTGCAAAGTAGCATTCAACTGTACAACAGTGGAGAGACAAGTGTATATATCTTCTCAAGTTAAGATAAGAGTGTACAAAGTTGTTTGTACATGTGGGGAAGTCCCATAATTAGAGCAGAAGGCCAATTATAAGGCACTGCAAGGAACCACTAGTAATTCAGAGCAAATAATAGTGCATAGAACAAAATTGTGAGAATACAAGTGGAAAAGACAAGAAAATATAAGTCTATAGTATAAATAGGTCTTTGTACGCTGCAGAAAACCCTTTATTTATTTATTTATTTATTCATTTTTATTAAGGTATTATATGTGTACATATCTTACCATTGGCCCCCCACCCCACTCCCATATTTGCCCTCACCCCCCAGAGATTTGCATCCATTGGTTATGCTTATATGCATGCATACAAGTCCTTCGGTTGATCTCTTATCTTCCCCACCTCTTCCTAACCTTCCTGCTGTAATTTGACAGACTGTTTGATGCTTTACTGCCTCTGTATCTATCTTTTTGTTCAACAGTTTATAATGTTCTTTATTATCCATAAATGAGTGACATCATGTGGTATTTTTCTTTCATTAACTGGCTTATTTCACTCAGCATAATGTTCTCCAATTCCATCCAGGTTGCTGCAAATGGTAAGAATTCCTTCTTTTTTGTGGCAGCATAGTATTCCATTGTGTAGATGTACCCTAGTTTTCTGATCCAGTCATCAGCTGATGGGCACCTAGGCTGTTTCCAGATCTTAGCTATTGTAAATTGTGCTGCTATGAACATAGTGGTGCATATATCCTTTCTCATTGGTGTTCCCAGTTTCTTAGGATATATTCCTAGGAGTGGGATTACTGGGTCAAATGGGAGTTCCATTTTCAGTTTTTTGAGGAAACTCCATACTCTTCTCCACAGTGGCTGCACCAGTCTGCATTCCCACCAGCAGTGCACGAGGGTTCCTTTTTCTCCGCATCCTCACCAACACTTGTCGTTTGTTGATTTGTTGATGATAGCCATTTTGACTGGTGTGAGATGGCACCGCATTGTTGTTTTGATTTGCATCTCTCGGATAATTAGTGACGTTGAGGATGTTTTCATGTGTCTCTTGGCCTTCCTTCTGTCTTCTTTTGAAAAGATTCTATTTAGGCCGAAACCGGTTTGGCTCAGTGGATAGAGCGTTGGTCTGCGGACTGAAGGGTCCCAGGTTCGATTCCGGTCAAGGGCATGTACATTGGTTGCGGGCACATCCCCGGTGGGGGGTGTGCAGGAGGCAGCTGGTCGATATTTCTCTCTCATCGATGTTTCTAGCTCTCTATCCCTCTCCCTTCCTCTCTGTAAAAAAATCAATAAAATATATTTTTAAAAAAGAAAAGATTCTATTTAGGTCCGTTGCCCATTTTTTAATTGGATAATTTATCTTCCTTTTATTAAGTTGTATAAGCTGCCTGTAGATGTTGGAGATTAAACCTTTATCAGTGATACCATTTGCAAATATGTTCTCCCATACAGTGGGCATTCTTGTTGTTTTGTTGATAGTTTCTTTTGCTGTAAAAAAAAAAAAAAAGCTTTTTATTTTGATGTAGTTCCATTTGTTTATTTTCTCTTTAGCTTCAATTGCCTTAGGGGCAGTATCGGTGAGGAAGTTCTTTTGGCATATGTCTGAGATTTTGCTGCCTGTGGATTCCTCTAGTATTTTTATGGTTTCCCGTCTTATGTTTAAGTCCTGTATCCATTTTGAGTTTATTTTTGTGTATGGTGTAAGTCGGTGATCTAGCTTCATTTTTTTTGCATGTATCTGTCCAATTTTCCCAACACCATTTATTGAAGAGACTGTCTTGATTCCATTGTATGTTCATGCCTCCTTTGTCAAATATTAATTGAGCGTAGTGGTTTGGGTCAATATCTGGATTCTCTATTCTATTGCATTGATCTATATGTCTGTTTTTGTGCCAGTACCAGGCTGTTTTGAGAATAGTGGCTTTGTAATACAGCTTGAAATCTGGTATTGAGATCCCTCCTACTTTATTCTTCTTTCTCAGGATTGCTGTGGTTATTCAGGGACTTTTTTTATTCCAGATGAATTTTTGAAGAGTTCTTTCAAGGTCTATGAAATATGCCGTTGGTATTTCAATGGGGAGTACATTGAATCTATAGATTGCTTTGGGTAGTATGGACATTTTAATGATGTTTATTCTACCAATCCATGAACATGGTATGTTCTTCCATCTGTTTACGTCTTCCTCTATCTCTTTTTTCAGTGTCCTGTAGTTTTCCGCGTATAGGTCTTTTACCTCCTTAGTTAGGTTTATTCCTAGGTATATTAATTTTTTCGGTGTGATGGTAAATGGGATTGCCTTTTTAGTATCTCTTTCTGTAAGTTCACTATTGGTGTATAGAAAGGCCATAGATTTCTTAGCATTTATTTTGTATCCTGCTACAATGCCGAATTCATTTATTAAGTCTATTAGTTTTTTGACGGAGTCTTTCAGATTTTTTATGTACAATATCATGTCATCTGCAAATAAAGACAGCTTTATTTGTTCTTTTCCAATTTGGATGCCTTTTATTTCTTCTTCTTGTCTAATTGCAATGGCTAATACTTCCAGTACTATGTCAAACAGTAGTGGTGAGAGTGGGCATCCCTGTCTTGTTCCTGTTCTTAGGGGAAATGGTTTTAGTTTTTGTCCATTGAGTATGATGTTTGCTGTGGGTTTATCATATGTAGCTTTTATTATGTTGAGGTATGAGCCTTCTATTCCCACCTTGTTGAGAATTTTTATCAAGAAAGGGTGTTGTATTTTGTCAAATGCTTTTTCTGCATCAATTGATATGACTATGTGATTTTTATCTCTCAATTTGTTTATGTGATGTATCACGTTTATTGATTTGCAAATATTGTACCATCCTTGCATTCATGGGATAAATCCTACTTGGTTATGGTGTATGATCTTTCTGATGTACTGCTGGAACCGATTTGCTAGAATTTTGTTGAGGATTTTGGCATCTATGTTCATGAGGAATATTGGTCTGTAATTCTCTTTCATTGTGTTGTCTTTATCTGGTTTTGGTATTAGGGTGATGCTGGCTTCATAGAAGGAGCTTGAAAGTGTTCCTTCCTCTTGAATTTTTTTGGAATAGTCTGAGGAGGATAGGTTTTAGTTCTTCCTTGAATGTTTGGTAAAACTCTCCTGTGAAGCCATCAGGCCCCGGGCTTTTGTTTGCCGGAAGCTTTTTGATGACTGCTTCAATTTCGTCCATAGTTACTGGCCTATTGAGCTGTTTAGATTCTTCTTGATTGATTTTTGGAAGGTTATATTTTTCTAGGAATATGTCCATTTCCTCCAGGTTGTCCAGTTTGTTGAAATAGAGTTGTTCGTAGTATTTTGTAACAATCCTTTGTATCTCAGCGGGGTCTGTTGTTATTTCACCTCTTTCATTTCTGATTTTGTTTATTTGGGTCCTCTCTCTTTGCTTCTTGGTGAGGCTGGCTAGAGGTTCATCAATCTTGTTTATCCTTTCAAAGAACCAGCTCTTGGTTTTGTTGATCTTCTGCATTGTTTCTTTGGTCTCTATGTCGTTTATCTCTGCTCTGATCTTTGTTATTTCCTTCCTTCTGGTTACACTGGGCTTTTCTTGCTGCTCTTTTTCTAGCTCTTTGAGTTGTAGGGTTAGGTAATTTATTACCATTGTTTCTTGTTTTTTGCAATAGGCTTGTAGAGCTATGAACTTCCCTCTCAAGACTGCTTTCGTTGTGTCCCATAGATTTTGGATTGTTGTGTTTTCATTGTCATTTGTTGCCATGATGTTTTTTATTTCTTCCTTGATCTCTCTGGTGACCCAGTCCTTGTTTAATAGCATGCTGTTTAGTCTCCATGTGTTTGATTTCTTTGGATTGCATTTATTGTAGTTGATTTCCAGTTTTATGCCACTGTGATCTGAGAAGATGCTTGATATAATTTCTATCTTCTTGAATTTGAAGAGACTTTGCCTGTGACCCAGCATATGGTCTATCTTTGAAAATGACCCATGTGCACTTGAGAAGAATGTATATTCTGTGGCTTGGGAGTGAAATGTTCTGAAGATGTCAATTAATTCCATCTGGACTAGTGAGTCATTTAGGATTGATGTTTCTTTGCTGGTGATAGTGGGGTATTAAAGTCTCCTACTATGATTGTATTGCTATTAATCTCTCCCTTGATATCCTACAGGAGTTTTTTTTATGTATTTGGGTGCTCCTATTTTGGGTGCGTATATGTTTACCAGAATTATTTCTTCTTGTTGGATTTCTCCCTTTAGTATTATGAAATGGCCTTCCTTATCTCTTGTTATGGCATTTTTTTTGAGGTCTATTTTGTCAGATATAAGTATTGCTACCCCAGCTCTTTTTTTCATTTCCATTTGCCTGAAAGATATTTTTCCATCCCTTCACTTTCAATCTGTGTGAGTCTCTTGTTCTGAGGTGGGTCTCTTATAGACAGCATTTATATGGGTCATGTTTTTTTATCCATTCAGCCACTCGATGTCTTTTGATTGGAGCATTTAGTCCGTTTACATTTAAAGTTATTACTGAAAGGTATTTGTTTGTAGTCATATCTATTTTTGTGTCTGTATTCCTTTCTTACCTGTTTATTTCTTCTTTTTACAGTATTCCCTTTAGCATTTCTTGAATTGCTGGTTTGGTGGTGATAAACTCCCTGAGCCTTCTTTTGTCTTCGAAGCACCTGATTTCCCCTTCGATTTTGATAGCCTTGCTGGATATAGTATTCTTGTATTCAGTCCTTTGCTTTGCAACACTTTGTATACCTCCTTCAATTCTCTTCTAGCTTGTTGTGTTTCTGTTGAGTAATCATTTGATATTCTGATGTGTGCTCCTTTGTAGGTAACTCTCTGTCTCTCTCTTGCCGCCTTTAAGATTCTCTCTTTATCATTTATATTTGCCATTGAAATTATGACATGTCTTGGTGTGGGTCTTTTGGGGTTGATCCTGCTTGGGACTCTCTGTACTTGTGTAACTTTTATCTTTCCCATATCCGGGAAGTTTTCTGTCATTATTTCTTCAAATAGATTTTCTAATCCCTGTTGCTCTTCTTGTCCTTCTGGCAGCCCTATTATACACATGTTACTTCGTTTCATGTTGTCCCGAAGCTCCCTTAGGCTTTCCTCCTGCTTTTTAATTTTTTTCTCCAATTGCTATTCAGATTGAGCTTGTTTCTGTACCTGATCTTCTAACTCACTAATTCGGTCCTCTGCTTCTTCTAGTCTACTGTTGAAACTTTCCATGGTGTTTTTGATTGTAGCTATATCACTTTTCATTTCTTCCTGATTCTTGCATAAGTTGTTGATTTTCTCATCCATCTGATGTATAAATTCCACGACCATTACTCTGAACTCTTTTCGGTCATGTTGCAAGCTTCAGTTTCACTAATTTCCTTTCTTGGTGACTCCTCATTTTCCTTCTTCTGTGAATTGATTTGTCTCCCCATTCTGACTATCACCAGAAAGCTCAAGCTTCAGTTTGCGTGGACCTGGGCCATGTGCTGTGGGGACTTAGCTCCACCCGAGTTTCACTGAAATGCTCTGACACTAGGATGTGTGGCTGCCGTTGGTTGGTGGGAACCAGGCTTGCCCAGGGTCAGTGTCCCCGGTGTTCCATGTGGTCTCGTGTGCACACTCAGAATCAGGGGCCCTGTCTGCACCACACTGTTGGTATGTGCCTAAAATGAGATCCTTAACATGTGCCAGGAGTCAGAGTTTCCCTGTGTCTGCACCAAGAATCAAGTGTCAGAGTCTCTGTTGCATTGTGCAGTTTCTCATTGAGAATCAGGGTCCCTGTGTGTGCATGCACCACAATTGGAGTCACTGGCTCTTAGTGTGAATGCGCTGTGAGTCAGGGATCCCAGGCAGCTATGTCCAGCATGCCAAATTCCCTGAAGTGGAGCTGCGTCCTGTGTGTGCTCTCTCTACTGAGCCAAACCAGCTAGGGCTTCGCATACTCTCAAATTCCTGAAGGGGAGCTGCCTCCGTGCACTCTCCCAGATTCCCTGAAGGGGGGCGGAGTACTCCTGTGCACCAAATTCCCCAAAGGGGAGCCCATCTGTGCATGCTCTAAGATTCCCCGAAGGGGAGCTGTGTCCCACAAGCAAAATTCCCCCAAATTCCCTGACGGGGAGCCCTCTGGGCACGCTGTCAGATTTCCCCTAAGGGGAGCTACATCTGTAACTCGCGCCAAATTCCATAAAGGGGAGTGTGTCAGTGTGCAGGTGCTCTGCAGCTTGGGTGAGGGGTGGGTCTATCAGTTACTATGGCGCTATCCGCGAGCCTGTGGGGAGGATAGGCTCTTTGACTCATGAAAACCAGCTGCCTTGAAGTCTGGATTCTTGTTGTCTGTTGGTCTGAAGCTGTGATAGCAGTTCTCTGTCCCCAGTGGATGCAGGGACCTGGTTTGTGTCTGAAGCCACTAGTTTCAGGCAGCTCTGTTTCTCAAGATGGCATGGTCTCCACGTCCTCACCAGCCACCAAGATGTGTCCACTTTGTGCACGGAGCTCCGCCATCCAGGACTGCCCAAATAGGCAGCCCCTTGGAAGACCTGCAGAATCTAACTGACCCTAGCTCATACACACACACACACACCACAGATGTCTACACTCTACTCTATGGGTTCCTAAATCACACTCTCTCTCTCCATACCTTCCTGCTGGTCACCATCTTTTCATAAGTCAGAAAAGCCTTTAAATAGAGCAAAGTGCACATTAAACCAGTCTTTGAAACCACAAGAATTCACTGAAAGGTAGCATTAAATGGTAAAACAGTTGAGAGATAAGTGTATATGGCTTTTGCAGTTCACAGAAGAGTGTACAAAGTTGTTTGTACATGTGGGGAAGTCCCATAAGTAGAGCAAAAGGCCAGTTATAAGACACTGCAAGAAACCAGTAGCAATTCAGAGCAAATAATAATGAATATAACAGAATTGAGGGAGAACAAGTGGAAAAGACATCAAAATGTAAGTCTAAAGTATAGAAAGGATGTTGTACACTGCAGAAATCCTTGAAATAGAGCAAGTGCACATTAAACCAGTCTTTGTAACCACTAGAATTCAAAGAAAAGTAGCATTAATCTGTAAAACATAGTTAAGGAACAAGTGTATAATGCTTCTCAACTTCAGAGAAGAGTGTAGAAAGCTCTTTGTACAATGCAGGTAAGTCCGGTAGTACAGCAGAAAGCCAATTGAAAGACACTGTAAGACTAGGAACTAACTGCAAAATAACAGTAAATTGAACAGAGTAGTTAGATTATAAAAAGAAAATACATCACAATTTCTGGGTATAGTAATGAAAGTGTTTCCTACATGCGGGATTTCCTTAAAATCGAGCAGTAAGCACAATTAAGCAGCTTTAGAAACCACTATAATTCACTGAAAAGTAGCATTAAACAGTAAATCATACTTGGGAAACAAGTGTATATTGCTTATATACTTCAGAGAAGAGTGTAGAAAGGTGTTTATACAATGCAGGTAAGTCCGCTAATTACAGCAGAAAGCCAATTGTAAGACATTGTAAGAAAGACTAGGAACTAAGAGCAAAATAGCAATTAATTGAACAGAATAGTGACAGAGCAAGTGGAAAAGAGATCACCATGTTAGCATACAGTATTGAAAGTGTTTCATACAATGCGGGAAATCCTACAATAGAGCAAAGAGCACATTCAAGCAACTTTGGAAACCACTAGAATTCACTCAAAGTAGCATTGAACTGTAAAACAGTTGCGAGACAAGTGTATATAGCTTATCAAGTTCACAGAAGAGTGTACAAAGTGGTTTGTACATGTGGGGAAGTCCCATAAGTAGAGCAAAAGGCCAGTTATAAGACACTGCAAGAAACCACTAGCATTTCAGAGGAAATAATAATGAATATAACAGAATTGTGGGAGAAAAAGTGGAAATGACATCAAAATGTAAGTCTAAAGTCTAGAAAGGATGTTGTACACTGCAGAAATCCTTGAAATAGGGCAAGTGCACATTAAACCAGTCTTTGTACCACTAGAATTCAAAGAAAAGTAGCATTAATCTGTAAAACATAGTTAAGGGACAATTGTATAATGCTTCTCAACTTCAGAGAAGAGTGTAGATAGCTGTTTGTACAATGCAGGTACATCCGGTAAGTACAGCAGAAAGCCAATTGTAAAACATTGTAAGAAAGACTAAGAACTAACTGTAAAATAGGAGTAAATTGAACAAAATAGATTATAAACGGAAAATACATCACAATTTATGGGTATAGTAATGAAAGTGTTTTGTACATGCGGGATATCCTTGAAATTGAGCAGAAAGCACATTTAAGCAGCTTTAGAAACCACGACAATGCACTGAAAAGTACCATTAAACTGTAAATCATACTTGGGAGACAAGTGTATATTGCTTCTCCACTTCAGAGAAGAGTGTAGAAAGGTGTTTGTACAATGCAGGTAAGTCCGCTAATTACAGCAAAAAGCCAATTGTAAGACATGTAAGAAAGAGGAGGAACTAAGAGCAAAATAGCAATAAATTGAACAGAATAATGACAGAGCAGGTGGAAAACAGATCACCACGTTAGGATACAGTAATGAAAGTGTTGCATACAATGCGGGAAATCCTGGAATAGAGCAAAGAGCACATTTAAGCAGCTTTGGAAAACACTAGAATACACTCGAAGTAGTATTAAAATGTAAAACAGTTGAGAGACAAGTGTTTATACCTTCTCAAGTACATAGAAGAGTGTACAAAGATCTTTGTACATGTGGGGAAGTCCCATAATTAGAGCACAAGGCCAATTATAGGGCACTGCAAGGAACCACTAATAATTCAGAGCAAATAATAGTGAATAGAACAGAATTGAGAGAATACAAGTGGAAAAGACATCAAAATGTAAGTCTATAGTCCAGAAAGGTCTTTGTACACTGCAGAAAACACTTTAAATAGAGCAAAGTGAACATTAAACCAGTCTTTGAAAGCACTAGAATTCACTGAAAGGTAGCATTAAACTGTACAACAGTTGAGAGACAAGTGTATATAGCTTCGGCAGTTCACAGAGGAGTGTACAAAGTTGTTTGTACATGTGGGGAAATCCCATAAGTAGAGCAAAAGGCCAGTTATAGGACACTTCAAGAAACCAGTAGTAATTCAGAGTAAATAATAATGAACATAACAGAATTGTGAGAGAACAAGTGGAAAAGACTTCCAAATGTAAGTCTAATATCTAGAATGGATGTTGTACACTGCAGAAATCCTTGAAATACAGCAAGTGCACATTAAACCAGTCTTTGTAACCACTAGAATTCAAACAAAAGTAGCATTAATCTGTAAAACATAGTTAAGGGACAAGTGTATAATGCTTCTCAACTTCAGAGAAGAGTGTAGAAAGCTGTTTGTACAATGCAGGTAAGTCCGGTAAGTACAGCAGAAAGCCAACTGTAAGACATTGTAAGAAAGACTAGGAATTAACTATAAAATAGTAGTAAATTGAACAAAATAGTTAGAGTATAAAGGTAAAATACATCACAATTTCTGGGTCTAGTAATGAAAGGGTTTCATACATGTGGGATATCATTGAAATAGAGCAGTAAGCAAAATGAAGCAGCTTTAGAAACCACTATAATTCACTGAAAAGTAGCATTAAACTGTAAATCATACCTGGGAAACAACTATATATTGCTGCTCAACTTCAGAGAAGAGTATAGAAAGGTGTTTGTACAATGCAGGTAAGTCCGCTAAGTACAGTAGAAAGCCAATTGTAAGACATTGTAAGAAAGACTAAGAACTATCTGTAAAATAGGAATAAATTTAACAGAATAGTGACAGAACAAGTGTAAAAGAAATCACTATGTTAGGATACAGTATTTTTTGTTTGTTTGTTTGTTTGTTTGTTTATTTATTTATTTATTTTAAATTTCTTTATTGATTAAGGTGTCACATATTTGTCCTCATCCCCCCATTCCCATCCCACACCCCTCCCCACGGATGCCCCAACCCCCTGTTGAACTTAACCATTGGTTAGGCTCATATGCATGCACACAAAACCTTTGGTTGATCTCTCCCCCCTCCCCCCACCCTCCCCTATCCTCCCTCTGAGGCCCGATAGTCCGATCGATGCCTCCTTGTTTCTGGTTCTGTTCTTGTTCATCAGTCTATGTTGTTCATCATTTCCCCTAGATGAGTGAGATGATGTGTCACTAGAAATATACTTATAAGAACTGAATGTAGAAGAGCAATAATAGTTATGCTGACAGGCAAATGAATCAGTCTGTAGTGAGTTTCTTTTTGGACCAACAGTTCTTTTGAGACCCAATATCAATGTCCACCAGTTCCTTATGTGTACATGTTGGCACTGACCCCTCAGCTCTGGATGGTGGACAAATGGTGGTAATGCAGGTCCGACTCCCTCTGGTTTGGTCTTGGCTGGACCCAGGGGCACGGCTTCACCCGGACCCAGGGGCACGTGGCCTCACCCGGACCCAGGGGAGCGCGGCCTCACCTGGACCCAGGTGCGCGTGGCTTCACCCGGACCCGGGACCCAGCCTCACCCGGATTCAGGGGTACACGGCCTCACCCGGACCCGGGATCCAGCTTCACCCGGACTCAGGAGAGCGTGGCCTCACCCGGACCCAGGGGCGCATGGCCTCTCCCAGACCCAGGGGCGCATGGCCTCACCCGGGCCTGGGACCCAGCCTCACCCGGATCCAGGGGCACACGGCTTCACCTGGACCCGGGATCCAGCTTCACCCGGCCCCAGGGGCGCATGGCCTCACCTGGACCCAGGGGAGCGCGGCCTCACCGGGACCCAGGGGCGCGTGGCCTCTCCCAGACCCAGGGGCGCGTGGCCTCACACGGACCCAGGGGCGCGTGGCCTCACCCGGATCCAGGGTCACACGGCCTCACCCGGACCCAGGGGCGCGTGGCCTAACCCTGATCCAGGGGCCCATGGCCTCACCCGGACACGGGACCCAGCCTCACCCAGATCCAGGGGCACACGACCTCGCCCAGACCCAGGATTCAGCTTCACCCGGACACAGGGGCGCGTGGCCTCTCCCAGACCCAGGGTCGTGTGGCCTCACCCGGATCCAGGAGCCCACGGCCTCACCCGGACCCGGAACCCAGCTCACCCGGACCCAGGGGTGCATGGCCTCACCTGGACCCAGAGGCGCGTGGCCTCTCCCGGGCCCGGGACCCAGCCTGACCCGGATCCAGGGGCGCACGGCCTCGCCCAGACCCAGGATTCAGCTTCACCTGGACCCAGGGGCGCGTGGCCTCTTCCGGGCCCGGGACACAGCCTCACCCGGATCCAGGGGCACACGGCCTCACCCGGACCCAGGATCTAGCTTCCCCCAGACCCAGGGGCGCGTGGCCTCACCTGGACCCAGGGGAGCGCGGCCTCACCCGGACCCAGGGGCGCGTGGCCTCTCCCAGACCCAGGGGAGCGTGGCCTCACCCTGATCCAGTGTCCATGGCCTCACCCGGACCCGGGACCCAGCCTTACCCGGATCCAGGGGCACACGGCCTCTCCCGGACCTGGGATCTTGCTTCCCCCGGACCCAGGGGCGCGTGGCCTCTCCCAGACCAAGGGTCGCGTGGCCTCACCCAGATCCAGGGGCGCACGGCCTCACCCGGTCCCGGGACCCAGCCTCACCCTGATCCAGGGGCACACGGCCTCACCCAGACCCGGTATCCAGCTTCACCCGGACCCAGGGGCGCGTGGCCTTACCTGGACCCAGGGGCGCATGGCCTCACCCAGGCCCGAGACCCAGCGTCACCCGGATCCAGGGGCACACGGCCTCACCCGGACCTGGGATCTAGCTTCCCCTGGACCCAGGGGCGCGTGGCCTCACCCGGACCCAGGGGCACGTGGCCTCTCCCGGACCCAGGGGCGTGTGGCCTCACCCGGACCCAGAGGTGCGTGGCCTCTCCCGGGCCCGGGACCCAGCCTCACCTGGATCCAGGGGCACACGGCCTCGCCGGGACCCAGGATCTAGTTTCCCCCGGACCCAGGGGCGCGTGGCCTCTCCCGGGCCCGGGATCCAGCTTCACCTGGACCCAGGGGCGCATGGCCTCACCTGGACCCAGGGGAGCGCGGCCTCATCCGGACCCAGGGGCGCGTGGCCTCTCCCAGACCCAGGGGCGCGTGGCCTGACCCTGATCCAGGGTCCATGGTCTCACCCGGACCCGGGACCCAGTCTCACCCGGATCCAGCGGCACACGACCTCGCCCAGACCCAGGATTCAGCTTCACCTGGACCCAGGGGCGCGTGGCCTTACCCGGACCCAGTGGCGTGTGGCCTCACCCGGGCCCGGGACCCAGCCTCACCCAGATCCAGGGGCACACGGCCTCGCCTGGACCTGGGATCTAGCTTCCCCCGGACCCAGGGGCGCGTGGCCTCTCCCGGGCCCGGGACCCAGCCTCACCCGGATCCAGGGGCACACGGCCTCACCCGGACCCGGGATCTAGCTTCCCCCGGACCCAGGGGCGCGTGGCCTCACCCGGACCCAGGGGCGCGTGGCCTCTCCCGGACCCAGGGGCGTGTGGCCTCACCCGGACCCAGAGGCACGTGGCCTCTCCCGGGCCCGGGACCCAGCCTCACCCGGATCCAGGGGCACACGGCCTCGCCCGGACCCGGGATCTAGCTTCCCCCGGACCCAGGGGCGCGTGGCCTCTCCCGGGCCCGGGACCCAGCCTCACCCGGATCCAGGGGCACACGGCCTCACCTGGACCCGGGATCCAGCTTCACCCGGCCCCAGGGGTGCATGGCCTCACCTGGACCCAGGGGAGCGCGGCCTCACCCGGACCCAGGGGCGCATGGCCTCTCCCAGACCCAGGGGTGCGTGGCATCACCCTGATCCAGGGTCCATGGCCTCACCCGGACCCGGGACCCAGCCTCACCCGGATCCAGGGGCACACGACCTCGCCCAGACCCAGGATTCAGCTTCACCCGGACCCAGGGGCACGTGGCCTTACCCGGACCCAGGGGCGTGTGGCCTCACCCGGGCCCGGGACCCAGCCTCACCCAGATCCAGGGGCACACGGCCTCGCCCGGACCCGGGAACTAGCTTCCCCCGGACCCAGGGGCGCGTGGCCTCTCCCGGGCCCAGGACCCAGCCTCACTCGGATCCAGGGGCACACAGCCTCGCCCAGACCCATGATTCAGCTTCAGCTGTTCCCAGGGGCGCATGGCCTCACCCGGACCCAGGGGCGCGTGGCCTCTCCCGGGCCCGGGACCCAGCCTCACCCAGATCCAGGGGCACACGGCCTCACCCGGACCCGGGATCCAGCTTCACCCGGACCCAGGGGCGCGTGGCCTTACCCGGACCCAGGGGCGCATGGCCTCACCCGGACCCGTGATCTAGCTTCCCCCGGACCCAGGGGCGCGTGGCCTCTCCCAAACCCAGGGTCACGTGGCCTCACCCAGATCCAGGGGCGCACGGCCTCACCCGGGCCCGGGACCCAGCCTCACCCGGATCCAGGGGCACACAGCCTCGCCCAGACCCAGGATTCAGCTTCACCTGTTCCCAGGGGCGCATGGCCTCACCCGGATCCAGGGGCGCACGGCTTCACCCGGATCCGGGACTCAGCGGGGTTTCATCTTCTTGATCCCAATTCCTGTTGGTCAATTCCCTCTCAGCAATTCCTTCGGCCATTTTCTCAGAGCTCCAGGGCACCCGCCGCAGAACTCGTTGGGCGGTGGACTCAGCGAAGCTCCGGTGTGCCTGGTGCGTGGCGGCGGGCTGGTCCGGGGTGGCTGCGTCGACCCTTGGGTCTGCAGCGGTGGCCGGTCGCCGAGCATGCGCACCTGGCCGCTTCTGGGGCATTGAGATTCTTGAAGGACTCGGAGGTCAGCAAGCGGGGAGTCTCCCACCCCATGTCTCCCAGGGGCTCGTCTGTCCGTGCTCGGCAGCGAGTTGAGCCGTCCCCTCAGCCGGAGACCGCCGGGGGAACTGCGCCAAGCACGTTCCAGGCCGCCATTGTGTCACCTGAGCCGTAGTTTTTAAAGTGTGATCTTTGGGTCACCGGCATCAGCATCATCCCGCGTACCCCTCTCTTTTATTCTAGTTGTAGAGCATCTGCTCAGCCAGCCCTCCAGTGGTTCTGGATGGTGTCTGCTCTGAGGATACACTATTGAAAGTGTTTCATACAATGCGGGAAATCCTAGAATAGAGCAAAGAGCACATTTAAGCAACTTTGGAAACCACTAGAATTCACTTAAAGTAGCATTAGACTGTAAAGCAGTTGCGAGACTATTGAATATAGCTTATCAAGTTCACAGAAGAGTGTACAAAGTGGTTTGTACATGTGGGGAAGTCCCATAAGTAGAGCAAAAGGCCAGTTATAGGACACTACAAGAAACCAGTAGTAATTCAGAGCAAATAATAATGAATAGAACAGAATTGTGAGAATACAAGTGGAAAAGACATCAAAATGTAAGTCTATAGTCCAGAAAGGTCTTTGTACACTGCAGAAAACACTTTAAATAGAGCAAAGTGAACATTAAACCAGTCTTTGAAACCACTAGAATTCACTGAAAGGTAGCATTAAACTGTACAACAGTTGAGAGACAAGTTTATATAGCTTCGGCAGTTCACAGAGGAGTGTACAAAGTTGTTTGTACATGTAGGGAAGTCCCATAAGTAGAGCAAAAGGCCAGTTATAGGACACTTCAAGAAACCAATAGTAATTCAGAGTAAATAATAATGAACATAACAGAATTGTGAGAGAACAAGTGGAAAAGACATCCAAATGTAAGTCTAATGTCTAGAATGGATGTTGTACACTGCAGAAATCCTTGAAATACAGCAAGTGCACATTAAATCAGTTTTTGTAACCACTAGAATTCAAAGAAAAGTAGCATTAATCTGTAAAACATAGTTAAGGGACAAGTGTATAATGCTTCTCCACTTCAGAGAAGAGTGTAGAAAGCTGTTTGTACAATGCAGGTAAGTCCGGTAAGTACAGCAGAAAGCCAACTGTAAGACATTGTAAGAAAGACTAGAAATTAACTATAAAATAGCAGTAAATTGAACAAAATAGTTAGAGTATAAAGGTAAAATACATCACAATTTCTGGGTCTAGTAATGAAAGGGTTTCGTACATGTGGGATATTCTTGAAATAGAGCAGTAAGCAAAATTAAGCAGCTTTAGAAACCACTATAATTCACTGAAAAGTAGCATTAAACTGTAAATCATACCTGGGAAACAAGTATATATTGCTGCTCAACTTCAGAGAAGAGTATAGAAAGGTGTTTGTACAATGCAGGAAAGTCCGCTAATTACAGCAAAAAGCCAATTGTAAGACATGTAAGAAAGAGGAGGAACTAATAACAAAATAGCAATAAATTGAAGAGAATAGTGAGAGAGCAAGTGGAAAAGAGACCTCCACGTTAGGATACAGTATTGAAAGTGTTTCATACAATGCGGGAAATCTTAGAATAGAGCAAAGAGCACATTTAAGCAGCTTTGGAAACCAATAGAATTCACTCAAAGTAGCATTAAACTGTAAAACAGTTGCGAGACAAGTGTATATAGCTTATCAAGTTCACAGAAGAGTGTACAAAGTGGTTTGTACATGTGGGGAAGTCCCATAAGTAGAGCAAAAGGCCAGTTATAGGACATTACAAGAAACCAGTAGCATTTCAGAGGAAATAATAATGAATATAACAGAATTGTGGGAGAACAAGTGGAAATGACATCAAAATGTAAGTCTAAAGTCTAGAAAGGATGTTGTACACTGCAGAAATCCTTGAAATAGAGCAAGTGCACATTAAACCGGTCTTTGAACCAGTAGAATTCACTGAAAAGTAGCCTTAATCTGTAAAACCTAGTTAAGGGACAAGTGTATAATGCTTCTCAACTTCAGAGAAGAGTGTAGAAAGCTGTTTGTACAATGCAGGTAAGTCTGATAACTGTAGCAAAAAGCCAATTGTAATACCTTGTAAGAAAGACTAGAAACTAAGTGCAAAATAGCAGTAAATTGAACAGAATGGTTTGATTATAACTGTACAATACATCACAATTTATGGGTATAGTAATGAAAGTGTTTCGTATATGCAGGATATCCTTGAAATCGAGCAGTAAGCACATTTAAGCAGCTTTAGAAACCACGGCAATTCACTGAAGAGTAGCATTAAAATGTAAATCATATTCGGCGACAAGTGTATATTGCTTATATACTTCAGAGAAGAGTGTAGAAAGGTGTTTGTACAATGCAGGTAAGTCCGCTAATTACAGCAAAAAGCCAATTGTAAGACATGTAAGAAAGAGGAGGAACTAAGAGCAAAATAACAATAAATTGAACAGAATAGTGACAGAGCAAGTGGAAAAGAGATCACCACGTTAGGATACAGCAATGAAAGTGTTTCATACAATGCGGGAAATCCTAGAATAGAGCAAAGAGCACATTTAAGCAGCTTGGGAAACCACTAGAATTCACTCAAAATAGCATTGAAGTGTAAAACAGTTGCGAGACAAGTGTATATAGCTTATCGAGTTCACAGAAGAATGTACAAAATGGTTTGTACATGTGGGGTAGTCCCACAAGTAGAGCAAAAGGCCCGTTATAAGACACAGCAAGGAACCAGTAGCATTTCAGAGCAAATAATAATGAATAGAAGAGAATTGTGGGAGAAAAAGTGGAAAAGACATCAAAATGTAAGTCTATAGTATAGAAAGGATGTTGTACACTGCAGAAATCCTTAAAATAGAGCAAGTGCACATTAAACTGGTCTTTGAAACCAGTAGAATTCACTGAAAAGTGGCATTAAACTGTAAATCATATTTGAGAGACAAGTGTATATTGCTTCTCCACTTCAGAGAAGAGTGTAGAAAGTTGTTTGTACAATTCAGGTAAGTCTGATAACTGTAGCAGAAAGACAATTGTAATACATTGTAAGAAAGACAATGAACTAATTGCAAAATAGCAGTAAATTGAACAGAATAGTTAGATTATAAAGGGAAAATACATCACAATTTATGGGTATAGTAATGAAAGTGTTTCATACATGCGGGATATCCTTGAAATCGAGCATCAAGCACATTTAGGCAGCTCTAGAAACCAGGACAATTCACTGAAAAGTAGCATTAAACTGTAAATCATACTTGGGAGACAAGTGTATATTGCTTCTCCACTTCAGAGAAGAGTGTAGAAAGGTGTTTGTACAATGCAGGTAAGTCCGCTAATTACAGCAAAAAGCCAATTGTAAGACATTGTAAGAAAGAGGAGGAACTAAGAGCAAAATAGCAATAAATTGAACAGAATAATGACAGAGCAAGTGGAAAACAGATCACCACGTTAGGATACAGTAATGAAAGTGTTGCATACAATGCGGGAAATCCTGGAATAGAGCAAAGAGCACATTTAAGCAGCTTTGGAAAACACTAGAATTCACTCAAAGTAGCATTAAACTGTAAAACAGTTGCGAGACAAGTGTATATAGCTTATCAAGTTCACAGAAGAGTGTACAAAGTGGTTTGTACATGTGGGGAAGTTCCATAAGTTGAGCAAAAGGCCAGTTATAAGACACTGCAAGAAACCAGTAGCATTTCAGAGGAAATAATAATGAATATAACAGAATTGTGGGAGAACAAGTGGAAAAGACATCAAAATGTAAGTCTATAGTATAGAAAGGATGTTGTACACTGCAGAAATCCTTGAAATAGAGCAAGTGCACATTAAACCGGTCTTTGAAACCAGTAGTATTCACTGAAAAGTAGCATTAAACTGTAAATTATACTTGGGAGACAAGTGTATATTGCTTCTCCACTTCAGAGAAGAGTGTAGAAAGGTGTTTGTACAATTCAGGTAATTCTTATAACTGTAGCAGAAAGCCAATTGTAATACATTGTAAGAAAGACTAGGAACTAACTGCAAAATAGCAGTAAATTGAACAGAATAGTTAGATTATAAAGGGAAAATACATCACAATTTATGGGTATAGTAATGAAAGTGTTTCATACATGCTGGATATCCTTGAAATCGAGCATCAAGCACATTTAGGCAGCTCTAGAAACCAGGACAATTCACTGAAAAGTAGCATTAAACTGTAAATCATACTTGGGAGACATGTGTATATTGCTTCTCAACTACAGAGAAGAGTGTACAAAGGTGTTTGTACAATGCAGGTAAATCCGGTAAGTACAGCAGAAAGCCAATTGTAAGACATTGTAAGAAAGACTAAGAACTAACTGTAAAATAGCAATAAATTGAACAGAATAGTGACAGAGCAAGTGGAAAAGAGATCACCTTGTTAGGATACAGTATTGAAAGTGTTTCATACAATGCGGGAAATCCTAGAATAGAGCAAAGAGCACATTTAAGCAAATGTGGAAACCACTAGAATTCACTTAAAGTAGCATTAAACTGTAAAACATTGGGAGAAAAGTGTATATAGCTTATCAAGTTCACAGAAGAGTGTACAAAGTGGTTTGTACATGTGAGGAAGTCCCATAAAGGCCAGTTTTAGGACACTATAAGAAACCAGTAGTAATTCAGAGCAAATAATAATGAACATAACAGAATTGTGAGAGAACTAGTGGAGAAGACATCAAAATGTAAGTCAAATTTCTAGAAAGGATGTTGTACACTGCAGAAATCCTTGAAATACAGCAAGTGCACATTAAGCCAGTCTTTGTAACAACTAGAATTCAAAGAAAAGTAGCATTAATCTGTAAAACATAGTTAAGGAACAAGTGTATAATGCTTCTCAACTTCAGAGAAGAGTGTAGAAAACTGTTTCTACAATGCAGGAAAGTCCGGTAAGTACAGCAGAAAGCCAACTGTAAGACATTGTAAGAAAGACTAGGAACTAACTGTAAAATAGCAGTAAATTGAACAAAATAATTAGATTATAAAGGTAAAATACATCTCAATTTCTGGGTATAGTAATGAAAGTGTTTCATACATGCGGGATATCTTTGAAATCGAGCAGTAAGCACATTTAAGCAGCTTTAGAAACTACTACAATTCACTGAAGAGTAGCATTAAACTAAATCAAACTTGGGAGACAAGTGTATATTGCTTATATACTTCAGAGAAGAGTGTAGAAAGGTGTTTGTACAATGAAGGTAAGTCCGCTAATTACAGCAGAAAGCCAATTGTAAGACATGTAAGAAAGGAGGAACTAAGAGCAAAATAGCAATAAATTGAACAGAATAATGACAGAGCAAGTGGAAAAGAGATCACCATGTTAGGATACAGTAATGAAAGTGTTTCATACAATGCGGGAAATCCTAGAATCGAGCAAAGAGCACATTTAAGCAGCTTTGGAAAACACTAGAATTCACTCGAAGTAGCATTAAAATGTAAAACAGTTGAGAGACAAGTGTTTATAACTTCTCAAGTACATAGAAGAGCATACAAAGTTGTTTGTACATGTGGGGACATCCTATAATTAGAGCACAAGGCCAATTATAGGACACTGCAAGGAACCACTAGTAATTCAGAGCAAATAATAGTGAATTGAACAGAATTGTGAGAATACAAGTAGAAAAATATCAAAATGTAAGTCTGTAGTCTAGAAACGTCTTTGTACACTGCAGAAAACCCTTTAAATAGAGAAAAGTGCACATTAAACCAGTCTTTGAAACCACTAGAATTCACTGATAGGTAGCATTAAACTGTACAACAGTTGAGAGACAAGTGTGTATAGCTTCTACAGTTCACAGAGGAGTGTACAAAGCTGTTTGTACATGTGGGGAAGTCCCATAAGTAGATAAAAAGGCCAGTTGTAGGACACTACAAGAAACCAGTAGTAATTCAGAGCATATAATAATGAATATAACAGAATTGTGAGAGAAAAAGAGGAAAAGACATCAAAATGTAAGTCTAAAGTCTAGAAAGTATGTTGTACACTGCAGAAATCCTTGAAATAGAACCAGTGCACATAAAACCAGTCTTTGTAACCACTAGAATTCAAAGAAAAGTAGCATTAATCTGTAAAACATAGTTAAGGGACAAGTGTATAATGCTTCTCAAGTTCAGAGAAGAGTGTAGAAAGCTGTTTCTACAATGCAGGTAAGTCGGGTAAGTACAGCAGAAAGCCAATTGTAAGACATTGTAAGAAAGACTAAGAACTAACTGTAAAATAGCAGTAAATTGAACAAAATAGTTAGATTATAAAGGGAAAATACATCACAATTTCTGGGTATAGTAATGAAAGTGTTTCGTACATGTGGGATATCCTTGAAATAGAGCAGTTAGCAAAATTAAGCAGCTTTAGAAACCACTATAATTCACTGAAAAGTAGCATTAAACTGTAAATCATACCTGGGAAACAAGTGTATATTGCTTCTCAACTTCACAGAAGAGTATAGAAAGGTGTTTGTACAATGCAGGTAAGGCCTCTAATTACAGCAGAAAGCCAATTGTAAGACATTTTAAGAAAGACTAGGAACTAAGAGCAAAATAGCAATAAATTGAACAGAATAGTGACAGAGCAAGGGGAAAAGAAATCACCATGTTAGCATACAGTAATGAAAGTGTTTCATACAATGCGGGATATTCTAGAATAGAACAAAGAGCACATTTAAGCAGCTTTGGAAACAACTAGAATCCACTCAAAGTAGCATTAAACTGTAAAACAGTTTAGAGACAAGTGTATATAGCTTCTCAAGTTCAAAGAAGAGTGTATACAGTTGTTTGTACATGTGGTGAAGTCTCATAAGTAGAGTAGAAGGCAAATTATAGGACACTGCAAAAAACCAGTAGTAATTCAGAGCAAATAATAATGAATATAAAAGAATTGTGAGAGAACAAGTTGAAAAGACATCCAAAATGTAGGTCTATAGTCTAGAAAGGATGTTGTACACTGCAGAAATCCTTGGAATAGAGCAAGTGCACATTAAACCAGTCTTTGAAACCAATAGAATTCACTGTAAAGTAGCATTCAACTGTACAACAGTGGAGAGACAAGTGTACATGTTGGCAGAAGGACCGAGCACAAGGTCGCAGCGTCGACCCAACGGGGCCCCGAGAGTGCCCCCAACTTCACGGGTCCCGGGTCCGAGGAGCCCGCGCGAGAGCAGCGGCGACAGCCCCAGGAGCCATCCCGGCCCAAGCCTCAGTCCAACCTCAGGGAGGTCGCGTGTGCGGTGCCCGCCGAAGCCGTCCTCATTCACCAGTCCCGGGACCGAGGGGGCACGGCCGACCGCCTGCTCAACCATCCAGCCGGGGACGTCCTCCCTGGGGGGGCCAAGGGCACTGGCCAAGGCCCTGGTCCCAGAGGGGGAGCCAAGGCGAACAGGAAGAAGAAGAAGAAGCAGGGGCACAGGTCCGTGCCCGCGTGCCAGTGATGCCAGCAGCAGGAGTGGCCCAGGAGCCTGCGGGAGGGCCTTGAGCTGAGCGCTGAGGGGTTGGGGTTGGGGGGGGGGGAGGGCGGGCGTGGTGGGCATGGTGCGGGGGGGATTGGGAGGGTGTGTGGAAGTGTGTGTGTGTGTGTGTGTGTGCGCTACTTTCCAGGGTGCCGGGTCAAGGGTCAGTGATGGGCGGCACAAAATCGCAATTTTGGCAAAGTTGGATACTCCTGAACCCATGTAGGGGGGTGAGGGGCTAGAGAAAGGGGGCGACAGGAGGAAGGTGGGAGGAGGAGGAAGGGGCGTGGTTGTGCGCATTGATTTTAGTCTCTCTGTTCACGTGCCCCGCGTCCTGAAGCCCATCAGCCCATCAGCCCTTGGCGTCCGCTTCCCAGATCTGCCTGCACTCCCAGGCCCCAGTTCTGCCCCGTGGAGGAGCTGGGTCTCCACTCCTGTGACTAATCACTGGAATGGCTCGATGTCCCCGTCCCGAGGCGCATGCCCAGCTGTGCTGATGTGAACCCGGGTGGATCATACCCGCATGGTGGCCACGACTGCAGGCAAATGTCCCGGCGCCTTCCCAGGATCCCAGGATCGGCAGCCCAGCACAGCCGGGGAGGCTTGTGTGGCGCACGAGAGCCCCCAAAACATTTCCAACCCCTCCCTGGTGGGCTGTCACTGCTCTTGCCACCCTGGAGAGGCCGGGAAATGTGTGACCAGCTGCCCTAGAGTCCTCCAGGTTTTGCACTGCAGCCCCCAGCCCCCGGGTCCGTCCGCCATTGCCAAAGAGGGTTGTCCTGGGCCCACCCGATCCTGTCTAAACATGTGTGGTCGCCTCTCCGACCCAGCAAACGGTGGTGCCGCCCTGCAAGACGTGGAGAAGGTGTCCTGCGGGGGTCCTCGGGCACCTGCGGAATCTCCCAAGTCCTCTCTAAGCCCGGGAAACGCTTCGGCAGGCCCATTGCGCCCTCTGCTGGTCGATGAGCGCCAATGCGTGTGTGTGTGTGTGTGTGTGTGTGTGTGTGTGTGTGTGTGTGTCCGCCCCGCAGCCTCCTCTGGGGAAGGCAGAGCCAGGTGCCTGGACCTCCCCAGGTCTGGGGAGACCCGAGGGGGTAGCGGGGGGCGGCGGGGGGGGGGAGGCGGGGGGGGCAGGGAACGTCCTGCAAGGAGCGCTGTCTATGAGAATGCAGGGACTTGTGGGGGCGGGGGGTGTGTGTGGAGCGAGGCGACTGGTGGTAGGTGGGGGGAGGGGCGTGCTCATGGATTCCTTCAGAGCACTCAATCAACGAGTGTGCCAGGGAGACCGCGGACGAACACGCGAACACGTGGCAGCACAAGGTCGGCTACCAAGATTTCTGCCGAGTGATCCACGTCTGGGAGATTCACCGTGGCTGTTTTCCTCGTGGCTCGGGTCTGCGTATGATATTTGGCGCTCACGCGAGATTGTGATTACATCTACAGGAAAACTGACCTCATTTGATTAAATGGTTTTGAGAGACAGACGTCGTGCAGCACGTCTTAAGGACGGCATCCTATGCATTTCCTAGATTCGCCCTGTCCCGCTACCACCAACGAGGTGGCTTACCAGAAGAGAAAGGCATTCCCCGAGAGTCCAGATGGCAGAAGTCAAAAATCAAGGTGCCTGCGGGACCCCTTTCCGTCTGAGGTCTCTGGGGTCGCTGGGCGGGGCCGCTGGTGGTGGCCTCTGGCGTCGCTGGCCCAGTGCCTTCAACTCCAGCGTCCGCCTCCCACGACCTCCAAGGTCAGCTTCGGTGTGTCTGCGTCTCCCGTCCCCCTCCCCTTATCTTCGAGGAACACCAGGCGTGGGGCGCGGAGTCCAGCCTCTGTTCAGGAGCACCTTTTCTCCAGACCCTTGCGTTAATCCCACCTGAAAGGCGTGCCTGTGTCCGCCTGGGGCAGGAGGGCCCACACCCTAAAGTTGATTCCATCAAGCCTGGGGGCCACTGATTGGTGGAGCTCGTGGCTCCTCCCACTACGCTCTGGGCCTATAAAAGGGCGGGTGGGGCGGCCGGGGCCTTCATTCTCAGACCTCCTCCGCCCTGGACGCTTCGTTCTCCAAGGGAGCTTTCAGGGGAGAGATCTCGCGAAGGCCCTGTCCGCGGACATGGAGGCCGCTTCTGAGCACCGGGAAGAGGAGCTTCAGCTCAGGCAACCCCCGAAGGTCGAATCCGCTGGATTCGGTGAAGGGGCTGCGGAAGTCCACTGGGGCCCCCGCGGGCCTCAGGGACCACCACCGCCCCGGGAGAGCGGGTGCGCCGCGGGGCCCACTGGCTCCCGCCGACACCCCTCCTCCGAGTGGGAGCTGGAGCCCGGGGAGACCCCGCGCGGTGGGGGCCGGGCTTCAGAACCTGGGCAACACCTGCTACGCGAACGCGGCCCTGCAGTGCCTCAGCTACACCCCGCCCCTGGCCCGCTACCTGCTGTCCGGGCGGCACTCGGGGGCCTGCGGGCGGCGGGCGTCCTGCGCCCTGTGCGCCCTGCAGGCTCACGTGACCCGGGCCCTCCTGCACCCCGGGGACGTCATCGTGCCCGAGGGGGAGCTGCTCACGGGCTTCCACGCGTACCGGCAGGAGGACGCCCACGAGTTCCTCCTGTTCACGCTGGACGCCCTGCAGCGGGCCTGTGTGCCTGAGGAGCGGCCGCCGTCGCCGCCGGGCCGGCCCTCCCAGGAGGACGCCACCCTGATCCGTCGGGTCTTTGGAGGCCACTGGAGATCTCGGATCCAGTGCCTCCGCTGCCAGGGTGTGTCCGACACCCTGGACCCTTACCTGGACATCGGCCTGGACATCCAGGCGGCGCAGAGCGTGACCCAGGCCCTGGAGCTGCTGGTGAGGCCCGAGCGGCTGGGCGGGGCCGACGGCTACCAGTGCGGCAAGTGCCGCCGGAAGGTGCCGGCCACCAAGACGCTGCGCCTGCACGCGGCCTCCAGGGTGCTCACGCTCGTGCTGAAGCGGTTCTCGGCGCTCACGGACAGCAAGGTGGAGCGGGACGTGCGCTACCCGGAGCACCTGGACCTGCGGCCCTACCTGTCCCAGGGGCGCCGCGCGGGCCCGCTGCTGTACCGGCTCTACGCCGTGCTGGTCCACTCGGGCCGCACCTGCCACAGCGGCCACTACTTCTGCTACGTCCGAACCGCGGGCGGCCGGTGGTTCAAGATGGACGACGCCCAGGTGACCGCCTGCGACGCTTCTGAGGCCCTGAGCCAACGCGCCTATGTGCTCTTTTACGTCCAGACCAGTGAACTGGAAGGAGACCGTGGGAAACCCACATGCCCCGGGACCGAGCACAAGGTCGCGGCGTCGACCCAACGGGGCCCCGAGAGTGCCCCCAACTTCCCGGGTCCCGGGTCCGAGGAGCCCGCGCGAGAGGCGCCAGTCAAGCACACCAGCTTAGAGCAGCGGCGACGGCCCCAGGAGCCATCCCGGCCCAAGCCTCAGTCCAACCTCAGGGAGGTCGCGCGTGCGGTGCCCGCCGAAGCCGTCCTCATTCACCAGTCCCGGGACCGAGGGGGCACGGCCGACCGCCTGCTCAACCATCCAGCCGGGGACGTCCTCCCCGGGGGGGCCAAGGGCACTGGCCAAGGCCCTGGTCCCAGAGGGGGAGCCAAGGCGAACAGGAAGAAGAAGAAGAAGAAGCAGGGGCACAGGTCCGTGCCCGCGTGCCAGTGATGCCAGCAGCAGGAGTGGCCCAGGAGCCTGCGGGAGAGCCTCGGGCTGAGCGCTGAGGGGTTGTGGGGGGGGGGAGGGCGGGCGTCGTGGGCGTGGTGCGGGGGGCATTGGGAGGGTGTGTGGAAGTTGTGTGTGTGTGTGTGGGGGGGGGTTACTTTCCATGGTGCCGGGTCAAGGGTCAGTGATGGGCGGCACAAAATCGCAATTTTGGCAAAGTTGGATACTCCTGAACCCATGTAGGGGGGTGAGGGGCGAGAGAAAGGGGGCGACAGGAGGAAGGTGGGAGGAGGAGGAAGGGGCGTGGTTGTGCGCATTGATTTTAGTCTCTCTGTTCACGTGCCCCGCGTCCTGAAGTCCATCAGCCCATCAGCCCTTGGCCTCCGCTTCCCAAATCTGCCTGCACTCCCAGGCCCCAGTTCTGCCCCGTGGAGGAGCTGGGTCTCCACTCCTGGGACTAATCTCTGGAATGGCTCGACGTCCCCCTCCCGAGGCGCATGCCCAGCTATACTGATGTGAACCCGGGTGGATCATGCCCGCAGGGCGGCCACGACTGCAGGCAAACGCCCCGGCGCCCTCCCAGGATCCCAGGATCAGCAGCCCGGCACAGCCGGGGAGGCTTGTGTGGCGCACGAGAGCCCACAAAACATTTCCAACCCCTCCCTGGTGGGCTGTCACTGCTCTTGCCACCCTGGAGAGGCCGGGAAATGTGTGACCAGCTGCTCCAGCGTCCTCCAGGTTTTGCACCGCAGCCCCCAGCCCCCGCGTCCGTCCGCCATTGCCAAAGAGGGTTGTCCTGGGCCCACCCGATCCTGTCTAAACATGTGTGGTCGCCTCTCCGACCCAGCAAACGGTGGTGCCGCCCTGCAAGACGTGGAGAAGGTGTCCTGCGGGGGTCCTTGGGCACCTTCGGAATCTCCCAAGTCCTCTCTAAGCCCAGGAAACGCTTCGGCAGGCCCGTTGCGCCCTCTGCTGGTCGATGAGCGCCAATGTGTGTGTGTGTGTGTGTGTGTGTGTGTGTCCGCCCCGCAGCCTCCTCTGGGGAAGGCAGAGCCAGGTGCCTGGACCTCCCCAGGTCTGGGGAGACCCGAGGGGGTAGCGGGGGCGGCGGGGGGGGGGGGGAGGCGGGGGGGGGCAGGGAACGTCCTGCAAGGAGCGCTGTCTATGAGAATGCAGGGACTTGTGGGGGCGGGGGGGGGTGTGTGGAGCGAGGCGACTGGTGGTAGGTGGGGGGAGGGGCGTGCTCATGGATTCCTTCAGAGCACTCAATCAACGAGTGTGCCAGGGAGACCGCGGACGAACACGCGAACACGTGGCAGCACAAGGTCGGCTACCAAGATTTCTGCCGAGTGATCCACGTCTGGGAGATTCACCGTGGCTGTTTTCCTCGTGGCTCGGGTCTGCGTATGATATTTGGCGCTCACGCGAGATTGTGATCACATCTACAGGAAAACTGACCTCATTCGATTAAATGGTTTTGAGAGACAGACGTCGTGCAGCACGTCTTAAGGACGGCATCCTATGCATTTCCTAGATTCGCCCTGTCCCGCTACCACCAACGAGGTGGCTTACCAGAAGAGAAAGGCATTCCCCGAGAGTCCAGATGGCAGAAGTCAAAAATCAAGGTGCCTGCGGGACCCCTTTCCGTCTGAGGTCTCTGGGGTCGCTGGGCGGGGCCGCTGGTGGTGGCCTCTGGCGTCGCTGGCCCAGTGCCTTCAACTCCAGCGTCCGCCTCCCACGACCTCCAAGGTCAGCTTCGGTGTGTCTGCGTCTCCCGTCTCCCTCCCCTTCTCTTCACTGTCTTCCAGATCCTAGGTATGTACTATTTGACAAGTTGTCTGTGATCTTCAACACCCATTTTTATTTCTTTGTTGCTATAAACTTACATCTCTGAATCAGTATTCAAGTCTGGAGGAAGGTAGAAATATTTCACTATCAAAGTTGCTAGGCCTGGCTTTCCTTTTGAGACTGTAATAAAGGGTTTAATCACCAAACCAGTCACTTAGCCAGCTTGTCATCCTTGTTCGCGCCAGCCCCGCCCGCCCTGCTGGCTTAGACGACTGAGAGAGCGGATGGGTGCTCCTCATGCCACAGGCCACACACAGGGCAATAGCGTTCTGGACTCATCAGCTCAGAGTGCAGTTAGAATAATAATGATTCTCTCCTTTTAGATATTCATATATTGTGGCAAGATTGTGATGTCAATGATCTAAGTTTCAAATTGTCCATCAAGATGCTTTTTTGGGGCAGCAGGCTTTGCTCTTCTTTCCTGAGCAGTTAGAATCCTTGCCAATGCACTCCCCTGCCCCATGCCCTCTTTTGCCCCCATAAGCTGTTTGAGACACATCACCTGCTTTAGTGGAACGCATTCTTGTTTCTATTTACAAGCCTCGAAAGTGAAGCATGTATCATGCAAGCAGTTCAGGTTTCCAGAGATGACTCATTGGACCTCCATGGCATGTCGCTGTTCCGATCTGAGTTTGCATATTTGGAGTCTCGTATCTCGCAACGAATGACTTTGAAAAGCTGCCTGGGTCGACCAAGGGCTGGGACAGATGATCTCTTCTGTGCCCAGCCGTCTGCCTCAGCCTGGCATCCTGGGCAGCTGCATGTTGGTGGAGTCCCCATGTCCCAACTCTTAACTTTGCAAGTTCAGATCCTCAGTATCATCAGGTCCCCAGAGCGAATCAGGCTTTTGGAGGCCGTTACCCAGAAACCAAACTCACAGAAGGCTGATGGACAAACATACCTCAGAATGTGCTTAGGAGGATTAAATGAGAGTGGATATAACTCTGTCTGTCCTGTAGAGTAAGTGTCCTGTAACTGTTGGCTTTCACTTTATCCCGTGACCCATCAAACAAAATATTGGCAGCACAGGGTAAACCCCGACAACTACTTCCTCTTTGGCTGCCTCTCCTGGTTCTTGTGGACCAAAGGGGCCATGTGCTGACCTGACAAGCTCAGGGAAGGCCTGCATGACAGTCTTGCAAACTCAGAGACCTAAAGTCACACCAAAGGATGGTCTGAAATTAAAATTTAACTAAAAGCAGTTTATGGTGAGTAGTCATGTCCTAGGCCAGTATATCCCCTGACAAAGATCAACTTTGGTCTAACTGAGCCTATTGTCTTTTTGCATCTAAGATATCTTGGGGCAGGTCAGGGTAACTTGTAACTTCCTCTTTTCTGGACCCCTCAGGGCACAACCAATGCATCAGGGCGGAGACCATAATTTCCCTCATTGTTATTTTTATCATGTTAATTTTGGACTATTAACTATCCTGCACCCACCTAAGTAAAAGAAGTATATGTCTATCATTTTACTTTTTACCTCATCCCAAGGTTCCCCCTCTTTGCTTTCTCCCACCTCCCTAATCTATCACCAGTGGATTTCATGTGAGTCACTTCCTTTGATGGTAATGTATAAAACAAGGTGAAAAACTGCAATTCTCCGTCAATTCCTTGAGATTCTTCTTCCCAGCAATTGTTGACAATGGCAACCCAGGACCTGAAATGAGAAGCTGGGCCAGGACGACCCAGAGTCCGAAGTCCACACCTCAGGTGAGTAGTGAGGCAGACAAGGGATGAGGCCAAACATGAGGTGAGCAATGGGGCCTAGTGAGGGGGCCTTGAGGTGAGCTGGGGGTGGGGGTGGGGTGGGAGCAGGTACAGCCAGCCTGTGAGGACCAGAAAAGTGTGCCTGGACTGTTTCTGGGGTACAAGTCTCAGGTGCCAATTTAAGTGAGACCAACCATGGACCACCTTTCCGTGAGCTCATCCTGTAGACTGGACAGTGGATTTAGGAGTGTACAGTTCTGGTCCCAGTTTACTTGAGCATTGCGAGGGCCAACATTACAGGCTTTCAGAAACAAGAGCTGAGTCTTAAGCCTAAATTTTTCAACAATGAAGTGGAAAACTATAAAAATGATAAATTTATTAGTAATGAAAAAAGACCCTAAGAGGTTTGTTCCATGTCCAGAAGAACATGGCTTGTAAATGCAGACCCAGGCTCAGATCAATTTTAGAGACCAAAGCCTTAGAGGAGTTCCCTCTACCAGAACTGCTGCAATTACACATGAAGAAGTGCAAATGAGAAAAGGAGCGAATGTGGTCTAAAACGTTTGGAATAATTTCCCCCTCTGACTGCCAGGAGACAAACTGGGTGCCCAAAGAAAAGGCCTCTGGTGTTCTCACCACAGCAATCCAGGTTCTTATACTTTTTCACTATCCCATGTTTTCCTCTAGTCCTTTTTTTTCTTTCTAAAATGAAAATGGCTTTGTTTTTTGCAGCCTACTTAAACTAAACAGAAATATACAATTAATTCAAAACCTCACCCCAAGAGGTAAAATCTGCTTTTGTTTTAAGTACATGCCCTTCCAGACAATTCTACATGCACAGTTCCTTTCCTCTGCTTTCTGTGGATTTAATTTACTATTCTAGATTCCAAGAAGGGTGTAAAACTTGTAAATATTCAGCTTGTTTCTTTCCCTAACATGTGCACTAAGATTGCACATTTTTCTGTAAGTCTTGTAATGTAGTATTTTTATTATAATTCAGTTCTAATTATTTTCTAACTCTTGGGCCCCTGCTCTTGAGCCCTGCTGACAGTGTGAGGCCTGGGGCCTGTGGTTCAGCTCCTGTGTCTAGCATCTGGTAACTGGTGTCTGGTGTCCAGTGCCTACTTAGGGGCCTGGGTTCCTAAACACAGATCTGAGTTCCGACTGCAGTGTCTGTGGTCTCGGGGAGAATTGTGTTTAGCTCTTTGTCTGGGTTCTGGGTTCTGTTTGGGTGTGGCTGGTTTTTTGCATTCCTGTGTGGGGCCCACGTGCAGCTATGACATCAGGGCCTGATGTAAGATGTCCTGTGTCATTCTCTGGCACCTGGTGTCTGGCATTCACGGCCCAAGGTCTGGCTTTATGTCTGAGGTTTAGCTTTTGGTTCGTGGGCTGCTGTGGGGACCGGGGTCTGTTTCTGGGGTCCAGAGCCTGGCTCTGCTGTCTGGTGTGTGTTAATGATGGTGCTTGCCTTTAGCTCAACGCCAACTAGAGTCCTTGTCATGCCCTGAGGAACCCTGGGGTCAGGCTGCCGTGAGTGAATTCCCTTTCAGGTGACACAGTTCAGCTCCACTGTGCTCCAGTCTGTGTGTTCTGGTCTGGTCCTGGCATCTCCTCTTTGCTCACTTCAGACAACTTGATTAGTGAGTGTAATGTAGTAGGACATTTGCAGTCACTCCCTGAATTGAGTTTGTATGAGAAGTCCCAGTGTAGAAATGAACACGAGGCTCTGTTGTTTTTTTTTTTTTTTAATTGTTGTTGCTAAATTTGAGCTCAGTTATTCATCAGGAGCCCTTTATAGTAGGGATCTTTATTCTTATCATCCATATCTGTCATCTGCTCTGTGAGTTGCACAGAGAGTCCTGGGGTAAGGGACGAGGAGAGAGCTGGAGGCAGGTTTTCTATCCTGGTTTGAACCAGCTATGAAGGAGATGAGGGGTGTCTGGGGAAGAATGTAGTAGACCTGGGACAACATTTCCATTCTGCCTTGAGACCAGTATGTGAGGGGCAGAGCAGGTGTTTGGCTAAGGCGGTGAGGAGAGAACAGGAGACAAATTACTTATCCCCTTTAAACACACCTTTAAGGGGGTCATGAGTCAGTGGGCAAGGAGAGACCTGCAGGCATATTCTCCCTCCCTGCTCCAGCCGCTGTGAAGGGCACAGTGGTTGTTGGGGTACGTGGCCAGGAAAGACCTTGAGCAGAACTCTGTATCACGGCTCTAACCAGCTTGTGTGGTTACAGCGGTTGCCTGGCAAAAGGAGAACCCCCTGTAGCTGAATTTCCATCCCTGCTTTCGCCAGGATGTGATGGGAAAGAGGACACGAGGAAAGGGGCCGGGGACATGAGGGCCAGTGGAGACCTTGAGGTGAATTATGTGTCCCAACTCCAGCCCAGCTCTAATGGGCAGCTGGCACCTGTGGAAAGGGCGAGGAGAGACCTGGATGCAATGTCTTCGTCTTGGTGCAGGCAGTGTGGGGGGTAGAGAGGGTGCCTGAGATAAGGGTCGAGTTCCAGCGAGTGTTTGAGAACCAGAGGGGGTGCCTGGGTTGGGGTCCACTGCAGCCAGCTGGAGTCTGTGAGCACTTTCTCCCACTGTTCTCAAGTCAGCGCTTCCACAGGACCAGTTTCCTGGGGAGAGTCCTTCCTGTTCCACCCCCTCCAGACAGGATTCAGGAGTGCACTGCTTCCCAATAGACACATTTCAAAATCTATATGATTTATTGATTTTTAGGGAGAGAGGAAAGGAGAGGGATAGAGAGACAGAAGCATCAATGAGAGAGAGTCATCGATCAGCTGCCTCCTGCACAACCCCTACTGGGGATTGAGCCCACAACCTGGGCACATGCCCTGACCGGGAATCGAATGGTGACCTCCTGGTTCATAAGTCGATGCTCAACCACTGAGCCACACCAGCTGAACTAAATAGACCAATTAATGAAATTAATTTGTCTATTAATTTGTCACCAGGTGTGAGGTGTGAGGTGAGGGATACAGAGGTGTAGTAATAGACTTAAATACAAAGATACATTTTGTATGATAAACATGTCTCCTCAGGTCAATAGAAAAAATGTGCATTCTATAATAAATGGTGTTGGGACATGAGGCCAGCAGCAGGTCATAGATAAAAGTCCAGCTGCAGCCCTAGCGTGTTTGCTCAGTGGTTACAGCGTCGGCCCTGGGACTGAAGGGTCACTGGTTCAGTTCTGTTCAAGGGCACCATTCCCCACCTGGTGGGCTGCAGGTGAGAGGCAACCCATAGATGTGTTTGTCTTCTCCTTTCCCTCCCACTCTCTCTTAAAAAATCAATGCTAATACCCTCCCGTGAGGATTAACAACTAAAAAGGCTAAACCATAAAGCTTTTACCTGATGGAGGGGCGGGGCGGACTTGAGGCGGGAGCTGGTCTGGGACTTTGGGGCGTGGCCTTGCTGTGCATCCTGCTCACCATGATGTGCTTGCAGAGTGGGAAGTGAGGCGAGAGGCGTGTTGAGCCTGAGGGAGTGGAGGTGTGGACCTGAGGAGAGGAAGGTGGCCCAACTGGAGCCACTTGGGGTTCAGGGTATGAGGCAGGAACTGGCGGACCTGAGGTGAGTGGTGGCCTGGGAGCAGCTTGGCCGGGTCCTGAGGTGCGGCTCAAGGAAAGGCTGGCGGGCGCGAGGCTGAGGCTGAGGTGAGCCGCGCGGAGGCCGTGAGGAGAGGCCAAGGGGTGTGAGGCGTGAGGTGAAGGTGCAGAGGACGTGAGGAGAGGTCGCCAGGTGTGAGGCGTGAGGTGAGGGTGCAGAGAACGTGAGGAGAGGCCGCCAGGTGTGAGGCGTGAGGTGAGGGTGCAGAGGACGTGAGGAGAGGCCGCCAGGTGTGAGGCGTGAGGTGAGGGTGCAGAGGACGTGAGGAGAGGCCGCCAGGTGTGAGGCGTGAGGTGAGGGTGCAGAGGACGTGAGGAGAGGCCGCCAGGTGTGAGGCATGAGGTGGCGCAGTGGCTGGGCCCACAGGTGAGGCTGCTCAGGCTCGGCTCCCCGTTGTCGCTGTCACTTTTATTTCTCAGGAGCCACAGCCCCTGCCCAGGCTCTCCTGTGGCTTCTGTGCCGAGCCCTCTTGTGTGTCACTGTCCGCAGCTATAATGGACATTCTCTGAGGAATGAAGATGTGTTTCAGCTGCAACAACATGGCCCTGTGACTCGGTTGGTCCTGGACACAAACAATATTGCGGCTTTGATCCCAGGTCTGGGCGTGTCCGGGGTTTCTCTGTCTCCTCCCCATCCTCTGAAATCAGTGAAGATTAAACGGGAAAATACGTAGATAGTTTAAGCTTGGAAGTTCACAAAGACTACTGGTTTAGCTTCTGGATGTGAAGCTTTTATTTACCATCCAAAGGTGGGACTAAAGAGGACACAGCAGTGCATTCTGCATGTTGATGTTAAACTGGTAGTTAAGTTTAGAAAGAACCTATAGTTTCCCCCCATTTTTTCCTAAGAAGTTTCCATGGCGATACCTGGTTTTCAGGAGGGAACGTTAGCGTAATGGCCTCAGCTTCAGACCTTAAGGGAAACAGGAACCTGCTGGCCACCCCACCCGCACATGTCCCATTGCTTTTGGGTTTTCTTACAAACATAACCTGCCAAGTGTGCTGCGCTTTTCCTAAATATCACCCTGCTTCACCATTTCCCGAAACCTTTACTAGTATATTCCAAATATTACCTCATTGTTTTTCGCACTCAGTTGTATGTAAATTAATGGAGCAGCACAGAAGTGTTAGTAAATGACCCCAAACCATCAATAAATTGTGTAAGATACAGATGTCTCTTTAGTCCAGTTGTGTCAACATGCCTTGTACAATACTGTTTTTGGGACACAAGGCAAACAGTGGGTCAAAGATAAAAGACCACCAGCAGGATTTTTCCTGACTTGAGAGGCCAGTGGACGTCAGTGAGCCTTTCCTGTGGGACCACTTTTCACGAGAATGTCCTGCGGCTGAACACCAGCATCTGGAGCACCACCTCCCTGTCAGTCCACTGAGCTGCGCGGTCCCATCCTGCAGTCTCTTTGGAGGCAGAGCCCAGGCGCTGAGGCTCAGTTTGTCAGCAACAAATGTTAAAACTATAAAACAGGGATTCGGCCTGGCTGGTGTGACTAAGTGGTTAGAGCGTGGGCCCACATCCCGAAGGTTCTCGGGTTTGATTCCCAGTCAAGGGCATGTGTCTGGGTTGTAGGTTTGTTCCCTTGCTTGTACGGGAGGCAAGCCATCGATGTTTCTCCTTCACATGGACGTTCCTCTCTCTTTCCTCCTCCCTCCCTCCCTCCCTCCCTCTCTGAAAGATGAATGAGGAAAATATTCTTGGGTGAGGATTAACAAAAAAATTGTGTGTGTGTGACTTTTACAATTTACAGAATGAAGATCCCGAGAGGTCTGTTCTGTGTTCAAAAGAACATCACTTGTAAATGTTAGAATCAGGCTCAGGTAAATTCCATGGACCCAAAGGTTAGTAGTCCCCTCTCTCAGAACTGCTGGGATTGAACATGAAAAAGTGCAAATTATGAAAGGAGCCACTTTGGGCTAAACAATTAGAAAGAGCTTCTATTCTCTTTAGACTAAGAGACCAGGCTTGGCAGCAAAGGAAAGACTTGTGTTGTCACCACAACATTCTAGCTTATTATTTGTAAACTAGAGGCCTGGTGCACAAAATTTTTGCATGGGGGTGGGGGGTGGGGGGTGTCCCTCAGCGTGGCTCGCACCCTCTTGCAATCTGGGGCCCTTTGGGTAGGGTCCCTAGGCCTGGCCAGTGATTAGGGCCTATCGGGACCTTCCTTCCCCCAGTTGCCATTAGCTGGCCCTGCCCCCACCGCTGCCACCGCTTACCATCTGTGCGGCGCTGCCCCCACCCCTCGCCCCCCACTGGTTGCCTCTCTCTGTGGGCGACAGGCATGGGGTGCGATGGCTTGGCTGGCCTGGGCTTCCCTCTGAGGGGCCATCACTGGCTGGCCCGCACACCTGCCACAGCGTCGCTGGCTGGTGGCCTGGGCTTCCCTCTGTGGGGCAATGGATTGCGGGGAGGGGGCCCCCAGATTGATCACTGTGCAGAGGGAGTCCCCGCCCACCTGCCACAGTGCCACCTCCGACCGGGTAGCCTAGGCTCTTTGGGGCGATTATGGAGCCCCGCCCCCTGTCCCATCGATCACCCCGCCAATCACCCCGCCGGTCTGTTGCCTGGGCCTCCCTCTGCGTGGTGATCGTGGGGCGATGATGGGGCCCCCTGACCAATCAAATTGAACCTGCATTGGCTGGCCTGGCACCAGTGCGTGTCATAGTGTGGTTATCTAGAAGGTCCCCTGGACGGTTGATCTGCTTTTCTATTGTTCGGTAGATTTACATATTATGCTTTTATTATTATAGACTAGAGGCCTGGTGCATGAAATTCGTGCACAATGTGGGGGTGGGGGGGCCCTCAGCCCAGCCTGCATCCTTTCCAATCCAGGACCCCTTGGATATCCCTCTCACAATCCTGGATTGCAGTCTCCTAATCGCTC